>NC_136060.1:186146001-186793001 GCF_964261635.1 Lissotriton helveticus
TTGTCCAAACTGGAGCAGTTGGTCCTGTGGGAGACCACATTCATAGGTAAAGAGCATCTCTGTTCACGGACCAGCTGTAGGGTTCTGCAGTGTCCGTTCTCGTATCACAGACAATAAGAGAGAGGCTGTGGTGTAACAACCAGAGCTGATGACTTTGGAACTTATGAAAAGGGTTCAAGTCTCAACATCACCTCAACATCCTGTGCTTCTGGGCAAACCATCTCTTGTCCCTGTACCTACAAAAAAAACAAAAAAACGTCCTTGTGCAATGTAACTGGTGCTCATGTAAAGCGCTCCAATACCTTTGGGTCTAGGTTGCACTATATAAAACTGCAACACAAAAAGTGGTAAGATGGGCTATGGTGGTCCTCTGATTATGGAGTGTCAAGTGTGAGACCAGTGCTGCACTTACTTTGAGATACATTCAACATTTTTTACCAGATTTTGGTATTTGCTATGACTTGACAGACTTACAAAAATGTATTTCATTGGAAAATGTACGGTTCCGTAGAGTACACAGAGGGCTGTTGTACAACCAGAGCCGGTGTCTGCCGGACAGACAGCTTCTCAGATATGAGGGGACAGCACCTGAGCCTAAACCGTGCTGTAAAAAGTATTCAACTGCTCTGAGGCACCCAGAAGCCAACCTTCCTGTTGAGAGATGGAAAGAGCCTGCCAACCAGCTAGAGTGAGTGACTGCTCAGGAAGAGCAAGGTGCAGCATGACCCCAGCGTGGTGGTGGTGTCTACAAGAACAGAATACTGTAGAGAGGAATCTGCATACCCCTGTGTTGGCAGGCAGCAGTCTCTTCCCCTGCACATGCAACATGACCAAAGATTGCCAGAGCCTGTAAGGCGCAGTGACCTTTGGCAGCATGCCCCGTGCTGCAGTGCCAGAAGAGAAGTTGCAGCGTGACCAGAGTTGCGGCGCCAGAAGAGCGGCTTTAATGTGATTCCAGCCACTGTGCCAACAAATAAGTCTCAGCGAGACCTGAGCCTCAGCGTCCAAAGATTAATCTGTGGAGTGACCTGAGCCACGTGCACCAGAGAGTAAGGCCTGTGCTGGATCTTGTGATCTTACTGAGTCTGGTCTGTGCATTAGTGGACCATCCCGAGACTGGCTTGTGTGGCTGCACCATCCCAAACCCAATGGGGGCTGCACTGATTTGCAAGCACCAACCTACACAGTCTGTATGAGACCCAGAGCCAATCACCAGAGGAAGCGGAACAGTTGTCTCATCAAAGAACAATGGACAAGAATTGCTAACTTTTGCGCTCTCAGAAGCAGCAGAGTACAGGTGGAGATAGTCACCCATCTGAGTGTACCAGGCTTGGATTGGGATCAAAAATAGGCCAAGGAAACCTAAAAAAAAAGTGGCCCACATTTGTGGATTGAACCTTTTCACAAAACACTGCTTCAGTGTTTTTATGTATTATGAAAAGAAGGAGTGGACTCTCTAAAAGAGGCATGCTTTCTTAACTACACTGAGATTTAAAAAAATACAAACGTTGCCAGGTCTCTGTGCATGGATAAGTTCACACTAGTAAACCACAACTAAATAGAATTGAGGCCACGTCTGTTCAGAACCCCTGCCCCTGCTCCACCTGTATTTGGGAATTACAACTCTACCCCGCTGGTAAAAGGGAGCTAATAGAGGTCCATCTACCTCTGGAAGAAACGCTCAGGCCCTTACTGGGCCACTGGTGGCATCCAAACAGCACAGAAACAGTCCACATCAGCCACCAGGCTGACCAAAAAAGTGGCCCACAGCTACAACTCAGATACCGGCCCATCGCCCTCTACCCGCCCGGTGTCTGCCTTTCCAATCCGACCCTTGAGTGCTCCAACCCAAACACAGGCTGAGAAATCTTGCTTGGTGAGATAATGCAAACTGTGATAGAGACTGTACACATTGAGAGTATGGATGTAAACTGCATCTTATCCTATTTATGCTTAACACTGACCCTCGCATAGAACTGCCTAGATTGTGAGGGCTGAGGAGGAGTACCATTGCCGATAGCAGTAAACAATGAAGACAAACTCAAGCCCAAGGAGGTAGCCCCTGCTTGCCGTGCATCCCTCTGAAATGTGGTCTGACACAAGGGTGCCTGTAAAGCAAGAAGATAGTGCATAAGAGTTTGAAGAATGCACAGTGTGTACTTTGAGATACACTAACCTCAAGAGTGTCACATGCATGCAGAGCAAACCACAAATGCCCCTGGAACTGGTTACTCAGCTGGATGCTAGAGTGCTGCGCACTGCCGGCCAAATGGAGTAATGAGGAAAAAAAGAAGAAAAATAAGAAAAGTTGGTGCAAAGAGTAGTGCTTGCAAGATAAAACTAATTCCATCTTCCATCTCAAAACATGCAGGAGGGTATCTCTCAGGCATTGCGACTCTGTTGCTGGTGAGGTGTACAAAGAGCTCAGCAGATGTTTACAAAGTTCAGCGTCTGATAAAATGGAATCATTAGGGACACAAATGAGGGGCTCCCCAGGTGTTCAGAAACATCAGTGTTGAATCTTGGGTAGGCGGTATCCATCTCGTGGTGAGGGGAAGCACAGGCACAGGTTCTCAGTTGTGTGTCAACACTGCCGAAACACAGACGCTGCTTTTCGTTTTTGGCTACCATGCCTCTCTTCGCATATATAAGACACAGCGAGAACAAGACAGGGTAATAAATCCTATGTTATTGACACAAGAGCAATTATTCCATTTTCGAACTAGCACAGACTTATATCGAGCCCTGAAGAAGTCTCGTTTTTTAGACGAAACGCGTTGGGTAAAAGGGAAATTGCATGTACATTTGGATTTTATCTATTTTGGATCAACTAATAAAGTCTTGAATACGATCATCATTGAAGTCCGGATCTGCTTATTAAGACATAATTTCTTTGATTCACTCAAGACAACAAAAAAAGAGACTGATTATAATATTTGGTTGATGGGTGCTGATTCCATATTCAATTTATGTTGTAATTTGGGCCTTGCTCAAAAGGGAACAGATAGGGTTTGTTCCCTGGTTTTACAAGCACCATCACGAGACTTAGTAGCCACATATGTTAACAGGTGCAGACCTTTCTTGCCTCGACCCTGTTGTATGTTTTTCTTGCTATGCTGAGTCCATGCTGTCTGACGATGGCGGCGAGGGGTGCCATGTCGATTTTGAAGAGCGTGGGGCTGAGCAATGATCCTTGAGGTACTTCGCAGTTTATCTCCGTGGGTTCGGAGAGGAAGGGAGCAAGTATGATTCTCTGGGTTCTGCCAGTGAGGAAGGAACAGAGCCAGTCGAAGGGGGTTCCTTGGATGCCGGCGTCGTGGTGTCTGGGGGTGAGAGAGCAGTGGAAGATGGTGTTGAATGCTGCAGAAAAGTCAAGTAGGATCAGGGCCGCGGTGTGTCCTTGGTCGAGAAGCGTGAGGATGATGTCCGTAGCAGCGAGTAGGGCGGTCTCGGTGCTGTGGTTGCTGCGGAATCCGGATTGGGAGGTGTTGAGGATAGAGTTCTCTTCAATTAATTTTGTTAGTTGGACGGTGAGGATCTTTTTGGTGACTTTAACTGCAAAAGAGTCATATCTAAATTGGAGGAACAATGTCCTTGCAAGTGGGGGAACAATTTCATCAATAGTATCCTCAAAGAACGGGAAAGGTTTAAAATCTATGAACTCTCAAGGGAGTGAGCTCCTGGAATTTAACGCATCCTTCACCAGGATAAATTCCCAATAAATGGCCTTTACCCAACTTTTTTTTAATTGAGCTCAACTCCTCTGGATTTATCCAATATTCCTCCAGCCCCAATTTCCTCAATAGTTCCTTAAGGGTACAAAACCAGGGAATTTTACTTATCCTGGGTTGTATCATAAGGTCCCTGATGGCCACTCGATAAGGGGGTAAGGTCTTCAGTCGTCCACAGGCAGTGCCAGAACAATAAGTGCTGAAAGTCCATCTTTTGGGCAGTGTTTCTTTGGGCCAGGTCATGGAGGATAGGGGTCAATGGAGGGGAGTGATCTTTTAAAATGATGTTTGGTCACAGAGAGAAAATCAGCATTCCCACCCCCCCAAATTTCTGCACCATACATAGCCACTCCTAAGGTTTTTGTGTTATATATTTCTAGTGCTGGAGCCACTTCCCTAGACACCGTACTTCTATGGATCTTAGTTATATGGGCAGTCTGCTGAATTAGGGACAAATGTGCTTTCTCAATATGGGGGATCCATCACAAATTTTGGGGTTAACCAAATCCCTAAATAATCAAATGCAGGGACTAATTCAATAGTGTGGTCCTCAACATACATACATCTCTTGAGTATCTTCGTGGTGCCCTTAGAAAATACCATATACTTTTTTTTTTTTAAATCATTGACGCTCATAACAAAAAAATTTTTAACCCATTTAATAACTGTTGTGGCCCTTGGGTAGACTTTGATATTAATGGCTTTTCATCTGCAAAGAGAAGGGCATGAGCCCTACTCGCTCCGACTTTCAGGACGTCACACCCATCTCTGTCAAGAAAACCTACTACCCCATTAATAAATAGTGAAAACAGGGTATGCTAAAACGCACCCCTGTATACCTCCGCGATTTATCAAAAACGGCTCAGTTAGTTGTCCCTCCTGTCCCCACCTAACTTTAGCTTTGTTTATTGAGTGTAGGCAGATAAGAATTTCCAGTAAAATTGGTGGATCCCCATCTCTGCCACCACCTTCCAGAGTTTACATTTGGGGACCAAATCTAAAGCTGTACGCAGGTCAGGCATGGGCGTAGTTCGCAGAGTTTTGCTACACGGAACTCCGCTAAGTTACAAAAAAAACTCTGCGAATGTCCGCGAGTGGCGGAGTGCAGTTTGTGCTGGTATTAATGCCGCTCGGTTAGAAATTCTACCCAAGCCGCAGCTCGCGACCTTACTGTTTGCGATCGCGATCTTACCATTCGCGATCAAGGAAAAAACTCTGCTGCACACCGCGAAGCGAAGTTTTCTGCACTCTGCGAGCTCCGCGGAGTGCAGAAAACTCTGCAAACTCCGCGAACCGAGCGAAGTTCACTGCCCAGGCCTAACACAGATCCACAAAGGCTACATACAACTGCCCCCCTTTAATGAGAACTTCTTTCCAGTAAATACAAAGGCAATTAAAAACCTGATCCAAGGTACTGACATTAGCACGACAACCCGCCTGGAAGTCGGACAAGATAATTTCTTCCGAGATCCAATCCTGAATACGGGCCAATAGCTGCAGGCAAAAGATTTCTGCAGAGTCAATTAGGCTAATCGGTCTCAATCAATCAATCAATCAGCAATTTGTAAAGCGCGCTACTCACCCAGTAGGGTCTCAAGGCGCCGGGGGGGGAGGGGTCCGTTACTGCTCGAAAAGCCAGGTCTTGAGTTGTTTCCTGAAGGAGAGGTGGTCCTGGGTCAGCCGTAGGTGGATGGGGAGGGAGTTCCATGTCTAGGCCGCCAGGTAGGAGAAGGATCTTCCTCCAGCGGTGACTCTGTGAATGCGTGGTATGGCGGCGAGGGCGAGGCTGGCCGATCGTAGCTGGCGGGTGGGTGTGTAGAAAGTGAGGCGGCTGTTGAGGTACTTCGGGCCCATGTCGTGGAGAGCCATGTGTGCGTGGGTGAGGAGTCTGAACGTGATCCTTTTGTTGACGGGGAGCCAGTGCAGGTCTCTCAGGTGGGTCGAGATGTGGCTGTGGCGAGGGATGTCCAGGATGAGTCGTGCGGAGGCGTTCTGTATGCGCTGGAGTCTTTTCTGTAGTTTGGCCGTGGTTCCCGCGTAGAGGGTGTTCCCGTAGTCCAGTCGGCTGGTGACGAGTGCCTGAGTGATTGTCTTCCTGGTTTCGGTGGGTATCCATCGGAAGATCTTACGGAGCATGCGCAGGGTGTTGAAGCATGATGACTATACAGCGTTGACTTGTCTTGTCATCGAGAGGGAGGAGTCCAGGATGAAGCCCAGGTTTTGTGCGTGGTCCGTTGGCTTGGGGGTGGTGCCCAGGGCAGGGGGCCACCAGGAGTCGTCCCAGGCAGTGGGCGATGATCTCAGGATGAGGACTTCCGTCTTGTCTGAGTTCAGTTTCAGGCGGCTGTTCTTCATCCACTCGGCGACGTCTTTCATCCCTTCGTGTAGGCTGGCTCTGGCGGTGGCGGGGTCGTTGGTGAGGGAGAGGATCAGCTGGGTGTCGTCGGCGTAGGAGATGATGTTGAGGTTGTGTAGGCGTGCGATGGCTGCGAGGGGGCTTATGTAGATGTTAAAGAGGGTGGGGCTGAGTGAGGATCCTTGTGGTACGCCGCAGATGACTTCGGTGGCCTTGGATTTGAACGGGGGAGGCGGACTCTCTGGGTTCTTCCGGCGAGGAACGAGATGATCCACTCCAGAGCCTTTCCTTGGATTCCGATGTTGCTGAGGCGATGTACTAGGGTGCGGTGGCAGACAGTGTTGAACGCCGCAGATAGGTCCAGGAGGATGAGGGCCGCTGTTTCCCCGTTGTCGAGCAGGGCTCTGATGTCGTCGGTGGCTGCGATGAGCGCGGTCTCGGTGCTGTGGTTGGCTCGGAAGCCGGACTGCGAAGGGTCGAGGGATCCGTTTGTCTCGAGGAAGGCGGCGAGCTGTCTGTTGACGGTCTTCTTGATGACTTTGGCAGGAAAAGGGAGGAGCGAGATGGGGCGGAAGTTCTTGAGGTCGGTGGGGTCCGCTGTTGGTTTCTTCAGGAGGGCGCTGAGCTTGGCGTGCTTCCAACTCTCCGGGAAGGTGGCGGTGTTGAAGGAGATGTTGATGATGTCCCGGAGTTGGGGTGCGATGATGGAGTCGGCCTTGTTGAAGACGTGGTGGGGGCAGGGTCGGTTAGTGATCCGGAGTGGATGGTGTTCATTGTGTGGGTGGTGTCTACGGTGCTGACCGTGGTCCAGTTGCAGAGGGTGGTGGTGGGGGGCGTTGGTTCGGTGGTTGGGTGCGTGGTCTGTGCGCCGAAGCTGTTGTGTATGTCGGTGATCTTGCGGTGGAAGATAACTACCCAGATTGGCACTATCCGCTTTCTTAAAAATTGGGATTAAATCAGCTAAATTCCACAAGGGGGGAATTTGTATGCTGAGAGGATGTCATTGGATAACATATTGATATAAGAACCCCAGATTTCTAGAGCTTCTATGTATAAATCAATGAGAATTTGATTTGGCCAGGAGCTCTGGTTGGAATGCAGATACTAATAGCTGCCCGAGTTTCTGATAATGAAAATCCAATGACTTCTACAGAGCCTAGTGAAAGCTTTTCCCGCAAAGCTACGTCCTCCTTACTGCCAAGAGAGTACATGCTCCCAAAATGGGATACCCAATTTTTCCGGCTGTACAGTAAACTCTAGGGCAGAGTTAGGTCCATTCAGGCAAATGGCGGCTTCCTTCCAAAAGGACTTATTGTCCTTGGCGATAAAGGTACTATGGAGTGAAGACCATAACGCACATTCCCACTGTTTCTTGGCATGATCTAATGCCTGTCTGTATTTGGCTCTGCATTCCACCATATCCAGGCCGAACTTAGATTTCACTGCCTGTAGGAGCTCTCCCTAAGCCTTCCTGCATTCCTGGTTGTACCACTCAGCCACTCTGATCCCCTTTTCCCTCCTTGATTAACATTACATTTCCTCCTTTTTTTGTTTGACCTAATGTTTGCCTAATCTGCATTTAAAGTGTCTCATGTTGGTTACTCAACTTCTCTATGATATCCCCTCTGGTGAGTTTGGACAGCACAGCCACCTTCTCAAGCACTTAGCAGCTCCCAGAGCCCCAAGGTTTTGCTCCACCCAACCCAATGTAATTGTTTTAGGATTATAACAATGGGATAGCTTTCCCAGGTCGCTGCTACCCCTGACTTTAGGTTTGCACTCTCCATTGTTGATTAATGAAGGATTCAAAGCATTACGGTGACTGTCAGATATTTTTACTACTTTCATGTAATACACAGTGGGCCACAGACTGAGGTCAACTAGGCAATAATCAATTCTACTAGCATGGCCCGGTGTATTACAGGTAATTCCACCATTTGGGTCTGATTTAATCCACATACAAACAGTATCTAGGAGTCAAAAGGCCATGTAACTCAACTGTGGACACGGACACTAACACGACACAAACAGAGAGGTGAATACCCAAAAGTGCAATATATGTGACATATGATTACCATGTGGCAACTCAAACCAATGGGCAAAAATTCCCATCAGTAACCGTCCTGTACCGCCCTTTTTAACATCATTTGGGTTCTCCTTGCCCAGGAGACAAAACACCACCACACAGCCTAATGATAATATCAAGGCTATGTGTAGTAATTATGAATGGGTGTTGATAGTAAGGGTGATTGGATATAAAAGTCTTTGTGAGGTTACCGAATAAGCAGTGTGTATGTAAGTGAAAAAGTGAATATAACTAAAATTGGATAAATTGAGTAAATGACAATTTTAATATTATTTCTCAATCGTCCAAATCTAAAAGCAAAGTGAGAAATACAGATTTAATAAAATATCTGTCAGCAATATTGGTCAACATGTTTCGGCATTTTAGAATGAAATAGTTCATGTGCCTTCTTCAGGACCTGTTGTAACTACTGCTTATAACGTGAGAGTTAAAATCAATATCACCTGCAATGTTCAGGTTTCGTAATCCACCTCGTACCATTAGTAGTGGTGATGGCACTACACCCCTCCTGGCTGCAGCTCAGGATTAAAGGAGCACCGCTCTGTCCGGTCGGTGTCTCCGCACAGGCGTCTGTGCTGTCTGGGAGGCTCTAATCACCCTTACTATCAACACCCATTCATAATTACTACACATAGCCTTGATATTATCATTAGGCTGTGTGGTGGTGTTTTGTCTCCTGGGCAAGGAGAACCCAAATGATGTTAAAAAGGGCGGTACAGGACGGTTACTGATGGGAATATATTGCACTTTTGGGTATTCACCTCTCTGTTTGTGTCGTGTTAGTGTCCGTGTCCACAGTTGAGTTACATGGCCTTTTGACTCCTAGATACTGTTTGTATGTGCATTGTACTTAGGGGTTTGTATCTAGCATGGGTCGTTAAACTTACCCTTGGACCCTCCTACTAATTGCTTGTGAATGTGTCTGATTTAATCCAGCCATTTGTGGCCCTCTGGTCATGATGTAAGGTAAGTGCCAACACATGTCCTCTCTTTGTCCATCTAACAGTTGGGCGTTCTAGCTGAGGAATTTTGCTAAAGTTTTCCCACTCCTCAATCAAACCTAATGGCGCGGAGGCGAGAGGCTCAAATGTACAATTAAAATCCCAAGCTACTAATAGATGTGTGTTTCCTGTGCTTTCAGTAAGGGCATAGGCTAAAGTACTTATGGTATTAGTTTCTTCTGTGCCCGAGCTCACCCTATTATATACATTAACAATTCAGATTTTGAGCCCTGTATGCAATGCAAGATCTATAGTCAAAGTATCCAAGGAATTGACAGAAACTATTTTGACTTTCACAGAAATGCAATTTTCACCCAAATCACGAAGCCACCCGAGGGTTCCCCTTTCCCTTTCTTTGTTGCATTAATACCATAAGACGAATAACCACACATATAGGGGGTAGTCATGCTCCAGATTTCTTGAAAGAAGATTTGAGAGAATCCACAAAATTGCCCCATTAGAGATATATAAGCATCCTAGCGATCCCAGTAACGTTCCATACCAAGACGGTTAGCTGCTTATGTGGTACAACAATAGGGTTGGGTTCTGGTCTATACTCCAAAATTTGGCCACCTTCCTTCTTATGGGTAACACTACTATCAACATCACTAACTGAGCCTACCAAACCAAAGGTTTTGGGGCTCAAACAACCTAATGTTTAGCAGGAGACCAAGGTAAGGGAACCTGCCTCGATGATTGTTCAACCTACACAGGGCTAGGAGTCATTTTGTCACCCTCTAAACATGGCAATCTACCTCAACCTCCTCGACTCAGTGCTCCTGGTTTAGCTCTCAGCTGTCCTCATCTCTACATTTCAAGTCTCTCCATGAGATATTACCATTCTAACCTATGCAACAGGTATCCCAGGTTCAATACATTTGCAGTGTGTGAGGGGTCCAGAGGAAAAGTGAAAATTCCAGGAAAAAAGCTTGGAACCAAGGAAAAGAAGCAGATTCTACAATGGAAGCTTGTGCGGCGGGCGGGAAAGGCCAGCAGCACAAGCTTCCATTGAAATGTTTGAAAACTTCCCTGCACCATGTGGCAGGCACCCTATGGTTCCTTCTACACGGGTAGGGATGTTTAGGTCTCCATAGTGGAGAGCTAGGGGAAGGGGAAGGAGGCCCTGCTAGGAGTCCCCCAAGGACACTTTCTGACAGCCTTTCCATGTCGGAAAGGGCGAAATGAAAAGGTTGTTGGAAAGCGCCATCATAATCCTGATGGGGAAGCCGAGCCTGACTCTGTAGTCATTGGGTGATTATGGTGTTTTTGACACATCAGAAGCGCAGACTTTACTCAAAGGTGTCAGAGCGCTTTCCAATAGAACCAAGTAAGTTACATAAAGAGATTTACACACTAACAAGTTACAAATACAATCAGTATAATGAAAAAAAATAATAATAAGAGGTGCCAATATTAGGTAAATACAGGAATAGAATACATATCAATACAGTTGAGCTCAAGTGAATGCCAAGCAGCACTGAGGGTCATGAAATGAGTTGAATTATTCTTTGGTACAGTCTTTGGAAGAGAAGAGTTTAAAGATCTGTTCTGAAATTCCGGATAGGCGGAGGATTGGAGGAAGCGAGATCCAAGTTCTAGCCGCATTGCCTGAGAAGGATTGATCCAGAAATCTTTCCCTTCTGAAAGTAGGGGGCTTGAGCAGTAGTTTTCAGCATTGCGTGAAGGTCTAGATATGTATATTAATTAAAAGTGCACTGCAACACTTAAGCACCGCACACTAGGCATGTGATCCTATGCATAAGTGCCATGTGGTGCAATACTGTGTGTTTTTTTCAAATCCAACAACTACATTTTATATGGTGTACCTTTCAGGCCGTACGTTTAATGGTAAAACCCAAACTACATGTACCATAATGCACCGTGCTAACAGCTATACACCCCAGGAATAGTTCCACTGAAAGGCTCGCATGTGAGACGGGAACGTTTGGCAGCTAAGCAAATGTATTAGTCTCATCTAAGTGCGTCAAAAGAAGTGTCCCTTCCCTATGTATATAGAGATAATTCTAATCACTAGTATATGCAGTAGACCTTTGTACTCTCTACCAACCCTATGTGACTCTTAGCGTATAGCCATTCGTATCCCTTCCCTATGTATATAGAGATAACTCTAAGCACTAGTATATGAAGTAGACCTTTGTACTCTACCATTCCTATGTGACTCTTAGAGTATATCCATTCGTATCCCTTAACTATGTATATAGATAACTCTAATCACTAGTATATGCAGCAGACCAGGGCACAAGTCCTAAATAAAGAAGTGGGGGGACGCTCAGAGATAGGATGTGACGTCACGACAGGAAGTGACGTCACGAAAGAAAAAAACATAGAAATGCAGTAATAATCACGTTTCAGTGGGCACGGCCCCCGGTGCCACTGCACCAGTAGCAGCTCGCCCCTGGGTGTATGGGGGGGGTGAATGAAGTCACGGGAAGAGAGGAGTGAGGGGACGAGAAATGGGGAAAGGATGCGCGCCTCGTAGGAAAGTGTGAAGGCTCAAAGGGGGGGGGCGTGAGCAGGTCACGAACAGAGCGCGAGGGGGGGGAGCATCGGTGAGTGGGGAGAGCGGGGCACAGACTTCAGGAGAGGGAGCATGAGATGGGTAGCGAGTGAGTGGGCAGGGGAGGGTGATGGGAGGGGTGGAGAGAGGAGGAAGCAGGATGCAAGGTCAAGGTTGGGAGATCGGCGGTGCGCCGGTCCAGTAAGTAACACCATCATTGTCCAGTCCAGATTTTGGTCAGGGGGGACGGCGTCCGCCCTGTAAAATTCGTTAAAATAAGTGGGGGACGTCGTCCACCCGTGTGGTACCCCGACTCGAGCCCTGCAGCAGACCTTTGTACTATCTACCATTCCTATGTGACTCTTAGAGTATATCCATTTGTATCCCTTCCCTATGTATATAGAGATAACTCTAATCACTAATATATGCAGTAGACCTTTGTACTCGCTACCATTCCTATGTGACTCTTAGAGTATATCCATTCGTATCCCTTCCCTATGTATATAGAGATAACTCTAATCACTAGTATATGCAGTAGACCTTTGTACTCTCTACCATTCCTATGTGACTTAGAGTATATCCATTCGTATCCCAATATGTATTTAGAGAACTCTAATCACGAGTCTCTTCTTTGTGTGGCTTTACATCTTGTACATTTGCAATTTTTTGTGTATGTATCTTTTATGTAACGCATGTAATCCTTAGTCCTTATCTTTTGCAACTGGTTCGTATGCAAAGCGCTCTGACACCTTCGGGTAAAGTTTGCGCTATATAAAATCGCATTAAATAAAAAATAAGTGCTTTCTTATCGAAAATAACAATCATTCGGTATAATGCGTAAAAAACATATCGTTAAACAACTAGGCGAAGACGAGGCACTCCAAGCAATAAAGCTATGGAAATATTCTGTTTAATAAATGTTGTCCTCACAACTCAGTGAGAGTTCATCAGCAGTCCTAGCAGCTAGCTACAGAGTGACTAACTAGTCTGTCCCACCCACTCCTTTCGTCGTCATCAAAGGAGGCTAAAGGTGAAACCTAAATCTTCCCCAGATGCGCTGTAAGGCTTCCCCTGCCCCGACGTCACGGGCTGGGCAGAGTCGTTCGACCAGGGAGCTTCCCAGTGCCCCGGGGACCCTGCAGCCGCCGCGGCTCCGCCCCCGGCTCCACCCTTCCTTCCTTCCTGCGTGTGCCAGCAGCCCAGGCCCGCGCCCCCATTCATCCCTGCAGGCCGGCTGACGTGGGCAGAGGCCGGGCCTGGCTGCAGTGCTCGCCCTCATTCCTCGCTCCTGCGCCCGGGGCTCTGGTGTGTGTCTGCGGAGGGGGCCGGGCGCCGCCTCCAGCAGGGGAGGGACGGACAGGGTCCCTCATAAGAGGCCCTGCGGGAGCTCGCGCTCTCCCCTCCGCACAGACTCCGGCCGCCGACGCTCTGCAGCATCATCACTGCCTGCGCCCCGCACCCCCCGAGGTGAGACCGGCTCTTCGCTTCCTTCATCACTGGGGGTTTTGTTTCTTTATCATTGTGGGCGGAGCGGGTACGATTAACGGTGTGCCATTCACGGGAAGACAGGAAGTGTGTTTGAGTGGGAACGCATGCTCCCGTTTGGGATGGATTTGCGGTGCTTTTCATTGGATTTTCCTGATGCCCAGACTATAGCTTGAATTTGAAGGTTTATGAGGCTGGAGATGCACGGTGGGGCAGCAGTAGCGCGCATTAATTCCCTCTTTCTAAGTGTTCCAAGAATCCCCCTAGTAGTGCCAAACCATATAAGTATTTTATATGGCTGGCTCACTGTATTAAAATAGCCTTCGTGTATGTGCTTAAATATAGAGTGGTAATGTGCTCCGATCTGAAACTGGTCTTTTCAGTGTTTCTGTTGGGAGTAGTGCTGGCATGGTCTTCTTTGGATCAAATCATCTCACCCCTGCCTGCCCCGGTCGCTCTGCCCCGGTTCGAGACACGTCGAGCCCCTTTTCAAGAAGTATGCATCCATCCTCACAGCGCGTTAGTCCTTTCGAGTGACTCCGTGCCCGTTCTGCCCACAAAGGGTTCTTTTATTCCCAGGGAATACGGGTCTTTTGTAACTGATGCCAGGTGAGCCTACAAGAGGCGGAGATGTTTCCTAGGGAGCTGACAGTCACATAGCTCCATTTCACTGGGAGGCTCAGACGCCATGACCGTGCTAGAAAAGGAAAATAGAAGTGCAGATACCCTATACCATAGTACCTGCTTGTTTCTGATAAGTGCCGGTACTCTCCCTCTGAGAAAGTATAAGAATTTCAATGCGGACAATAGCGGTCCACAGGCTAGAAGCGTTATACAACAATTACAACTCACAGGGAGAGAAATCCTGGTTCTTGGTATCAATTATCCATCCGAGTGAGGTTTGACGCTTTTTGGACCACAAGCTAACTATTTAAAAGACATAAGTGTTTCTTCCAGGGTGGAAGTTTGAATCAGTCAGCGGGGGCCTTGAGGGTGGCTTAGATCGAGAGAGCTCCAGGTGAGACGAATACACTTTGAGACGTAAAGTGTGAGCGCTGGAGTACTGTACATCTAGTTATTTCATTCTTCTACACCGATGGGGCATCACTTTATTGTTTTTAACCTCTTGACTTCGCATGTCTGGACCTTATGCACAGAGTGGCAGAATGCCTAACAAGAACCTGACAAAGAAATAAGTCAACAACTAAAAATATATAATAAGAACAGGAGTTTAAGTCTCTAGAAAGATATTAGTGTCTTTGTGGTGTAGCTAGAGAAAGACCCGATTTAATAGGGGAGATAGGGACGTGTATGTATAAAATTGTATCGTGCATGGCAGCGTTTATTCAAGGACCCTGCTGAATCTATAATTTGACTGGGGTTAAACTCTTTCCAGGCACAATCAACAACCAGTGTGCATGCACAGACTTTTCAGTAGTAGTGTCTTTCTGGTGTTTGACACACAATCTGCAGCTGCCTCTGTAAAAATGTATGAGGGAAGAACTGAGTCTGCTGGGGCATAGTTCTGGTAATTAGGGTTTACCGAGTTCCAAAACGGGCCACATGCACACTTGACTACTGCTTTGTTTTTTTATTTTCAACTCAATGTTTATTCTTGTAGAAGCTACTTTATCGGGTCACATTAACTCCCATACTTCACAAATAATTTAGTGTATCCGTTGTAAAGACCCCTCACATTCTGTATACAAGTCTGTCCAGGTTTTTTTAACAGCAAAATCGCAAACCTCTACAGCAACTGTCCATACGGACCCAACAGCAGATTACTCCTTGCTAACCTACTCACCACCAAACAAGACCGTCACCTGACCAAATGGACAAACCCTTATCAGAAATGACACTGCATCATTCATGCGGGTCATCCACACGGGGGGGGGGCCCAACGGACCCATGCCCCCATCGCATCTTCAGCCTGGGAATAGCACCACCCTGACGCACATCATCAACACCATAATCATATAATCATGTCCGTTACTTTCCTGGATGAATTGAAACTTGCAGGAATCAAAGCCCTTGTCAAGTGGCCCACTGCTGACCCGAATAAACTGAGCAACGTCTGACCCATCTCCCTGCTTCCTTATCCAGCCAAAGTAATTGCAAAGGCAACAAGCAACTCATAAACCACCTTGCCCTCCACCATTTTCTAGGCAACACTCAATCAGGATTCAGAAAAAACACAGCTCAGAAACAGCACTCATTTCTGCCACCAATGACATTCAAATCATCCTGGACCAAGGAGAAACATTGGCCCTCATCCTGCTCGAAATCAATGCGACCTTCAGCACTGTCTCCGATAGCACCCTCATCAGAAGAATCCTTGAGATTGGCATACAACGATGTGCTTTAGATGGATCTGTTCCTTCCTCACGTTAATAACCCAACGGGTCAGACTACCACCCTTTACATCAGACACCAAGAAATTGATGTCCCACAGGAATTTGTCCTCAGCCCCACCCATGTCAACATATACATGACACCGCTCACCAATCTTATCCGATCACAAGACATCACTTCCTCTGCTATGCTGATGACAACCAACTCATCCTCTCCCTGACAGACAAAGCAACCACTGCCAGAACCAACTCCACCAAGTGCATAACCATGGTAGCAGACTGGATGTGAAACAACTGCTGGCAGCTCATCTTTGACAAGACAGAAGTACTGGAAAAATACCTCCCCATGGAACTCCACCTAGTGGCTGTTGGAGCTAGGACCCGCACCCACAGACCAGGCAAGAAATCTAAGGATAATCCTAGACAACCAGCTCAACATGAGGGCTCAACTCAACGCAGTGTGCACCTCCTGTTTCCACATCGTATGCATGCTGCGAAAAATCTTCTTCAAATGGTTGCTTCATAACACCAGATGGACTGTCATACAAGCACTCCTCACCAGCAGACTGGACTATGGCAATACTCTCTTCGCCAGAATCTCCAAACAACTCCTACACAGACCATACAGAACACAGCTACAAGACTCATATTCGTCCTCTCATGCCGCACCCACATCACTCATCTGGAACCTTCACTGGCTCCCCATTCAGAAGTGCAGCCAATTCAAACTTCTCTGGCACACATACAAAGACCTACACAACACAGGGCCCGAATACCTAAAAAAAAGCAGCGTACACCTTCACCACCTCACCAGACACCTATACCATGCCTCACTTGCAAACATTCTTTGCATCCGCAAAAGCAAAACTGGCGGTCACTCATTCGCCTACATCTCAACCAAGACATGGAACAACCTCCCTCAACACATCAGTTCCTCCTCCTTGCTTCTTAGGTTCCACCAGAAGCTGAAGACATGGATTTTTGTATAAGCACCTTGGGGACCACATGCCTGCCCTATGCCTGGATACCCTCTTGGGTGCTTAGTGCACTATACAAATCAATATAACAACATTTTTGCAAACAGTCCGATTACAATACAAAATCAAATTGTATGTTAAATCATCATAGGGTATCTCATATAGCGTCCTCAATTGTTTGCTGCTGATAAGAAGTGGTACCTGGACTCTTATTAGTCCAGAGAAGGTAGCTATTAGGTGTACTATATCCCCAGTATATAAATATAAACATGACTATTTTCTAAAGAAAAATGTAGAAAGGTAAATGAGCATAATCTATAATTTTGAGCCATCATTTTTCTTTAGATTCTTTTTAAATAGCAACTCTTTTCATTATTGCACTGCTTGTAACTTTATTCATGTTACCATTCCCAGATAGCTTGCTCTGTATTATCGCATATAGGTAAATTATTATTGTGAGCCTTTGCGTGCGAGGGGGTCTATTTTCAAATCTTTTGCAGCAGAGCTTATTTAACAGCAGTTACAGGTCGCATACATCTTATCTGGCTCACAAAGCTGTCCTGATGATCCAATAGATAAGGAGATGTATGTTGATATAGAAATCCATCAGACCCACTTAGAAGCCAGTTTCTTGGTTGCAAAATTACAAAGCAGACCTAGTCTCTGGCGCTGATGTTACCCTGCACATTACTCCTTTGAGCCCATCCTCGGTCTTTTTGAGCATCTACTGAGTTTGCATCCATCTCTTTTGCTGGAAGGCATTGTCTTCAGTTTGACAGTATCTGTGAATCTCCTGTGATACAACTGGCAATTTTGAACTCCTAAACTTATGTAATAAAAACACTTGCACTGATATATTCTTGCTTGGTCTCAAGATGACATTTGAGCACTACATAAAACACCCTCCTCCTTTGTTCTAATCATCCGGATATATTAAATGTTTGTCCGATTTCCTCCCTCCCATATCTATTGCATGTCTGCATGTTTAAACCAATGCTTCTTTACTCTCAGAATGTCTTACTCCGACATTTAACGAGCTGCCTATGTTTCATCTATACTTTATCCAGTCCATCTACATCTTCCTGGAGCTTAACTCCATTATGATTTATACCGAGGTCACAGTGGACCCTTTTCAAAATTACAGGTTAAATCCTTCCTTATGTTTTGTCTCTCTGCTGGCAAGCAATGAAGTCTTCCAGTGCACTTGGCTTAAATTAATCTTACTTGCCACTTCTATGATCCATTTGGATGAGTCAGTTAATTGCGTGTTTGGTTTAATTCACTCCAGGGTATTAACTCTGTAGGCCTTAGTTTAACATGCGAAGAACAATGCCTTGCCTTGGGACCTGGCCACGTCTTTGATTAAAGCATTGCAAATGGCAGATCCTTGGCCCGATGACATTAGTAGCACTCCACTGATCATGCGCTGTACACGATCACATCGATTCTCCAGTACGCTTTGCCTCTTGTCACCTATTTAGTTCATAGAGATGTTTTCCCTTTGCAGAAGTTCTTTTGTCTGGGTGCAGTATTAGTTTCAGTATCTCGCAGAATCGTTCTGTTTTTAATATCAACCACTTTACACCAAAATCTTCCTATTGTGATGGCTTTCACTCCTCAAACGAAAAAATCCAACCAAGCCGTAACATAGTAAGCACAATCCCGAGTGGTTCATATTAAAGGAATTGAAAGTGTTAAATGTTTCTGTAATTAATATGTACCTCTCACATATTCATTAATGGCAGGCATTTAAGTATTTGTTTTCATATCCAACATTTAAAGACATTTCTTATATATAGGGCAGTAAAGGTGTCAAAGTACTCAAGACACCATTGAGGCTGTTTGAGAAATTTATTAAGTGATGTAACGGGATGATCTGTCTTACTATGTCCATATAACTGGTACGGGATGTGGGTCTTTTTGAATCCTTGTTGACATTACAGAGCCACCAGTGGTCTTTTCCCCCCTTCGAAGAAGATGAAGGGAAGTATCAGGCTTCGCAGGCTATTTTATGGTAATCTGTACAGGTCTGCCATATCTTCAGTTTCATAGTGGAACTTCATCCACACCCAGTGATTAAGGGCCTGAATACAAATATAGTTGTTATACCTCTCGGTACGTTATTTATCGGGTCTGAAAATGGCACCCATTACATGTTTCTTGGGAATCGCATGCAGAGTTAGGTATTTAACGCACCAAAATACACACAATACAGTAAACCTCTAATACTTTTATCCTGTTAAATTTTGCCAGATCTGACCTGCCGAAATTCAATGAAAGTTGAGATATGTAACACTTTTGATAATTATTAGATGAGTTACATGATGCTTAACTTGTGATTGCCTCATGGAAAGAACATAATTTCAATGTAGACCTGATGAAACTTAAATAACAATGCAAGGGTCTAAATGCAGCTAAAATCTAGGTATGGGTGCACTCAAATTGAACATGTTGATGGCTAGGATTCGATCTTAACCTGGATGCTCAGCCTAAAGGTTGTTTTTGCCCAGAGCCTAGTATGATTTTGCATATCGCTGCTTTTACTGTAGTGTTCTCTTGTTGGCTTATATCCTGGAGTGTTGGCCCATTAAGTTTGTGCCATACTATTTAGGTTGTGGGAGCGCCTTACGGAGTTGATGATGCTTACTTTGACGCAGTCATCCATTTTATCATAGTTTCTGACAAAAGTCGGGTCAATTTATGGGAATGGCCTTCTACTAGATTGCAAATAACGACTTTGGCAGGTACGGTCAGCAGAGTTTGATTCTTATCTCATGATTATTTTACTTTTATATTGAACTTCTGATGCAACTGATTTTTGTTTAGGGCCAATTTCTGTATTTAAACTGAAGACCTAACACTTTAAAAAAATGTTTCTTTGCGTCATACATGGGATACTTGATGTGCACCCGTAGTATAGAACTGTGGTTAGGTTAATTTAATGAGTCTCATGTGTGCCTTAGGGTAATGGGAACTTTCATGAGCCAGTGTCAAAAAAAGCATCCTTTGTTTAGATACCAATCTATTCCTGGAGGCCTAGATCAACAGGGATCTATTTTTAAGATTCTTTGTTTTCTTTATCTATTCCCTTAGAATGACTGTCGCTATAATTTAGTTTTACTAGATTATGGGAGGCCATAGAATTGTGGGGCACCTGTCTAGCCTTCTATTTGATGTGCTAATAGAACAGAGGAAAATACATAAGCCCTTCTTATAAGTGCTGATACTTTGGCCTATACCCAACTACCTCTTGCCCTACTGCTTGCCTCTACATTTAATTTTTTTAGGAAGGATCTAAAAGCTTCTTTCTCACCTTTCTCCAGTCCACAAGCCAAACCACATCAATAAGTAGCCCCATGGATGCCTACTTTTCCGTCACTCTTTTGCTGGCCCCACCCTGTATGTGTCTTTCCTTCACTCTTTTATGTATACCCTTACTTACCAAATCACTCTGCTGGCAATCTGTATCCATGTATGCCTGGCTGATGTCCCTGCGGCGATGTACAGTGCCTACTGGTCCCCAGGGTTAGGTGCGACCTTCACATCTACAGCAGAATTTGTTGTCAAGATATTTGCACTAATATTAATCCGTGATCACTCTGCAGCTTCCATCATAAGTGTTTTTTCATGTTCTTCTACTTGTGCGGATAAGCAGAAAAGGTTTAGTCTTCTGTTAGAGCTCCATTCCTGTGGAAATTGGAATAAGGTCTCTGCCACTCGAGCATGCTGCCTTTCAGAAAGGTGTGTTAACCTAACTTTACAGCTATTTCCTTAAGTTTCCTCCTCTACACTTTGCCTTCTCCCTGTAGCGCTGGGAAGCTGTTGGGCAGCCATGCGCCCTATAAATCGCATAAACAGTTATCACTGCTAATTTGATATAGAGATATCCTAATGTCTTACTTAGCATGTACGTTGAACATTGTGTATTTTTGTACATTCTGACAGAAAAAAACAGAACTGAGAGTCTTGATCTTCACAAAACCCCAGTGGTACAACTCTGACCCCTGAATTGTTGAAGGGTTTTGGGGGTACCTCACCCCCCTCCTCTTAATTTAGTAGGATCTTCTACGGTATTCCACTCTACAAAGCTTTGTCCAGAGTTTTCATCATTATCTTTTGTCACAGGCAGATGTTGGAGGCAAATATTTAATAATGAGAAGCTCTGCATTTTTCTTAATCCGCTGGTAGCAGGGATTTACCAGTATCACAGACCGTTTTCGCCCAGTTTGGAGCTGTCTGTGTCAGGTAGTTGTCATCTATTTATAGAAGGTAATGAAATTCCAAAGGTGACTAACACCAAATAAGTTTCATATTATGGTGAATGTCTGGGCATTTTTCTTTTGCTATAGAAACATTTGTCGCCCTCAAAGTATTTTTCTGGTGCATTTCACAAACAAGAATTCAACTACCACATATATGTGTTCAAGTCTTATCAGTTGCTCTCTGTGAGCTTTTCCAAAATTGTTTGGCGTCATTTTGCATGCCTTCTGTGGCTGTTTATCGTTAAATTGGTGCCTTTATCTCTGAAGATTTGGATTCTTCACGTTGGCATCTTTGTGACTGGGTTGTTACATTGTCATCACAAATGTAATAACGTTTTCCTGTTTCCCTTTTCAGACTAACTAATCATGTTTGAAATTAAGAAGATCTGCTGTATTGGCGCAGGTTACGTTGGCGGGCCAACGTGTAGTGTTATTGCACAGATGTGTCCAGGAATAAAGGTGACAGTTGTGGACGTTAATGAAGCCAGAATCAATGCCTGGAACTCCGATACACTTCCTATTTATGAGGTAAGATTGTCCACTGTCAGGCATCCACATTGATTGAGAGTTTTTTATAACAGTTTAATATGTTTTGCATAATTATCAGTTTATTGAACATTATACCTACCGGTACCTTAAATTATTATTAATTGATAACACAGCCTTACACACGGTTATGAATGTCCGTCGGCAGGAATATTTGCCCAACCTGAATTTTCCATTGGATTTGGAGGGTTGCATTTGCAAACTAGTCGTACATCTTAAGCAAAATGTAAGTAAAATGGCGGTCAGACGTGCAGTGAAGGGTCTAGAGACCGCTATGACCAGCAAATCCAACAGGAAAGGCCAACATTTCCAATGGAAGCCTAATTGTCAAGGAGGCGGCCATCTTACATCCGGGTGCGTGCCTGACATCTGGTGAGGCAGGCAAGAGGCAACAGGAGAGAAGGAGAGGTGTTGAACCTTCACAGCTGTTATCTTGCCTGCCCTGTCATTTATTTAGAAGAAGGGCTCGGGGAGCAGGATAGAGTGTGGGAGCAGTGTAGACGTGTATCATCTAAACTTTGCAAACGACAGTGGCCTAAGCATTGTTACAACCGTACCAATTCTGGCCGTAGAAAAGTATTGTTGTTAGACATGCCACCTTCATGATCTTTCAGTCCGTATTAGTTTCTCTCATTTCTAATGTTGAAACCATCAATGAACTAGCCGACCAGCTGATGGGAACGTCTATGCCCTAGGCAACCTGCATTTAAGTTAACAGGAATGTATGAAATTTGGTAATTAAAGGCTACTAAACGTGTATTTTCAAAAAACTATCGGAGTCCCTTGGGTTCGGCTTGGAAAAGTCACCCTACTTCCTGCTGGAATGATGGGCTGCTTCCTAAAATGTTTGCAGCTAGGGCGCTATATTAATGAACGCACATAATGCACCTTTTAAAACACTTTTGGGGGAAATAAAACGAAAATGGAGCAAATGGTAACGTTTAGCCATAATAATTAAATGCATCAGTGTTCTAAATGTTGGATGGTCTGATTCTTTGTTTTGGAAACTTAATGCATTCCCCAAGTACACATGCAAAGTCAACACCTAGAAATAACGTTCTTAAGGGCAAACATAAGGACACGAAGTGTTTTGGTTTTATATTTTATATTACCAAATTGCATACGGGAAACACGTTTACATAGTGGTATGGTTGGGTCGTTTTTACCCCTCCCCATTATTATAATTTTATTAGAGTACAGGTGCAAAAAAAATAAAGAACTTTGAAGTGCTTGCTTATCTATTTGTGGTGCATAGAAAATGGTTAAAACTTGAGCCATCCTATTCTGATGAAAATATAAAATAAGCCTTTTGATATGAATCATTCTAAATGACACTACCCTAACCAAAGATGTAAGCGCAAATATGAGATGGATGTCAACAATTGTGCAAATACTTAAAAATTCTACAGGGTTTTTAGCGAATACACCATCAATTATAGAAAAGTAAGTCTGCAACCTGCGTGCGAGATGAATAGGTGGAAAGACTGAGCCCAACCACACTCCTGAAATCTTGTTTAGTTTGTGCTGGGACAGAATTTACAGATATGTACTCCTTGACCGCTGTTAAAGGAGTTAAAACAGTAAAACGTCACTTATGCATCACTGCAAAGCCACTTGGCCTCTGCCATATTTGGTCAGGAATATGTTATCGAAGCGAAGGGTTATATGCCAGGTGTTCACGCTACATTAATATTTCATAGCGGGCTCGGATACAATCTGCCATTTTACCTACTGATGATTTACAGTTTAAGTAGCGTTGTAGAGGCAAACTCGTATTTGTAACTTTGTTGATTTCCTTTGCATCCCATTCCACATAGGCCTCCTGGGCTATTTTATTTTACTGGCACAAGTTATTTTTTAGGTTCTTCCCGTAGGCATGGAAGGCCGTTGTGCATTAAGATGCGTTGTACGAGGGTCGATCGTTTCAAGGTGTAGCTAATAGCTGAGGTTTGTTGGATTGATATGGTTTTATTCTTTGCTGTCTGCTTTGACCTAGAGCCTGAGCTTTTAAAGGATCCTTCCAAGTAATTAAAGGAATCACTTATTCAGTCTTTTACATGTTTAATACGCAGTGCTGTTCTTTAAACGTCTTCGTGCTTCAGGGTGACCATGTTGTGGTGTTTTTTACCTTTAAATTTTTTTTTAATCACCCATCTCTTGGCCTGTATGATCGTAGTTGTTCTGCAATGCTTTAAACATTTTGCAGAGATAAAGGGGGTTATTTAGGGTTTTGCAGAATTGGGTTATTTAGGTTTTTGCAGAATTGGGTCAATCTCCAAAATTTGCTGGATGTTTAGTGTGAATACATATCTATAAAGACATATGCTTGGACACTATGTAGGGCACACTGCACAGCTAACACTTTTGGGAGGTTGTCCCATATCCACCAAACTCTAAATCTGGGTCCAACTGCAGTTCTGACTAATAGCACACACTTGTCCACAAATAAGATAACCACAGTTTTAACCGCATGAAAAAGTGTGAACTCTGTCTGTACTTTCCACACAAAGGTATCTATCATTAATAAAGATATTCTTGTCCAGGCACTGATTACTGTTGTGTTTACTGAACAGAACTTAGAAGTCTTCCTACAGGAATCAAATGAACATAGGTAAAATATGCCTGGAGTATCTTGTCCATTTCAATGGTAAGAATTTGGTTAATTCCTGCTGGTTCAGGGAATTTCTCATGGTTAGTGTACCCAAGGCATTCAAACCAGTTTTAAAATCAAGAAATACTTTCCGTTTACAGTATTTTGAAATAACACCAAGTATTCCGATTAACCTCTTAATGGTCCTTGACAGAAGGCATAGTGGCCACTGTTTTTTCTAACTACAAGTGGATCCTGCCCATAAAAGTTTTTCATAGAGTGTTTCCCACTCTTTCAAGAAGAGACATAGCCCAGGATTCCTTCTAGAGCTATGGGATAATCTCGGTCTGTTTCTTAGACTTACAAAAATATATATTATTAGTTACCAATTGTACATACAAACACAACTAGACAGAGGTCAATTCTACCTAATGAGCTTAAATCTTTTATGCCGTCAGAAATGCAGCAGTGCATAATGTGTCTATTTCTAAGCCTTTTGACTCCCGGTCATTAACGGTTCTTAAAATGAATGGCCCTGACCCCCCATTTAAAGGTTGGGCAATGAATTCTGTTTAGACCCTATGCCACAGGTTAATATTTGAGAGGTGACTACATGTTGGCCTTCAGTAAAATGTCAAAGCTGAAAAGGGCTTGAGTACTGGCGCTTAGGGCGAAGTCATAGAATGTATGATGAGGGCTACGATGGGTGAGCCTCAACTGCAGCATTATGTTCTACGCCTGAAGCAGGACCGAGAAGTTGAAATGATGGTAGAGGCTGCAGTTTCTGCCTGGCAGTTCCACAAGGGAGAGTGGAGAGGGACTTGTGAGGGCACCACCTTAGCATGGCGAGGCATGTGAATAACAAAGATATCTGCTGGAGTTAAAAAGGATTGACAAAAGTGCCTGCTACCTTGCCACACCTTAGTAAAAAACATATAAGAACAAAGCACGAGTAGACTTAACCACTCCAAAAAAAGACAGCAGCCAGCAAACCAAGCCAAAGGAGCCATGCAGCCACACCCTGCATACACATTTATAGGAGATTATCCTTTAGTTCTAGGTTTGATGGAAATGTTCCAAAGGATGAATGTAAATAGCTCCCAATTGAATGAAAAGATGACCCCCTGCACTCATCAGTAGGGACATTAGTCAAAGGACAACCGAGAAACATGACTTAGCACAGAAAAGCTGCATGGAAATCAATAGATTACATAGAGATGCATCTAAAGTACAAAAAGGAGTAGTAACGATTTTAAACCATCTAGGTGACACTGAGAGAAGGCTGGAGCTAATGGAGAATTCCCACAGGGCTACAAATAGCAGATAATCTGTTCCTCAGTGTAAGAAGGGAGTGACTACTTGGAGGGCTTCATGCATGTCAGATGCCGCAAGTGTCCCTTGACGAGGAACTTGCATGGGGAATATACTAATGGTTCCAACTAAAGTCTCAGAAGCCATCATCTTTCCCCACCATTATGGTAAGTTTTCGAAGTACAAATCTGAGGAATATGATCATAGAGACCCTTTCTAAAGGGACCTAGAACCAGTTCAAAAATACTCTGCTCAGAAATGTGATCTAGCATGGTTAATTTCCCAGCTAAACTGACTGCTGACCAGTGCCTTGTGGTATATATTCTGATACCTAGAGGATGCACGGCAATTTATGATGTCCATGGGGGGGGGGAAAAAGGAGCACCACCGAACGCCCCCTACCATAACACCCAGTGACACGAGAAAGATCTAACACTTGCAGGAGGTGTTGGTGGAGCTGCCCTCTGGATGACTCGTATTGCTAGGGAAGATAGTAAAGTCTGCAATTCATTTAGTGAATCCCCTTTCCTTGTGTCCCCAGCTCTTACCTCACATTTGACATCCCACTCCTTCGTGGTCCTCCCCTTCATCTTATGGCCACCCTGGAATTCCAACCTCTTTATTTTTCTCACCCTCTATTGTGCTGTCCAGGAAGACCTCGGATACAGCGTGCTTAGTAACGCTTCAAACTAGTGGGGAAGGACATCTGGGGTTAGAGGGCCTAAACTCGTGAGCCACAAGCCACCACACATTGAAGTTCAGGACAATTCACTAGCATGTGGTGCAAATTTCAGTCCTTTCAAAAATGCCACTTTAGGGTGATGCATAAATGTGCGTAGGTGCTCCTCTCTTGCTGGGGCACAGCACAAGACCTTTTGGGATACCGTTACCTGCACTGTCTGCTTTAGCCAATGGATGTTTTGTCTTGATTTGGAGCCAAACAGATAAGGTCTTTAAGATGCAAGTGAAATTTGCCAGGCCTGTCACATGCACCTGGCTTGTCCCCTGTCAGCTTAGTGAGTAGGTGATACATTTTATGGAGCCGGACACAATGCATATTTCTGTGCCAGGGACCCTTATGCACTTTCGTGGGGTTGTGCATTTTCAGGAAAACATGTTACATCATTTCATTCAATACTGTTCCATCTGGCAGATGAAAGGGCAGCTCCTAATATCACAGCCCTTGTGCGCGAGTGGTCAATTTTCTCCTTTTATTAGGCGATAACTAGAAAACCAGAGACTTTATTGCAACCTCTTTGAGTGAATGGATTTAGAGGCGCATATGAGGTCAAAATCTTGGTGACCTATGGATACATTTGCCTGCGCCCTAATGGCACGAACAAACCTGACAACCTGATGAAAATGGGATGGGTTGTGTCTGACCTAGAGTGGTAGTTGTGTACCATTACACATTGTGATTGCTCCTAAATGCTCTTAATAAAATCTCAGTAATGCAAATCTATTAGTGTATACTATCTGGTATAAAGGATGCTCCTAACTGTTGTGACCTTGAGGTTTATTTTAGGTGGTTGCAGAAGTGGCACATTATCCAGAACTTTATTGTATTCGTCAGTTCTGTGGCTTCTTTATTATCTCACATCAGCACACAGAGACCTAGTCCGAATACATGAAATCCCTGCAAATTGTCTATGTTCTGCAATCCTTGGGAAAGTATGGTTGTTCTGGAAGTGGGTAGGATTCAGGGAAGCTTTGCACAGGCGGTTTCAATATTGAAAGCCTACAATAAGGTGACAAAAGACCCTAAGCTACTATTGCTGTAACCCGAGATTTAAGCCATGTATTTCTCTACTTCATCCTAACTTGAGTTTTGTGTGCTCTTTTTCTTACCCGTATCCCTGCGCTAAAAAGTGGAAATGCATTCTCTATTTCCTGCTTCTCCGTAGAGTTCGGGTACTTGTCTGGGGTTTGGGTTCTGATTTGGGGTTGAACCTTATTATGCCTGCAACGTTTTGTTACATTTACGAAGATTCCTCTTTTAAGTTCGTCTTGGCCCACCACACTAGAACGTTGCCAGAAAAAGTTCTCTTATCAAACCCAGCCGAGATGGCAAATATATGCAGGCAACTACCTTTTGGTGCTTTGACCTTTGCAGAACTGGAAATGTCTGCACAATTTCACTCTGCACGTTCACATTTGCGGAGTTTACTGAGAAATGTAGGGGAAATGTAAAACTTCAAGCGCATCCCCAGGTACGTTAATATTGGGGCCGATTTTTTGTTCACCTCACAGGTAGTTTAGATTGCACCTAAGACTTGCTCCCAGGTTTCTGTAGTATACAGATGGGTGCACTGATTTTTTTTCTATGGTTTATTAACGGAATGTTGATCAAGTACCTTCGATGATTTTTGATACCGTTTAAAATGGCAGAACGTTTTATTTGCTAAATTGCAAAATGGCCCCCAAATTACTAAACAGTTAAGCCAGTGCAACTAGTCCTCTCTGGCAACACGGGGCCTCGATATACCAAGTCTAACTTTTTTAACTAGCTGTCTTGTGCTCTACGTTCAAGACCTCCTGAGCCTACCGAGATGAGTTCACACGGGGTCTAATAACACACCCAAATAACTTTCTCTACGAGAAGACCGCAGAAATGTTGCCAGGGCAGTTTTTTTTCTAAAAGAGTAACTTGTTTAACTTGTTAGAGTTGTTAATGATCATCGGAGGTTTGGCTAAGGCACTTACCAACAGCTGTTAATACAATTTCGCAAACCTGTAGAAAGGTTAGGTGATGAGGACACTAGCAAAAGATCACCCTTAGGGAGCACGTCACCCTATATTTAAAGCTCTGTCTTAGATGGGCACATTCGGATGGCATTGGAGCTGACGCAGAATGTGCTTGCTGCTTTGGGGGGGCCCAGTTTTTAGCGTGATCTGAAAGCATCGGTGAAACCGTTTTCCCTTAGCAACCGCTTCTCTGGTTTTTCTTCCAATTAGCAGATTCTCCCAGGTTGAGCAATCAATCGTGTTTGTGTTCAGTCACAGACATTGTAAGATCCAAAGATCAGTGAAGTTGCACAGATTAGGCATAGGCTCATAATGTAACTGGCCGATAAAAACTGCACTTTATGTATAGTTATATATAAAGGTGCATTTAATATGTACTGTATTTATTTTTACCTTTGGGGACACCAAAAGGGTTTTGTCATAACGTTTTAGTACCTAAAAGAAGCTCTTAGTGTATAAAATACATTTTCTTGCAAGAAAATCTCGCAATATGATATTGAGAAGCATTTTAACAGGGTTTTATCTTCTTTCACTTGCTTGTAATGCATGTTAAGTGCCTTTGTACAGCATATTTCTACCATTTTGTGCTGTAATGCTTTCGGAATCTGAACACCAACTACAGTTCGGGATTATGGTTGATTAAGGTCTGTAAATGGATGCTGTGGATTGGAATATACAGCATTTGTGTTTTCAACCTTCGCCATTTCACATATGCCAAGCCTTGTCTTCAGTCTGCATCCTCTCGGGTGTAGTCTACTTTTTACTTTTTTAGACTCTGAACCACTGGATCGTATGCACAGAACCTGAGGTTGTAACACGATGAGCAAAGGGGCACTTTGACACATCTTAGTGGATATACCCATAGCATTAAAGTGAACACGATTGGCCACTTGTGAGCTTTTTAGCTTCTACACACGTCCATTTCTTGACAAAAATAGGTATGTGACCAGGGTCGTCGGTCATATCGTTAACTTTGACTGCTCAGTCTTTGCTTTGAACCTTTGGGATTTTGCAGTCATAGACCCAAACTCAGTTTATCCAGGTGAGCACTGCTGAGTTCTATCTTCTGTCCTCGTAAGTCAGTCATCTGGATTCTGTCTTATGGATATGAGATGTTGGCGCTGATTATCTCATTGCTTTGCGTGTGTCCAGGAAAAACACTGCCATTGTTGCTAAAAGCATACTGCATAATTGGTCCTTGTACTGTATAGTGACAAAGACCTCCTCGATTACAAATACTCTTAACATTTCATTACCTTATTCCTAAGAATAGATAGTGCAAGTAGAACGCAAGGGCAGGAGGGTCAATGAAGAGAGTCTAGCGAGATCTGTATTAATATCTTAATGCACAATTTTAGGTTCTCACTTTAATTTATGGCCTGGAGTGTCTTCTTTTTTGGACTTCTGTGCATGCTTTGAGGGTGGTAAAAGGATCAGTTTGAACTCCTGTCTTATCGCGTGCACTGTGGCTGGAAGTGTGGCAGTGTGGGTCTTAGCGCTGATTGGAAAAGCGTCCATGCTACATCTGTGTTCTGACATTGAAAGATTATGCCCAGATTAAGATGGAGCTCCTATAGAGCAACTAAGATTGAAATGATAATGTCATGGTTATGAGGGAAGTTAAAATTGTATTCGTCACAAGAAGACCGGCATTTGGAGGTTACGATGTGATTGCTGTTTCACAATTTATCTAAGATTTTGACTATATTTTGCTATTTGAATTTCATCCTCTAGCCTGGACTAAAAGAAGTCGTAGAATCCTGCAGAGGAAAGAATCTTTTTTATTCTACGAATATTGATGATGCCATCAGAGATGCGGATCTTGTGTTTATTTCAGTAAGTGTTCTGGGTCGTATTTTTGTTTGTTTAATGTTAATTTTCAGAATATACTTCAGACATACACACACATTGCATCATAGCTCTGATTTCCAACTTGACCCACTGGGTATAATCGTTTAAATGAACTATAATTGCATAATTGGTGCTAGTCCTAGGACAGGGCTGTCAGGCTTGGTATAACGCACTGTTCCTAATTGGAAATTGCATTACTCTAAAAATACGGGTCACAGCATTTAGTTTCCTCTTTCCTCACAGAATACTGATGATGCCCACGGTCAGTATACCCTTTACCCAAGTCTTGCTCTCTCCTGTGGCAAATTTAAAAAAGTCTTATGGGAATGACTGGGAGGATAGGGGACACATTAGCACATTTTGGTCTACGGCACTACAGTCTACACCGTACTGTTGTATACTGTGTGCCTCGAGGCATATGAGAAAATGGTAGGACATCCTTCGGATCTGTTATGGTGGATCTTGGTTAAGCCACATGCACTGTGAGAAGGGACCCAAAAATCTAAACCTGCATAATCTTGGTGAATATGACAGACATTCCTCTTTCTAAATAAAAATAAATGGATTGTCAAGCATTGACTATTATTAAGCAGGGAACCAGCCACCCCATGTAATAGCTGAAAAGTATGCTCTTTCCAAATCTTCTGAACCGGTAGTAGATCCACCATAGCTTGAATGCTGAAGGTTTTTAAATGGAGGATGAACCACTTGCTCTCACCTTTTGAAAGGATGGATGGTTCTGCTGTTTGTTTCATGCTGGATGAAGATATTGGCTAGATGCACAGTGGATTTTAGTAATCACCAGGGTGGACCATTAGCTATTATCCACTGTGCATAATCTACTTAATAATGCCTTCTACTTTACAAATAGCCAATGCTATTGTTTAAGTGACCTAAGCCTAGAATCCCACGTAGTAACTATTTATGTAGTGTAGCTATAGAATTCCTTTCACATCCTTGTTCAAGAGGTAGTAGTTTTTATAATAGCCTAGCTTAATTAAGTAAACATCAAGCAGAAATTGTTAATTTCAGTGTCTTTATAAAGGCGTGAAATGGTTTTGTATTTTGTCCTGGAAAGTGACCTGTGTTTCACAACCCCTAATCAGTAATCAGATGTAGTCCATGTAGTTGACGCCAGCTATTATTTAATTGGAATTTCAATGCTAGGAATTTCAATGCTATTGAAGTATTTCATTGGATTGTATGGAGACTTTTTAAATGTTTTTTTTTTTGTTTGTTCTCATTTCTCCAGGTCAATACCCCAACCAAAACATATGGTATGGGAAAGGGGCGGGCTGCAGACCTGAAGTACATAGAAGCCTGCGCCAGGCGAATAGTCCAAAATTCCAACGGTTACAAAATTGTCACAGAAAAGAGCACTGTCCCAGTGCGGGCAGCAGAGAGCATTCGACGTATATTTGATGCCAACACGAAGCCTGATTTGAACCTTCAGGTGAGGCCAAATGAGACATTTTTTACCTACTTAAATTCCTTTAACCCCTACCGCGCTACCGCGTTTTCCCGCTGTGCGCTGGAAAAAAAAATGGCTTGTTTATGACAAAGCCAGCTCGTCATCCGCGCAGCACAGGTAATGCCCATGACGAGCTGGCTTTGTCATCAGCACTGAAGGGGTTAAAGAATGGGGCGTCTTCTTCATTTACATTTATTTTGCATTCTATAGTTGTCAGTTGTGCTATACGTCTCGTTTATGGGCAGGCAGTGTGTGTGCAGTGTTTTGTTACTGGAGCATAGTTTGACATTCTAACCAGAGACTCTCGAAGCAGTGGACATGCTATATGCAGTGAGTTAGTCAGAGAGTCTGTTTATTGGAAGAGCGTCTCAAAATTCCTACTTGTCTGCTACAAATGTGTTCATTATTGATCTTTCTGTTGTGACAACAGGTACTGTCTAACCCAGAGTTCTTAGCCGAGGGAACTGCCATCAAGGACTTAAAAAACCCAGACCGAGTGCTGATTGGTGGAGATGAGACCCCGGAGGGACAGAGGGCTGTCCAAGCTCTTTGTGCTGTGTATGAACACTGGGTTCCAAAAGAGAGAATTCTCAAAACCAACACTTGGTCTTCTGAGCTTTCAAAATTGGTAGGTGTTTGTTGGTTTATCAGAATACTGTGGTGCCACAGCACCAGATCTGCCCCTTGCTATGGGTGTCACTTTTTACATGTTGAACAAAGTCCACATTTGTAAAGCGCACAATCACCCGTAAGGGTCTCTAGGCGCTGGGGGGCCGTCGGGAAGATTAAGCGAGCTATTGCCCAGAGTCACATGGTGCTGGGCTAACCTGCCGCCGGAGCCGGGGATCGAACCGTGGTCCCCAGATTCCAGCGTCAGTCGCCCTGGCCGCGGCGCCACACCTCTCCCAAGTATGACAGTGAGAATCTTTAGAGTGAATTTTGTAAAGCACTGATGCCTCATTCGTATTTTAGACCTGGAAACTTTAGTTTGATCCCAGCTTTGCAAGTATTTCTTACCTCCATCTTGCACTGCCTGGCCCTTTTACCTGCCCCCGATTACCTGTTTTCTGAATCCCTGTTGACTTCTCGAACTGCTTGCCTTTGTTGTCACAATTACTCACCATTTCCACGCTGTTGCAGTGGGTCTTCAGTAATTTAAAAGTCATCTTGGTTTCTCTTGTTGGGGACGAGAGAAGCACAAACATGATCCTCCTAAGCTAAGATAATACAATCCATCTGTCACATGTTTCATGCAAACAAAATCTGTAGGAGGCATATAAGTGGAGAGTAGGTGCACAGATTCAGAAGAACACTAGCAAGTGCATCATCATTACCCGAAGGATGATCATCGGATACTATTTATCCCTCTAGAAAATTGAGAGGTTTCACTTGACTTGTTATCAAGTGTTGAAAGGTGCTGCTCTTGCTTACACATTTGTTGGAGGTGTTTAACATCCATTTGTGGTTAATGTGTTTTCTGAAAGCCGGTCTAGGAACAGGAGTTCTATTGCCCTTATAATCAATTACTCTTAGTGTTTGATATTGTAAATAACCATGTTGGAAAGCATCATTGAGCCTCCAGTATTAAACGTTTACAAAGAACTTGCTTCTTTATGGTAGTAGTGTAAGTAACTGTTCGAAGAAATACTTAAGTGGCCTGCTTTGCAGCTTTTGGGCGGCTCCGGTTATGATGCATTTAAAATATTAAGTAAACACAGGTGTACTTAAACAACTATATTTAATAAAATAGGATATGATCTGAATTTGGGTTCCTGGAAATGCTTTGCTAGATTCACTGTATATTTTCTGGCGTTCTATAGTTAAACGTGTTTCTTAATGATTGAGCATGTAATCGTTGGGCGGTTGATTGTTGGAAAGAGGGAAATCGGTTAGGTAAGTGGCATCTCTTTTGCCATCATTAGTGTAATATTAACGCACCCCGTGAGCAGAAGTGTTAAATTCAGCGGCCTGTACAACAATGAACATGCCTTTGAATACAATGCTGAAAGAACTGTCCTCACCCAGAGGATTACAAATATTTATGTGTTTCTTCTTTAGGCTGCAAATGCTTTTCTTGCCCAGCGGATCAGCAGCATTAACTCCATAAGTGCCCTCTGCGAGGCAACTGGGGCAGATGTTGAGGAGGTGGCCAGGGCTATCGGAATGGACCAAAGAATTGGAAGCAAGTTTCTGAAAGCCAGTGTTGGTAAGAAACTTTAAATAAATTCTACTTGTGAAATGCGAAAGTGTCCAGTGCTTTTTTTGCTTATGCTTTCTTATGAGTTCCTGCAGTACATTGACAATGTTGTTTATTGTCTTTTAGGTCTTTGTGAATTAGTTTATTCGCAAAACACATTTTAGTAACTCTAAACTTACGTAAAATGGGAGCGAAGTACTGCTGGCACATGTTGCCTGATTTTTTTCTCTTTCCCTATTATTATTATTATTACAATCTTTAGGCAGTTACCATGTTTTACAGGATACCCCATTTCTTAGTTATACAAATCACTTAAATCGTAATCCTACCTTTCCAATGATTTCAGTTTAGAATTATAAATTATTTTGTCAGTACACAGCCTTCTCCCTAAACGGGGCCATGCAGCAAAGATAAATCAAGCCATGTAACATGCAGCCAGCAAATGTTTACCTCTTCCAAATTCATACCCCTTTAAAACCTGTCAGTTAATCTAAAATTTGCTTTACACAAGGGACTACTTGTATTGTGTGTTTCGTGACAAAAGATGCTGTGCCCTAGGTTACCAATATATATTACAATCCATGTATCCCATCTTTTTTGAACATTTCTCAAAGATGCGTCTCTAATTCATGCATCTCAAACAAGGTCTGCAGTGCTTCCCTATTTTTAAAGGAGCCACAAACGTTAATACCTTGGTGTTCGACCTCCGTTAGAACCACAGACTTTCCGCAAAGAGCTATTGGGATCCAGGTCATAAATTGCTCGGTTCATCTTGCTAAGTATCTGCCCTGGTCTTACATTTTCATAAACAGTGGTTGCCATTGCTATGTGCACAATGGAAGTGACCATCTCATCAAAGCTGCAATCCACAATCGTAACAAGACATGAGTGTCTACGTTTTTTTTTTTTTTTGCATTGTTATGGTGAATTTTGCTTAAAATGCTGTTCGTACTCTTTCAGGATTTGGTGGCAGTTGTTTCCAGAAGGATGTATTAAACTTAGTATATCTATGTGAGGCCCTGAACTTGCCTGAGGTTGCACGGTACTGGCAGCAGGTATGTGAACATTTCATACCCAGAGTGTCGGACTTCCTATACTGTGCTCTTTACTGAATTTACCTTTACTGTATTCTGATGTGATGCTGAAATGTTTGTATGTCGAATTTGTGTAGCATTAAAGGCCATGGAGCGCTGAGCAGGGTCATAGGAAAGCACGCAGTGAGCGAGTGATAGGAGACGTAGCTGGTTCTGGAAGCAGATGTGTACAGTTACTGTGTTCAAGTGCTCTTTAAAGATGTGCATCTCAACTCTTTCCGAAATTGGAGTAGCGCGGGGATGGTTCTGATGGATACCGCAATGTTTAAGATCATGGATGGATTATAGCTTGGTTTTTAGGTTTCGCCCTGGCATTGCAACTGCATAGCAGTTGCTCCGCCCAGGGCGAAATCTCATGATCCTACATATGGGCCTTGGTTCCGCCTCTGTCTTCCATTGGCTAGCTCCATAAATGGAGGCTAGCCATTGGAAGAGATTGTCTGTCAATCACGCTTTCCCGTGAAAACGCCATTCGGGGCGTTTCTCGGTCTTTTTTTAAGTCCCGCCCCTTTGTCCTGGGCCGCGCTGTGATTGGCTGCCGGCCGGGACACCCCCGTGATGTCATTCCCCGGGCCGCGCTGTGATTGGCTGGCCGGCCCGGGACCTGACTTGTTGACTATACTGCTAACAATTTATGCTTCGCAGTGAACATAGCTGGCAGTGACCGGAGAACAAAGCAATCCAGCTTTGGCCGCTTTTCACACAGATAAGCTGCATATTAAAATAACTGTCATGGCCTTGAGATGCAACACAAAAGGAACGCTTCCATGCCAATTAGGTGCGCAGTGAAAACATGGAGATTTGGTTTCCTTTCGCGCCACTCATTTACAGCTAATGACTGAGCTTCAGAGCTGGTTAGTGCATCTTCTCTTTCTCTTGTTTTGGAATGCACTTGCGCTCCATGACTTTATGGCTTGTGCACGAAGCCGCTCTCAGATTTATCATCGCCTCCTATGGAGGAGAAGTTGTTGAACCTTTGTTACTCCGCGGCTCGCCCTCCTCCTTTACAGTACATGATGGGCTTCATGGGACGCGAGACAGTGTGGATGCAAATTTCGCTCTCTGACACAGGTAACCTTTCCTTATCACTTGGACCCTCTGCCCATTGGGCCGGGCAGCTGAGAGTGAGTGGGGCGGGGGCTGGTTCCCCACTGAGCCCGTGACGCGCTTAGGCTACCCCAGAGTGCACATTTACCTCTTACTGGAGTGACTCTCTCATTGGGCGTTCGCCTCTGTTCGCTTGTGATGCAACACCGTCCTTGTCAGATTATTCCACTTAACGGGACTCTGGCAGGAGTCTGACCCTAGGAGCGGTTGGTGGACTTTGTGAGGGAGCTTGTTTCTCTCCCTGGCCGTCTCTCCTCCCACGCGTCTGTGCAGTCCCCAGACACAACATGTAAAAGCCGCCTTAGCGGTTTGGCTGCACGGTCTGCCTCCCCCTCTGATCCGAATGTGAGGTGGGGGTTGGGTGGCGCTTTCTCCCATTCCCCCAGTGAGCGCGGGGTCATGGAGCTGCTGAGCGGCCCGCGATGCCCCCTGGGGGTGGGGACGCATTAGCCACGCACTCATGCGGCTATAACTCCAGCAACGCCTTTGACAAGATAAACCCGGTAGCCTTGTCTTTGTTCTCAGCCTGAGACGTGCACTGCCATTTTCCTTCGCTTTACCTAGTGCTGTGTGCTGATGCCAAAGTGGGAGATGGAGCCTCGGAGAGCAGGGCAGTGTTCCCCAGAGGCAGCAACACATGATTTAATGGACGGAACACACAGGGTCATCGAGCGGGCTTTTATGGCTGAACATTTGGGTGGAGACTGCCTTTTGTATGATTTTCTTGTGTTCTAGTAGACCCAATCCTAACCTCAATATTATATCAAATGCCGGCTGAAATAATTTTGTTAAAGCTCGTGATGTGTAGTTCGTTCACCACGTTATCCAGTGTTTTCTGGGAGTTGTAGTTTTCAATGGCTTCAGTTGAACAACTAGTCTCACAAATATTGAATATTTAATGGCAATTGCGGTCAAGATAAACTATGGGAATGAATACATTTAATGATTATTGTGAGCACAGTAAATGGCCCGAGCCTCGCACTGCCATTTTTCCCCGCCTTCCCTAGAGATCTGCTAAGGACTGGATCTAACTGCCATGCATACCACCAGAGCGCCTGCTGTGCCAGGCTGGTCTGTCGTGACAATGAATCTACAGACTGCTCTTAACGCTCTGATTTTATTCTAGTGCTTGCTGTCGCACCTCTGACCATTCATAGCACTGTAAAACAACCCGTACAATGCCCCCTTCAATGGTCCTCTTTTAAATGACTTCCGAAGGAAGAAAGGCCCGCCCAGGATTCTAATCTACTTGACTCACTGAGCTATCACCTGTCTGAGCTCCAGTACTACGCTGCATTTTTGCTTCAATGGACTTTTGCCAGATTCCTTTCTCATGGGTAGGGCGCCTGGCCTAATGCGCTGTTCCTGACCTGCGGTGTCCTCATCCCCTACGAACACTGCAGGGAAGTAATTAGAAGCAGGTTTTAGTGTCCTCTCGCCATCCTCAGCTCACTCTACGAACGGATCTTTCAGATTCCACCACATGTGTACACAAACACACATATACGCCTACGTATCCTTGTTCACACGTACTCACACGCACCACATATCACAGGTCAGTACCAAATCATGACATTGTGTTCAGTAAGTTTGATGAGAAATACCCATGTTAAGGGAACTGTCTAGGTATTTATTAAAGGCATTCAAATGGCTCAGTGAGTTAAATACTCACCACTAAGATATGTGGTGATCAGCAGGTTTTGTGTTTAAATCAGATAAACTGGTTCTGCTTTCCATCCTTTCGAACTGATTACCATTAAGTCTGGTAATGTTTATCTATGTTATTTACAGCAGTGAGCTGCATAAGTGCAGTAGGGAGCACTATATAACTACACATTAATTTTATTATTTAACACAATTGTGTGCCTGTGTATAATACGCTGAAATGCTTTTGGAGTTTACATTGATAGGTTTCAATTCACGGATGGGCATTAAGAGAGAGTTATTTGGCAGTGATGGTGGTGCATGCTGCTATCTGTCGCTATTATGGTGGTAACATTGAAACTTTTCGTTACAGGATGTGTGTGGTTGCTTTCAGTGGGTTGTGAAGATGATACTAGGTAAGGTACATACTTTAGGTTGACGGAGCTGATGCTTTAGGGCTATTTTGAATAATACTCAAGGTGATAGGGCTAGGGTGGAGTCTATTACAGCTTTAGGATTACAGGGGGGCAGCTATTTGAGTTATGGAAAGATGATCTTGGCAAAGTAATTGGTGTCCAGCATTGGTCCAGGAAGGCTGAAGTCATGGCTGCATTTCAGGGTATCCGGATTTTAGACATTTGCATGAATTATCTACATTCTCAGTGGTTATCCTGTAAATCGGAGTTGTCCAGTGGTTGCAGTAGCAGTTGATTAACATAATTCTGTGGGCTTCCATTAACCCTGGATTGTGGTGCGACACAGTAGGCAACACAGGCCAGTGTCCTTGTATGCAAAGACAAACCCTTTGGCTTCAAAATTAACATTAGTTGCTAAGTGTGCACTCGCACTGAAACCATTTTGGATCACCGCTCTGCATTGGTTAGGCATTCTCACCTCCCAGCGCGGCTCCTATGCTTATTGAAATTCGGAGCTAATCACTTGACTGCCTCTTCCAACTTAGGCACCTAAGTGATTTTCGCCAAATTTGTTGATTAACACAACGATTACTATCGATTTGCTCATAAACTATCAGTTTATGTGCCGTTGCGCACCGTTGGGTGGGTTTTGACCATAATGAGTGGGAAGGGGTCTTTACCTGGTGGCAGCATCTCTCTGCAGACGAGTGTTCGCCTCGCACAACATTCTCCGCAGGAGAGCAGGCTGCTGTCTAGGACCTTTGCTGTAGTTCATCTCGGTCATTCATTACGGTGTGCAGGGCTTTAAGTGGGATGGAAAAAGTGAGAAGCATGAAAGGAACGGGCCTATTTAATTAAGGATATGACTTAAACATGCACACTAATGTTTGCGTAGATAGCCACCCTAACCACGCGTTTGCATTGAACAACTGCAGCCGGTATACGTGACCTTTGCTCAGTGCCTTTGCAGAGAGGCCAAGGATTGGATGAACACCTAATCTTTGCGAGAGATTAAGCTATTGGCAATGTAAATGACCATGCCATTTATTTATGTGTTTTCAAAACCAACACATAAATACAAATTTTGTGATTTACAATGCCAATAGCTCTAACTTCTCCAAAGGCGAAACCGTTGCATTGTAAATGCTTGTTCTTTTTTACACTTAGTCTTCAGTCTCATGGCGTCCTGGCTGCACGTGTGCAAAGAGCCTCCTGAGATGTTGAGCCTGTCCACAAGATAAGCGGTGGGCTGGTCCCGATGGCTTTGTCTTTGTGAATTATGTAGTTGGTTTTGAAGATGGTGTGGACAGACAAGGGGAGCCAATTGAGTTCCATCAGTATGAGGTGATGTGACCATGTTTCTTCTGGTGCTGGATGAGATGTAGTGTTTAGGATGCCCTTTGGGGGGGGCATTGTGAAATCTAGGAGTACAACATAAACTCTTCGCCCACACATGTTTTGTCTCAAGGTAATTCTACCAATGACTTAATCAGGGTCAAAGAAAGGTAATCCAAATATATCATCCAGTATATAGGCCTGGATTACATTGTCAGGACTACATCGGTCTGGAACCGCCCTATTTAATGTGACCGCCCATAGGACGGTCTGAAACATCCATTATACAATGGAAGCTTGTGCGGCGGGCAGAATAGGCCCACAGCAAAAGATTCCATTGTAGAATGGATGTTTTTAAACATCCCTGCACCATGTGGCAGGCCATGCATTCACACAGTGCAGGGATGTTAAAGGGGGCATACCCCATATTGGAGGACCAGGGGGAAAGGGGTCCTGCTAGCAGCCCCTCAATGTTGCCTTCCTCTAGCCATTCCATGTCGGAAAGGCCAATATGGAATGGTTGTCAGAAACCGACATCATTATCCCAACTGTAGAGCCACAGTCCTTAAGGGATTATGCTGTCTTTCCAACGCACCGATGGGCTCCTGCAGCCCATCGGAAGCCCTGGGAGAGTCCCTGCGCCCGATGCCTCTGGCCACTGCATTGTAATGCAGCGGCGGCAGACCACAGGGGCAGTTGTCGTTGGGTCCAACACCTGCCGACGGCACGTCTGTGTCGGACCCAGCGACAATATAATCTGCCCCAAAGTGTTTCGTTCTTAGTTTCCGTCATATTTAGCAGCCACCAAACAGAACTTCTGATAAAATTCAGCCTCAAATATCCAAATCGTATCTCAATATAATCGTGAATAGCAGCGGAGAGTACTCCGCACTCGCGATTCTGGCATGCTACCTTGATAGTGTTTGGCTGCTATTAAAAGATCAGAATCTAACTTACTAGTCATCGGGGAAAATGTGGACTGACTATTCTCATCAACAGCACCCAGTAAAATAATAAGCAGCCTCATTGGCAGTGGTATGTTAGTGATCTCTTTAACAACGAACACCATTTTGTTCCAGAACTCTTAGATGATTTTGCATGTCCAGCATATATGAAGATATGACCCAGTCTCATTTCACCCCTACCAACAGGTATACAGTACCATAACAACATACCATATAAGCATTTTCCTACTATTAGGTACAGGACGAAGATTTGTAGGCTATCTGCCAATAAAGGCCCATAAAAATTCTGGGATATCTAATTTGACTTCCACCGGGTTGTCCTTGCCATTAACCTGTCTTTACAGGCATGATCTTGCCGGGTTCAGGGATTCCCATGGGAACAGAACTTTCACAACAGTGGTATCTCTTCTTTCTCTCTACTGCTCTCATTCATGTTGTGCCCAGTGGAATAGTTTGGTTAATATATGAAATGAAATGTATCTATTGGCCTCTCGAACCCCTAACCCACTTTTATAGGACCTATTGTAGAGTATCAGCTTAACCACTCAAGGAGGCTTATTACTCAAAATGAATGCCCTTCTTTTTACATTTTTTTAATGGACTTTACAACAAGCAACTGGAATGGAATTGGAACTGCTCTAGCCATATAAAACAGTTGGGTCATGAGATACGTTCTGTAATGCAGTTCTACTAATTCAAGAGATTTCCAGTCTGACCTATCTGTAGAGATCCTTATATCCGAGATCAAGCAGGTCTGGGACATTGCTGTTGTATGCTGGGATGGTGTCTGCCACTCTGTACTCGAGTAGGCTCTTGAAAAGGCATTGATTTTGTATTAACTTGTTGCTTTTTTTTGCATTTCTAACCATACCTCTAGACTTCTAATAATTGATTTTGACACTCAACACGTCATTGAAGGAAATAATTAAATATTACTGGCATTCTCTCCTTGGAACACCTACTCCTGGGAGAAAATGTACTTGCACATAATATTAAACTGGTCGTATAATATTAAACTGGTCGTATAATATTACATATGAATTGAATCAGTGAATTTGCCCTCACAAAGAATACTAATGGTACACCTACATTGAACCTTGGTTTGTTTGATATGAAACCATAATAGCATTTGTATAGTCGAGTACAGTATGTTATTGTATTCATAACTAGATTTAAACAAGCATTTGCAATGCAATAGGTCTCGCATTAGTAAAGTTTGAGCTATTGGTATTGTAAATGACACATTTTTTATTTATGTGTTGGTTTTGAAAATAGCAAAATTAATAGCTTTGTCATGTACAATGCCAATAGTTATAACTTTCGCAAATGTGACACCTATAGCATTTGTAATGCAATATGTGTTGTATTTACGTGACTTAGATGTAATGATATTACAAATAACAATGGCTTTTATTTTATTTTATTCTTAAATAAAAGTTATTGTAATATATAATGGCAATAGCTTAAACTTTTGTAAATAACTTTTGTGAAGATTATGTTCAGTGTATTTTATTGTGACGAAAATCCAAGAACAGAAGTGAAATATTAACATCTTTTTGTGACATTTGTAATAAAGCTTGAAACATTGAGAGAACATATTTGAACTAGTTGTTGTTGAATGGTTGCACAGATTGATGCTGCGGTGGCGCTGAGTGATGTTGTGGTGGCAACGAGTGATGCTGAGGTAACGCATAGTGATGTTGTGGTGCCCCTGAGTGATGCTGTGGTGGTGCTGAGTGATTCTGTGGTGATGCGATAGATAGAGTGAGGGCGATAGATAGATATACAGATAAATAGAGTGAGGGCGATCGATAGATAGAGTGATGGCGATAGATAGAGTGAGTGCGATAGATAGACAGATAGAATGAGTGAGGGCGATAGAGTGAGGGCGATAGATAGAGTGAGGGCGATAGATAGATAGATAAATAGAGTGAGGGCGATAGATAGATATAGTGAGGCGATAGATAGATAGCTAGTGAGATAGAGTAAGAGCGATAGAGTGAGGGCAATAGATAGCTAGAGTAAGGGCGATAGATAGATAGAGAGATAGAGTAAGGGCGATAGATAGATAGTGAGGGCTATAGATACATAGATAGAGAGTGAGGGCGATAGATAGATAGAGTGAGGGTGATAGATAAATAGATAGATAGAGTGAGGGCGATAGATAGATAGATAGATAGATAGATAGCGATAGATAAATCGATAGATAGATAGAGCGAGGGCGATAGATAGACAGATAGAGTGAGAACGATAGATAGAGTTAGGGTGATAGATAGATAGATAGATGGATAGATAGATAGATAGAGTGAGGGTGATAGCTAGCTAGATAGAGTGAGGGCGATAGATAGATAGATAGATAGATAGAGGGCGATAGACAGATAGATAGATAGATAGAGGGTGATAGACAGATAGATAGATAGATAGATAGATAGATAGGATAGAGATAGATAGACAGATAGAAAGATAAAATGAGGGAGATAGATAGATAGACAGATAGATAGACAGATAGAGTGAGGACGATAGATAGGGTGAGGGCGATAGATAGATAGGTAGATGGATAGATAAGATAGAGTGAGGGCGATAGATAGAGTGAGGGCGATAGATAGATAGATAGATAGATAGATAGATAGATGTGTGTGTGGTTGTGGTTGTGTGTGGTTGTGTGTGTGGTTGTGTGTGTGGTTGTGTGTGTGGTGTGTTTGGGGTTGTGTGTGTGTAGTGTTTGGGGTTGTGTGTGTGGTTGTGGGGTTTTGTGTGTGGTTGTGGGGTTGTGTGTGTGGTTGTGTGGTTGAGTGTGGTTGTGTGCTTGCTTGTGTGTGTGCTTGTGGTTGTGTGTGTGTGGTTTGTGTGTGTGTGGTTGTATGTGTGGGGGGTGTGTGTGTGTGTGGTGTTGTGTGTGTGGGGGTGTGTGTGTGGGGCGTTGTGTGTGTGGGGGGTTGTGTGTGGGGTTGTGTGTGTGTGTAGAGTTGTGTGGGGTTGTGTGTGTGTCTGGGGTTGTGTGTGTGGGGGGGGTTTGTGTGTGGGGTTGTGTTTGGGGGGTTTGTGTGTGTGGGGGTGTTGTGTGTGTGGGGGGGTTGTGTATGGGGTTGTGTGTGGGGGGGTTGTGTGTGGGGTTGTGTCTGTGTGTGTGGTTGTGTGTGTGTGGGGTTGTGCATGTGGGGGTTTGTGTGTTTGGTGGGGTTGTGTGTGTGGGGGTGTGTGTGTGGGGGGGGTTGTGTGTGGAGTTGTGTGTGTGTGGGGTTGTGTGTGTGGGGGGGGGTTGTGTGTGTGAGTGGAGTTGTGTGGGATTGTGTGTGTCTGGGGTTGTGTGTGTGTGGGGGGTTGTGTGTGGGGGGGTTGTGTGTATGGGGACGTTGTGTGTGGGTGTGTGTGTGTGCATGCGGGTTTGTGTGTGGGGGGGGTTGTGTGTGTGGGGTTGTGTGTTTGTGGTTGTGTGTGTGTGTTTGGTTATGTGTGTGTGTGGCAGAGTTAATTACACTCTTTCACACGCTCAAATTCCTCAATTGATAGTTCTGTAGAAAGATGAAAATACATTCTTAGAAAAAGCCACATTATCCGGAGTAACCTATGAGCAAATCTCGTTTCCAAATACACAAATAAAAAGCAAATCGAGAGTGAAACTATTTAAAGTCGTACAAACAGTTCTGTGACAATTAAGGGAACAAGGGGCAAGGATGTGAGCATTGGTTAAAGGCCAGATCTACCGAATTTGGAACTGGGAGACCCTGTTCGAGTTTCGGCGTCGGCTCATCATCATCTGATTGTGGGCAAATCACTAAACTGCCCGAGCCTCAAACAAAAGGATGTGTCCTTGTGTCATGTAACTGGTGCTTGTGTGAAGCGCTCGAATACCTTCGGGTCGAATTTGCTTTACATAAAACTGCAAAAAAAACAGGCCAAACTATTTCTTTGTTTAAATCCCAAAATGAGGGGAGAGAGAGCATGTGTATTTGTGTGTGTGTGAGATTAGTTGGTGGAAAAATACACTAAGCCAGAATGTTCTACATTCCTTGCGATGTTTCATGGAACATTGCCAAAAGATGATGTCACTTCCTTGAAAGTTACAGCAGTTTCATTGCTATCATTCTATTTGTCCTGCCTCATACATTTCTAGGCCCGCTTCTGAGATTGCCCTTTAAGGGCTGTGGCATGGGTGACCAGCCTGCCGTTTCTGCTAGTGCCGGGCCTCACATTGCATCACATATTCGGCCAAAACCGCAGTGTAATTAAATGAAGCATGTTCTACTCATGGAGTTCGCACAGATCACTGCAAGGCCTTCTCTGGTATGTGATGCCGGATCAGCGCGGGAGATGTGTGCCATAGCTTCCAATGAGTTTCACAATTCACTGTAAACACATGTTAACGAAATGTGAGCATACTTCGCAATGAGGGCACTGGTGTACCTTTGCAGTGACGATGGCCACATCTGCTCTGCACTACGCTGTGGCCATATCTCAAAATAAAGGATGCTCACATTTCCAGACTTGGAGCCTGATGTACCAAACATGTTTCCCCAAAATACAGGCTTCGCGGGAGCTGTGCATCTATAATAGGCCTGCGTGGCTGCAGGCAGAATACAATTAGCCGTGCACTGTGCAGTTGAAATCCCGGGGGCGGGGGCACTCTAATTACCGGGCCCGTGTGCACGGGCACCAGAGCTGCTAACGAACCCTACGAGGGGCTCCAGTTCCGAGGCGCTAATGAGGCCACTGTGTGCAGAGAGTGGCACTCCAGGACGGCCACTGTGCAGACATCCTCGGGGGCGCACAGTGCGACACACGGCGGGAAAAATGGTTTGGGGCAAGGACCAGGCGCTATAGGGCTTCAAAAGCAAACAGAATATGGATAATTGTGACAAAAAGTGACGTAGTGCTACTTGGGTAAAAGCGTCAGGGGGTCCAAAGGGTACACGGACCAGAAGAATAAGGCACATAAGTAGAAAAAAAAAAACATGAGCCAGGGAGCATAGCAGAGGGGAACAGAGAATGGCGGTCATGGAGCATGGAGAGTAGGCGCTATAAAGACCAGGAAGTAAAGTGGGGTCCACAGGTGCGAAGCAGCATAGGAACAATCGGAGCAGAGGGTGGGGCAGGGGAGCCAGTCCGCATAGGCAGAAGGAAACAAAAGGACAAAGAGGAAAGGCGACCTGAGATCATGGGACCCAAGCAGCGGAGGGACGAAGGACGGCGACTGCTTTAAGGTGTAGGGCACAATTACAAATAGGCAGATGCTTCCGGAAGCATAGGATTAATGGACACAAGCGCACAGAGGGAAAGGCATCGGGGACAAGGAAACACAGGAGGCACCGTGACACGCTGGCTGGAATAACAACAAGCAAAACAAGTTAAACAGGTTTTAAAAGGAGACACGGCCTCCGGCCGTGAAACTGAAAGTACGGCCGGGCGGCCGTGAATAATTAGGTGGTGACAAATGCGCTGGGAGGGCTGCCTTTGATGTGGTAATGCGAGGCAGGCAGGCAGGCGGCTGGTGGCATTGTGCACGCGCTTTTTAGGGCTTGCGCTTGCGCAATGACCTAAAAAGCACATGCACTCAAAGGAATCGCCAGTGGAATCGCCAGTGGTGGTTAAACACTGGATAAGCCCCTATAGAGCTTCCAGCTGTGCACATGTGCACAGCAGGCGAGCCCTAACAAGCATTGAAAATGCAATAGGTCTCGCAGCATTAGAGTTAGTGCTTTTAGAATTGTTTATGGGGTTTTTTTGTAAATCTTTAGCATTTTTGTTTCCTGTAGCCAATGCTAAAGAATTTAAAAAAAAAAAAAGCCATAAACATTTTTAAAAGCTCTGAAATGCAGTCTGAAATGCTGGATATATATTCAGTACAGATACACTATATTGTTAATGAAGACATAGGATATAATATGTTGTACTGTATACACACAATTAGATGGGAACGTGCTGTGTGTGTCAGCGATTGAAAGAGACTGCACTCAGAGTTGCTGTGCGCATCAGTAAACACCATACACATATACAATAGCACCACACCCAAACAGAGCCTCTCTCAGTCTGGTAGTGTCCCCAGGGCCAGAAGGGTCTTCAACCCATGCTGTCTCCCCTGGACATCATGCTTGGGGACTTTAGGGCTCTGATGCTAAAAAAATAAATATATAAATATTAAAGGATTTATGAAGTCACGTCACGTGCGGGCGCCCAGACTAGCAGTGTGTTTCAATAAAAGAGCCTGCGGCATGCTGAATTGGTTTCTATAGGTGGTCTTCATAATAATAGCTGACTGGCGTCCTCCCCCCATCCCCGCCTAAACCCAGAAGCCCCTCTTCATCCGCTAAGGAAGTGGTGACAAATGGCTGGGCGTCAGTGCGTGATAATGCGGCCCCAGCGGGAGCTGCCAGGGGTAGCGGCACGGCCCAGCCCTTGACCAGTGACCAGAACAAATACAGCACTTAATGGGCCGCAGTGAGGTGAGCGTGGCCGGGCTTCACCTTGGGAGCTCCTCTGGGGACGTGGGAGGGAAGAAAGGAGCGCACGCGGAGAAAGGCAGACAGTTGTCTACGAGAAGAAAATCGGGGAGAATGGGGAATGAAAGAGGCCGTAGGAAAACAGGAGGACAGGGGGTGACGCGGGAGAGTCTGGTAAAACCTGAGCCGAGCACCAAGAAGGGAGAATATACAAAGTGTACAGGAATAAAACTAAAAGAGAGAGAAGAGACGATGAATCGCAGAAAAAATGCAAGGGTAAGAGCAGGTGAGATGGCGGAGCAGGACCCTGAAGCGGAGTTCGGAGATAAGGAATAGTAGAGAAATGGACAGAGCGAAAGTGCGCGCAGAACGGGGTTGAAGTAACGAGGAAAGTACTAGGAAAATGTGTATGCAAAGAGGTGTGGGCGGAATTGAGAAGAAAAAGTAAAGCGATTGGATTGAGGCAGTAAGCAGAAACAAAGAGAGAATGACTGATGAATTAAGTGAGAGAAATGTGTGGAGAACAGATGAGCACGAAGAGAAGTGGGGGCGAGAGGGTAGAAAGAAAAGAGAAAGATGTGAGAGTAGGCGGGAGAAACGAGGAGCTAAGGAAACAGAGGTAAAGGGAGGCAAACGTGTGGGGAGACGAGGAAAGCAGACGTGGCAAATGTTGGAGAAAAGAAAGGAACAGGAGATGGGCATAGAAGGAGGTTCAGAGAGGGAATAGAAAGGAAGGGATAGAAGTAAGGGGCAAAGAGTGACAAGTGAGCAAGAAGAACAAGACGGAGGGAAGAGAGGGGAGGGGGGAGGAGAAATGCGACACGGCGGGAAGGGGCAGGCAGGATGACTCAGGGGAGGGGGCGGAGCAGGGCAGAGCGGCATGTGGGTGTGAAGAACCGGGCCTTTGAAGTGAAGCTAAGCTTCACTTCAAAGGTGTCGGAGGAATGCGGGCGGCTGTGCACGCGCTTTTAAGCTCAATGCACATGCGCATTGAGCTTAAAAGTCACGGGCACTGCAAGGAATCGCCACGATTCCTTGCAAGTTAGATAAAGTCTGGATGAGCCCCTATAGTCTCGCTTGCTCGATGCGCATGCGCATCGACAGGCGAGACCTAAAAAGGGTTCCCAATAGAGGACTTTCTTTGCCTCGCCACTTGGTGCCCTACAAGGCATGCGGGAGAACAAATAGATCAGCCCTCACCCAACCTCCACAGGAGCTTTTTATGCAGACTGGTTAATGGCACAGCAGTGATGTCGGAACGAGGGTGGTTGTCTGACATACACACTCCATACTGGGTCAAGACGTTTGCTACCCGACATCTGACCTGAATTTTATGAAGCCATATGCAAGCCCCTGTAGTGATGACTAGGTTGCTTCCTCTCCTTCTATAATGTTGGGGAGAGGAGTTGGCCTAACGGCTAAGACGCTCGACCTCGGACCTGGGGATCTGGGTTCGAGTCTCGGTAACAACGCCAAAACCTCCTTTGATTCTGGGCAAATCACTTAATCTCCCCGTGCCTAAAAATGAAAGTGTCCGCATGTAAAAATGTAACTTGTGCTATGTAAAGCGCTCTGATACCTGATTCGGTTCGGGTCTAGTTCGCGCTATATAAAACTCTACAAAAAAAAATAAAAAATGTCCTAAGGAGGCCTGAATGATGTAGGCTGAAACATGTTGACAGTTTATCAGAGGTTTAATTCAGGAAAGCAACAGATTAGAAGAATCATCCGTATAAAAGAAAAGACTATGAAGAGAGAAGTATAAATTGCCGAAGTGTGTTCTGTATAGCTTGTCGGTAGCCCTGTACCTTCTCTATCTGCCCCGCCCCTCATCATACCAAGACATTACCAATAATAAGCTGATATGTGAGTAGACTCTTAGCAAGGACCTGAAGAGCGTCTGCCCATCCCATGCCTCATAAATTGCACCCTCTAAATGCATCTGTTCATACTGCGGCTCCTGCCATCTTGGCAAAGTCATGGCAAGAGAGAGCCAGGAACTATTACGTGGTCCATTTTGAAAGTCACACTAAAGGAAGATTACTTTAGAATGCGTTTTATTTGATTGCTAGGATAATTCTACTAAGCTTTCATTTTTCTGCCTGCAAATTGCATGAAAAAAGGATACAACACCGGGGTGTCTGGCATGCCCTAATGTATTCCCATATTGTGTTTGAGAGATGGTATTGCATAGAATAACTTATCTGAAAGTCGCTTGCCAAGACCTGTAATGAGTGAAAGATTTGGTTGGCCTGAGATGGGAGCCCAGGACTAAGCACAACAACAAACCAGTTTTGTTCACCAAACTTCTGTAAGTGGTAAGATACCCAAGTGTTGAACAATTGCTTTACAAATATACATTCTGTTATTTTATGTTATGTAGTCCATTGACATCCATTTTCCAAATTGTAGGTAATTGATATGAATGACTATCAGAGAAGGAGATTTGCTTCACGGATTATTGACTGTCTTTTTAACACTGTGACTGACAAGAAGATTGCTCTGCTAGGTTTTGCCTTCAAGAAAGACACTGGAGACACAAGGTGAGTGCTCTAGCATGTTTGGAAGAACTGTAAGTTTACAAACCTTTAAGAAATCTAAGTGTGTTCTACTGAACATGGCGGCAACCTGAGACATCCTCTTTAGTTTGTTGAAATGAGTCTGAGATTGTGCTCATTATGGTATTATATTCATGCGACTCCTGTATGCTTTCTTATGCAGCCAAATGGCCTAACAAAGGCAGATTAAGATGTTTAGTCAAGCCTGTCCTTTGGTTTTAGAGTAACTTTGCCAGATCTGAATATGATAGGGCAAATTAAGACTAGGCAGTATGCTAGCCATGAAATATCTAAAAATGATACTAAAATGACTGTAAAAACCTTACTGATCATTATATTACATTTACTGAAATGTTGGAGTTGGTTATATTGTTTTTGTGATGCACCATCATTCATTGGACTCTGGATGCTGTTATTGGTGTGACCAGACTGAAGGATTAGTCTCAAATCATACATTAAACCCATGTCTGTGTAGAGAGAGTTTAATTTCACTGTCTGATGCTGAATGTTTAACTCCCTTAATTGCTTCAGTTGTGTGAGACTTGATAGGTTGTTGGACGACCATGCTCTTATTCTTGGTAAGTCCCATGCCTACTTATTTTTAAAAAAAATTATTTAGCGACTTTTTCCAACATAGACAATCAAATCATCTTGATATCCACCATTATACACATTTCACCATTATATAATATTACACTTCATACTGTAACCCTGAGTACATACATGGTAGGATAAAAAATACATATTTATGACAAATACAACATCACTGCGTTGTAGTGGGCTCTTGGTCAGTTTGCGCGCGCACTGACGTCTGGTCTAATGGGTACAACTCGAATGCTGCCAAATATCTAGAGGGCAGGAAGCAGGGGGTTACAGCTAGGTGTATAGTTCAGAGTTGGTGTTACTGTAGGTCATGCCATACTACCAGCCCTTTACAGTGGGGGAGCGTCTGCTACCCCAAAACATCGCAACTTCTCTCTTGGCCAGCAGTAGTGCAAGAGCGTGAAAACGCCAACAGGATTTGGGGAGATCTCTAACATATCCCAATAGAGCCATGAGGGGGAGGGGGGATGGGCCGGTCCAACTTTGACGATATTGCCTCAAAAACTTTACACCAAAACAGGGCCACCTTAGTACAGGACCATGCCATACGCGCAAAATCTGCCATGGGGTCTGGGCAAGCTTGGGGCCTGGTGGAGTCCATACCGTGGACCATGCATGGCGTAACATATGCCCGCCGGAGGAATTTAAAATGTAACAGTTTATGCCTATAATTAAAAGTGATCTTGCGGGTTTGTTCACAACAATAATGCCATTGAGTGTAGTCTCATGCCTACTTGACTGCTAATGTTTATATGTGGGTTAGCACCACAACTGTTGTTTATAGGGTGGTGGGTGTGTAAGGTGTTGCGATTTACCTCTAACCTGTCCAAATATGTAGTTATCATTGAGACATGGTTTACTATTGTGGGGATGTTGTGGATCCTTGATGGTACTACCTGTGTCTTTCTTTGTGGTCTGGCACAGGAGCTTCCTCTCCCATGATCTCAAGCCGGCGTAGGGTGCCTCTTTTGTATGAGGCCCGCATGCCATGCATATTTCTTTCCACACTCCCATTTACCACAAAATGACATTGGCTAGGCTGTCCGTTCTGAATTAAATTAAAACGTGATAAACTAATCATGATAGGCTTTTTTTTAACGTAGTTGTAAATAAGTTAATTTCTCAAACATTTGGACATTGGCACGCAGGTTCAAGTTTTATTTTCAAAATTTGGAAATCAAACAAGTCCTAATTCTAAAAATCAATACAAACAAAACCTATAATATAATTAAGACTCTTACATAGAATTCATTACATGATAAAATAAAATGGAGACTTTTAAAAATATTTATTTTTTATTGTATTTTGTTTAACAATATAATAAACGTAGGAGAAATGTATCTTTAGAGGGATATCACAGCGCAAGACTGCTTGTGGCCATTAAGATTAAAAGCACATGTCTTTAGGCAGAGTAGCCAGGTTTTTAGACTATTCCTGAACGTGACATGGTCTGAGGTGTCAGAGATCAATGGGCATTAAGTTCCAATGAGCGGCTGCTAGATGGATGGATGAATGAACAACCACCAATTTTAGCTTTTGTTGATGAATTTGGCCGTAGCCAGCGCCAGATTGGATTATCATAGGATTCGAGCTGGTCTGTAGAATTCCACGTTTCTACATAAGATAGCTGGGTGAATGTCGTAAAGTGCCTTGTGCACATGGCATAAATGTTTGCATTTGTCTCTTGCGAATTGGCAGCCTGTGGATAGTGTTTAGACAAACAGATGACGAGCTATATCTGTCACTATTGCAGATGACTGACTGCCGTATTTTGGATAACCTGTAATCTCGTAAAGAGAAAGTCTTCCATATTCAATAATTGCCATAGCCCAGTCTACTTGTAATCAATGTCTGGACTAATGTCCTTCGCCAATTCACTGGGATCCAGCGAAAGAGTTTCAGTAGGAGCCTAAGTAGGCCAAAGCATATGCCTCGGGTCGCGTTGACTTGCTCCTGCATAGAGAGGGAGTCTTCTATCAGGAAACCAAGGTTCTTTGCCACTCTCTTTGGTTCTAGAGTGGAGCCCAAGGATGTTGACCACCAGGAGGCTTCTCAGATGTGGTGGATACCGCGCCGAAGAATAGAATCTGTTTTATTGGCATTAAGCTTTAAACAATGTGCTTTCATCTACCTTTCATTTCACCTCTGACAGACAGCCCTTTGAGATTCTTTCTAGTCTTATTGTGTCTCACCAATGGAGATAACCAACTGGGTGTCATCCGCATAAGAACCTATTTCAAAACCCAAGGTTCTGATAATTTTAGCAAGTGAACCCACATTTAGGTATATGTGGGCCTCGATCTAAACGTGTCCAGCTGAACTGATTTGGGTCTTTGATTTAGAAAGGAGCTGAACCATTGTAGTGCTTTTGAATATAGACTGATCTCATGCAACCTTCTTATCAGAAAGGTGTGAGACTGTGGATAGATCTAGCAGTATCAGAATTGCAGCCTTACCCTGATTCAGTTCTAGTTGAATACTATCAAGTACGCCAAGTAAGGTGGATTCCGTGCTGTTTATAGCGCTAAAGCCAGTATGCAAGCAGATTGTCTTCCAGGAACGATGTCAACTGTGTATGGACTAATTTGTCCAGTACTTTGGACATGTATGGAAACAGGGCTATGGGGCAATAGTAAGCTAAAGCGTAGACTTCTATCCCCTCTTTCTTAGCCAAGGGAAGAATTAGAGCCTTCTTCCATATATCAGGGTATTGGCGTTCGTCCGGGATAGGTTAAATCATCGACTTATTTCAATTCACAGGATCCTTTGAATCGTCCCGGTCACTCAAACATTATGGTATCTTTGATACCAACTCTGCCCTGCATAGTGACGCTTTCCACGGTGAGTGTATTCTCTTATATTGCGTCACTGTTACATAACTAGACAATGTCAACGACCTGATCAGACGTACTCTTTGTATGGTCACTCAGTTTTCCCTCCTGGGTTCACTGCCCTGGCGCTGCCACAGAGAGATGAAATAAAGAACCTGCATTGAATGGAGCATGTATAAGTTTCGTTTGAGAAGTTAATAAACTATCAATTGTCAACATTTTCTAGTATCACCTAGGTGACCGGTGATATTCTGCAATCAAGATAGATGAGAACGGAGTTCTGCATTTAGCAGAATTTGTAGAATAGGACTTCGAGTTTGAGGAAAAAGCACAGACCTACAGAGGAGAAGGACTTTGGTAACACTGAATTCACCATCTTGGTATTTGACTGCACCATCTCGTTAAGCTCTGAAGAGTGCACTGCATTGCCAAGCTACATTACATGAAGTATACGTTTGGTGTCCATCTCTATCTATGTAAACCGAGAGATCCCATTAAGTTTTCAAGCCTTTGAACTTTTATTTATCTGTAGAGATGTTATCACAGTCTTCGACTTCAGTAATAGGTTTAAGTATGGTACATAAACCTGGAACTGATATCCATTTCCTGTAGAATTTAACTCTTAACTGGATCTTGAAATTACTTGATCTTGCCCTCCTTTCTTCATGCAAACAACTCAGTTCTTCTATTCCACCACAAGCTCTAATACACCCCCATCTTTCATCTCACATTTTGGCTCAGCTAAGTGTGTGATATCAGAACACCACGTCCCCAACAGGTGCCACTAACTCACCCTATTGAAAGCCATGCTAGCTATCTCTGTGTGTCTCTCTCTCCCGTCTAATGTCACTATCTCTCTCTCTCTCTCTCTCTATATATATATATATATATATATATATATATATATATATATATATATATATACATATACATATACATGTTTTCAGCAATGATTCTTCAAAGGAAGACGCCGCACACTACCACGATTATATGACTTATAGATTTATTTTCTGTAGGTTCCCCACCTATGCGTTTCAGACAGACAAACTGTCCTTGATCACGGTTACAAACACGTGTCCATTGTTTGTTTATCATTTATACTTACAAACTCCACTTAGCTGTTAGGATGCATTGTGGGTTCAGTAGTTTTTTGTTACATTTATTTAACTTGCACTGCGCTATTGCCAGCCGGATCGCGGCATTATGGCGGCCAAATTGAACGTTATTGTTAATTATTAATGATTTGCGCTGTAGCATATGGCAGACCGCCATAGCTTTTGATATGTTTGTTTTACAGATCGCGCAAATTGTTGGGGAAAAGTTTATGGACTGAGTGTCCATTGGTTACACTTTGTGGCTGAGTGCCTGAGCCCCTGGTTGAATCATTTTTATTTTTATAGTTTAGGCTGAGTGCTAAATGGTTCAATTGTGCCGTTTGATGCTTTGATCAACAGCTAGCTTAGCGCAGAGATGAAGAATCTTAATTTTATTTCTTTGTCACATAAATTGCACTTTAAATCAAACTTGCGGAAGAATGTTCAAAAACAAGGATTAACTGTCTGTAAATGGAAATATTCAGTTCATCAGAATTATAAGTGTACATAAAGTTCTTCGTCCATGTTAAGACCCCACGGACTACAGCGCAAATCATTAATAATTAACAATAACGTTCAATTTTGCCGCCATAATGCCGCGATCTGGCTGGCAATAGCGCAGTGCAAGTTAAATAAATGTAACAAAAAACTACTGAACCCACAATGCATCCTAACAGCTAAGTGGAGTTTGTAAGTATAAATGATAAACATAAACGATGGACACGTGTTTGTAACCGTGATCAAGGACAGTTTGTCTGTCTGAAACGCGTAGGTGGGGAACCTACAGAAAATAAATCTATAAGTCATATAATCGTGGTAGTGTGCGGCGTCTTCCTTTGAAGAATCACTGCTGAAAACATTGTTTTGCGAGGGTGTCCTGAACCTCGCCGCCAGCACCAGCCTTTGCTTGCTCCTCTCATATTGGGACATTTGCTTTCACGTTGTTTGGTTCATGAGAGCGAGCCCAGCATTACTTTCGTGCCTTGAACAAATACGTGAAAAGGTGCATCGCTGTGGGAAACTTTTTTGGAATCGGAGCGGCTCTGCACGGATTGCCGCATTTGCCGTCTTCTGCTTTTCCTCACAAGCGGACCTTTCCAGCACGAAGATTAAATCTACACGCAAGCGAAAAACCACTTGTCACTCCACCGGTTGAGCGCCGACTGGGATTGTCGGAGGACACCACCAGCGACGGGAGACTCCCGGGTAAGTGAAACGACGGGAATACAGATTGTGGTTTGCCAAAGCGTGTGTGAATGCTGTGGCGAGTGATCGACAAAGCGCGCTATTTCTGACGACTGAAACGCGCTCATATTTGTTGCTGCTTCCGGACGGGAACCAGACATCACTTACCTCGACTTGACAATTTTATTTCTGTGTTCGGTCTTACTAACTGGAACATCGTATATTTCAACTGCGAAGATCCCCATAAAACAACCACGTGTCACACAGGTCACAAATGTTAATATTGCACTAGAAAAACATTTGAATTTACACTTGAAACCCAAAAACCTCCTCAACCAACAATGGAACAACGTACAGCCAAACGCCTAGAGAAAGCTGAAAGCATATTTGTTAAAAATGCCACTGCATCCAATTCGTCAACTGTCAAAAACATCACCAATACACATGTCAAACTAACTACTAAGCAACTTTTTCACCAACTAGAGAAACTGCAAAGAAAAGAAATCTCCAAAAGTTGGGAAATAATAACCCTAGATAAATACACCGAGCTAGGACTAGTTCCAAGAGGGCTTCGAATCTTCACCCTACCCAATCATCCAGATACTAGCGCAGAAATGCTGGAAGAGTGGGGACAGAACAATATGGACTGTTCACGCAGAATGATTCTTATCATCGTGAAACATGCTAGAAAAGATCTAGAAGTCTTACATATTAAGATACAAGAAATGGAAGATCAAATTCAAGGACAAGGAGAGAGTGAAGAAATCCTCAAAAATCTTCGCCAAAACATGGACAAAAACTTAGACAGACATGATAGTGAAATACAAGACAGAAAGGAACGCAAGTTTAAGCGTGATGAAGCAGACTTCGAAAATGGGACCATCTTCACCTTTGCCAAACGCTTTGAAACGCTAAAATTGCAACATCAGGCTGGATCATCAAATGTACAATATGATACCACTGTCAGCGAACTGAGTCCGAAGTAAGTGAGGGGGAACAAACCAAAGTGCCACCCAAAAGGCTTACTTTTTTAGAGGAGATGGAAATGCTCCACAAAGATCAACAGACCCCAAAAACACGGGGAAGAGGACGTGGCAATACAAGAACAAGAGGAGGTGGAAGGGGTCAAGTGTCAAACCCTACACAAGGAGGAAAACCCGGAGAGGTCGTAAATCAAAGATACCCTCTTCGCAACAGGACATTCAAAAAATAAATAAGGCTAACAAATTGGATCAAAAGCTAATAATCAACCTATCTGACTACAAACTTACAACAACGGAAGAAACCCTATTGAGTAAAGGGTTGACCTTTTGCCCTGACAAACACCATGATGAAGTTGAAACTAGAATCGACATTTATAAATATGTTCGAAAATTGAAGCTAAACAAATTTTTCTCACGAAACAAACAAGGAGAAGAATTGCCAATAGCAAGTACAAGCGCACAAGAGAAACAACCAGAAAACTTTGTAGTTGCAGATGCGACTAGTTTACAAACAGCGTTTGAACTATCTCATCAAGTGGAGCAAACTGATTTAACCAATACCCAAATACTTTCTCAAATGGGCCACGCGATAGGAGCACATCCTAAGACAAACCTTAAAAACAAATCAAAATTTTGTCCTGCTCTTCACCCAGGCAACCGCATAGATGTGTTTCATGATCTGGTAGTGGCAGAACTGGAGACAATGAAAAACACAACTAACAAAAGAGAAAATGTAACTAAAAACGAACGCATTGCTTTAAAAAATCTCCAGTCCAATCCAATGATTGAAATAAAGCCAGCAGACAAGGGGGGAAATATCGTGATTCTGAACAAGACCGACTATTTGGAAGAAGCATATCGCCAACTAAACAACAAAACCAACTACAAATTATTGGAGCGTAATCCAACCATGGATATGACAAGCATACTACATAAACGCATTGAAGCATGGCAAGAAAATGGTCTAATAAGTAAGGAAGAAAAGAATTTTTTGACAGTCAATCATCCTATAATGCCAACAATTTATTTTCTTCCAAAAATACCCAAAGACTCTAATCAAACCACCAGCACGCCCAATAATATCGAGCTGCGGTTCCTTGTGCGAAAATGTAGCCTCCTATGTGGATCACTTTCTGGCTCCGATAGTACCTACTCTAAGTTCATTCATTAAAGACACTGGAGACTTCCTAAGAATCATCATGGGAGTAGAATGGCAACCAGAGTATTGGCTGGCAACCGTAGATGTTGTGTCGCTATATACGTCGATCCAACATGACATAGGCATGAATGCAACAAAATACTTCCTCAATCAGAGACCAATCTCTGAACTAAGACATACAAATATGTTACTGGACATGATGTCATTTTGTTTGGAGAACAATGTCTTCACCTTTGATAAGAAAACTTACACACACATCTGCGGCTGCGCCATGGGAGTGTCCTTTTCTCCAAGCTATGCCAATCTCACCATGGGTTGGTGGGAGAAGAACATAGCTTGGAGAGAGGAAAACGAGCCATACACCACGGATGTGGTTATATGGCTCAGATTTATAGATGATCTGTTCCTCCTTTGGAAGGGGACCAAACAAAAACTTATAGAATACATTGAGATTCTAAATGTGAATGAAGTGGGATTACAATTCACATCAAACATTCAAAAAAAGGAAATAGAGTTTCTTGATACAAAGATCTACATTAACAATAACAAATTGGAAACAACAGTTTTCAGAAAAAAACATCTACGAACAGTGTGCTATATGGAACAAGCTTCCATCCTGTCTCACTCAAACAAAGCATCCCCTATGGGGAGTTTCTACGAATGAAACTTAATTGTTCTGAAGAGACTGAAATGGAAAATAAATTCAAAGAAACCAAAGATCGTTTCTCCAAGCGAGGATATAAACAAGCTGACATAACTAGAGGCGAACAAAAAGCAAGAGCAAAAACGAGAGCAGACACTTTGATACCAAAAGAAAAATCTACAAAGAACAAAGATGAAGAGAAACCACGATTGATTCTAACGTTTTCAAAGGAAAGTTACAAAATCCGCCAAATCCTGTTAAAGTACTGGAATGTGTTAAAAAAGGACAATGAGATAGGATTGCTAATTGGTGACAGACCCCTAATCTCATATCGCAAAGCTCCTTCCATCCAAGATACGCTAGTCAACAGCCATTTTAGAAAAGATTAAAAAAATTTGAGCTGGCTAGAAAAGCGTCAATTGGGATTTAGCAAGTGTACAACATGCAAAGCATGCACAATTGGCCAGAATATCAAAACCTTAAAAGATCCAAAAGGAAGAACATTTCAAATAAAGGACAAGATAACTTGTGAGTCACAATTCGTGGTATATCAAATTGTATGCTGTTGCGGCAAAAGATACATTGGCTCAACAATCTGCCCACTTAAAAAGAGAATACTCGAACACACCAGAGCTATTCAAAACAACGACATGAGTTATGCGACGGCAAAACATCTCAAGACACACCCTGGAAAAACATGGAAAAATATGAAATACTCAGGAATTGCCATGGTGGGGGAGAACGAAAGAGGTGGTGATCGAGTAACAAGATTAAGGCGCCTGGAATCCAAACTAATTATCAGGTTCAAAACTAGACACCCGTGGGGTCTTAACATGGACGAAGAACTTTATGTACACTTATAATTCTGATGAACTGAATATTTCCATTTACAGACAGTTAATACTTGTTTTTGAACATTCTTCCGCAAGTTTGATTTAAAGTGCAATTTATGTGACAAAGAAATAAAATTAAGATTCTTCATCTCTGCGCTAAGCTAGCTGTTGATCAAAGCATCAAACGGCACAATTGAACCATTTAGCACTCAGCCTAAACTATAAAAATAAAAATGATTCAACCAGGGGCTCAGGCACTCAGCCACAAAGTGTAACCAATGGACACTCAGTCCATAAATTTTTCCCCAACAATTTGCGCGATCTGTAAAACAAACATATCAAAAGCTATGGCGGTCTGCCATATGCTACAGCGCAAATCATTAATAATTAACAATAACGTTCAATTTGGCCGCCATAATGCCGCGATCCGGCTGGCAATAGCGCAGTGCAAGTTAAATAAATGTAACAAAAAACTACTGAACCCACAATGCATCCTAACAGCTAAGTGGAGTTTGTAAGTATAAATGATAAACATTAACGATGGACACGTGTTTGTAACCGTGATCAAGGACAGTTTGTCTGTCTGAAACGCGTAGGTGGGGAACCTACAGAAAATAAATCTATAAGTCATATAATCGTGGTAGTGTGCGGCGTCTTCCTTTGAAGAATCATTGCTGAAAACATTGTTTTGCGAGGGTGTCCTGAACCTCGCCGCCAGCACCAGCCTTTGCTTGCTCCTCTCATATTGGGACATTTGCTTTCACATATATATATACATATATAGATATATTCACTGAAAAAACCATAGGTTATAGACCATATATAGTTAGGAATTAGCATTTAAAAAACCTTATTTTACTCACACAAAACCATTGAAATTCCATATATAGTTAGTTGCACTAACTATATATCGCGCACCCGCAATCCACTGCTGATCATGTCACATATTACATCATTCATGACATGGTCAGTGACATCACTGATGACATCACTGATGACATCTCAAATTACATCACTGATGACATCACTGATGACAACATCCAGTGACTGTATGTTTCTGTAAAGTTAAAATATGTCTTACATATTGAAGAATGAGTGGATGTATAAGTGTCTGGATGAAGGATTTAGTAGGTGCGTGACTGACTGTATGAGTGAGTGATTAAATGTGTCTCACTGAATGCATGGGTTAGTGACTAAACTGTCTTAATTTGTGCATCATTATGTCTGTTGTGATGTAAACTGCTGCATGTGTTGATCATTAGCTATACGAGAGGCTATATGTGTTATTAATTGGTTGCCCAAGTATTTCTATGGGAGATTGAGTTTGTGTGGGGGTGGCTGGAAGGTGTGTGACTCTGTGCATAGATGTGTGAGCAGTTTATTCACTAGGTGTATGAGTTCAAGAGTGCATGTGGAAACAGCTACATGGGCAGTTGACTGTGTGCATGAGTGTATTGATGAGTGAATGGATATCTCAATGCTACATGTCATAGTAAGTACATATGTAAAACACAGTACAGGTGAGAGTTGGCATATATAAATAACTGTGCATGAGAGCCACTGAATGAGTGAGTGGTTGTATCGATCATTGTGAACTTGTATCAGGGATTGTATAAGAGAGTAAATATGTGTTAGTATATGTTTCAATAAGTAAGGTGTGTTTAACTGTATAGTTGAAGAAATGGAGGTGAGATTGTTTCTTTGCATGACTGACTGGGTGTGTGAGTAACTCCATGGATGAGTGGCAGTGTGTGAGTGTCTGTATACACTGAGTGTATCTAAGGTTATATTAGAGTCTGAAGAGGTTTATCGTATTAGCACAAGAATGATGTCAAATGAGATGTCATCAGTGATGTCATCAGTGATGTCATTTGAGATGTCATCAGTGATGTCATCAGTGATGTCACTGACCATGTCATGAATGATGTAATATGTGACATGATCAGCAGTGGATTGCGGGTGCGCGATATATAGTTAGTGCAACTAACTATATATGGAATTTCAATGGTTTTGTGTGAGTAAAATAAGGTTTTTTAAATGCTAATTCCTAACTATATATGGTCTATAACTTATGGTTTTTTCAGTGAATTTCAATGGTTTTTTAATAGCAAATATCATAAGCTGTCGAATGTCAAGAACGTGGTAAGTAAAAACATTTTCGTGTTTATGCACACTGATCTGCTTTGAATGCTGCCCCCCACCCCTCATTTCTATTAGGAGTACTCTCTCTTTGCAGATAGTGAAGGGTAGTTAACGCAGGCCTTTGCCCCCGTTGTAATCCGTCGTGCCTGCTTCTCTCTCCATTTGATTGATTGTTCTCTTTGGTTCATTCTCTATTTACAAACAAGCACAGAGTCGCAATACTCTGTTTAGTCTTTGCAGATAGCGAAAAATCGTGTAAAAAAACAAAAGGAATCGAGCAAAATCAGTAGGCCACTAATGAGATCTCTTTTTGACCTCCCTAAAATAGAAACATTAGGAACAACCTGTTGATAATACCAATGTGTATGTACATAAGCGGCGTTCATTTGTGTTCACAGTACCCCTTCTTGATTGTTTGAATCGAGCATTGAATTGTTCGAAGTTGGTTCTCTTAAGAATCTTCTCTGCCTGCAAACGAGGAAGAATAGGAATATTCTCTCTCCCTTTGCAGATAGTGAAGGGTAGGTAACGCAAACCTTTAACACGTCGTGCCTATTTCGTTCCTCATTGATTAATTGTTTCCCCAAACATTGACTGTTTGGGAATTGGTTCTTTTTGTAGGTATTCCCTGTTTGCAAATATACGTAGGAAAATCTTTGCAAATAGTGAAAGGGTACGTAATGCGGACCTTTCTCCCCCGTTGTAATCTGTCATGCCTATCTACTCCCCACTGATTGATGCACCTGTTTCACCCGGACCATTTACTAGAGATACGTCATCTGGCCCTACCAGAGAGCACCCCTAGTGAAAAGGACATATGCAATACTAACGAAGTGATCACTGTATCCTGTTAACAGAAACTTTAGCATGAAACAACCTGGAAAGAAAAGAATAGGAAAACGAAAATCAGTAGGCCACTGATGAACATGAACTTTTATTAAACAACGAACAAAGAAACGATAACATAACGTAATGATAAAACCTATTAATGTCCTAGAAACAAGAAAACGTTAGAAATATGCCAGTGGTGAGAGACCAGAAAAACAGTAAGAGAAACCAAATCACCCCTCGCTGTCCCACCGCCTGCCACGCCAAAAAAATCGATAGACTAGGGAAAATGCAAGTCAGTAGAACATCCGCCCCCACTCTGGAAACTTCCAAGGTGGGGCAGGGTTGCGGCTACGCCCAGCCGGGAGCAGCCCATATAAGGCGGGTCCTGCTGCCACGCCTCGGCCAGGAGATCCTAACGTAGGGTGTAGCCGGAGGAGAGGCCGAGGCCAGCGGGACCCGGCCAGGGGATTGCCTTTACAACGCTGAAGAGTTGCAGGGGGGGGGAATGTCTCCTCGACCCTCCCCTCTCTCTCCCAGTCCGCCGCGGTGGCCCTTGAGAGTTTCAGGTAGTCCCGCCACATGCTCTTCCGGTCCGGCCACCAACGGTCGGGGGGCCGAGGCCGACGGGATCCGGCTGCAGCCGATAAACCAAGGAACCCGTTCATGGGGCCAGAGCCAGGGGCGTCCGGCCGACATCCACCGGAAGCCCGGCCCGAAGACGGACGGGACACTTCTTCTTTCTTGAATAATGGCTGCGACAACACTGGGGGGGGATGTCTTGCACATGCCTCCGACCCCCCCCCCCCTCGTCCTCATCGCCTGGTCCGGCCATAACAAATCTCAAGCGAGACGCCGTGGGGTGCACTGGGAGGGAGAGACGATGCGAACAGGCCTCTCCCGCCTCCCCAGGTGGAGGCTTCCCAGCTGCACCCTCAGCGCTCCAAGCGCCCGGAAAAGGGTTCTTCCACTGTGGCGATGCTGCAACGTCTCGCCCGGCAGGGTGGAGCCCGTCCGCTCATTTGACCCCGCGATCGCCAGTAGCTACCGAACTCTCAAAATGGCGGTCGACCTGGCAAGAGCGGGCCCAGCATGAAGAAATGGCCCGGTCACTGGTTGACTCCACCACCGTAGTCCTCCACGACCTTGAAGATTCTACAGGAGCCGCGGGAGTCTCCGACCCCCGATGGGGAATGACTGCCATGATCGCCCGTGGAGTGACGAAACTGTATCCGCGGGACGTCGGCGCTCCCATGCTGGCGCCAGCCTCACTTTGAATTACTAGAATCCTGCAGACCTCAGTTCCGGTGAAAGCACAGTGTGACCCGGTAGGAAAAATTGTTGCACCCCCTCCCCTTTTTGACTGATAGTTCAAACCACCGATCCTTTCCTTTGCCCTTTTAACGGAACTTTGGACTGCCTCCCCCTCTTTTACATTTTCTAGAGAAAACAAAACATTAACCACTACATTAGCATAGCAGTTGACACCAGAACTGTTTTCAAATTGAAAACCAACAACATCTTCAACAGAATCCTTTTTGTTTCTGCTGTGACCCTGCTACAGCACAGGCATTGTCCCCAGCAGTAATTCTGCAATGCCGGTAAGAATAGCTGTGGTGCCTACTGGACTCACTCACCCCCGCGGCGCCCCACGCCGTTATTTGCTGGGCGGCAACTTACTAGACATCACTTTCGTGCCATCTAGATTTCAGCGCGTTCTGCTGCCTTGGAACTATTCGCACAACAGACTGCTACTGACGACCCACCCCCAGGCAACATCTTCTGAATTTTCATAATTTGAAAGAACTAGTAACATGTCCTCATCAGGAATTCAAAAGAAATTGCCACGGTCTCTTCGTTGTTTAAATGTTTTTACTGTTTTTGTTTTGTTGTATATATTTATATGTTATTAAAGTTTTATATTCCTACTACTTTGTTGGAGTGCTATATATTTTTAATGTGACACATAATTGTAAAAACTTTGATGTACAAAGAGTCATTCCTGGAATCTTCCGCTTCAGGCTCGGTCCCCTCCCCAATCACAATACAGGATGGTTTTCAGATAGTAGGAACACGTGTGGTGTGACGGATCTCATCGGGTGTGGGCCTTGATCTACTATAACTCCTTTGAAGAGGGGTGATTCTTTACAGCTGGAGCCATAAACTACATCTGCAGGGCTAGCTGATAGCCTGGACAATCGGACACAGAGGAAGAGGAGTGTCAGAGGGTGCGGTAGTGAATAGGGCGAAAGGGAGGTGTCGGGCGGGCACAGAGTGTGATTCTCAGGGAAGAGCAGCGCAGATGGGGGGAGGTTTATTGCCCATGCATAAGACAGAGAGCGGGGGTGACCAGTGCCTGGGGAAGATGCTTGCGAGGGTGGGGAGCCATGCTACGAATCGACAGCGTGCAGAGAGTGGGTCTGGTCAAGGCATCTAAAATGGCTGCCGTGCACGACAAAAGTGTGGCATTTCAAAAAAGGCAAGATGGCGCAAACAATGTTTTTCAACACTTCCTCATTTCCTTCGAATCGAACGTTAACAGACGTTGGTGCATATTACCAAAGTTAAGCGATATTTATCGCTAACGATGCTTACCAACGAATTTTTTACCGCTAAGCATCGTCAGAAATTATCGAAGATAAACCTTGCTATTATCAAGGTTTATCGCAAATGCGATAAAAAACGGCCGCAATGCATGAATATCGCTAAAAAGTCAGCGATATTCCTGCATTACCGAGCTAATGCTCTTAGCCATGTTATCCACCTCCCATTGGATAACATGGCTAAGAACTGCTCAGGGCAGGTGTTACTTTTTGGAGATATTCGCGCTTAGCGCGAATATCTCCAAAAGTTGGTAATAGGAGATAGATATCTTGCATGTTGTAATGCAAATTATTGTGGTATATGGAACTCATACCATAATCTCTCAGGAAAGCAGAAACTGATCCTTTTGAGACCGCCTGAAAAGGCCTAGGGGGTAAGGGGTACTCTACTTTGCCCCCTTTTCACGTTCCGAACTATTTTATTTTACTCTCTTCTGTAATTACACAAAATAGCAGCGATAAGATGCATCGGAGACACACAGTGAGAGAAAGGAGGCCGGAGATGAAGAAGAGATGTCAAATACACATTGGAGATAATATAGTGGCAGAAGGGAAGTAAATATGAGTAAACTTACCATGTAACATAAAAATGTTGCACTCTATACTATAAGTCTCATTTTATACTACAATCACTTCGCTACAACCTCATAAATTAAAAATAAAAATGAATAATGTCTCAAACAATTTTTGATTTCTAAATATAAATTTATTCTTCAGAATTTTCTAAATTTGAAAGAACTAGTAACATGTCCTCATCAGCAATTTCCTCATGAAAAGTCTGCAATGATGATTCTTGTCACTCTATGGTCTCCAAACATTCGATAAATTCGCCATCAACAGATTGATCAAAAAAATCATTCAAGTCATCTCCTCCTTGTGACAATATTTCATTATTGGTGCTGTCAATTTCAATCAATGTAGTGGAATCATTCAAGTCATCTCCTCCTTGTGACAATATTTCATTATTGGTGCTGTCAATTTCAATCAATGTAGTGGAATCATTCAAGTCATCTCCTCGTGACAATATTTCATTATTGGTGCTCTCAATTTCAATCAATGTAGTGGAATCATTCAAGTCATCTCCTCCTTGTGACAATATTTCATTATTGGTGCTGTCAATTTCAATCAATCTAATGAAATCATACACGTCATCTCCTCCTTGTGACAATATTTCATTATTGGTGCTCTCAATTTCAATCAATGTAGTGGACAATTCAAAAGAAATTGCCACGGTCTCTTCATTGTGAGCCATTTTATTTTGAAATTGCTTGCTGTAAATTGCAGAAAAAAATAATCACTTTCATTTATCGTTTTTAGTAATACATAATATAAAACTAACTTTATCAAGTATTTAGTATAACAGAAGGACTGCAAATAAATAACAGAAAACATTTTTCAAATTATCTTCAAGTGTACAACATAGTTCCCCTTACAAATTAACAACTCACCTTTATAAAAGTAGGAGAAGTGTTAGTACTGTGTAAATCAAACACCAGAAATTCACCACCAAAAATTCCTCACAAATGTACCTCAGACAGTAGTATCACAAAATGGCTGTGGTTTCCTCTCATTTGACATATATACATAACCAATTAACTTTCATCACACACAAATACAAAACCAAAGTAACATTTTAATTGGTTCTAAATTTCAACACTTTCAAATGTGTTTTCCCCATGCAATTTTCCATAGGACATTTACATACGTCTACAGCCTGAATGGCTGAACGGAATTACACCAAACTTGGCAAAATGGTACATCAAACCTAAGAGGTCAGGAAGGATCTACTATGCCCCCTTATGGTCATTTGCCCCTTCGCTTTGGCCTCCTCTTGTCTCTCGATCCTACCGAGAGACAAGATGGCGGCCGCTACGGACTGTTTGGAATGTTGACAGACGCCGGAGAGCCAATCAGCTTCGCAAAGCTCCGTAACGCGAAAAGTACGCGAAGCGGAGCGCTGTTACAGATCTATATCTTTTTTTGAACGTTAATTTCTCAAAATCCACTGGAGCACATATATTGAGACCTAGCAAAGGCACATCGGGCTACCAGTCCCTAATATTTTGCCAAGTTTCGTGCAAATCCATTCAGCCGTTCGATTATTGACATTTAGATACGTCTACAGCCTGAATGGCTGAACGGAATTACACCAAACTTGGCAAAATGGTACATCAAACCTAAGAGGTCAGGGAGGATCTACTATGCCCCCTTATGGTCATTTGCCCCTTCGCTTTCGCCTCCTCTTGTCTCTCGATCCTACCGAGAGACAAGATGGCGGCCGCTACGGACTGTTTGGAATGTTGACAGACGCCGGAGAACCAATCAGCTTCGCTTCACAAAGCTCCGTTGCGCGAAAAGTACGCGAACTGGAGCGCTGCCCGGTCCGCTGTTACAGATATATATCTTTTTTTAAACGTTAATTTCTCAAAATCCACTGGAGCACATATATTGAGACCTACAAAAGGCACATCGGGCTACCAGTCCCTACAATTTTGCCAAGTTTCGTGCAAATCCATTCAGCCGTTCGGGCTAAAAGTGAGGCCAACCGCCCTATGGAAAACTCAATGTTAAAAACACGTTTTGGGACCCCCCTTTTTTCTCGACCCCCCCTGGACGAACCCCCCCCAATTTTCAGGGGCTGCTCAGAAACAAAATGTGCCATTTTCCTGAAAATTTCAGCCAATTCCGTCCACAAACGCCATAGTTATTAGACATAGAATTTTCAAAAATCCCATAGAGAAAAAATCCTAACTATATATACCTACTGGCGACCGCCAGTAGGTAATATAGAGATAGATAGATATATATATATATATATATATATATATATATATATATATATATATATATATATATATATATACATACATACCAAGAACTTCGTTGCTACACCAGGAAACTGGAAGTAAAAAACGAACCGGACCCAACCAGGTATATTTAGCGCGTATTTTATTCGTGCAACCTCTCGTCCGCCATGATGCGTTTCGGGCCCTGGAGCCCTTGATCACATGACATGGTCGTTTTCACCTCGTGATTTTAAAGTACAGGTAATGGTCACATGATCCCGGGCCTATAGACATAAACAACATACTTCAGCCTAATCCACAGCTTTTGACCGTAATCTATGTACTGTATGATGTTGCATTAATTTTTCAATACATCATGATTACATTTTTTACAACCTCCTTATTGCTGTAACTCCAGACCTGTGTGCAAAATTCACAATAGATAAAATATATGTATATAAATATGTGCAAAGTTGCTGAATTATAAAACATTGAGTAACCTCCATCTTGTTAATGATAAAAATTATACAACAATATTTCATTATATATACACATTTTCATATTTTTCAAAAAACCTGAATACCAATATATAATACATTGAATTCATTAATATCACTTTTGATAAAGATTTGTGCAAAATCTGCCTCTAATGTGCAAATATTCGCTAATCTAAAATCTATTTAGTCTGGATTTTATTATACAGAAAGGGAGGGTAGATAGTACAGCGCCCAAGTGGGCTCAGTTGGTTTGTGGATTACTGCTACTACACTGCCCGGGAGGTCAATTTGTACCCTGTACCTTTATACTTAAGAAAAGATTGTGTGGTTTCCCATAGTGACAAATTAAATTAAAATGTTTTTATAAAAAAGCAGTTGTTGTTGTTTAAGTTTGATGACCTCACTTATTCAAATTTCCAATGGACATGGGCTGACTTGGACCAATCTATACCGGATGTCATTTTCAGTTACTATTTATAGACATGTGTACAGGTCTTCCGTCGCATTGAGGCCATTTGGTGTCTTGGTGTCAAGCTCAAGAATATATCTGGTTTCAAGTAATCTTAAATGTGCTTCCCTGTTACCCCCTCTGCGGAGCGGCAGCACCATGTCTATGGCGTAATACTTGAGGCAGTTCAAGTCTCCTCTGTGGCACAGGTTGACATGTCTCGCCACAGGGTAAGCTTCGTCTTTGTTTACCGCTCTCATGTGTTGTAGTATGCGCTTATGTACTTGTAGCTTTGTGCTACCCACGTAGCATAGCCCACAAATGCATTCCAACACATTAATGACATAATCTGATTTGCATGTCATTTTTTTGGTAATTGAGATTGGGGCCTCACTGAATGGGGACATGTAAGATGTTTTGTTTTTCCCTATGGTGCATGCCTTGCACACGGCGCACTTTAAGAAACCTTTACTTTTCTTGAGCCAGTTATCCCTGTTTACTATTTCCGGGCTACTTTTCACCAGCATGTCATTCATTGATTTGGCACGACTGTAGGTTATTGCTGGGTAATTCGCCAATGTTTTGCCTATCACCGGATCCCCTGTGATTATGGGCCAGTTCTTTCTGACAATCTTTTGTAGTTGTCTATGTTGGCGACTATACTCAGTAATGAGTCTAGGTTGGCTACCCACACTGATTGTCGCTGTGTTTTTTGCCTCAGTAATGCCTTCTACGCTGGGAAAGGTATTAACTTTGTTTGCCCTTAGCATTGCCTTTTGCACCAAGCTCTCTGCATAGCCCCTTTCTAGGAACCTTGTTTTGCTGTCGTTTTGTGCTTTTAAACAGGCATTGTCTGTACTGCAAATTCTTCTGATCCTCAGCATCTCCCCGTAAGGGATGCTTCGGATCAGATGGTTGGGGTGGTATATATTTATATATAATTTGTCCTTAACCAGCCAACTATTTTTGCTGTATCTTTACCATGCTCTTGTCCACTCTAGCAGTACCTGTTAATTCTGCTCGCCACTCCCTTTTGCTACATTGTTTCTGACTTCTTGTACCTAGTCCGATGTAGATCTGATAATATTAGGACCAAAAATAGTCCTGCATTGAGGCAGTCTAAATTGAGAAGTTTTAAATTTCAGAACATTTTCTAAGCCATGCAAACAGAAGCATAAGAAAGTTAATAGATTTACGGTAATAGTTTTTTAAAGAAAAAAGCTTGCAAAATAATAGCACAGAACCACATATTTGTTTTTTCAAAACGTGTGATGCCCCCTTAAACCCCCCGCTTTTTGAGGGGCTGTAACAAATGATTATTTATACATTTCCTTAGGGAGTCCTCCAGTATCTATATCAGCAAGTACCTGATGGATGAAGGAGCTAAGCTGCATATATATGATCCTAAAGTACCAAGAGAGCAAATCATTTTGGATCTCTCTCATCCTGGGGTCTCCGGAGATGACAGAGGTAAGTAATGCAATACCGTATATCTGTATGTATTAATTTGTTTAGTATTCATAAGTAATTAAGTGCACTGTGTGCGTGCATTACTGAAGACACTGATGTAATTTCAAAAATAAAGGGCTGGTGCCACATAATCTCACAAACTCAACAGGATCACTTCAGTTTTAATCTACTAACTGTTTATGGATGTGACCGCATTACACAAATATCCTGCAATACATAAATAGACATTTCTATCTAAGGAATGACTGAAACCCAAGAGGGTGGCGAACAAATTACTCTCCGCATACAGTCTGAAAAGAGATGGGATTACGAATTCTGCAGTTGTCACACCAGGAATGAGATTTGCATTCCATTTATGTGAAACAGAGCTCTCTCACTGTTCTAAGGAACAGGTTTGGTGGGGGTCGACGACAATGGGTTGTAGACTGTTCGTTAACCAAAGACTGACATTAGTATTTACACTGAAAGGAACATCGTAATGGCGATCCAACTAACTCATGAAGCATGCTAAGTGAGCCCTGATGTTTGTGGTGTGCACAGAGTCCACCTATCTATATCTTGCTGCTCGTGAGTTATGGTCTTATACAAAACCTAAATGTATTACATTTTTGGATTATATCTCATCTGCTTGTCCATTCCTTTCTTATTTTGGCAGCATTCTGACAAATAGCCCGCTGCCTGGCTAAATTCTGTCAAAGAGGATCCCTATTGATGACAAACTGTTCACTTAGTTGTGTTTGCTTCTGGCACTTTCCAAAATTTCTAGGATAGTTTCATGAACTCCAGCTAATTAATCGCCACCATGAAACAGCTTTGTGGCTCCCTTTTGCCAATTTATTTTCACCACAAATTCAGGGTCAGATGATGGGGGGAAAAAAATCATTCATGAGAATCTTGGTATTCAATGAGTACATCCACCATCCCAAAATACCCTCATTTTCAGTATGAATAAGGCATATTTGAAGTGGGCTGTCAACATTCATGACGTCAGGCTCAGAATAGGTGTAGCAAGTAAAGATAAAGACTGACTAGCATTCATTTAACCACCAGAGACCGTGCCTTTACACAGAAGAATAGAGGTAAATTAAAGACTGCATGCCAATATCAGTTCGCCAACAAGCGCAATGTATACAAACTGAAGGATTATAGTTCGATTTAGGCACGGCTGAGAGACTTGAGTAGGCAGGCACTAGCAATGCAGAATTGGATGAAGAAGAGAAGACATGATAATTAACTGATTTGTTGGAGTGACTGGCATTTATTCAGAAATGTACAGAACCTCAAAAATGCTAAACCACTGTGAAGTGTGGCACTGGTAGCTCGGAGGCCTGCTTTATGACACTGATGGGTAATTTCATGGGAGGGTCTGATTGTTTGAGGGTTCAGAGTGGGAGGGAGACGGTCACTAATCGTGGAGTAAGGGACATGAGACCTATGAAGGACAAAAGTAGAGTATTTGCATGGGCATAGCTTACAAAAATATAGATAGATGTACCTTCAGTAGGCGATAATGCAGTGTACTCCATATCATGGTAATTGCAAGATCTATCACTATGGGTGGGCAATGTCCACTGCATGAAGAGAAGAGCAATATACCTGGCTTGCCTGGGAGCATAATTTTACTGATAATGTGTAAATATTGACACTTTTGGAGGGGACACTTCAGCTTTGGGGAGAAACTGACCTGGGAGCTCTCTCCCGAGTCCAGGTCCGCCGCAGCACCAGCGCTGCCTTACCGCCGCCCATACCGGGCTTCCTTGCAGCAGGAGACCAGGGACTACATCCCCCAGCACCACTAGCGCAGAGGAAGGCGCGCACATCCTGTCCCGCCCCCGGAGGTGCTCAGAAAAACGGCGCGAGCCCCGGGGGAGCGGGGGACACTTCAGCTTTTGGGAGAAACTGACCTGGGAGCTCTCTCCCGAGTCCAGGTCTGCCGCAGCACCAGCGCTGCCTTACCGCCGCCCATACCGGGCTTCCTTGCAGCAGGAGACCAGGGACTACATCCCCCAGCACCACTAGCGCAGAGGAAGGCGCGCACATCCTGTCCCGCCCCCGGAGGTGCTCAGAAAAACAGCGCGAGCCGCGGGGGACACTTCAGCTTTGGGGAGAAACTGACCTGGGAGCTCTCTCCCGAGTCCAGGTCCGCCGCAGCACCAGCGCTGCCTTACCGCCGCCCATACCGGGCTTCCTTGCAGCAGGAGACCAGGGACTACATCCCCCAGCACCACTAGCGCAGAGGAAGGCGCGCACATCCTGTCCCGCCCCCAGAAGTGCTCAGAAAAACAGCGCGAGCCCTGGGGGAGCGGGGGACACTTCAGCTTTGGGGAGAAACTGACCTGGGAGCTCTCTCCCGAGTCCAGGTCCGCCGCAGCACCAGCGCTGCCTTACCGCCGCCCATACCGGGCTTCCTTGCAGCAGGAGACCAGGGACTACATCCCCCAGCACCACTAGCGCAGAGGAAGGCGCGCACATCCTGTCCCGCCCCCGGAGGTGCTCAGAAAAACAGCGCGAGCCACCGCGTCGCGGGTACGCGCGCGGTTTGTCGCCCGGGGCTAAGCCCGGGCAAAGGGCGGGCCCTCTACGGCCCTCAGCGGAACGAGAAGGACGGGGACGGGCCAGACCCCTTGGCATTTCCGCTAAAGAAGGTATAGTGCCCATTCTCGTTTTTATAGAAGATTCAAGGTTATCTTGTTCTATCAACTTAGCCATATTACAGAAAGTATGACTTCCACGGGGGCCTATCCAATCTTCTTTCAAAAAGGTCGCACGGGACAGGAATTGCACATGTTCACTCAGAGCCATCTGACCCCCATCACAATTAGATACAGATTCTGATGTCTGTCGTCAACTCCTTGATCCAATTCCAACCCTCCGACAATCCTCTGTCAGGAAAGGAAAAGTGTCTTATTGGGAGGAATTAAATGCTTTGTGCGGGACAGATTTTATTCCAGTTACAGCCCCTTCCCCCGTAAAAGGCTTTTCTATCGACCCTCGTGCAGACAAACCTTGTGAGTTGCCCCCATCATCCAAAGAGGATAGTAGCCAAGTTACTGGACTGACACAGGGCTATGGTGCAAAAAGGAAGCACGCTTCATCGCTCGCCATCAATCCTACCCCATCCAAGGTGCACACTGGAATTTTGGAGGACGAAGTAGCATCCCCTCACCTACAACTACTGCCTCACTTCGAATTGATGTTAAAATCTGTACTATCACCCCTGCTTGACCAAATCAACATCTTAGGGGATAGGTTGACAAGCCTAGAGACTATTATTAAAGCCAATTCTTTCCCACCTGCTAAGATTGTTATACCCAATTCTTCCACTTCTCATACTGTCCCCAAAGTGCCTCTAACTATAAACACTGTCCCAACGGCAAGTCAATCTCACAACTGTTTACCTAATACCGTTACTAAAACCGCCCATACATCTGTACGACCTCCTAAAAGAAAATCTCCAATTGCCACCAAAATTCCTCGTAAATCTAATTCTTCTGCTACTAGAGCAGAACTTAACAGAGCAGCTTGTATAAATTTGCCTCCAGAAGCAGCACCCTTTGTGCTTGTTCTTGCAGGAGTACCTCCACCTACCCACGGGAAACCCGAAAGCCAACAGGACCTATTTCACAAAGTTCGGTTTTGGCTATCAAAAAATAGACCCCTCCCACCAAATAAAAACGGTGGCATCCTGAGCGTCAGAAGGGTGGGTTTGCTGGGGTCATCAGCTAAAGAAATTCCCGGGGACTTAATTCTAGTCAAATTTAGGGACAGGCACACAGTCCCCTATTTGCGATCCTCCAAGCCCCATGAAAAAGATGGCTCCATCTCCCTTTGGGATCTCTATGATTTTTACCCGAGTACCCCACCTATCCCCTTACCAAGATCAACAGACCCACGTAATTATCTGTTAGGAAGGGATCCTATTAATTATCAACTCTCCTACCCCTATTAGATCAGCTCTAGTTATGAGAAACCGGTAGTAAATGTAAATGGAAAACAGTATCATGTAAATATGTACCGTGGTTTTTATTGCAGCTTGCATTTTTTATATTGATGTATACTTTTATGATTTCTTCGTGAAATCGAAATAAAGTTATTTGACTCTGACACTTTTGGTCTTTGTTCATGATTGCATGATAAAGTGCTAAAAAAGAAAATAATTACAGTTGAAGGCGAGTTTATGGTTATGGTCTGGGGGTTCAGGACAAAGGGGTCTTCTTTAAGGATTTAGATTATTTCTAAGTTGCGTTATAAACCGTAGTCTATGGATAGTACACTATTTCCAGATATTGCCACGTGTACCCCTAGAGCCTGTCCTTGATTACTTTAATGGGATATGCTTGGAATTTCAATCAAGGCCAATCCTGTTGTCCGACTTAACCGCATGCATGCGGGGCGAATTCCGCCCGTACGCTGGCTTTTTTAATATCGCACTTTACATGACGAGCTGGGCTCGTCATGAGCGTGCGAGGAGGCTACGCCATGACGAGCCCAGCTCGTCATGAGCGTCGAAGGGGTTAAGGTTCTCAACCTTCTTTGTGCTCAACAGTTTTTGTAGACCCCTTCCTTTTAAAATGGGCTATACAGGTTAGACATTTTTGTCAAAACACATTTTGACTATACAACAAAAACTTCTATTTCTCTATCAAGGATAGTTTAACTGCGTCTGTCACCTTGTTACCTTCCAAATTATGGCAGTCGTAGAACTTAAATTCGGAAACCAAGGCACGTCTTTTAAGATGTATATGGAATGTTAATATTGCAAGCATGGCTTGACTCAAATTTGAAGGTAGTCAGACTTGCGCTGACTTAACTTTACTGTTTGAGAGTCCAGTTACAAATTTAATGCAAATTTTAGTATAACATTATACTTACAAGAAGTAGTATAGATTAAGCAGTGGCAATTAGTCAATCACCTAGAGTCTGCTCCAATTTAAGTCTCATATAAAAGCTATTTTTGTTTTACCAACTAGAAGGGTCATTTTTATGGCTATACTATGATCTCTCCTTACCTCTTCAGCATGGGTAGTCGTTAGAACAGTGCTAGTTGGACTTTCTCTTGAATGCAATATATGAACATTTTTCACTAGATGTCCTGACCGTCAATAAAGCTCCCAACTTGGATTACTGCAGTCTAGTGAGTTTGAGAAACTAAATTCTAATTTGCATAAACTACCTACATCTTGGTCTTGTTTCCAAGAGCAGATATATACAAATTTGGAATATGGCTCCTGCTACCTATAGCAGAATCCACTTGGAGGGATATATGTGAAGTAGCTGTCTGCTTTTCTCTTTGCATTCAGAGTGAAGATGCTTTTCCAGATCGGTATGCCAAAGCATGTGCTCAGCTTTCCAATCTTTTTTCAATAAAATGCGGAGGGAAAGCTACTTTTCTCCATGTTTGGAGAAATTTCACCACAGAGTAAAACCAGCTAGAAGCAAATGTTAATTACATGTGTATGCAAGGTTTAACGATTTAGAATTATTATCCTTGGATGTGCCAACATATGTACCTTGACAATCCATATATTTTCAAAGTACGTAGAAATGGAGTTAAGAATAGTAACTCTATATGTACCTTGACAGTGTTGTGGTAGTCAATACTTTTGCAGCACAGTATATTTGTACACCATAGTCTAACTTATAACTGCATATGCATTTCCCATTTGTCCCTGCAACTTTGAATCACATGTTTCCAACAGTTAAAATACTAGAAATGGTGGATTTATGTATCTGTTAGGCTGGAGTATTTGTATGTTAGGCTGGAGTATTTGTATCGCTGCTTTCGAGGCTTAGGCCAAGATATACTGATAGCACTGCCCTTCAACCTAGAACTGGTAAATTTCCGTGAATGTAGTTTTTTTAATGTATACTGTCTACGTTCTGCCACATAGACAGGCTTATGCGCTCAGGTCCTGGATGTGTGAGATTCCTGGTTATCTGATTTGGGCTCATCTCATGTTTTTGGACCTTCACCATCATTTGGGAATTTCCTAAAACTTTCTTTACCTACTTTCCATGTTTATATTTTGCGCTAAATAGACGCTGGTTTCAATTATAGTCGAGGAAGAGGGAGATTTTTTAGCACTTTGTGCCTAGAGAGGCCATATCTGGCTGGTATAAGCACTATAAGAACAATCAAGTGTTTTAATTGATTGTATCACTTTATATAATATTTAACTATGTATTATTCTTCTTAAAACGTAATAAAAAAAATTCTTGAACAAAAAAAAAGAACAATCAAGTACTATAACAGTATTTTTATAGATTAACCACAAGCTCATCTTTTAGGTTAAAGACAAGTCTGTCTTTTATTGGTGGATTTGTCTGATGTGGTGACCTGTGGGGTGAACTGTGGTGGACTACAGGTAATGATTCCGGATGTATTGCCTCCCCATCATTTTTCATTCTCTATTGGAGGTTGATGCCTTGAGTAAGGACTGCACATCTTCACCCCCCCTGCCCCCTTATTTCTAACCCCCTCTTCAGTGCACTGAAGCTTCCATTAGATGCCTCTAGCACAGTTACCATAGAACACGAAGTATATTTGTCATAAAACACGAAAACATGAGAGAGTGGGCATAGTGCTTGCAAGGCGCTGTATTGCTATCCATTGGGCACGTTCAGTGCCTCCAACGTAGGTAAATGGAAAGCTGACTTGTTGGAATGGGCGGTGGCAGAAGAGTGTAGACTCAAGAAGATACATACAGATAAACACGCAGAAAGAGAGTGCGGTGGTGGACCAAATAGGAGAGGACGGTGGACTAGAGAAAGATGGCTCAGCCCTGGATCACCCGTGGTTGTGGAGCAGCCCCCCACCCCCCTAGTAATGGCAGATGACTGGGGGGGGGGGGGGTGCTGGAGAAACTCTAGTGTAGTTGAGTGGCATCCTCTGGCCCCCCACCCTTTTGAGTACGATCTAACTTTTAGGATAGAGACCGTAGATGGTATGTCTGAGAGACCGGAGAGTGAATGTCAGGTGACCTCTGTTTGCTGATGTACGCCTTCCGGATGTTATGCATGAGCGTGTCTCTCCCTCATCTCCCCCCCCCCAACCCCACTTTTCCCCTCCTTTGCCTGCGCAAAACCAGTGATGGTACATTTTGCAGGTTGTTTTTCTTGGGGTCCTGAGCTGGGGAGACACTGTACTTATGCTGCAAGTATGTTTTTTTTAAAAATTGACCCGGGTTTCAGACCGGGGTTTTTATTTCATTTATTTGGCGTTTTCTATAGCGCGAACAAGAACCAATATTTGGGTGTCTGAGCCCTTTATATTTCAATCACTTGTAAAAGCCCTAGAAATATAGTTCTATAACGTCAAGAACATGTATACGTATTCCAATAACATTGGCATGTGCTTATCTATATACAAATCACATAAAATGAAGAATAATAGAATCATTAGATTATAGTAAAGCCTGTCATATCGTAGTTAAATTTAAAATAAGACCACTCTTGAGGTCTCAGCTATTCACATTGGTTATAGTATTGCTAGCCTAGTCAAATATCACTGGATTGGTCGAGGTACCTGACCATAGACAACATCACTGTTGGTAGCCGAGGGACTAACTGTAACCCCTTAGCTGAAGATAGCCAATTGAGCTCAATCCATGCCAGTAGATTGATTTAAGAAGTGAACAGATTCTTTGTTCTGCTATTAGGAGTATGATAGTCCTGCTCACTATAGCTTACTTGAACAGCTGAGTGAAGATGATCTCCGGGATGACTGAAGATTTCTCAAAAGTTTTAGTAATCCCTGTTGAATGTTATAGGAGCAATCTTACCCATCAGAAAGGTTTTAGTCTCCTTTTTGAATCGTAGAGTATCTGTGATTCTTTTAATATTCGGGGAGAGCGAATTCTAGATCCTTGGTGCAGCCCCTGTGAACGCTCTATTGTATGTTCTTTTCTTACGGAAGAGTGCTGGTTTCAGTAAAAACTCTGCAGATCTCCTTGAGGGTCTACTGCTTCCAGACAGCGTAATTTTATGGGCCAGGTAATGTGGAGTTTTGTGGTGTATTACCTTGTGTGTAATACATGCAATCTTTAGCTCTATTCTTGCCTCGTACGGCAGCCATTTGATCACTTTCAGATGTGGAGTGATGTGGTTGAATTGTTTTGAATCCCGTTCTAAGTCTAGTTGCTGCATTGAGACAAGCTTTTAGGGGAGCTGTTGAGATCTTAGAAAGCCCTGATAGAGTTGCGCATCCATACTCCATTTTTGATATTAACAGCGCCCGGACTGCCATTTTAAGATCATCAGAATTGATGAATGGCTTCAATTTTCTGAGGTAACTCAGATGGAAACGAGCGCTTTTTGCCATTGTGTTGATGTGGGTTCGCATGTTTAATTCTTTGTCCCGCTTGATTGCAAGAGACTTGGTTGAGTCAACTATAATTAGGGGAATGTTTAGCGCAGTGATAATCTTGGTCCATTCCTTAATCCTGGTTGAACTTTTAGGGGGGAGATCAGAAGGAACTCGTTTTTTTGCGAGTTGAGCTTAAGATGATTGTCAGCTAGCCATTCAATGGTTCTCTGTAATGCGTGGTTCATTATGTTGATCTCTTCTGGGGATGAAATCTTCATATACAGCTGGGTGTTGTCTGCATATATGTGAAAGGAAATGTCAGCCAGTTGTAATACTTCTGTCTGTTAATGGTTCGATGTACAGATTGAATAGTGAAGGGGATAGAGTTTATCCTTGTGGGACCCCTATTTTAATCGGCGATGGCGGGGATAGCTTGTTGTTGGTGGTGGTATGTAATGTATGATTTACTTACTACAAAATGTTAATAAATATTGGGCAAAAAAATAAAACAAGAGGTTGTGTCTATTAGCATTTTCTCTGTGAAATGTGCTCTAAAGGAAATGTTTTGCTTCACAAGCTCAGGGTTTTGAAGACGTTTTATTTTGTAGGCCAGTGACAGGTCGTTTAGCATTCCTTTCATTGATTGAAAGGGTTTCTGTCCTCACCATTGCCGTGCTGCAGTGTTTTCTGCATCTTTGGAGGATTATTTAAAAAATATGTACATATTATGGCGGCCTAGTTTGGGCTTGATCAGGCCGCCTAAACTAGAGTGGAATGAATGGCTGTCATTTGTGGAAAAGTGGAGTTGGTGCTTAAAGGTACTAATGACATTTTTGATAGGAGGGTTTTAGATGCTGCATGTCAAACCAGACGCCTTAGTTTGTGATTTGGTCTGACTGTAGAAGATGATCAGAATGAAGCTTGAAGTGGCAGAGTATTATATTATGGCAGACATCTCTGTATAGTCCGTCAGAAGCAATCTGGCTCCTTGTTTGTTTCATAGTGCAGTAATCTCCAGAAATAATTGTCTTAAATAGAGCAGCCAAGGCTTCTGCTGGTAATTATAGGCATGGTAAAAACGTGGGCTTCAGCACTCGATCGTTCTGTGCTACAGACTTAATTACAGTACCGGATCGGAAAGCCTGAAAAGATGTTTCTGCGTGCCAAAACTTAATACTGTTTGTTTTCACTCCATACAATTATTTTCTTTACATGTGGATTCTTCAATGGTGTCCTCTGTCGAAGTAAATACTCTTTGCCCTCCATTTGGAGCTTGTGAACATATTTATGCCTTCTATGAAGAAATGGTGCCTTGAGTATGCCCAGAACACCCTTCAGCATCCCACACGGATCCTTCTTTGTACTTCCTGCTAGAATTGATCAGTAGTTGTTTGCAGATTAACCAAATGGTTTATCTGTTAGGTGGGATGTCTAGCCAGAATTTGACTTGGAAGAGTGCAGTGCAACAGAATAGTTGATTGTTGTTTAGAGCGGCCCTGTTAGCTTGGGTACCCGTAACTCCAACAAGGAGTTATTTTTGTACAAGCCATAAATAAATGGGTATATAAAATAGGAATGCGCCTCTCCATAGATGTTTACTGTCAGTAAGCACACCTGGGAGGATAGTGTGTAGGTGCAACAGCACAGGTGTGGTGCAGTAGGGAGATGGGCAGAACAGAAAGGCTGCTTGTTTTCCAAGAGATAAGAAAAGTGTGTTTAGGTGCAGTAGCCAGACAGAAGTCAAGGGTGATGAAAGCTGATTCTGATGATTACAAGGGATACATGAGTGCTCACTAAGTATTGCGAAGGAAATGTCAGCAGTACTGTGCACTAGATATAGGCCAATGAAAAAAAGAATTTACTTAACAGGATTATATGTGTAGTGGGGTAAAGATGGCAGACGACCTGCTGATCTAAAGTGGTTTGTTGACTTGGTGATCTGACGCAAGGTACAGGTGTATGCATCCGTTTATAAAACTGCTAGCCAGGGTCTAAAAAAAGTAAAGGTATTTGACCATTTGGTGGTTGTCCTTAGTGAGAATATAATGACTGTATGTCGCCTGCAGAGTTTTTCAAGTGCATGAAATTGCTTACATTCTGATCCATATACCTTCGAGTATGTAGCATACATACAAAGATTTGGGAACATTTTTGAGGGGGGAAATGTATTCCCATATGAATTTCCAATCAAATGGAGGTCCTTTAAAGAAGACAAAAAGCTAAACTAACATCACTGTAGCTTAAAAATCATCTAAATTCTTCCGTCTGGCACCATACTGAAAATAAAAATTGGTTGGTAGGTGCTCTTTTACAAGAGGGTAGTGGGGTTCTCACTTTAAAAAAGTAGAAACCTATCACTATGGGAGATTTATTCTTCAATGTGTAAGTTGTACTGAAAATTTACAATCTAATGATTTTTGCAGAAAAGTACCCTTGTTGTTCCATCAAAATGTAGAACTTTGAGCATACCTGTAATTAAACTCCTCTTCGATACCTGGTGCACCCAAAACACATTTTGTTTTGGCACCATCTTTAGATTGTTTCTTTTGGTAGGTCATAAGGGTTCTGAGAAAGACGGTGACTTTGGCATTACGATCTTCTGAGCTATGAAAGGTCACTTTTGGAAACGGGCTTGTTCAGGCAGTTGAATTGGTTGTGTGAGGTTTTCTCAGCCTTTACTTTTGAGCACGAAGAAAAGAACTTGAAGTATAGTACTTGGTGTAATAAACGATTCGCTGTGATAACGGCAGTTCCAAAATCTGCAATTGATGTTTGCCACAAGATTGCAATGGCTTGGGCCAGATGTAAGAATTTTCACTAGCAAACTCTGCGATACGCAAAAGAACAAGGCTTGCAACAACAAAATGGTAGTTTCAATTTACTGAACCAATTTTTTGCGTAGGAAAAGCCTTTCTGACTTGCAAATTAGGTTTTGCAACACATTCTGAATCACAACTAGGAAGGAGCGCGAAAGCAGCATTCCCTCCTATTTTCGAGTCACAATGGTATTTACCATTGGTTTGCAACCAAACCTATTGGCGCAAACGATTGATCTGTTATCCGTTCCTCAAAGGAAATGGCAACGGTTTTCCAATAGGGTAGATGTCCCAATGGTGAATCCTGTCAGGCAAACTCTGGGGCAACAGATACATTTTTTTTTTAAAGCGGCACTAGTTCCTTTAAGATGCAAGGGACACAAGCCACTTAAAAAAAGTTTCCAGTTAGTGAATGCAAATAATAGTCTGCATTGTCGCAGAGGATCAAAATTAGCGACCTGTCTATGTATTAATAATTAGACCGGTCATTCTGTAACAGCCCCCCACCTATCCACCTGCGATTCATGATTTTGCTATGTTACCATTCAAAACATGGGTCTCATCACAAAATCAAAGACCGTTTGCAAAACCAATTTTACACCCTATTTCTTCGTGCATTGTGCTCCCGTTCAGTTTGTGAGAGGTGCATACCTAAAATATTTATATTGTTAAGGCAGAAATGCAGGTATCTTATGTGAAGGGCCAAAGACAAAATTTATACAGATAAGGCAGAAAGGATCCTGACTTACTATTTCTACATTTCCTCCCAAATCAGGAAACAGTAAATAGTCAGGTGTGGGGGAGGGAAGCACGGGAGACCTACTTAGACTTGCAGAAAGCAATAGAACGCATGAAAAGAGAAGGCCTCAACGTCTGCAGATTCGAGGCATAAATCCTCTGATCTACATTCTGAAACGTGTGTCAAACAGCCAAGATTTCTACACTTCAGCATAGGGGATGGTAAAACAGACAATACTTTACATGTCGAAGATGAGGTTCAGATTCCACTGGACACTAAAACCGACCCTTATGGAAACACCTTTGACAGCATTTTAAAGAGGCTGTGCAGTCGGTTTCTACAATAACAGAGCAGTTTCTCAACAAGATTTCCGCAGCTGTTTTGTCTGAAGGCCTTTAATGTACCGTTAACACCAGTATGCTGGTTGCTAAGTTAAGGACAAGAAAAACAAAAAAGTGGTGGGTGAATTTCTTGAATTAATCTCAGCCACTTGTATTTACTCTGGGCCGCAATCCAGTCTTCTGTCCATGCCATCCGCCCTATTATGTTTATGTATAATAATGGATTCACGTTTTACCCACCTAAACTCCATGTGTGGTCCTAAATAATTGCTGTTCTAAGCATATAGTAGTAGCTTAAGTGCACAAATACAATCAGATTGTGGTGTCAGTTGGGGGTTTGGTCCAGGACAATGCCATCATAAGAGAGCCTACTTAACGACCTTTTGGCGAATGCCTGCTCTTTTAAACTCTGAACTAAACAAGTGAACTTTCCTGCCCCAACAACCACATAGCATGAATATACAAGAAATGTTCAGATATATAATCAAGCTGTTACAGGCAATTGTTTATTTATTGTTGGTAGTGAAGTTGTGTGGTAATTCTTAAACGCAAGGAGGGTGGCTCAGTAATACGAAAGCTTATGACTGACCAACCACTGCGCAGACAGACTGCGCCTTACATCTTACTCCAGGTCTGTAAATTAGATACCTTAATCTAGGTAATATCTTTATTGGGTTTTGAATTGAGTGAAGCACAATATTTACCTCTACAAAAGCACAAGTTTTTTTTTTTTGTTTTTTTACTACATTTGTTTTCCTGAAAAGCAATTTTATTAATCTGTCTTTCCCTTCTAGTATCTCAGTTGGTCCATATTACTAAGGATCCATATGAAGCCTGCAGCGGAGCCCACGCGGTTGTTATTTGCACGGAGTGGGATATGTTTAAGGTAAGGTGGCAGATGGAATTAACTCAGAAAATAAATTGGAAATATAGAAGGTTTACAATTCCATGGGCTGCTTCTTTACTTTTGATTTGTGGATCATTGCAGGAACTGGATTTTGAACGTATTCACAAAAAAATGCTGAAGCCAGCTTTCATCTTCGATGGCAGGCGAGTCTTAGACAATCTACACAGTGAGCTGCAAAATATTGGATTCCAGGTAACCTATGTTTCCTCTTTGTTTTTACCAAGTTGTCCACTTGTTGATTTAAAATAGTTGTTGTAATTGACCTAGAAGTGTATCGTAAGGGACCAGCCTGTGCACATTCGCCATCAGAATATTTATATTCGAGTGTCACTCACTGCTGTAATGAGCGGGTTGCTTTATTGGAGTGCTGTGCAAAGAGCTTGTCGCTTTCCAATGTGAATTTTTTTCTTTGACACTGTTAGCTAGAAGATGCCCTGATTGTAGCTTTTCTAACAGTTTTTGAACCTTTTATAAGAAATTCACTTACTGCTTTAAAGGACCTGGTGGGTCCTTGCCTTGTGGAAGCATTCTTTCCGATGCTGAGGTTTTTGAGGTAAATTGGGATCCTCATCTCGCTCTTTGTTGGTGATTGAGGTCGAAGCTGGTAACAGCAGTGGGATCTTCTTTGAGGAGGAAGGCTTCTGATTGCACCTGCTATTTCATAGGATGGGCTTCCCCTGATAGTGTTGTCACTGACAGCATGTGCTAGGGATAAAACCAGAAAGTACCTCCATGCTCCTCTAAGGAATAGGGTGATAAACAAAACAGAGTTCACACGGACCTTCGAGATCTGGAAGAGGAGGGATTGCTTTCTACTCGTAGGACCAAGGGAAAACCTTTGAGATCAAACAGGAATATGGGATCCCCACGAGGCAGAGTTCTTTCATTACCTCTAGATTCATCACAGCATCAAAGCACCCGCCACTAGAGCACCTACTCCTTTTTCCGAAATTCCTCCAGCGCCTCTCCTTCAAACACTTGGCCGCTAGTATCTACAGCATACTCGACACCCCAACATTGGCGGGTAAACTATTCTTCCATTTCCACTAGGAGAAAGATCTTAATATTGCATTAGATAACGAACAATGGCAAGGTGTTCCTCCATACTAATAATTTTGCCGGCCACACCCCAAGGCAGACACATCCTCTGAAAATACTGATTTGTTGGCACGTCACCTTATACCACCTCCAAAGTATCAATTCTACTTACCCTGAGACTTGCTGGCTTGGATGTGGAGGCACAGACTCCATTCTACACATCCTGTGGTCCTGCCCCCGCCTGGGTGACATTTGTGGAAGCTATCATTCTTGCAGTTTCCCAGATCAAGGGCCAGGCCCTAGACAAGCTCCCTGATTTCACCCTCGTGGAGATGCTATCCTCTCCTCTCTAATGCAGGCAGGAGAATGGCTACATATGCATGATTTCCAAACCGGTTTCAAATGACATGGACATTCAATAAAAAAAAGATCAGGAGACTAACCACCTCAACCATTTCCTTCAGCAAAGGAGGTAGTGGGATCACAGTTGTAGGAGTGTTCAGCCTGTTTTAAAACCGTTTATTTAATTTTTTTTTACCACAGTGCCTACTAAATGCCATAAACTTGAAAATCCCTCCACATAATCTCTTAGAGAAGAGATTCCAACCATCTCTAGCGGAAGACTATCCCACAGTTGCTGTTTTGCTCATTAGAGCAATCTTTGTCCAATCTTTCGCTTGACTTACCCTTTTCTGGTTTAAACGTTCAGTCTCATATTTCTGTTTGCTGTAATACGTAATGTTCTTGCTGGTCATTATCTCACTTTAAATAACGTGACTAGGTATTGGCTTTCAAGTTTAATCCAACATTTTAATCATGCTTTAATGCAGTTTGTTTTGTATTTAACAATGTTAAGCTAATTTCGGGGTTTCTTCAAACACATTTTATTGATTTTGAATGACGCGTAGATCAAATAACTCCCCACACCCACCCAAAGTACAATACTAATACTTGACATGCTGTAGATCCCTTGTCTCTCAGTGGCATAGCCCATCCCTTCCTCCCTGCCAGGAATCGGACAGTTAATACATCTCTTTTTTTATCTGAGTCACTGACAACTATCTGATTTGAGATTTACTATTGGATGTAGATCAAACCCGTATCTTTTCGGTTTACAATTCTGAATTCTAGCCCTTTTAGAAATTAAGGGACTTGCATGGTCTCTGGAATTACAAAAACTGTGAGCTTTCATTCAGATACACCAGGAGCAGTTCCCTACATTTATTCCCCTCCCCCAGTAAGTTTCAGGCTAGCCGTTCCATCGCCAGCAGTATTTTTCCAGTGAATAGCAAACATTTGTTCAGCGGCTAACAGCTTATTCACTACTAGCATCCAATCAGTTTTAGTAATCCCACCCAAAGATATTGGCTTCAGTCACGAGATTAAAATTACTGGATCAAATGGGACAGGATACCCAATGATACCTTTTATTCGACTTAAAACGTCTTTTTAGAAAATATTGTGTTTTTCCCACTTTGTATTGTGCTGCCTGATGAGGTCTGGATCAAAATGGATAACACTCTGGAATTAGTGATGCACGACGGCCACATTTAAATTCCCATGCTTGGACATTTCACCGTCTAAAAGCTGTATTCTTGCAACCCGTAATTACAAATTTTCCAGATATTGGTAATTCCAGGGGCTTGAATAACTAATCAGTATTCCAATATTCCTATGAATGAAGGCTTTAAATGTTAATAACTATAACCATTAATGTTCCGGCCTTGGATTCAGTCATTTCAAGGAGCCAAAGTTTTCAACATGCTTGACTTGCCCTCCGCATTTCACCAGGCCCTACTGCGTAAATTCTAATGCTGCTATTGCTTTTGTCACATTTTGGTACATACAGATTCATCATGATGCCATTTGGGCTAGTAACAGCTGGTTCTGTGTTCCAAAGAGTCCATTCTGTAAATTTCTTCAGGCCTGATAATTTCCCTGGGCAGTACTGCAGGTCGGGATACTTTCTGGACCGGGCAGCACGATTCAGTGATGGAGCATGCCACTTCGGTGGGATAGGGTCTGTGTATCTGAAAAACAATGCTCCCAATGGCCTGAATGGTCTCTTTGTTGAGAATATGACCAAGAGTACGCCTTTTCACAGAACTTCACACCTTTTTTTGCTGTTCTTCTGGAGGAAGTGTGCTGGACCGAAATTACTATCTTCCCCTCTTTTTGTGTACTGATTCCAGAAGGCTCTCAGGTCCAGTGCCTCCTGCGTGAACATTTTTCTGTAGGCAAAGCCACGTGTAAAAGTAGAGGCCTCAAGCAATTCTTCTAGTTGGGAGCAATATGCAGAACACTAGTCACTAGACTATGTATATTCATCTTCCTGGTATCAGCCTTCTCTCCGGTCATGTAGCATTTTCTTACATCTGTCTTGGGAATGGCTGGGGGGTGGGTATTTGTATTTACCGAAGCCTTTAATTGCTGATCATAACTTTTGGTCACCAGTTTAGACTCCTGATCTTTTTTGCTGACCATGTGGCCAGGAATGAAACCAGAAATTACATTACTGAAACAAATGCTTTTTGTGTCTCAAATAGAACTTTTGTAATAAATATTGAAAACTCCTAATCCAGATAAAGAGGTTCATTCTTATCCAAAAAGATATTGGCTTGAGACCCGTAAGAGATGTTTAACCTCTAATCAAGGTCTATTACCCCATCAAAGCATTTTTATTAGTAAATAAAAGTACACAAATTACATTTTGTTTCTCATTTCCTCAGTAATCGAGACAGGCTCTCGCTACCTTATTTTCCAAATGCTGTGCTTATTGTGCAAGTTAAATTGCACAATTTAGTTGTCAATTAAGCAACAAAAAAATGTTCTCTTTATTTTATTGATGGAGACCTAGACATAACCCCTATCATTGCTCACTGCAGTCCGAGGCATTTTAAAATTCCACTTTCTCCTAGAGGGCATCATGCCTATGCTCTCTGAACTAATGCATGTTTGGAAAGTTTTTGAAGACCTTTAATAGTACATTAATTGCTATGTCCACCGTTTGGCTAATCACTCATGCTTTCCTCAATGTTTCCTAAAAGGGCTTTTAACTAACATTTTAGACCAGTATGAATAAAAAATTCCACTTTGGTTATTGTAAATTCAACCTCAGTCCGAATTTTCTATCCATTGAAAAGGGAACTGGGCATAAGAATATGAAAAGGTTTGAGCAGCTATGACCGAATGTATACACACTTAGCATGTGAGCCCCTGCAGCTGAAGATTTCTTTTGTGATCAGCAGTTGCACAGAACCTGGTGTGATGCATGCAGGTCACATAGGCGTGAGTCTTGGTGTTTGAGAGGTATGCATGCATATGCACTCCTTGACGCCTGCTCCATGTAACTTTGGTACATTATCCAGGCCATAGAAGGTGCTATAACCGATGTGAATGTAGGCAGGTTCAGTATAATGGGACAGAAGTTATGACATAGGTGAAGAACTTTATTTATTTCCATGTTTTTCTTATTGTGTTTGGCGTGGTGAGATCTGTACAACAGCAGCAAATAATTGCAGAATCCTTCAAAGAAAACATAGCCATAGTACAAAACCATATAGTTGCTCCCAATAATTTAGAGCCTTATTAATAGGCTCTCTGCAGCCTACTGTCTGTCTACCCACAAGGCCATTTAGTTGTCTCCGCTTCCTGGTAGTAGAGACTACACATCTACAAAGAGACTCCATGAAACTCTATACAAAATCCCGTAGAGCCATAGACCATTGCCCATCTGTGTAGAGGAAAAAAAGAAGTATTTGCTGAATATGATTAACATAACTTGAGTTTACATTGAATGATGCAAGTCTTGGCACCGTAGAGAGATCTTATTACAGTATATGACCTCGGTAACTTTTCTGTTCCAAAGGGTGTTGTGTAAAGAGGTGGGCAGGATGTGTACATTCCATAATGGCAGGAGCTTACATATCACCTGACATGATTGTATTACAGCCTCTGTGGGAAAGTTGTATTTTTACCTGTTTGATATTCTAATGCTGGGCTTACAGCTTTATCTGTCACAATTGATTGGAGTAACTTGAAATTTCTAAAGCTGTTCAGTAAGCAGCTTTTATGGGAGTTAAACACTACGTTCAACAGTAAATTATCCTGTCCCTCTGCAGAGGTCTTACAATATCAAAAGGCAATGATATAAGAATTGTATGTGGAGTTCTGTGTACCCAGGATAGAACGGACACCTTCCCTTGTGCAGTGGGTCGGGTTCACAAGTGTATGGATAATGGTAGTGGTCCACAGCTAACCTTAGAAATTAGATATTGTAACAAAAAAATTAGACTGGGATTACTCAGCAACCTCTCAGCTCTAACAAGAAGGTGCCGTTACTCCACTTCAAACTCAAAAAAACATCTCAGGACAGACAACTACTATGGATATGCTTTATGCTACTTTGAAACAAATGCAGGGGGAGGCAAGAAGTGAGTCTCGGAGGGCGAAGCAGGCCAATCAAAAAATACAGGGCTCACTACGCAAGGTGAATAAACTTTACGCAGACATGGAATCCAGGGTTACAGAAGTGGAGGCCAGAACTGAGAGACTAGAGGAGGATGTTGGGAAATGGAATGAGTTTAAAAACTAACAGGAAAAGATGGCGTCGGATGTCCATTGGAAGCTCGAAGACTATGAAAATAGACAACGAAGGAACAATGTTAGACTTCTAGGGGTCGCGGAAGGAAAAGAGGGGCAGGATGTGCGGGCATTTGTTGTTGCTCTATTTAAGGGGGCTTTCCAGAATTGTCGGTATGGAATTGGGATAGTGAGATACAGAGGGCTCACAGGTTCCCTATGGTACAAAGGAGAGAACAAATATCAGATAAACCTAGGGCAATTTTGATATATGTAGGAAATTACCTCTTAAGGCAGGAAATTATGGAGAAAGCGAATCCTGAGGCCAGACGATCCTACAATGGCACAACATTTTTTGCCCGGACGGATTTCTGTCATGTGACAGTGGAAAGGCGATGGCGTATGAGGCAATTGATAACCCCCTTTCGAAACATCGGTTGTGAGGCCTATCTAATGTTTCCTTGTCGCCTTAAAGTTATTTTTAATGGGTATACAAAAATCTTCTTCTCAGAAATCAAAGCACAGGCATACTTGGATGAGGTCAAAGGGAGAAAAGAAGGCTCTAAGTCGTTGATGGTGGTCCCCAAACATCGGAAGTAATAGGATATATTTCACTGGAGGGATGAGTTTTGAGTTTAGCGGTGTGTATCTCAGAGGCATGTGAAGGTCTTTTTTTGAGGAGCAGGAGCTGGAGGGGCGGGTGGCACTTGGGGCTACAGCTGTCACGCATAGGTCAGGACTGACCTATTTGCCCATAAGGGGGGGGTGGGAGGGGGTAAGGGGGGGAGGGAGTGGAGGAGGGGTACAGAGCACAGTGTTTTTTGTTTGAGTTATCACATTCAGGACAGTGTAGGAAAATTTGCTGTGTCCAATTGGAAGAATGTATTATACCAAGAGATAAATATTAAAATGTTTATTTATATGAGCATGATGGGAAATCCATTTGATGTACACTAATGAGTATACGTGTAGTTACGGTTAATGTTTGCGGTCTAAATGATCGAATTAAAAGGCAGAGGGTTGCAACTTGGTTGAGATCTCTAAATGTGGATTTGGTTTGTTTGCAGGAAACCCATGTAGAAGAAGGGACACAAGGTCACCTATTAGAACAACTAGGATTTAACGTGTTAGCATATTCTAAGCAAGGGGCAAAGAATAGAGGAGTGGCAATATTAGCGAAATGCAGGGATATAACAGTAAGGAGGAAACTTGAAGATCAATAGGGGAGATGGGTTCTAATAGAGTGTAAAGTTAATGAGAAATGGATCACTGTAGGCTGTGTTTATGGTTCAACAGAAGATGATCCGGATATTCTGGACTTTTTGGATTTGGAATTAGCCGCATAGTCACCTAATGTAATCTTGGCTGGGGATTTTAATATCAATGGGGCAGGAGGACTGGGAATGGCCCCCGGTCGGGGTTACCAAGGTAGGAAAAAGAGTTTGACGTTCACTATACAAACTTATAAGGAATAATGCGTTAGTGGATGTATGGGAGGCCTTAAAACCTACTGAGCAGGGATTTACTTATTATTCAGCCCCGCACAAGGTTTGTGCTAGATTAGACTACTTTTTGATTTCATACTCTCTGCAATCAAAAGTCAAGATTGAAAGATTACTGCGGATAATGTCCGATCATAATCCCCTGGTCTTAACATTAAATATTGGGTTGAGTACGGACCTCTCCCGAGTCTGGACATTTGAGAGAGGGTTATTAAAGGACGACGCCTACCTTATGCATATGAGGAATTGGATCAGGATCTTTTTAGATTAGTAAGAGGTAGTACGTCAACAGGGAATATGTGGGACTCATTTAAGGCGGCCATTAGAGGGGAGACGATAAGTTTTAGTGTAGCAAGTCGAATAAGGATTAGACAAAGGGAGGCGGAACTAGCTCAAGCAGTGGTAGAGGCAGAGGAGGAATTAACTCAGAGTGTGCTTAGAGGTGCCCCCTTAGATCAAGTACTGATGAGAATAGCAAAAGCAAGTATGGAGGCGGAAGAAGCTATAGCTAACAAGGCGGCGAAAATATATCTAGCAAACAAAGAAAGAAGTTATGAATTTAGCAAAACTGTTGGCCGTACTCTTGCTATTCGCACAAGACAGAATGTCTCTATAGGGCAAATAAGAGCGATACAGGATGATGCAGGAGCATTAGCTACACATTCAGAAGGGATACACGAAGTTTTCAGAAAATTTTACACTTCCTTGTATGATCAAAATTGCTTGACTGATATTCATAAAATAAGGAATTACCTAGATAACATACCAGCAGGTACATTATTAGAAGAACAGACTAATATATTGGAGGCTTTGTTTACACCAGAACCAATATTGATCGCTTTAACCAGCCTGACGTCTGGGAAGGCTGCAGGACCTGACCAAATTCCACTGGAATTTTATAAAATATTTTGGGATATAATTAAAAGATTTTATTGCCACAATGCAGCAAGCACAGAAAGGTGTATCAATTCCAAATAGTTGGGCAGGGGCGGACATCGTTATACTCTTGAAAAAGGGAAAGCCACCAGAACAACCTGGGTCCTATAGGCCAATAACTTTAATGAATACAAACACGAAAGTATACTCGAAGATACTCGCCCTGAGAATAGCGAAGACAATTGGCAGTTAGGTTAGTATTAACCAACATGGGTTTATTCCAGGGAGGGGTACTACCCATCATATACGTAAAGTTATTACCTTATTTGATTTTGCAGAGGTTTCAGGTGGCCCGCTCGCAGTGATGTTATTGGATGCTGAAAAAGCACTTGACCGAATCTCCTGGGACTTTCTTTGGTTTATTTTGAGAAGGGTAGGATTTGGGGAGGGAATAGTGAAAGCCCTACAGGTATTATATGCAGGACCAACTGCTTGTATAAGAGTAAACGGAAGGTATACGTTACCCTTTCGGATAAAGAGGGGTACACGACTGGGGTGCCCTTGCTCCCTGCTTTTATTTGCCCTCTATATGGACCCCTACATAAGGCGTATAGAATTAAATGATAACATCTCCCCAGTAGAGACTGCTAGGGGCCCTTGCAAAATCCTGGCTTATGCTGATGACATGGCGATCATAACATCTAGACCCACAGAAGCCATAGAGCTGGTTGTGGTAGAAGCGCAATTATTTGGAGAAGTGTCTGGTTATGCCCTCAATACTGCAAAAACGCAAATTATTAAAAATAGCAAAATAGTTTGTACTGATTCTCGGGTGGATCATAGCGGAGTCTATCTAGGGGTAACAATAACTCCAGATCTGGACAACCTTGTGGAGTTGAATATATCGCCATTAATAAACAAAGCTAAGAAGGATTTGGACAGATTAAATAATATAAATTTTTCAATAGTAGGCCGAACTAACATAATCAAAATGATTTTTCTCCCTAAGTTTTTGTATTTGTTTAGGGCTATACCCTTATTATTTGAAGGAAAATGGTTTAAGCTTCTGGAGCATATGGTAAATCGATTTGTGTGGGCACATGGGAAGACCCGAAGGGCACTTAGATATATGGCACTACCGCGGGAACGATGGGGGTGGGCCCTACCGGATTTAAAATTATATTACTGGGCAGCATGCCTCCAACATATGACAGGTTTGCTTGGAGGAGCAGAGAGTGAAGGATATTCTGAGTTAGGAACGTTGGCAATTTACTCAATAGTACTAGGGGATCAAGCGGAAAACTTTCTCTTGAAGTTTGTAGAACATAGTTATTTTAAGAGAATTAAATTCAAAACGGCGATGGCTGCCTATAAGATTTGGTTTTCCTTTTCGAAAATATTTGGCGTAGGACGATATAATGCTTACACTAGGATGAGTAATAATCCAAATTTTCCTGGTGATATATTTTCAGGGGCAGTATTTACGGATTGGGGTAATCATGGGATTTCCAAATTGGTTGATCTGATAGGACTACAGGGGGTGATGCCGTTTAATAATTTACAAACTATATATGGGCTGGATACTAACCATTATTTTAAATATTTGCAAATTAGAAGTTTTATTTTGACAAAAATGGGAGGGCCGGCGGGATTTGAAACAAATTCAATCTTGGATACTATACAGATTGGTATAGATTGCATAATTGAAAGATTTTATTCTGAATTAATAGAATGTCGACCAGATGATCTGGAAAAATATGAAGGCAAATGGGTACAAAAAGTGGGTATAGAGAAGGAAAGTTTCTATAAATCTTTGGAATTAGGGCAGAAATTATTATGCTCGGCATCACTCCAGGCACAGCACTTTAAAACGCTGTATTTTTTGTATTATACTCCAGCTAGGTTGGCGCAGTGGGGAGGAGTGGCCGTCATTACGTGTCCGAGGTGCGACAGTGTTCAGGCTGATTTAATCCATATGTTTGCTGCTTGTCCACACCTAAAAACAACTCAAGAGGAAATTGAAGTATTCCTTAAAAAAGCATTAAACATAGAAATCTCTCTAACACCATCACTTATACTTCTAGGACTAGAGGATCGAATAAATAAGACTAATTACCAATATTTTGTATTTGTGGCTATGGCTGTTTTAAGACTCTATTGCTACAGCATGGCTAGATCGACTGCCACCTACTTTTCATCACTGGTTGAATAAATTATTAGCTATATTTAACCTTGAGAAAGCGATTTATGCAAGGAGTGGAAGAATAAGTGAAAAACTTGGAAATGAGATATGGGATCATATACAGAAGTGGAAAGAGAGAGATCCGGGGTAGATCTGAAAATGAATTATGTTAAATTGCTGTCTTATTGTAACTATGTTCTGCTTTGCCTTCACTTATAGTTTATCTTTTATGCTTGATTTATTTGTATGATTTTCTTTATGATTTATGACAATCCTGCATGGTAAAATGTAATGAATTTTTATTGTGTGCTCTGTACAACGTAAAAGGGGGGGGCGAAAACTCAAATAAAAATATTAAATAAAAAAAAAAGAAATTAGATATTGTTCGAAATGTTAATCACCTCCCCAAATACTAAGAGGCCATGTGCCTGGGGAGCAGCAACTGTCAAAGGTAAGTTTAATTAATAACAAACAAATGTAATCCTGATCATATATATTTTTACCCCTCCCCCATAACACAAGTAGATAATTCTGAGACCTTTTTATAAGGGTATCTGTTCACAGTGAATTTATTGCAGAAGGAGTTCAAAATAATGTGAAACTTTAAGGGTGTAATGCTTCACATGCTTGAAAATTATTTTACATTGTAAGAAAGGGACTAAACTTGCCTGTCCTGCCTGTACAAATCCTGATGGATTATTTATCTCTAGACTGATTAGCTAAAATGCCCTTCTGTCACTCTCTTTAACTTAGTCTCAAGTAGCAGAAACAAGCTTTTCATTTGAAACTATTTAAAAAGGAAAGGTTGTTGCAGATATTTACATGAATTAAAGCAGCAGTGAAAAAAAAATGCCTGGAAGAGAATGATCCTTGCAGATGCAGTGCCCACCAAGTGAGTGAAGGCATGTTTCAGTCACTTTAATATGCGCTGTTCAAAAAATTAGTACTCAGTTTACTGACAAACTGGGTTATGTAAATCATTGTTGTTTCTGGCTAGTAAACAGGGACCCGAAACCCCTATTTTTTTCTTGTGATAAATCTAGCGTCTTAAACAATGGTGGCTATACATGAAAAGTAAGGACTCCTTTTGGCATTGTGTAATTTCACGCCAAAATAACACTTAAGTGCTCATCAATCATTTAAACAAAAAATAGATTTGTGGACCAACAAATGTAATTGTGTAATTCCCCCTCTAGGGAATATTAAAGATGTAAGAACCAATGTAAAATAGTTAAGAACTAGTAAGTGTTCAACAAACTCCCTCTCAGAAAATAGTTTTGAAGGAATCAGAACGTAATCTTATTTTGCAGTCCGGCCTAGATGGTAAAGCATTAAACACACAGTTTAAGATTACTTTAACGGGAGGAACATGTTGGATATAGCTGCATCTAAGGCCATCAAAGGGAATAAAACTAGAGACCAGAAAAGCAAGGCCAATATCCAACTTGGAAATATATAAACTGTCCTCTGATTAAAACAATGTTTAGGTTATAATGCTATTTTGCCTATAATGATTTTAAAATGATTTGATAAAGGTGAAAGGTGAGATGTGGAAGACTTGACTACACACAGAGTTAAGCCCAAGAATGAAGACTATTATTCCATTTAGAAAGCTGAGAATTTTGTACCAGAAATAAAATTTGCTTCCCCGAATCCACTTGTTGGCTTAATTTCTACTCCGGATTCAAATGTGACTCCACCAATTACTGAAGATCTTACAATATTAACAATGATGCATGCTGTCTTAGAGTATCATCTATGCTGAAGCTTTTAAAGTGGAAAGATCTGTCTTTAGATATCATTACAGTTATGCTTAAAGTTGTAAATAAGTCATCCAGCAGCACTGACACATTCAATTAAATGACTCGTACTGAGAAAATCTCATCTTTAGAAAATGTCTATTTTTTTTTTATTTTTTTTTAATTAATAACGACATGACAATGCAGTGATAAGTAATGGCGACCTAACACTGGTGAAGGACAAGCAGTTGACTTGCTAGCATGTGGTAAGGCAGTAATACATTTACAGTTTTCCATAAATCAGACCCATCACGCTGATTTTGTCCCTCGCCTATGGGGGTTCACATTTTTCTCCCCTGTAGCTGTTCCAGTGTTCCAGATCTGTCTCCACTTGTCGGGCACCCTCTAGATTCGTACAAAATCTCTATTCTAATATCCCCATCAGAGAATCATAAAAGAGATCAAAAGTCTGTTCTAAGTGACTCAGAGCACATTAAACCATTCGTGAACTATTAGAACCTTTCCATGCTTTTCAGTGGCTACAAGGGTCTTTAGGAGGGGAAATGGGGGTAACGAACCAAATTAATTCTCCATAAGGAGATGACTATGGCAATGGAAATTAGCTAGACCTCTCTATTAAAGGAAGCAGTAAAGATTACCGGTATTTGGAAATCCAATAGGTTTCATCTTTAGTCTTTTCCAGTAATGTTTGTTTGGGGGGGGGGGATGCAGTTAAGCATTGACGAAAAATCCAGAAGAAATGGTAGTAGCAATGCTGAACAGCAATTGCAAATAAAAGGGCATGGAAGCATGCTCCTGTATGCATCATGAGGCTACGGCAGCATCAGCACTCATGTCGCCACATGCGTTGTGACATGGAAGCCATTTTGTATTTTGATTTTATTTACCATTCCAAGATCTCTTACAACTTTTTAAGAATGGTAAAATAAAAAAAGAACAGTAAAAAGAACACCAAAGCCCTTTTTTAAACATAGAAAGGAGTGGCACAACCGCAATTTCAGCTGCTAGACCCACAAAAGATTTAAAGAAAAATCAAGATGGGGCAACCATGGTGCATGCAGTGGGGTGGACTGAGGTGTGTGAGCAATGGGGGGAAGCGGCCGAGGAGCTGGATGAGGTTGGAGAGATTATAACATTAATTTAAATGTGTGAAACTCAGGAGGCAGGGCCCGAAGAAGCAACATATAAATTACAGACAGCACTTAGATTTTGGGTGGGGCTGGGGGATCAGAGAGACCTGGCTACCCCTTACACATCCAGCAACCTGCTACAACACTATCAATGTAATATTAACAATTACATAAAAAAATCTAAAAAACACTTAAAATTGAAAACCATATTTAAAACAAATTAATTATAAACCATACTAGCCCATAAAATGTGTGTGTATATATACTAGAACACAAATTAAGAAAACTATTCTTTACCACTATATTATTGAAAACTGTATTTACAACTATGTTCTTTGATATTACTTACTTGAAAAATCTATATTCTAGACAGCATTTCTGCATGACTATTTTTGTATCACAATAGTTTTTTCCCGATATTTTTATGTTCCGATAGTTTTTCCCCGATATTTTTATGTTCCGATATTTACAACTCAACATTTTGTTGAATACCGCTGCACCATCATCTGCACTGTCTTTGATACAACCTGTGCCCTTATCCACCCTTCTTAAGTCTGAGAGGGACCAGATTGCACATAGCTTTCACACTCCTTGGTTAGGCATTTGGTTCACAAAATCCATGACAAAATAAGCACTGATCAAGCCAAAAATGTGGAAGCCAATGACAGACCTACTGGCTTTGCCAGTCCTCGTTTCGGAAATGAGTCTACGAAGATGTGCTGCTCTACCTAAAGAACATGGAGTGCAGTTTAATGGCTTGCTTTTCATGGCATTTAAATTAGAGCACTTTATCAGACTTTTTGCCGTTTTTGTTTATTTTATTTATTTTGAAAGTTTTATATAGCGCGAACAAGATCTTTGCAGATATCAGAGCGCTTTACATATGAGGGGTACGAGCATGTGAGTGAATAACCATTGGGGTGGGGGTGGTATATGAGGGAGCATAGACAGATACATCAATAATGATAAAAATACAAATAAGTGGTAACATAAACAATCGGGTAAGTCAATATCACAAGTCATACAAAAATGCAAAAGGTTTGAACAAGTAGTATAGCTCAAAATCGAGTCTTTGAAGTTAATCCCCAGTAGTAATTCAAGTGCATTTAGCCATGAGGATAGCTTTTACTTCTTTCTTAAAAAGTATGGTAGAGGGGATGAGCCAGGTTTCAGGAGGGAGTGAGTTCCAAATCCTGGGTGCCATTCCTGAGAAGGAGCGTTTATAGGTTTTTTCCTTGCGGAATCTTCTAGGCTTTAGCAAAAGATTGTTTGTGCCTCTAGTGTTTCTGGAGCCTCCAGAAATCGTCCGCTTCTGAGCGAGGTATCTAGGTGAGCTCAGGTGGACAGCCTTGTGTGTCAAGCAAGCGATTTTCAGTTGTATTCTGGCTTCAAAAGGCAGCCAGTTCAGGGATTTGAAGTCAGGGGAAATGTGTGAGTGTATTTTTGATCCAGTGATGAGTCTCGCTGCGGCATTTAGAGAAGCTCTTATGGGTGCCGTAGTAGCAAGGGGGAGACCGCAGAGGGCGATGCTGCCGTATTCTATTCGAGGTATGACTAGTGATTGTACCGCAGTTTGGAAGTCTTTGGCTGGAAGGAAGGGTTTAAGTTTCCTTAGGGTGTTGATTTGGTAGTTTGCTCCCTTAGTTGCTTTGTTGATGTGTTCCTGCATGCTGAGATTGGTGTCAAGTGTTATGCCTAAAGATTTTGCTGAGCCCACGGTGGTGGGTTGAACATTGAGTGCCGTTAGGTGTTTAAGCCAAATTTGTGCGGTAGTGATCTTCGCAGGAGGTGAGATCAGAAGGAACTCTGTTTTAAGAGCATTGAGTTTGAGATGATTAGCGGCCAGCCAGGATTGGGTGCTTCTGATCGTAGAATTCAAGAGCATGATGTCTTTGGGTGATTGTAGTTTGAGATAAAGTTGGGTGTCATCAGCGTACATGTGGAAGTGTACATTGGAATCTTGTAGCAAGGTGGTGAGAGGTTCCATAACTAGGTTGAACAAAGTTGGGGATAAGGAGGATCCTTGTGGTACGCCTAGCGATACAGGTATTGGCGAGGACATCAAGTTGTTACTCTTGAATTTCTGCGACCTGTTGTGTAGAAAGGACGTGAACCACTTGAGCACAGTTCCAGATAGACCCATTCTTGTGTTTAACAGTTCGAGTAAATTCTCATGTTTGACGGTGTCAAATGCAGAGGAGAGATCAAGAAGGATGAGGAGGCAGGTATCGTTTTGATCTAGGATTTGAAGGGCGTCGTCAATTATGTGAGTCATAGCAGTTTCTGTACTGTGATTTGCTCGTAAGCCTGATTGATGCGAGTTGAGGAGATCAAACTGATTAATGTGTTTAGTCAATTGTATTTGTGCGCATTTTTCCAACAGTTTGGCAAGAGTCGGAATATTGGTAATGGGACGGTAATTGTTTAGGTCAGAGGGGTCGGCTGTAGGTTTCTTTAGTAAAGGTGTGACTTGTCCAACTTTGAGGGAGTCTGGAATGGTCCCTTGTTGAAGTGAGCTGTTAATGATTTTAGTCCAGAGTGGAAGGAGCGAAGGGGTAAGGTCTTTGACAGCGTTAGCCGGAATGGGGTCCGTGAGGTGATTGGATGGTTTCAGAGTACTGAGCAGTCTGCCAATTTCTTCTTCCGAGTAGGTGACAAAGGATGACCATGTAGCATTGTTTTTTGGTTTAGTGGGTGCTATGCAGTGGGGTTTGGAGTAGATGCTTGCGTCAATGAGGAGGTCATTCTTTATGTTGTCGGTTTTTTGGATAAAGAAAGAGGCAAAGTCTTCGCAGGAGGGTGCTTCGCGCATAGTGCTGAGAGGTCGGGGTTGTTCCTTGGATTGTGTTCTGATAAGCTCAAACAGCTTTCTCGGACGATTTTTGGCTTGGTCGAGCTGAAGACTGAAGAAGTCTGATTTTGAGAGTTTTATTTTCCTGAAGTAGGCATTTCTCTTTTTCTTCAGGATTTTTAGGTTCAGTGCAGAGGGAGCTGATCTCCAGGTGCGTTCTGCCATTCGCATGGCACGTCTATAGTCATTGAGACTCCCGTCGTACCAAGGATTGGAAATTTTTGCGGAGGCTTTTTTTAGCTGCAATGGTGCGGCTTCATTAATTATTGAGGTCATAGTGTTGAGATAGTGATCAGTCAAGGATTGGACGTCTGTAACGCCAGTAGGAGGAAGTAATAGTTTGCAGCTGTTGGGATGGTAGAGAGTTTGAGTTTAGTTTTTTCATGTCTCTTTTCCAGACTTTGGGCCTCGAGGATTGAACAGGGTTAAATTTAACTTTTTCATTAATGAAGAATGTGATAATATGATGATCTGACCAGTCACAGGGTTGGATAGAATCGAGTTGGATAGAGGCTTCTTTGGAGATGATAAGGTCGAGGATAGAGCCTTTCTCGTGAGTTGGACTGTTGCATATTTGAGTGAGGTCAAGGGTGTTGAGGAAATTTTTCAGACCTTTTACCACCGCATCATTGTGATCGTTCCAGTGGAGGTTGAAGTCACCAAGGTATATTTGTGTGAGTTGTCGCCCAGAGTTGGTTGAGATCATATCCATGATTTGTTGGGAGAAGGTAAGGTTGTCGCCGGGTGGGTGGTAAATGCCGTGAGGAGAGCATATCGGTTTGCCCTCACTGATAATATCGAGGCAGATGTATTCACAAGAGGTTGGGGAGGGTAGGGAGGGGGAGGTTACTTTCAAGACAGAGAGGTTGCTCCTGTATATACATGCGATTCCACCACTTTTTTTTTTTTTTTGCCAGACCTGTCAAGTCTAGTGATGTGGTAGTTGGGGGGAACCAGAATGTCCATTATAGGTGTAGAAGATTCTGTTAGCCACGTTTCAGTCATGATGATTAAGTCAAGATCCAATGTTAAAATGAGATCAGCGATTGCGGAGGAGTGTCTAGAGGCTGATCTGCAGTTGATGAGGGTGCATTTGAGACTGGGTGTGTCGAGGGAGGGAGGGGGTTTTACAGCGAGGGGGACTTTACTCAGGTTACTATGGATAGCGATTCTGTTGTTCAGTGTGGGGGGTCTAAGGGGATTTGAGTGAATCGTAGGAATGGCGAGGAGAGTGTCGGGTGTGTTGCTATGGGGAGCTGGGTCGTAGGAGCGGAGGAGGGTGATTGTGTCGAGGTCCGAGAGAGGGTTGCGGGAGCGATGGGGGCGGTTTTCGCGATTGTGAACAGGGATTGAGGTCCAGTGCGGGGGGAGTTGAGTGCGACAGTTAGCCGCCCGGGTGGAGGACCAGTTGGGAGGGGTGGTGATGTTGGAGGCGCGTGAGGGGTGTCTGGTGTCTGGGGTGTGTGCCGAGTAATTGTTTGATGATGTGAATGTCTTGTTTGATCTGGAGGAGGGTGTTGGGTGGGGGGTGACTGGAGTGTGTGCAGAGTAGTTGTTGTTTGATGTGAATGTCTTCTTTGAGCTGGTGGAGGGAGGCCGTAATGTAGTCCAGAGTGGGATATGTGTTGGAGGTGGGGATGGGAGGATTGGGCGTGGATGACATAGGGGGGAGGTTGGTGGTATGGATGAGAGTATTGGTGGTAGGCGGAGAGAGCAGGGTGGAGGATGGGCGTATGTTAATGGTGATGGGGGTGTAAGTTGGGTAGTGGGGGGTGAGAATGGGGGGGGGAAGTGGGATTGTAGATGGTTCTTTTTTGAGGGGGTGGAGTTAAGTTAATGTAGGTGGTGTGTTCTGTGTGATTAGTTAATGGGTGGAAGTGGGGGCTGAGGATGGGGGGGATAAAGGGTGGGGTTTGTCTTTGTGCGTGTCGGTCTGGTGCTGATCTAGGTTAGGCGGGTTGCGGGTGGGAGCTGTGGTGTCAGGGGTAAAAGGAATGGGAATGAGGGCTGGTGTATGAGGGGGGAGGGGTGAGGTGGTTGGTGTATGAGGGGGAGAGATCTATGTCTGTGCTTGAGGGGTGTGGGGTAACTACAGTAGGTGGGTGAATGACTAAGGTACCGCGGGTAGAGGAGAGGTGCATGTCGTTTTGGGGCTGGGCTAGGTTAGAATGTTTGTGGTTTGAGGCTGTGGTGTCAGGGGTGACAGGAATGGGAGTGGTATGAGTGGAGGTCAAGGTGAGGTTGGTGGGGGGAGAGGGGGTGCCGCTGGAGTATGTGGGCGAGGGATCTAAGACTGTGATTGAGGAGTGTGAGGTAGCTACATTAGGTGGGTGAATGTCTAAGGTGCCGGGGGTGGAGGAAAGGTGCGTGTCGTTTTGGGGTTGAGCTAGGTTAGAAGGGTTGTGTTTGGGGGCTGTGAAGTCAAGGGTGATAGGACTGAAGGTGCTATGAGTGGGGGTCCGATGATTGGAGAGGTGTTGTTTGAACGTGGGGAACAGGTTGTCTAGTAGTTCCAGGTTCCTGTCTGTGGATTGAATTAGGATAATCCCGTTATTGTAGATAGTGATGGTGCTTCTGCCCGGGAAGAGTTGGGATGGTGTGATGGTGAGTTTTAGGCCATGCACGAATTTCCTGGAGGTGGAGACGGTGAGTAAGGTGAGGAACGATTTTCTCCATTGGACTCTGCGTGTGGTATGGAAGATGATATCACTGTTCAGTGAACCATTGACTGGTGAGAAGTAGGTGTCTGCAAAGGGAGTTTCAGGGTGGGACCTCAGGAAGTTGTGTTTAAAGCGGCTTTTTTGGTGAGTGCGGGTGGGTAGTTGATTCTATATGTGTGCTTGCCGATGGGTTCCATGTTGGGATGAGAGTGTAGGTAGGTGTGGGAGGGTGCACAGTCATAGCCAGTAGCAAGGACCAAACAGTGACACTAGTGAGCAGCCAAAGTATATGAGGTAGTAATCGGTGCTTACAGGAATAAGGTTTGAAATGGGTGCAGGTTGCACAAGTGTAGGGTGCATAAAAATGCTATACTGGAGCCGAATATAGATGCAGACAATAATAGCCAGTTGCATGGAACAGAAGTGACACTAGTGAGCGGCCAAGGTGTATGAGGTAGTAATCAGTGCATACAGGACTAAGACTTGAGATGGGTGTCAGTTGCACAAATGTAAGGTGCACAATAATGATATATATGTGAGCAGAATACAAATGCAGACAGTAAGTTACATGGAGCAGGGGTGACACCAATGGGCAACTAAAATATGAGGTAGTAATTCGTGTATACGGGAAAGAACAGTGTAATGGGTGCAGGTTACATCATGTGCCAAGTCTATATGAGATATTCGTCGGTACATTACAGGAATAAAAGTGAATTCGAAGTGGGTTACAACCAAGTGCAGAATAAAGTAGAAATATTATACTGACCATTTACTGGAATAAAATAACTGTGTAGACAGTAAAATACCTAAGTCGAAAGTGACAATAGTGAATAGTCAAAAATATGTGAGGTACATGAGTCAGTAGCAAAATACAATTGCAAACAAAGATTATATGAAACAAGTGACATTAGTGAGCAGCAAAAAATATGAGGTAGCAATCGGTGCATTACAGGTGACGAAAAAGTGGGACGTGCAAGATACAATTAGGAATATAAAAATAAAAATATAATGCCATTGTAAAAGGCAAAAATATATGAGGTAGCAATAGGTGCAGAAAAGTGAAATGTGCTGGATACACTTAGGAATATAGTAATATAATACCACTGTAAAAAGGCAGACACTCTATCATAGTCCGACGTGAGAACATCAAGCTGTGTAAATTGTGCAGCCGATAAGAATAATCTAAAAGGCCTTAGGTCCGATGGTAGAAATGACTAGTCCATGATGGTCGCCCAAAGATAAGCAGACTAAGATGGCCGAACCGATGGGGGAGATAGAAGTATTAGTCCTCTGTCTGCTGCTATTACTTTGAGCCCAGGGAAGGACAGTTTCACTTTCTATTTGAGCAAGCACTGCTCATAGCTTGCTGGGAGGGAGTCTAATCTCTATTTCTGGTGGTCTTGTGTGGGGGAGTTAGGCTGAGGAGCCTCGTGGACATCAAAGGTACCGGAGGGGGCTTTATTTCTACAGATTTATTTATTTATTTGTGTACAACAAATGAGACCAAAGGGAGGGTGGCCGAACCTAGTATTAAAATAAGCATTTGGCAATTGAACAACATAAATTCCTGTAAAATAATAACTTTCTTTTTCTGTTTTGTGCACCTGGTGACTCTTTAAATTAAATCTGTCCTATAGGGACAGATGTAAATTGAAGATTTGATCTTTGCAAAAGAAAAAGCCACTCTCTCTGGACTAATATTGGACTAGTGAAAGGAGTTTCTCTGATACAGTGGGTTCCTCCGGCAACAGATAGGTAATGCTAATTTGATTCTGAGAGTTTTGCAGCATGTTTGTTGCAGATTACACTGAGACACATATCTAGGTTTTAGCTTCAGAAAATGTAGCGATTCGCAAAACCCTAATATTGAGGAGGAAAAGAGATGCCACGTCTATGCAACTTTTTAATCGAAAACTGACTGATACGAATAGCACCTAAATGCGGTGAATAACACGACCAAGTTAATCCTTGGAGTTGGAGCAATCTCTTTACTCCCACCTCCTTAAATGCGGTGAATAACACGACCAAGTTAATCCTTGGAGTTGGAGCAATCTCTTTACTCCCACCTCCTTAAGTACAAACGTGTTGCCATATTACCTCTAGGATCCAGTGTTTCATACATCTCTTGGTTCTATTGTATATCTGCTCCAGGCAAATTCTCCACTTCTAATGTCAAATGAACCTCTTATGAAGGATCTTCATTTGAAGACTGAATACACTGAGGCGATATGCATTGTAGCCTGAATGCCTGTCTGGACAAACTCTGTTTAAGTTTTGAGTCTTCTGAAAGAAAACATTCCAGCGACTGGATCTATCACGGGGAACGCCCAGCTTGTCAGATGTACAGTGTAGCTGAGGTTACAGTGACACTATTTTTATCTTCATAGAACAAACGTTAAATTTGAATTCTTCATTCTGTAAAAAATATACAGGTATTCTAATGTCTTTTTTTCTTGCTATTTTTTAAGCAATAATTGACTGTGAAATTATACCTATTTTGTTGTTTCCTTTACAGGTGGAGACAATAGGTAAAAAAGTGACAACGAAGAGAATCCCCTTCGCACCTTCAGCTGAAATACCTAAATTTAGCCTGCAGGATCCACCACCCAAGAAACCACGAGTATAAATTTGTGCCAAAAATTGTCAAGGCCTTGCATACAGTATTATCAGCACCCGATCAAGAGGCTTTTTCGAGTGGGTATTTTGGCCTTTGCGCCCATGGGAAGTGTATAGAAAAGGGCCTGATGGCTAGAGCTGAAAATGACAATTTTTTAAAAATAATTTTTATTATGGATAATCAAACTGGTACTTTTTACAGTTGCGAGTCGTATTCACTTTATCTTGTAGCATAGTGAAAAAATATTATGATAATTTCTTCAGTTAACTGAAGAAGCAAATGGGTAATTTTTTATGCAATGAAGAAAACAAAAGCGTTTGCCTTTTGTTGATATTTTTGAATGCTGCTCTTTACTTTTTTAAACATTGTAATTTTAAAATGTATCTTTTATATATGGAAGAGACAATGCTGAAATTATATATATTTTGTTGCAATTGTCAGTAATGTAATATGTTTGATAATTAAACTTTATTGGTGATTTTACACGTATGCTTACTGTGCTTTAAATTTCCCAACATATATGGTGCCAAATCTAAGCCGAGGGTGTGGATTGTGAATTGGTATGCAAGCGCAGCTGTATTGATTTTGGTAATAATTGATTTACAAGCAGCTATCACTACCACATTTTGAGGGTGCTTTTAAAATTGGGAGTAACTGGCATAATTATTGTTTCTGCTGCTACATTTTTGCATCCTCACTCTAGCAGCAAAAAATGTCTTGACACATTTAAGGACGTACCAGAAAGTGTGTTGTATTAACCTTAGCCTCCTAATTTTCAAAACTGTAAAGTAGCAAAGCAGGAAAATGTGAGGTTACATGGTTAATAAATATTTATACCACTCAAGTACCATTCAGCTGCATTTCTGGTGGGTTTGTAATGACCCACAGAATAAAGAGTTACCGGTCCCAGTAATGAAATTGTATTTCAGGTTTGTATGAGGTTTTTATTTTTTTTATCTGTAGTAGTGCAAATGTATGTTTTCCGTGAATTAACACACTTCTGTAGCAGATATAATTTGCTAGTGTTCTAATTCTAAAACTAAGGCCGCAAGAGATGTTCAATTGAAAACTGGCTGACTTCATTGAATGCAATACAATAAATATATACACCCAGCAGCACAGTCACGTATGAAAAATCTGTTTGCTAGTGAGAAATACATGTAAGAAAAAGCCAAGCAGCTACACAACGAATCTCACTCACACTGTCTCACTCCATATGTATACTAACTCTCTCTAACGCCATGTGTACGTAGTGACCACCCTTCCTTGTTAGTGGAGCTTGTGGGAGTGGACACAACACCGCTGACCTTGCTTCGGAGATAGTCTTCATTTAGAATCAGCCCATAGAAGACAAACTGCCTTCCCTCTCGTGGATCCATATTTTGTCTCTGCTAGGCTCCTTGAAGAGGTCTGCCCTCACTCTGGCACTTCTGGGACAGGTCGCAATGTTGTAAACTATCTTCCTTCCTAAGATATTCATTCAGTGGTACCAGCGTTGGCTTCACATTCTAAGCAGTACTGAGACAATTTAAATGTAATATCTACATATTCAATCTAAATGTCATATTCTTTCATTTTACAAAAAGTGATATGTAGGTAATTGAATGTCAACAATGTTGTTTCTGCAGGTTGTTTAAAATGCCCTCCTCAGGACTCTGTTTATTCTCTCTGTATACACCATTTACTGAACCCATGTTAGAACCCCTTTCCAAGGCCCACAGAGCAAGCAGGCGCTACTGGGGCCAATTGTGGTGGTTGAGGCTTTTTACACATGATATCCGGAAACTGACTTATTATGCTCTGCACAACCTGGTTAAGAACCCCATTCAGTACTTGGCTCTCAGTGGAAGGGTGGGTTGAGCAGTCCAAGACGTCTCGAAGAAGAGGTAGGTGTAGGGTGAACTCAGGCTCACAACTCAAAATACTTCCAGCAATTCCCAATAACTGACTGTCCAGTCAAATACTTGCTTTTATTTAAAAGCCAATATTTATATATGAAGACAGAGTGTAATACTGCACACCACAAATGCATACAGTCCTCTCAAGGCAGGTCCACTAGCGTTCCCCAGGTCATCTTCTCGAGTCTGCACCTCCTCGTCTAAGGTGTGTTGTTCCCCACTTACGTGGAATGACATCCAAGTTAGCACTCGCTAGTGAGTTTGTCATTGTCTTTTGCCAAGACATTATGGAACTTCTAAGTGTCTCCTTGCTGTTGCGTGTAAGTCAGAGGAGGTTACCCTATCCTCAGTATTCAGTCTTACCTGACCGGCATCTTGCACCAGTCCAAACGACCCTTATAATGTACGAGGTCAAAAATAACCTTTTGAAAGCTATCCTAGTGGTAGCTGGGGAGAGCAGCCTTCAGGCTTAATCTTGAAGGAATGTAAAGCAGCTTGTTTTACCACAATATCACGTCCTGTATTAACTAAATGAAAGGAGAACCACACAGTAGTTTTATAAAAATATATATGTTCGAGGCATGTGGGCTGCTGAATTTATATCTATGCATAGATCGCCGCCTAGTGTTGGGTCCGGATGATTGCACATTGTTGTCCTGGAAGAGTCTTCGAACTATCATGAGATAGGTGGCTCCTCTCCTGGACTACAGTGCGCATGGGCATCCCCTCCATGCTCAGATTGTTTTTTCCGCCATTGGGTTCGGATGTACTTTCGCAACTCGCGTTCGAAATCGATATAAAACAGCTTTTGGAGGCCAAAAGGCCTTGGGGGCGTCGGTATTGTCTTCGTTCGGTGCCTTATACTGTTCCAGTTCTTCGAGACGGAAGTCGAAAGCCGCTTGCTTTCGACACCAAAGGCCCCGTCGACGATCGACGATTGAACGAAGCCCGTTCAAACTGTGCCCCGTTTGCAACTCCAAATACCCTCATATAGACTTGCACCCGGTGTGAAATAAATGTCTCTCACTGGACCACGACGAGGCCAGCTGCATGGCCTGTTCCCGCTTCAGATCGAAGAAGACTCTTCGCCTTCGACGCGCTGCACGACAGTCGGCGCGGGAATCAGCGCCCGAACCGGAAAACATCTTCGGAGCTGACGACGAAGAAGGTGTCAGAGGAGGATTCTGATCGACAGTCGGATCCCGCGTCGGGGCGAGACTCCAACTACGATGAGGACGAACAAGAATTCTACGTCCTTGATGAAGACATCGTCGAGGTAGGAGACGACGCGCAACCCATCGGAGCCGTCGATGATGACTCAGGCGATGAACAAGGCCCAAACGCAGTGGCGGGGCCCAATAAGAACACTTCCACGGCTCAGGTCGAGGCATCGCCGAAAGGCCTTAGCCAAGATCTTCATACAAGTTCTATAGCCCCGCTTCCGAGCCAGGCTACGAACATTTCCACAGAGCCATCTGTCAATAGGCCGCACACAGTGGAGAAATCGAAACCAAAACCTAAAGACACTAAATCTAAACCGAAACTGGTGAAGACAGTTATCGGCTCGATGACTTCGGAACATACCAAGTCAAAACATGGGATCGACCCCTCGGGGTCGCAAAGGGGTGTCGAACCGAAGATCGGGGCGCCGAAGCCCGTGTCTGCTGTTAAGCACGTCACGCTCACGTCGACGTCGGGGTCCAAAGATGGCGACTCTTCCAAGGGACGCGAGACCCAAAAAAGCCTCGCATGGAAGCCTCGAAAGCCACTGACGGTGAAGGCCTTCGAGTCAAAAACGAAACTCGACCCACAAGAACAGAACAAGTCGAAGCAAACGGGCGTGCCTACTGCGCCACAACGGCTCGAGTCGACGCATGGCCATAGGAAACAGGCTTAACAGTCTAAGTCGGTCGGATTGAAAACAACGCCTACCTCGAAGCAGGTCAGTCCGTCGCCGATGCCTACGGCTCCAATAAAATACGGACTGTCACCGACAGCGCGGCCTAAAACGGTCCAGCTCCCAAAGGGCGCCGACGCATCCAAGTCCTCATCGGCGACCGCAATGGCCCCGCACACGCAGGAAGACGTTCTGTTCCAGGCACCGTCCTATGATAACCAGTCGACTATTCATCGACTCCGAATCAGGAAGACTCACCGTTTATAAACGGAAAATCGTTCCTGAAACTCCTATGGAATCCTACAAGATACCACTCAAGAGGAAAAGGGACTCTGCCACCTCACCTACTCTTTTTGAACCCATACAATCCTATGGACAAAACTATACTTACACTCCCACACCTGCCACCGTAGATGTGGAGGAGGAGTACAATGAGGACCAGTTTAATTATCCCATTGATACAAGCCAAGAGGAATCCCAACCATGGGCTGACCCTGATGAACCGCACACCAACCCTGACACTCAGTCCTATGCGGTCAAGACATCGCCTACTGAGGATACCGCTGCGTTTAACGCATTGATTGAGAGGGCAGCCCTTAACCATGATGTGGACATGCACGCTGACCCAGTGGAGGAAGACTTTCTGTTTGATACCTTCTCCACCTCAGAAACATCTGTGAAAACTCTGCCTATGCTTAAAGGTGTGCTCAAACATGCTAGTGACATTTTTAAAGATCCAACAAAATCAAGGGTAATAAACCCCAGGATTGAGAGGAAGTGCCGCCTTGCACATGTGGACCCTACGTATATCAAGGGCCAGCTCCCGGTTGACTCCCTGGTGGTGGCAAATGCTCGCAAAAGAGCAAACAAGTGGTGATGCTCCTCCTCCAGACAAAGAATCCAAGATCTTGGAAGCTTCTGGCAAACGTGTAGCAGCTCAAGCAGCTAATATTTGGAGGATCTCAAATACACAGGCCCTATTAGCAAGATACGATAGGGCTCACTATGACACGTTAGAGCAGCTCATGCAACACCAGCCTGATACTTATAAGGAGGGGTCGGAAATGCTCATACAAGAAGGGAAGCTAATCTCAAACGCATCTATTAAATGTGCGATAGATGCAGCTGACACAGCGGCTAGGGCCATCAACACTAGCGTAATGCTCATGAGGCATGCCTGGCTCCGCATCTCTGGGTTCAAATCAGAGATCCAAACAACTCTGCTTAATCAGCCACTTAACCCGGACTTTTTATTTGGTCCAGAAGTGGGCACCACCCTAGAAAAAATAAAAAAAGACACAGACTGCCAAGTCCATGGGAGCTCTACAGTCACAGCAGTTCAGGGGCGGTTCCTTTCGTCGCTCCGGTAACAGGGGAGCGTCTAGAGGACAAGCGTCACACCAAACCCAATACAACAAGGGAGCCACACAAACCACCTATAACAAGAACAATAGAGGTCGATACAGTGGAAACAGTACCAAAGGCAGAGGACGAGGAAATAACAATGCCAGATCCTCCGCCACTAATAAACCGTGACGTCTTGTCACTGCCCCCAGACCATATAACACCGGTCGGGGGAAGACTTCAGCAGTTCCTGCCAGTCTGGGAAAGCATTACCACGGACAGGTGGGTAAGACAACTTATAAAACACGGTTATTGTCTAGAACTAACCTCCACTCCACCCAACATATCCCCAAGGCACCGTCCTATGTCCGCAGAGCACATGCTCTTATTGCAGCAAGAAGTCATATCCATGCTGCAAAAAGGGGCCATAGAACTCGTGCCTTTGGAACAACAGGGGACAGGGGTGTACTCGCTGTTCTTCTTAATCCCAAAAAAGGACGGGTCTCTCTGGCCCATTCTAGACCTCAGACCCTTAAACGAGTACATCCTGTCAGAACACTTTCACATGCTCCCTTTGCAGCAAGTTCTACCATTGCTCAGTCAGGGTGATTTCCTAGCAACACTTGATCTGAAGGATGCATATTTCCACATTCCCGTTCACCCCAGTCACAGGAAATATCTCGGGTTCACCGTCAACAACCAGCACTACCAGTTCAAAGTCTTGCCTTTCGGGGTCACAACTGCCCCCAGAGTGTTTTCCAAGTGCTTGGCGACAGTAGCTGCACACCTTCGGAGACAACACATCCATGTCTATCCATATCTGGACGACTGGCTTGTCCAAGCAAAGTCGGCCCAGCAGTGTGCCAGCCACATGTCCCGCACAATTCACCTCCTACACAGTCTAGTGTTCACACTAAATTACCCAAAATCTCATCTTCAACACGCACATGTACAACAGTACCTAGGCGCGGAAATCAACACCCTGGCAGCAACAGCACAGCCAAACTCTGCAAGAGTCACCAGCATGCAGGTGCTCATTCAAAAATTCAGGCCCCAACACTCGCACCCAGTGCAAGTGTTCATGCAACTAATAGGCATGATGGCCTCCTGTATCTTTATAGTCCCACATGCAAGGCTGCACATGCGTCTGCTTCAGGAGTACTTGGCGCAACAGTGGAACCAGGCTCGGGGACAGTTGAAAGACCTAGTGTTGATGACCGGTCGTGCATACAACTCTCTGCATTGGTGGAACCCACAAAACCTTTGCAGGGGACGACCGTTCCAAGAGCCTGTACCACAAATAGTGCTGACAGCGGACGCATCTCTCCAGGGCTGGGGGGGGGGGCGCATGTCCTCAATTACACAGTGCAGGGACTGTGGACGACACAGCAGCAGAAGATGCACATCAACCTACTAGAACTGATGGCAATCTTCTTGGCAATGAAGGCATTCAAGTTGCATCAAGTGCAACAAAGTCGTGTTGATCCGGACGGACAACATGACTGCAATGTATTACATCCAGAAACAGGGGGGCACACACTCTCCACAATTGTCACACCTAGCACAGTGCATGTGGAAGTGGGCCATTCAAAGGAACATGTTCCTCATGGCGGAACACCTCCCAGGCAAGGACAACCAGATGGCGGACTTGCTCAGCAGACACAGCCATCAAATGCACGAGTGGGAGATCCATCCCTCAGTGCTACAACCGTACTTCCAGCAGTGGGGTCATCCAGAGATAGACCTATTCGCAACACAATAAAACGCAAAATGCCACACCTTCGCCGCCAGGTTCCCACACCCGCAGTCTTAGGGCAATGCGATATGGATGAACTGGTCGAACAGATTTGCGTACGCCTTTCCACCAGCACCGCTCATACCGCTAGTGGTGCGCAAACTGAGACAGCACTCAATGACCCTCATCCTGGTTGCTCCAACGTGGGCCAGACAAGCATGGTACACCACGTTCCTCGAACTTTCAGTGGTGCCCCACCAGCGTCTAAGACTCACACCCAGTCTCCTCACTCAGAGCCATGGAGATATTCAGCACCCAGATCCGCAACAGTTGAGCCTTGCAATATGGCTCCTGAGGTCATAGAGTTTGGCTACCTGGACCTGCCCCCTGACTGTATGGCCATCATCAAGGAGGCTGGGCGGCCTACAACCAGGGCGTGCTATGCGGCAAAATGGAAGCGTTTTGTCATCTATTGTTCCAATAATGACATAAATCCGCTAGATGCATCAACGCAAAACATCATATGATATTTATTGCACCTATACAAATGCAATCTGGCATATAGTTTCATCAGAATACATTTAGCTGCAATGGCAGCTTATCTTCAGAACAGACAGCACCTTTCCCTTTTCAAAGTGCCTGCCATTAAAGCTTTTATGGAGGGACTCAAAAGGGTAATTCCTCCGACACCCGCCTTCGCCTGTCTGGAATCTCAACTTAGTTCTCACCAGGCTCATGGGTCCACCATTTGAACCTCTTCACTCTTGTGAGATACAATTTCTCACATGGAAAGTGGCTTTTCTAGTAGCGATTACATCGCTAAGACGGGTTAGTGAGCTGCAGGCCCTCACTATTCAGGAACCTTTCATTCAAATTCATGCTAATAAGGTGGTGCTGCGCACCAACCCTAAATTTATGCCTAAGGTGGTGTCACAGTTCCACATTAACCAAACTATTGAACTACCAGTATTCTTCCCAAATCCTGATTCAGTAGCAGACAGAGCACTACACACACTAGATGTTAAAAGGGCTCTCCTGTATTACATAGACAGAACTAAAGATTTCAGAAAAACTAAGCAACTTTTTGTTGCCTTCGCACCACAGCACAAAGGCAACCCAATTTCAAAATCCGGTATAGCCCGATGGATTGTTAAGTGCATCCAGATATGTTATCAAAAGGCTAAACGCACATTAATAGTTCCCCCAAGAGCGCATTCCACACGCAAGTTAGGGGCATCCATGGCTTTCCTGGGTAACATTCCTCTAGAGGAAATATGTAGAGCAGCCACATGGACCACCATACACACATTCACCAAACACTACTGCGTGGATGTACACTCCAAACAGCAAGCTGCTGTAGGTCAGGCGGTTCTCAGAACTGACTGCTGCAGCTGGCACGGGCAACCGCCATTAAGGAAGGTACTACTATTTATTCTATGCATAGATATAAATTCAGCAGCCCACATGCCTCGAACGGAATATGCTACTAACCAGTATGCATCTGTTCTTGGCATGTAGGGCTGCTGACATTTATATCTATGGGGAAGTCGCGGTTGCAATTTTACAAGTTAAGGACCTTTCTAGGAGGACTTCGAGGAAACCCTTACCAACTTAAGAGGTTGGAGAGCCACCCCACCCGTGGATACAGTAGTACCCAAGTTACCTATCCCAGAGGAGCTGGGTGCATAGGGCTGGAGTGGTGTCGGAAACTGCTGTCATTCTCCATGGAGGGCTGCGAAGAAGTGCTGCTACCGTGAATGTGAAATGGGTCCGGTGGAATCCCAGCCGGGATTCTGGAAGAAAGGAACCTGAAAGCAGAGGGGACAGTCAGGGTCACTTCAGAGTGACCAGGGGCTCGGGAGACTAATACCCACAGATGTTGGGTGCTTCAGGTGCGAAGAAGGGATGCTTGACTCGGCAGCCACAAGGACCAGGAGACGTCGACCAGTAGCCAGGTGCGTACCCAGTGTGAGGAGGCCGGAGTTCTTTGGTGGAAATACTGCTCAGGGTCAGGACTACACAGAGTCCAATGCACAAGCTCAGGAATTGGCAACAAGCATATGAACTTGCAAATAGACCTGGTGCACAGGGGTTTGGGTTATGCAGTCCCCACAAGGGATGCTGGCCTCAAACTTGCAGAAAGGATAGATCAACCTCTGGGACCTTCGAAACCCACCTCCTGGTTTGCTGGAGTCCTCAGTCTGCAGGAGCTTTGGAGCAGCAGACCGGTCAGTTGTGGTGAGGGACTTTCACCGAAAGGGAGATTTTTCAGTTGTCCTTAGTGCACCACAGGTCCTGCATGGAGCCTGTATGGAGCAAGGGCACAGACAAAGCTTTGGACGGAAAGGGGGATGAAGTCGGGCCCAGTCGAAGTACAGCAAAGTCCAGAGTGTCCAGGCGGTCCAAGGTCTGTGGTTTCTTCTTGTAGAATCTTGTCCATGTCAAATCTAAGAGCTACAGTCAGGTAAACCCTTTTGTACCCACGGGAGAACGTTGGACAGATTCGGGAGACCCTCCTAGGGGAGGGTCAGGACAAGAGTGGTGGTTACACCCATGTCCTTTGTCCAGTTTTGCGCCAGAGCAGGAGCCAATGGCTCCCAGAACTGGTTTGGGTTTGATTATGCACAGGTGCACAAATGTGCCCCAGGTGCAGACTTTCAGGCACTCTGAGTGCACCCACCAAGCCCCAATACACTAAATCCTGTCTGGGAGATGGGGACACCTCCCTGTGACAGGATGCCTATTGTGCTGCCTTCCTCTGCTTGAACTTGGCTCAGCAGCAGGAGGGCAGAAATGATGTGTCTGAGGTCGGCAGCATCCATTTTGTGCTGACCAGGTCAAGAAGGCTGGCACTGGATAGACCAGTGACCCCACGAACCTCGCTTCAGAATGGTGGAATCCAAGCTCCCACACCGGTTACCGGTGTGGAGGTATGATTCCAAGGTGTTTGATACCAAACACAATCTGTTTCTATGCAGCCGTTTGAGAGAGTATTTACCGCAAGGTTATAATGCGCCTCTACCTATATGTCCGGCTGAGTAACAGAAAACCCTGGAGAATGGCCTCCGAAGGCTGCATGCAGGAACACCCTCTCACATAAAATCCAGCACCCTGTCTTCAGTGTTAAGGCCTGCTATAGGGGTGACTTATGAGTTTTAAGTGTAGTGACCAATAGATATAGTGAACCTATATCTAAAGTAAGTGGTGCAAGCACCAGCTTACACAGGCTGCAGTAGCAGACCTGTACTTCCAGTTTGCATGGAGTCTCATGGGTGGCATAATACATGCTTCAGCCCATGGGAGGCCTCTGGGGTACCTATGCCCTAGGTACATGTGTACCATATACTAGGGACTGATAAGGATACCCCAGTATCCAATCGGAAGTGTACCAAAGTACAAGTATAACAATGTAAGGGGGAAAGCAGATCGACTTGGGTCCTGAATAGCAGGATCCTAGTCAGACTAGTCAAAACTATGTAACATCAAGCAAAAAAGTGGGGGTAACCATAAGAAGCAGATCCTACAATCTGGATCCTGCAGTTGGAGCAGCAAGCTTCCATGGCTCTCCTCCGGTCACATGGTAAGGCTTCCTGAATTTGGTAGCAGGCCTTGGATATCTCTGGAATCGGGTAGTTGAATTGTCCGCTGTTCCCAGACCACTCCTCCTCCATGGCTGCATGCTGCCTGAGTGCAATGGCCCTTTCACTTTACCACTGCCCCCCTACCTGGCATACCCCTTTGGGGATAGCGAACAGAAGCACACAGGACAATGGCTGTTGCAGGTCACAACACTCACCTGGCGACCTCTCTCATCACAGTGATGCACCAAGGTAACAGCCCTCCGTCTTTCCCGCAGCCCCCACCTGGCTGGTATATAGGGGTCACGAGCAGTACCAATAAGTGGACGACCGATTCTCTGGTGACGGTGCTGCACGTGGCTATGGCCCTTCTCAAGTCACAGCACTGTACCAAGGGAGATTACCATTCACCATGGCCGCTACCTGGAATATGGTGCCTTGGGATCGACTCAACGGAATACTCATTGGACCACGCTCCCTGCAGTCAATCTCCTCGCAGAGTCCTCTGGTGTTTGGTCAAGCAGAATCTGGTGCTCCAGGCGAGTGTTCTTGCTTCTCCTGGGTGATGTCCCCTCACACAGCATGGAAAATTAGCAGACCCTTAGTCCCCAGTCCTAGTCACAGCAGGCAGAACTTGTGCTGAGCTTCTCCACACCGATCTACAGCTTCAGTGTGACAATTTGTGAGTCTCAAGATACCCTTTTTATAATCCATTTCCAGACACAAATGTGAATTAGGTTTTCTGTCTTTGAAGTTTGTGCTCTAGTGGTTGACCACTTTGAGGTGCCAACTCCTGTATTTTGTTGTTGTGCTCCTTCTCCAGAGAGCATTCTATCACAGCAGGACAGTCTCCAATCTTGATAACCCCACACACAGGTCATGGGAGTGACTAGAAGTTCACACCTTGATGCCAACCTCTGTGATATGTGCTTTAAAAGGTTACCAAAGGGTTCCATCCATACTCTTTATGATTCCCTTATCAGCCCCATCTCTTCATGAGACATACCTAACCCCTTTAACCATTGACCTCTTTCAGAATCAAAAAGTCCCCTTTGAAGTACAAGAATGTGTCACCCCTGTTTGTGTCCCCCACCTAGCACACAGGAAAGCAGCAATCCACAAATGCGTATGGGGGGTAGTAATTCTTTGCCTCCTCATGTTCCCCCAGCCAGCCCTGGGGGTTCCAAATCTGGACCCAAAGGCCTCATGCACTGTAGCACTCTCTGGCAGTCATGCATCCTTAGCGTTGCACACAAAGCAGAGTGTAGCTTTCCTTGTACTGCAGCCACCCCACAAGCACACATACCTAACAGCACGCTTTGTCAAAATACACGTACAGGCCTCCATGCACTGCTTCCATGGGCACCCATACATTAGAGCGCACTGTGTAAAGAAGCGTATTTCGGGCCCTTCGCTCAGCCTGAGGGAGGCCTTGGGGAGCTAAGCACACAGCAGCTGAACTTCAATTGAGTGGGCCAGTAAGCTCCATTCCCTTGGTGCAGGTAAACCGGCCTGGCCAGGCAACGGATTACTCATTAAAGAAACAGTATACTGCCACCACTGTGCTCGGCCTACTTACCTGAGGGTAGGGTATTATGCACCCCTCCTGGTCTAACTAGACTGCAGTCTGTGAGACAAGCCTTGGTCATGTCGCACATGCATGAGCCATGTTTGCCCATGACCGCAATTTGTTACCAAGGATCTAGATATCACGGCAGCTGGTGCACTCCAGGCACGGTACAAGTCTATTACCATGCAAGGGACTTTTCTGTCCTAATATAGTACATCAGTTAATTATTCGGAAAAATTGATTTCATCCAGGGCTCCATTTGTTAGCTCAGTCTTGGGTGCTCTAATCTCTTAATTTATGGACCTCATTAAACATTTTCTCCTGATAATCCTAGGGTCAATAAATATCTATTTTTTTCTTTCAAGCTATATATTGTATTTTTTTTTTCTTTTTAAATGCCAGTCTCTTTATATACTGTAAAGAAAAACACAATACAAGAAGAGAGGAGTTCTTGACTGAGATATGCCTTAAAGTGGTTCCGAACTGGTCGGATAAAAAGACAATGGAGGAGGAAACTGAAGAACAGATTAGTGAGAAAAGGGAGCCCTTTTCTATCACCAAAGTGTGCCAGCCATCAAGAGCTAGTTAAAGGGCTGAGTTTACTGGGTACCGAGATGGCCACAGCATTGTGAGGCTCTGGTGCAGCTTTGGGACCTCGTTCTGCAGTCGAGATCCACAGATGAACCAGCCACCAGTGGAGGAATCATCACTGTGGAGGCAGCGACACCACTAGAGTGGTTTTCAACAGGCGTGATACCCTGCAGCTGCCCCAATGGAGACCAAGGTGCACGGCAAGATTATGGCAGCCTAGGTAGCGCGTGAGACCATGTACAGAAGATTATTAGAACCCTGGAGTCACTAAAGATTTTAAACAGTGAGATCTGGACACTGAGGGAAGGGGGGCGGTTGTGGGGGGGGACTGATGGGCACCTTCAGCACCGTAAGTGGAGCGATGATGAGGTACAGTGGGGCAAGTGGCAGCAACAAAGGAGAAACCAAAGTGCTCTTTGTCATCGAGTGAGGAACTCTGCCCAACTTTCACCATTTGAAGACTACCCTGATGGCGCGTAAGAGGCTGGCTGCAGGGTCATGCCCTGAATGGTGAGGATATCATGGGGCGGACTGGGACAAAAATAGGCCCAGGTACCAAAATAAAAATAGTGAAGCCCATAGTTAACCAGAAAGAAGTAATATATGGCCATAAACCCGATCCAAAGCTGCTACAAACCGTCCCACAGTGACCTGTCCGGCCAGCCCATCGGGCACTGCCTGATTGCCCCATAGGCCAGTCCAATCCTGAGGATAGCAATAGCATGTGTCCAATAGAATCAAGGGGGGTTCCTTATCCCTCAGGTGTGCACTCACACCAGTGAATCCAAGTGCAGGATTCAAGACCAGACAGACTGAAGTGGGTTCTCACATGTGGGGAACCCTTAGTTCAAGGGGAGATTTAAAGACCAGCCGGGGACCTAGGGGGAAAATAAGAAGATACCGTCCTGGAAACGGGCACTTTTAGACCTCAATGGCCACAAAAGCACAACTGACAGATGTTAAGTGCTGTTTAACACAGAGTGATAACTAGCGAAATTAGTGTGAAAACCCCAGTGGGAGCATTTGCAGCTGTAGTCAGTCTTGTATCAGTATCCCATCCCTCCCTCTCAGGCTGAGACCTGAAACCCGAGACCCAGCACGTCCCACAGAGGGGGGATTCTTGTAGAGGATTCTGGGCAGTGAAAATTGGTTGCACAGTCTCAGGGAATATCAGCCAGAGCTGGGGCAGGAGCCGGACAGAGCCGGTCATAACTGCAGCCCGGCAAAGCCTTTCCAGACTCGGGTATGACCACTCTGAGGCGGTGTCAGACTCCGCAGGTCACCAAAGTGGAGCTGCTGACACCGGGCCTCGGCGCCTGTGTGTGGTTCCTACAGACACCGAGGGCAATCTACTGAGGTTTACAGACACAAAGGCAGCTAAAACAGATCATAACTCCAAAAAAGCATGCGTTGATGTACTGGTGTAAGGATGTGTCCTGCAGCAGGTGAACTCACAAGAGTTCAAGGGAGCAGTCTGACGTGTTTCCCCATAAGAAGGTCAAGTGTATGAGTCTTAGAGGGGGTTCAGTGCAAGTCCTGCTGTTAAAAAAAAAAAAAAAATCAGAAAGTATATATAGCTCAGGTTTTGTTGTTTGCTTTCGTCCCTTCTCCTCTCCCTCTACGTTTTTAGCAATAGAACACTTTTCCAATGAAGATTTCTCTGTTTGTGAGGCTGAGATGTAAAAACTAGTTTTCAGCAACGATCCGAGATGGCCAAAGAATGTTACGAGAGATGCTGATTTCAGATCGCAGTTTGTATATTCTTTATTCTATGGTATGTATGAGGTATTTATAGATTTATAAGGTACATAGAATATTGAGGCATGCTTCCCCGCCTACATAACTGGAACTGTTCCAACATAGAAAACATTGCAAACCTGGCACCCCACCATAGCAGGGATAAAGATGGAAGGAGAAACCCTTGCACCTGTGAGCTTCAAGGGGAGCAAGTATCTGCTACAGAGGACTTTCCATTGTAGGACAGCAAGCCTAGTGCACACAGCCCACTGGGGCATGTAAAGCTCCCATTGTCCTTGCTCAGATGCTCCAGTATTGGGTCCCACGTCCTCGTGAACTTATCCAATGTGTCCTGTAGGTCATAAGCTATCTCCCATTGGCTATTACTGCCATATCCCGCCCAACCACATTGCAGTATTACGGATGATGTTTGCCCCCAGAGGCTCGGTAGGGTTTGTTTTGCAGCAAAGACAATGTGGGATATTCTCTTCCCTTTTGGGGGAGTGAAAGGATGGTTTGCATACATCTACGGCAGCCCCAACAGCACGGAGGCTGGCTCACTCGCTCTGAGCTTCCCTTCAGTGGCGGCTTTGGTGGGTGGTCAGGAGGTCGCTCCAGAATCGTTCAAAGTGTGGGCAAGACCACAGGATGTGGTAGATGGTCCCCGACCCCCAAATCCCCTCCAGCATTCTCCAGGTCTACTATCTTCGGCTATGTGCAAGTGTGCTGGGGTGTGGTGCCATCGATAGATGATCATCTAAAGTGCTTCCCTCCCTTGTGTGTGCTTTGTGAAGTTGGGTGTTCAGGTGTGGAGGGTTTCCCATTGTTTGTCATCTATTGTCATACCCAAGCCTTCTTCCCTCTGGAGAGGGCGTGGCTGTGAAACCTTGGCCTTCAGGGTCCTGCAAATGTGGGAGACTAAATGGCAGGTCGTTGAGAGGGTCTGGTAATTTTTTCTAAATATGGAAGGAGTCCTGTGGCTGCTGCCTTCAAGGAGGGATTTGCAGATATTGGAACCTTTCCCTCTCCGGCATATGGTATGTCTGTTTGATATCTTCAAAGGGTTGAATAGAACCCTTTTGGAAGAATCCTTGGTGGCGGTGGCAGACATTTGCGATCCACGGCTGGACCCGGGGTCCCTATTCCTGTGACTTGGGGTCAGTGGGGACAGGTATGTCCTCCCTACCCTCGAGGTAGTTGCCTCTTTATAGAGACAGGTAGTCTGAGGCCTCTAGACTAGCCCTTGTGACCGGGGGAGGTATGCAAGTTGCGGCATCTTTGACTCTTGGGGAGCCGAAGGACCTCGGCTTGGGCTTTGGCTGTCATGTTCTGATCGTTGAACCTCCAGGGTTTGTCCGTCTCACCCTGGAGACACTCCACATATCTCACTTGGGCCACCAGGTAGTAGAGACGACTATTGGGAATTCCCAGTCCCCCATGCCTTGGGTGCCACGTGCTGAACTGGTATCGAAGACTAGGTCGATTTCCCAGCCCAGATGAATGATTTACAATTATCGTTCAGTTGCGTAAGTTAATATTTCTGAAGCGGGAGATATAGAGAATCTTGGGGAGGGCGGTCATTTTAAAAGAGGCTATTCTCCCCACCCACAAAGTGGGCACGGCCCCAGGAGGGGATATTTGACTTTAGGGAGTGAGCCAGCTACTTAAAATTGCTTCTGGCGCACATGTACGGATCTGGGGTGATGCTCACCCCAGATAGATGAGTCAGTTGTCCATCTGAAGGGGGTGGCTGGCTGGAGCTTGTGTAGACGTGCCTTCCCACTGGAAAAGATCAGTCCTGCCGATTTCCCCCAGTTGATCTTGAGGCCTGCAAGGGCGCCATACTCCTCCAGGAGTGGGATGAGGCGCGTAGAGTGGATCAGGTTGAGTAGAGTGAGCAGGACATTGTCAGCAAAGGCTGAGACCTTGCAAGTGTCCTGATGGAAGGGTATTCCCCGGATCTCTTCCTAGTCCCGAGTCTTCTAAAGCATTGGCAATAGGTACAGCACAAACAATACTGGATAGAGGGGGCACCCCTGTCTGTTCCTCCTTCACACCTGGAGTCCCTGCGCCTCGAGGCCATTCACATTAACCTTGCCCCAAGGGAGGCGTACAGTGCCTCGATCCACCTGTGGAAGTGGCAAGAAAGCATGCCCTATGCAGAGTGGCCTTCAGCATTTACCAGTTGTCACGGCAAAGGCTTTCCCCGCATCAAGGGAGGGCAAAATCGCTGCTACAGTCATTATTGATGTCAGGGTGCAGGACTGGGGCAATTTGTTATGGACTACAGCCAATGGGAGGGGGGGGGGTTATCTAGTGCACACAATGGGGGGTATTAATGAGAGCTGTGCGTCACTTTTGCAGCACATTAAGTGGTACATGAGTGAGGCAGGGATCTGAATCAGATTTATGATGCCATGCAATGCCACCCTACATGTCTTTGAGTGGCCTCATAAATCTTGCGCAAATCGCTGCGTCACCTTACTTTGCGCTTTCCATGGGCTTTGTGGTGGGTGTTGCCACGCAACATCAATGGATTTTGATGCTGCCCTAGATTTGCAAGATCATGCAACCTGGGGAAGCGCCAAATCCTTACGCCTCCCGAGGTGAAGAGTAACGAGGAGAAATATCTTTATTTCTCCTAGTTTATCTCTTCTTTCTATGTGTGTCCATTGTGAAGCACACATAGAAAGAGGAACACTCGTCTTAGGATTGTTTCTATGCAGAAAGGTACCTCTTCATGTATAAAATCAATACTGTATGCAACGGAGGCAAACTTGCACCAAGGTGCCAGGGTGCCTACATTAGCACTAGGCTGCTGAAATGGCGCCAGTGCAGGGAGAAAGGACAGGAATGCATAGTATTGCATAAATACAGTGCCTTCCTGCCCTTTCACTTTGGTGTATGGCAGCGCAGCAAAATGACTTGTTGCGCTGCCCTATGCCAATGTGTGTAGAACGTGGCTGTAAAGCCAGCTGGCCCAGGTGTCTTTTTACATTTTTCAGGGGTTTGATGGTCACCAACACTTCCCTCTTCATGATGGGTTCATCCTTAGTGTCTCTCTCTACCTGCCGAGGGAGGGAATGCGATTAAGTGTTTTTGGGTCTCTATATCGGGGCTATCAGCCACGTAGAGGGTACTATAGAATTCATGGAATGCCTCGGATTCCTCTTCCTCATCCGAGGAGCAGAGGACTCCGGCGAAGTTTAAGACTTCCTGGATATAACATTTAGTATGCTGGGCTCTTAATTTACTTGCAGCTTGCAGGAGGAGCCTGCTTTATTACCGCCCTCATAAAAGCAGGTACCAGAGCGAGCTAAGATATAATTTGCTTTATTGTATTTCAGGGTGTGGATCTGCCCACAGAGCCATATATATCCCCCATAGTTTCTTGGAGGGGTGCGCTTTATGGTCTTGTTCTGCTCAAAGGAGGTTGTCTCAAATCTGGAGCGATTGAACCTCCCTCATTCGCTTTAGGCAGCTCGCTTCCCTGATTAATACCCCCAAGCCACCATCTTCAGGGTGTCCCAAACTATCTGAAAGCCCGCCTCACCCATGTGATTCATTTGTAGGTATTCCTGCACTGCAGTCCTGATCCCACGTTGCACTGCCTGGTCGCTCTGGAGGGTGTCGATCAGTCTTCACGATCCTATTTTGCACTCTGCGTTGGGTCTAAGCTAGTGCAGGGTAACCTCGACTGGGCCATGCTCTGAGATGGTCATCGGCCTCGGAGTGGCTTCTTCCACCTGCACCAACAATCTCTGGTCCAGGTGGAGATGGTTGATTCTGGCGTAGATGTTCTGCGCCACTGATATAAAAGAATAATTGGTCACCATGTGTCAATTAGGCCCAGCTCGTCAAGGGTTGCCTTACCCACAGCAGACAGAACCAGTGTCCCTTCCACTCTCTGCTGGGATTTGTCCAGAGATGCAGGTATGACGCTGTTGAAGTCTCCTCCTGTAATGAGGGGATGTCCTGTAGCCCCAGTGAATTATTGAGTAATGTGGACCAGGAAGAGCTCTTGGCTCATGTTTGGACAGTAAATGGTACAGTTCACAATGGGTGTACCCTCCTTGCGCCCCTCAACCAGGAGCCATCTCCCCCGATCTTCAGTCAGGACTTGTAGTTCATGAAATGTTGTGGCTTCCCAAAATAGGCTTGCCTCCCTTGTGATCCTCGTCTGGACTGAGGCATGGTATTGTAGTGGAAAGGCTCTGGATCAGAGGATATGTCTGCATCAGATCTCAGTTTCCCGAGGATGCAGAGTCGTTTTGTTGGATTGTTTAGGCCTTTGAATTTAGTGTCACAGACATATGTGTTGAGGTCAATCCCTTAAGCGACCTTGATAAGGGTCTCTCACTGTGCTAGATAAGTGGGCTGCCCTGCGTATGTGTCTTGTGCTAGGTAGTTTCGTTTCCCCCCCCCCATTTTTTTTCCTGCTAACCCACATTATAATCTACAACAACTAACTACGAATAATATAAATATAATAATAATAATAATAATCATATATATATATATATATATATATATATATATATACACACAATTATATGATTCATATAATCCCAAGAGGAAACTGCACTCTGATGAAGCATGCTACTAGTTAACTCTAGTGGGTGAGGGTCTCTTCACAAATCTTTCTGAGACTTAAAGGTTCATATATACACATATCACCTTATGGTGGAAGATACATTCGGTCCTTGAACTCAATGCGGGTAAGATTCCGCCATTTCTACTCGACCGTAGTTAGTGATTATAGGATGTCGTCGTTGTTTAGGATTAGTTGTTCAGGTCAGTCGTTTTAAAAACTTCGTTATAAAGGCAGTTTCCCCTTGGGGCAGCAACAAGATGATAATAGTTGAGGAAGAAAGTCTTCTCATGCAGCAGGAGTCAGAGCTAATGTTTAATATTCATGAAGAAGTAGTACCTTTATTGGAGGATATTGAGGCAGATTACCTCCGAGGTAGCAATGTATCCCTGGAGGGCATCTCAACCTGATATCTCCATGTGCAGTGGAGTAAAGATGAGAGCAGCAGAGGGGTTCGGAATGCAGATGGAAGTGGAGCATTCTTCCTAACAAACCGTACGTTGGGTCCATAGGTAAAATATTTTTTTTACCTATGCTACCTACCATTTTGCGACAGGGTAAGGTGGTGTTCAATAAATCACCCTATCTTTCACACATAATTACTCTTTAAAGGCTATGAGATGAGATGATGATTGCACACACAATAGAAGCTACCCTGAAATAATGATAGGTTTGGAGGGCAGCTCACCCTGAAAACCCCGTAGCTTCTAGTTCCCTCCCTCGGATAATTCCAAGGGTTTTGTGTTTAGGTAGGACGAGATGACGATTCACACTAATGGTGACGGGGACACTTTGTCTTGCCACATATTACCCAGAACAAGGTAATTTGGATGTTCTTTTCATGCTATCTCAACTTTTTCAGGTTCTGGGCTATTGCACCTTAGAGGAACTGTAAGTTACTGTGATTGTACAAAATGTACATTATTGTAACAATAGTAATACAATACTGTCCCTACTTATACTAGGGATATGGTTATTTACCTCTGGATGGAAGCTGGGTGGGCGTGAGTGGCTCAAACATGTACACTGTGGCTGATTTCAGATATAAGGGATCATTGATTTGCTCCTAATTTACAACTCCCTTTGATTTTAATGTTACCCTTATTCCTGCAAAAAGAAATAAAGTAAATGAGGAGTTGAAGACAATTTTAAACAACAAAATGCACAGATCCCACTTAGCCTCACACTTAGAAGTGCTCCTTCCTTCTGGACGTAGAGCCCACTCCGACATGTTAGGTATCGGTAGTGTCGACTCTATGATGGGAAACTGCCTTTATAACGAAGTTTTAAAAACGACTGACCTGAACAACTATTCTAACTAACTAATCTAAACTAACCTGAGCTGTGGATTCTTCAAGGAATTGTTTCTTCTTTATCAAGTGTGCGATTTCTAACTTGAGTGACCTCTTTTTCTTCTCAACTTTAATAGTTTTGAAGTATTTTTGTTCACACAAGGCTTATCTTTCGTGGCTGCATGCCTTTCACTTTTTGAGTTTGATAATCCTCAGAAGTCAAACCGATGCTCTTTGGCACTTTAACAGTCACTTTTTCTTTGCATCCAGTAGGTTGGGAAGCATCAACAACATCCTCGACTTGTGCGACCCTTCTTGATCACCCTATGTGATTTCCTTCCAATCTGAACCCCATTGGTGTTCTCCTTGAGCTTCTCAGCTATCTATGTCTTCCTCGGAGAAACTAAATTCCTCCGTGCATGGACCATTCTCTTCTGGCTCACCAATTCGGACTGCCCTGGCATGTCCGTTGCAGTCCAGTAAGGAAAAGGGAATAACAGTCTTTAAACTAATGGTCCCTCTGGAGGCAGATAATGCTTACTGGATGTGGGTTGTTCATGATGGACATCCAATGACCATTAGACAAGATGCTCAGATCGTGTTCATTTTACAAAATGGTGTCGAATCTCATGGACACCATTTCCAATACATCTCATTCTCCGACTGTGTCTATATGCAACATCAATCGTGGTTACCCTCTAAATTGCTTTCAACAATCTCCTGATGACTGCGTATGTGATGCACTACTCAACCCAAAATAGAATCTAAAATAAAGGTCACATTAAGGCTTAATAAGGGCTTACAGTCTAGGTCACAGTGTATGAAAAAGACTTAGCCTATGTCGATGCACAATTAGGGCACAAACTTTTGTAAATAAACACTACCAGACCAAAACATTAGATGGCAGAATAATGCACAATACGCACAACATGTGACTCCAGATGAGATAACACGCTGAAAAATGATTTCATCACTTGTATGCCTGCTTAGAGGTCGTCTGGACCCAGTCTTGACTGTGGTACTGTTTCAGATAACCTTTTCTTCACCCTTGCTCTTTTTTTTGTTGCAGCCTGTATCACCCCTTGGGTAGTTGTCAAGATTTAAATATTCCTTTATATTTATATTTGTTATGATGCTGGGACAAGTAGGAATACAGCCTACTTTGGTCTCCCTAAGCTCACTCTTGTGTCCATCAGTTTCCTGTGCCTCTCTGCACTGATCGTGCAACAGATTTCCAGACTCAATTAATCACTCATTGTTGCTGCCAAATCCAGAAGTCATACTATCATGAGAGCCTCATACATAAGTGGAGATGGGACTGAGCGTGTTCCTGGGCGGTTGCTGCCATCTTGCTGTTTAACTGCAGTATCTGGGGGAATAAGATATTGTTCTGTCTGACTCCAGAGGGTAGATTTACAAATTGTTCATGCTGAGAAGCAACTCAGGGCCATATTATCAAGGAATGGCGATAACATTATCGCCGCTTTAGCAGCAGGAAACTACTGCTAAAGTGGCGATAAGGGGCTTGATAATATGCCCTTGTGAATTCCCATAGAAGCCCAGGTTCTGGTGTGAACACGGGCTTCTATGGGAATTCACAAGGGCATATTATCGAACCCAATATCACCGCTTAAGCAGCAGTTTCCTGCCGCTAAAGCGGCGATAATTTTAACGCCGTTCTTGATAATATGGCCCCAAATTTGTTGCACAAGTGGTAAAAAAAATCAGGGCAGACTCATATCTATTAAGATTGGCCTGCTGCGCTGGTGCTTTAGGACTACCTTGAGCCCTGCAGAGGTGAGTGTGCCCTATATTGCGTAGAATTTGTACTGAAAGCATACTCTTTAGGTACAAATTCCTCTGTTTACACAAGGAATTAGTTACTTACCTGTACACTATAGTTCTCCAGTATTATCTTTCATAGATTCACATGCTTGTATCTTCCCATATCGTCATGGTGGGGGTCTCACTGTAACAGAATAACCAAAGCAGTATCATAGAGAAGAAAACTGCCTAGAAAAGCCCATAGGGACTGTATTATTTGGTAACCAGACCTCCTCATTGTTTGGTCCAAAAGTCAGCCAATCAGCATTGCTGCCCTGCCCTCACACTCCCCAGCAGAACCTTCCTGCCTCAGATTTCCGGCCCCAAGTGGGAGACATGGATAAATACCGAGATAACAGGTTCTGCCTGAGAAACGGGGAGGTGGGCGGGCGCATGTGAATCTATGAAAGATAATACTGGAGAACTATAGTGTACAGGTAAGTAACTAATTCCTTCTCCAGTATTACATCTTTCATAGATTCACATGCTTGTATCAGAGTAGTAAGTAGTACCCACAAAGCCTGTAGTGTTTCCAGGAAAGAACTCAGAAGGAAGTTCTGCAGCTGAAATATCGTTAGAACATGATCTGAAAATACACAGGACAGAGTAATAAAAAAAACAAATACCCCTTATATCATACAGTTTAACCCCCTGAAAGAAACGTATTAAACCATCTATAACAACAACAGACTGTATATAAATATGTATATACTGTATAAAGTATTAACGGAGAACAAAATAATACCTTATTGAAATAGACGTCTCAGAACAGCTTGTCCCACTGCCGTGTCCTCCTTCCACGCAGTGTTCAGACAGTAGTGCTTGGTAAATGAATGCACATTCTTCCACGTCGCCGCTCTGAAGATGTCAGGTAGAGACACTCCTGCAAACAAGGCCATCGACGTCGCCATCTTTCTTGTGGAATGAGCATTCACTCTGGAATGAAGCAGCTTTCCAGCTTTTTCATGACACTTAATGATAGCTGATGATATCCATCTGGCGATACTCAGTCTTGACAGAGGGAGGCCTTTCCTCTGTCCTTCAAATGCAATAAATAACTGTTTAGATTTGCGGAATGTTCTTGTTCGCTCAATGTAGAATTTCAAACATCGAGCGATGTCCAAGGAATGCAAAGCCCTTTCTGCTTCAGATGAGGGATTGCTGAAGAAAGTAGGCAAAATAATTGGCTCGTTAAGGTGAAAAGAAGTAGGAACTTTGGGTATGAATGTAGGATTTGTCCGTAGTATAACTCGGTCCTTCCGAAATTGAAGAAAAGGCTCTTCCACTGAAAAAGCTTGAATTTCGCTAACTCTCCTCGCCGAGGTGAGAGCTAGTAGCAGGGCTGTCTTCCATGAAAGGAATTGTATGTCTGTGTATAGGCTCGAATGGTGGCCTCATAAGTTGCGCCAAAACTGTATTGAGATGCCAGGGTATTAGTGGGCGGAAAGGCTCTAAAGAGCCCTCTGACAAACTCCTTTATCAGCCTGTGAGACCAGAGAGACGGCTCATCTGGCATTCTCCTTAATCTTGATATTGCCGCCAAATGCACTTTCAACGAAGCATGTGACAGACCTGCTTTTGATAACGATAACAGGTAAGGCAGAATACCTTCTGGGGTTACCGTCAACAGATGTAGACTTTGACTGGCACACCAGTGACAGAAGCGTGTCCATTTTGCTTTGTATGCCTTGTTGGTCGACATAGCCCTAGATTGTGATAGTATTTGTCTGCAGTCCTTCAGAATGCTCATGGCTTGGAATTCCCGCTCATGAGGTTCCATGCGGATAATTTTAGCGATGCTAGGTCCGGATGCAGAATTTGGCCGTTGCTCATCGATATGAGGCCCTGGAATGTCGGGAATTGCACTTTGTTGCCTTTTGACATCTGTAGCAGATCTGAAAACCATGCTTGTCTCGGCCAAGCTGGTGCTATCAGAATGACATGACATGGTTCTGATCTCATCTTGCGAAGCACTCGCGGTATTAAAGGAATTGATGGGAACGCGTAAGCGAACATTCCCGTCCAGTCCATGTGAAACGCATTTCCTTTGGAATCCCGCTGAGGGTACCTGGACGCAAACTGATCGCATTTCGAATTGTCCCGGGTTGCGATCAAGTCGAACGTTGGTGTGCTCCATCTTTGAAACACTCTGTGAAGCTGAGTGTCGTTCAGTTCCCATTCGTGCAACACACTCGACTTAGGACATCTCCCCGTGTGTTGAGGATGCCCTGTATATGCTGCACCGGAATAGAAATGTCGTGGCTTATCAGCCATTTCCAAATCCTTTGCGCCAGCGCAGAAAGTTGTTTGGATCTTTTTCCCCCTTGCTTTAGAAGATAAAACATAGTCGTGGTGCTGTCTGTCTGAATGAGCACCGACGAGCTCCGGATTCTGGGCAGGAAAGCTTGAAGTCCCAGAAACACCGCTTTGAGCTCCAACATATTATGTGAAGCTGTGCTTCCCACTCTGACCAGTGGCCCTGGATCTCCAGCTCCTGGAGGTGCGCGCCCCATCCTTGCAACGAAGCGTCCGTCGTCATCACATATTTGTGGTTCTGAGGTACAAAATTCAGACCCTGATTCAAGTTCTTCCGAACCTTCCACCATGACATGGCCACTTTCATACGGTGAGTGATGGTAATCCGATCTTCGAAGGTTCCTTTGGACTGAACCCACTGCTCGTCTAGATGTTCCTGCAAGGGTCTCATTCGAAGACGTCAGTTTGGAACCAGTGGGATGCAAGAGGACATCATCCCCAACAAGGATTTGTACATCCGCACAGAAGTGAACCTTTTTGCTTGAAGGGATGTTGCGAGGCCCATTATTTTCCTCATCCTTTCTGCGGACGGGTATGCTTTCGTTTCCTTGGTGCATATCCATGCCCCTAGGAATTGAATGCCCTGAGCTGGAATCAGTGAAGACTTTTCCAAGTTGGTTCTTAGACCAAACCGATGGAAAAGGCGGATGCAGCACTGAAGGGACCTCCTGGCTCTTGTGAATGATGGACCGGTCACCAGCCAATCGTCGAGATATGGGTAAATACAATGCCCCTTTAACCTTAAGTGGGCCGCCACCAGGGCCATGCATTTGGTAAACACCCTCTGGGCCGATTTGAGGCCAAATGGCGACTCTCCACGGCAAATCTTAAATACTTCCTGTGCTTCCGATGAATTGGAATATGGAAGTATGCATCCATGAGATCCAACGAAGCCATGAAGTCTTTCCTCTTTAACATTAAGAGGATCTCTTGTAACGAGAGCATTGGGAAGGGAATTTTCTTTATGTATTGATTTAGATCCCTCAAATCCAATACCTGTCTCCACTTCGTAGTTTGTTTCTTCTTGATGAGGAAGAAATGCGAATAGAAGCCTTTCCCTCTGTGTTGTCGAGGTACTTCCTCTATAGCCCCCTTCTGCAAGAGTGAATGAACTTCCTTTTGCAGCTCCTGTCGATGTTGTTGATGTCTGAGCACCGGGGGATGATCTGGTGGTATTTGTACAAACTCTAGGGTATGGCCTCTGTTTATTACGTCCAAAACCCATTTGTCCGATGTTATGGACATCCAATTGTCGAAGAAGAGATACAGATAGTGGTCGTTTTCCGGGATCTGCTGTGTGGGGAGCGCCGGCATGAAATCATTGTCGTCTGTTAGATTGTTGATTCTTTCCTCTATTGGAGGACTTGCCCCTAGATTGCTGCTGGAAAGAGGAATTGGAAGGCCTATATTGATTGCCTGTATTGTATTGCCTATATCCCTGCTGGTTATAGGGCTGATATCTGTTGGATGGATATGAAGATCTCTGATTAAATTGACCCCTTGCACCTCTTTTACGAAAGGACTGGAACCTTCCTTGCTGAAGGGATCCCAGCGCCCTAGCCGTATCTGTATCTGACTTGATGCCCTGCAGCACCTCGTCTACATGTTTGCCAAAAAGATTTTCGCCATCGAATGCCATGTCGACAATCTTCGCCTGCACCTCCGGACGAAAGGATGTAGCCTTCAGCCAACCCTGTCTCCGAAGTGAAACTGCTCCTGCCATCTGCCTGAAGGCCATAGAGGAGACATCCATTTTTTTGTTTTGTTTAAATATCCTTTATTAGAGGTATAGGAGAATTAAAGCATGAATGGTACAATACATACATTATCACATCTCAGAGATGTCTGTCATGTTTACGGGGCATATCACCCAATGCACTGGTTGTCTTGCTTCATACATCATGGCTATATTTTTCATCACAAACGTTTCTGTCATGTGCGGATGTACGCCTTGAAGAGCGCCGGAAAATACCATTCAGTCCACTAGACTACATATCCCAGAATCCCCGGAGTTGTGGGCGGAGTATAAAGGGAGGAAGTCGACAACGTGGGGGCGTCGGATATTCTGGTTCCGGACCGGGAGTTAGGCGTTCGTGTTTTGGAGTTCCTGTTTGGCACCGTTTGTTCCTTGGCTGAGATCTCTTTCCTGTCTAGTGGAGGTCGGAGGCGGATTCTTCTACGGACGACTGACAGCGGTGAGACGCAGTTCGTTTTGCCTTGTGTTGTTAACAAGGTGCTTCCTTTGTTTCATTTGGGATAACCCATTTCAGTGCCCCTGTTGGCTGAGTCTCAGGTTGTGGGCTCGTGCAGGGTGCGCTACTTTAATTCAGACCGTGTTCTTCCCGGCGGCGGTTCCCCGTTGGCAGAGCCTTCTTTCATCGGCTCATGCGGGGAACGCCTTGTGGACTTTTCTTTAGTCCGTGTTGTTCCCGGCGGCGTCCCCCGTTGGCAGAGCCTTCTTTCATCGGCTCATGCGGGGAACGCCTACTTGCTTTCCTTCCGTGTTGCGCACCCCTGTTGGCTGAGCCTTTTTGCACCGGCTCGTGCAGGGTGCGCTCCGTTTCCTTTTCCTGTGTGCCCCTGTTGGCAGAGCCTTCTTGCATCGGCTCATGCAGGGTGCACAGAGTTAACCATACACAGATCTGAGACGTCATATCAGGTACTGTAGACCATACATTACATTGGGTGACGTAACCTGTTATTCTATCGCTATTATAAGTTACTTTGTACTTTGGTGTTTGGTCCGTGCAAAAAGGGATCTGAAGTTAGAGAAGCCCTCAGAGTAGCATGGTATGTACTAAGCAAGCTTTCCTATGAGTTGGTCAGGATAGTGTTACAAGCATTCACCAACACCCTTATATGATTGTGTATTGCAGGTGGTGTGCTCTATGTTACAAACCTGTTTGTCGGATCAGATAGAAGGGAAGAGACGTATCTTCAGGGTCTATTCTTAGTTTATTTACAGGTACTGATCACATTGATTATAGAGCATTGTTGTGTTGTATGCCCGTAGAATTGAGACGATCACTTTGTTTGTTTTGTCATTACAGTTCTCCCTCCCTGCTGTCCCCATCCTTTCCTTCCTGTTTGTTATTTTTTCTCTGCCCTCACTTGATCCTTCTTGGGCCCTGGCTATAATAGCTTTCAGGGTTCGGATAGATCAGGAGGTGGCCTTATTACATCATCCGGCTGATCCCGAGGACTTGGAGGATAACAGTTTCAAACCATGTTTGCGCAACAAGGATATAACTTCTGAAATAAACATGAAGGGAAGGAGGGGAGGATAGGGAACAGGGGACATAAAGGGGAAAAAGGGAAGGGTTGGGCATGGTCAACTGATGCTGGAGTAAGATGTGTGCATCTGTGTGCGGGTGCGACGTCATGGGGGGCGTGGGCGATATTCAAAAGTGACTTACGAAGTGAGCATGGCCTGGGGGGGACAGTGTGCCCGTCATGACGAGCATCAGGTGGGAGGGGAGTGACGTGATGGTGGAGACGTCATCAGATCTGTCTGCACGGAATATCTGCAGGGGGTGCGTCGTCGACACTGTCCGGGTGGACGATGTCTGTCGTGGTCTGTGTTAGAAGGTATTCCCTGTGAAAAGAGTTGAGCATTGTGTCCCATAATGTCGCAATCGGGAACTGACGTAGGCCCGCCGTCTCCTCGTTATGGAGGGTGGTGCTTTCCGCCTTTGCCCAGGTGTCTAGGGATGTGTGCCAGTGTTCTGGTAATGGTGGGGTAGCTCTCTTCCAGTGTTTCGTGAGCAGTCTTTTTGCCGTGAGGAGGCTAAGGTCCCAAAAGCGAGAGGGGGCTTTATTCAATGAAGTTCGTTGATATAGGCCTAGTATGCATGCCTCCCATGTGTGTGGTACTGTCATGCCTGTGCATTTGTCCAGTATCATCAGTATCGTCCCCCAGTACGACTGAATCCGCGGGCACTGCCAGAGCATGTGTAGCAAGTCCGCCTCTTCCAGTGCACACCTCGGGCATCTGGCTGCAGCACCCGGGAAATAGCGGTTGATCATACTGGGTGAGAGGTACGCTCTATGTAGTATGTAGAACTGTATCAGTTTGAAGCGCGCGTTCCGTGGCACGTGTCTTGGGCCCAACAGGATCATATTCCACTCCTTATCTGTCCAGTCCCTCCCCTATCAGTAGCCCAGTGGTCACGTAGTGGTTGCAGCGAGTGTTGTGTGTGCGACAATAGCGCCTGCTGTAGCCAGTGCACTACGTGCGTGCCATTCCCCATGACGTGTAGGTTCTGTATCAATTGATGAGTCGGTAGTTCATCAGTGATGTTACCCCACCGCTGCGTGTATGCTAAAAGTAAGGAGGCGTGTTGTAAAAATTGTCCTGGCGGGAGACCTGTGTCAGCAGCTAGCGTTGCAAACGGTATCAGGACACCATCGGCATATAGGTCTGCCATAGTGTCTACTCCAGTGCGCGTCCAATGTTCTAGCGCTGTTTCTGTGACTATAGAGGTGGTCTTGGGGGTGCCCAAGAGTGGGAGCGCCGGGGCGTATGGCTTGGTCGATCTCGTGAGTCGTAGGCTTCTGACATAACATCGCACCGCTACGTTGACGTGTAACTGAGTGGATTTCCGTGGGTGCGTCAGGGGGTGGAATAGTGCATGTATTTGCGTGGAGGAAAACACATCCGTGATTGTGGCTGTGTCTTCCAGGTGGTTTCCTGCAAGCCAAGCAGTGACCCATTGTAGCTGGGCCGCCAGATAGTAAAGTTCGAGGTTCGGTACCGCAAGGCCTCCCTCATCGACTGGTGCATATAGCTTTCTGAGGGCCACTCTGGGTCGGCCCGTGTTCCATATCAGGTCTCTGATCATGGAGGCCAGTTCCCTGAAGGTGCGCGCCTGCACGTATACTGGTATGTTGGCGAAGTAGTATAGGAGTCTGGGAAGTACTATCATTTTTGTCAGAGTCACTCTGCTCGGGACATTGAGCGGTAGGGATTTCCAAAAGGCAATCTGGGATCTTATAGACGTGATGGCGCGTGTCAGGTTACCATCCAGGACATCTTGCGGGGTCCTGTAGATATACACTCCTAGGTATTTGAACGTGGTGTGGTGCCATGGCAGTCTCTCCCCATTAATCGTGATTCCAGGGTCAGGGATGTCAGGGTTGAACGAGTATGCACCTGACTTGGCCCAGTTTACCTTGAGGCCTGACATGGTCTCGAAGGATCTAAAGATCTCCGAGAGGCCATGTGGTATGTGGGTGAGGTCTTTGACGTATAAAAGGAGGTCGTCTGCATATAGCGAGACTGTGTGTATGCCATCCGCAAGTGGGATCCCCCAGTGTATGCCCTCAGCGCGCAGTAGTGCAGCAAGGGGTTCTATTGCTAGTGAAAAAAGTAACGGGGATAGTGGGCAGCCCTGTCTGGTGCTGCGTTGTACTCTAATGGCGTCAGATAGTAGCCCGCCCGTGCGAACTCGCACCACTGGGCGTCTATACAGTAATCCCACCAGTTCAATAAAGTCTTCCCCGAGGTCGAATCTGCGCAACACCGCCAGTAAATAGGGCCATTCGAGCGAATCGAACGCCTTCTCCAGGTCCAGGACTAGGCAGCCCGACCTGGGCCAGTCTTGTGTTGCATACGTTTGTACCCGGAATAGCCTACGTATGTTATGGGAGGTGCATCTGGAGGGCACAAAGCCGTTCTGGTCGTCATGTATCAAGCCAGGCACCAGTCCTGCCAGTCGCCGGGCGAGAGTCGAGGCTAGTATCTTATAATCAGTGTTCAGTAGTGCTAGGGGTCTATATGAGCCGAGTAGTGTATCATCTCTACCTGGCTTTAAAAGGGACACTAATGTTGCCTCATTCATAGTCAGGGGTAGGTCCAAGTCTTCTAGCGCCCCTGCATATACCCTTAGGAGCTCCGGAATTAGGATGTCAGAGCACGCTTTATAGTATTCCGCTGGCAGTCCATCAGGGCCTGGTGCCTTGCCATTCGAGAGGGCAAAGATGGTGTCATGATGTTCCTCGGCTATCAACGGCGACCCAAGGTCCTCTCGTTGTTCATCTGTCAGGGTAGGTAGCATGATATCTTCTAGGTACGTGGTTATGACAGGTGGTGCAGTCAGCAGACGGGATTTGTAGAGCGCGCTGTAGTGAGTCACAAAGGCCTCGTGTATCTGCGCCTGTGTGTATACCATCGGGCCTGCCAGCGACTGCACCGCTGCCACTGGTGTCGTTCGGTTTTCGCGTTGTATCAGCCACACTAGCAACTTGCCGGGTTTATCGCCGGTATGGTGGGTGCGGGCCGAGTGGGCCCTATAGTTGACATTTTTCAATCTGTCAATCAGTTTATCATGCTCCGCCCTTGCATGTATTAAGTCTGTGGTGGGGCCTGCGGCTGCGGTCTGTTCCAGTCGTAGCAGGTCAGATTCTATGCGCCTGAGATCTGCTTCTAAGTGTCGCCGGGAGTGAGCCTGGGTGCCTAGACATTGTCCCCTGAGGACCACTTTGAACGCGTCCCATTCAATCTGTGGTGTCGATGCCGAGCCTGTATTGTCTTCGAAATATTGTGCCGTCTGCGCGCTGATGGAGCCCCTAAACGTGGCGTCCAGTAAGAGGTCGGGTTGTAACCGCCATGTGGGTATTGGTGGTCGAGGTTGGTCCCACATCAGGTCTAGGAGGTGTGGGTTGTGGTCGGAGTGTGTGCGTCCCATGTAACAGGTGTCCGTGATGTTGGGCAAGAGTTCGCTAGAGACCATGTAACGATCAAGGCGGACATGCAGGGCGTGTGCTCCCGAGTAATACGAGTAGACCCTGGAGTGTGGATTGCGAGTGCGCCACGCATCTTGTAAGCCCCATTGTATGGACCACGCCTGTAGTGCTTTCGTAGTGGCCTGAGCTTGTGAGTTGGGTAATGTAGGATGAGAACGGTCAAGTGCCAAGTCTAATGAACTATTGTAGTCCCCACCAATGACCCATGGGACCTCATGCCAGGGGGCCAGTGTGTGCGACAAGCTGGTGAGAAAGTCTGCCAACCCCGTGTTAGGCGCATAAATTGATGTTATGACCAATGGGTTACCATCTAATCTGCCGTGGATCGCCACGTATCTGCCCTCGGGATCTATGTGTACGTCTTGTGTGGTCCAAGGAATGCCCGGTCTGACCCATACCAGCGTCCCTCTAGCGTATGAGGAGAATCCTGTAGCATAAAGTTGTCCGCGCCATCTACGTCGTAGTGTGGCTATTTCAGTGCTGTTGAGGTGAGTTTCTTGTAGGAGGGCAATTTGTATGTGATGGCGTTTGAGGTATGAATAGATTTGGTAGCGTCGGGATGGTGTGTGTATACCCCTCACATTCCACGTGCAGATCTTAATGGGTAGCATTACAGTAATTCAACAAAACCCCCCCATCCGTCCCTGCCTCCGCCCCCCCACACACATCCGCTCATCGTCATGTAGACAGCCCCCGCCACCCCAAAAGCGCCCGGTGAGGCGCACCACTGCACTGTGACCATAGGAGGGGAAGGAAACATGGCTATTGAAACAGTAAACCATTGAACAATATGAACTTGTAGAATACCAAAAGGTCGGATGCGAAACGTGCTCCCGTCCATACTCTCTAGGAGAGCAACAATAATCAAGTCTAAGGGGGTGGGTGTGCTATATGCACGAGATCAAATGGTCTATGTCAATATGATTGTGAAGCGAAGGCATATTGCCTTCCCGGGGAGGACGTATCAGTCTATTGTAGAGAATGAACCCATCATGTACATGTATAAGACTCCATACATTACGTGTTCCAATCGGGCCATCGCCAGGCAAGGCAAAACGTCTCCGTAGCTGTATACTGTCGGGCGTGGGCCCTCACCGCCAGTGTCTGGATTCTTGTCCATCGATGGGTTATATGGCGCATGTGCCCCATGTGTAGAGTATGGAGGACGAGGGGGTTAGTCCATCGTCCCGCTCAGGGCTCATTGTAGCTGTGGTGCCGCAGGTCCGTTGTGGTGGTCACTCGTGATCGTTTCCGTGAGATGTTGCATCCGTCGCCTGATCAGCTGATGTAATCTGCCGTTTGGGGAGTGACATCAGGTCGGTCATCCGAGGTCGGGGAGTCCGATACTCCATAGATGGCTTCATCGTCACTCCGAAGGTCCTGTGCGCTGCCGCCCGCCACCTCACTCTGTGCAGGGGAACCGCTGAGCTCCATCACCAGGCGGAGGGCATCTTGCTGCTGTCTGGCGTCTGCAGGAGGGGAAGGTCGAGCCATTGCGCGTGCACCTGGCTGAGAATTCCAGCGGGGTCGTCGTCTTCGTCTGTGATTGCCGGATTGCCGACGTGGCGTAGGACCCGCCGACGTTTTGGGTTCTGTATCAACTCCGCTGTCGAGCCAAGTTTCCACCTCCGTGGGGTCTGTGAAGAAATGAGTCCGTTCTCCCGCCACGACCCTCAACTTTGCGGGAAAGAGCAGGGAGTACTGGAGGCCCATCTGTCTTAGTCGCTTTTTCACCGCCAGGAAGTCATGTCTTTGCCGCTGGACCTGCACTGTATAGTCTGGGAAGAACATCACCGACGCGTTTTCTATCCGAACCTCTTGGAGCTTGCGGGTTTCTCGTAGGATGGTGTCCCTGTCCCGATAGTTCATTATGCGGAGCAGCATGGGTCTTGGGTTGGAGCCCGTCGCCAGGGGTTTAGTGGGGACCCTGTGAGCTCGTTCTATCACGAAGTGCGGGGAGAGCGAACCTTCCGGTAGGAGGCCCTGCAGCCACCGCTCCATGTGCACTTCTGGGGACCTCCCTTCCCATTTCTCCGGAACTCCGACCAAGCGCACGTTGTTTCTGCTGGTCCTACCTTCAGCGTCTTCAGCCCTGTCCTCCAAGAACTCCACCCTGTTCAACAAGTCCTGGATGTGTTTATGTGACTGGTCGGTTTTGGGCTGAAGTGCCTGTAGTGTGTCTTCCAAGGTGGTGGTGCGCTCCGCCAGTTTTTTGTGATCTGCCCTCAGGTGCGTGAGATCGATGACCACGCTGTCGATTTTGGTGGCCAGGGAGGTGCGGCTTAGGCTCAGTGACTCCTCAAGTCTTTCCATCGCCGCCAGCATAGTGTCCAGCTTGGCCGCCATCTGGTCCGAGTCGGTGTGTTTCCCGGTCTTATCCATCTTGGCCTTCTGGTTAGCGTTGCCGGTGCCAGTTCTCGTTTTGGGCCCGTTAGACATCTGCGTCACTTCTTCGGGCCTTGCCTAGCAGCTCACGTCGCCCTCAGAGGGCCGGTTCGTGTAGTCGGCAGTCCAACCACTGGGCAGGCGAGTGCTGTACAGTGTGTGTGGCCCCTATGTGGGCACGCCCTCTGGCAGTGGTCTGTGGCGTCCTGCGCTCGGCGGGTTGATATGACTGGGCTGGTGCGTGGGAGAGGCCAAGCGTGCGTCGCGTTGCTGAGGGTCAAACACCACGGCTGGCCATGTGGGTCTGTGCGGCACTCCCAAGACGTGTGTGGTATTGCAGGTGCCCCAAGAGTTGGACCGGGGGTGACCACACGGCCCCGCCGGCTCCGGTCGCCACGTGGGTGCGTTCTATGTAACGCGTCGTTGGGTGGGCCGGCGCCATCGTAGTAGCGTGTGCCACGGGTCTTTCGTGGTTGCCCTGCCTCGTTGCCGTTACTTTCCCAGCAAAGGAGCAAGGTGCCTGGGCTGGGGCGTGTTCCTGTGGCCCGGTCCGCACTGACCGCCGCTTGGCCGCGTTGGCCAGGGAGGCTCCGCTTGGCTTCGTAGAGGAGACATCCATGGCAACGTCAATGGATTCCGAGGCCGACTTTGCCCCATCACGGATGATAGTAGCTGCCTCTTTTTTCTTATCCTCCGGGAGCGCAGCCATAATAGGTGCCAAACCCGACCACATTTGCCTGTTAAAACGGCTGATTAGGGCCATCGCATTGGCTGCTTTAATAGTAGAGGCTGCCATGACCGCAAACCTCTTCCCGGCTCCATCCATCCTCCATCCCTCTTTATCTGGCGGCACCATCAAAGTAGAAACCGGATTCTTGGAATTCCTCTGAGCCGCCTGCGTCACCACCGACTCCGGTCTCGGATGTCCTATCAGACAGGCCAGAGAAGACTCTGGTGCTCTATATTTCTTTTCTATTCTAGGAACCGAAACCGCGATGGAGGCCGGTGTCTTCAAAATTTTTAGTCCCTCCTCCCAAAGGTGAGGAATAATCAGAATTGAGCAAGCAGACTTCCTGGCGTCATCCTTGAAATCATATAAGAAACATTCAGTTTCTTTAACCTCCATTTCCAGATCAAATCTCTTGGCTGCTTTTTCCATAATGTCATGGAATCCTCCAATATCCTGAGGAGGAGAAGTGGTTGGCGGCGGAGTAGGTGAAGGGGCCGACGGCAAAATGTACTCATTCCATTCCTGACCTACCGTAGAATATTGTATAATTTCACCTTCCTCAGGTTGCTCATCATCATCATTAGGTCCGTTAGATCATCCCTGATTGTGATCACTGGAGGTGATCTCACAGACTGCGTGTGAGGAGTAGAATGGGTTCTTGGAGGCTGTGTTGCAGGTGCCGGCGTAGATGGCGGAGGCTTATTCGCCTCTGGAAAACGACGATAATAGTCGATAATCATGAACCTCAGGTCAGAAACCAGAGCTACAGGTATGGAGACTGACTCTTCTCGCGACTCTTCTTGTTGCTCATCTTCCTCACCATAATCGCAAGTCTCCTGGAAAGATTCATATCTTGTAGACTGAGACTGAGCCCTCTCCTTAACGGAAAACACCTCCTCATCATCTGTGTCACGGCTTTTTATCCTAAGTTGTGAAGGACTGTAGGCCACTCCAGACGACTCCTCCCCTTCTGAATCCTGCTCCAGCAAAGAAGATGGGGGTAGAGGCGAAATCTGCGTCCACGACGTGAATTCTGCAGATTTGCTTATGGTCGTTGAACCCCTCGACGACTGAAATGAGCGAATGGAGATCAAAGTCTTCGACTGTGGTGATTTAAATGCCTTTGCCGTTGAAATTACACTCTTCGTCGACGGAGTCGTCGACGCCATAGCCATCGTCGACGGAGCCGTCTTCACAAAAGCCATCGTCGAGGGAACCGTGGTCGACGGGGTCTCCGTCGACGACTTCGTCACTGATCCCATCGTCGACGATGTCGTCGTCGACGGTTTCCTCGTCGACGGTATGATCAAACTCGTCGACGTAGTCGTCGTCGACACTGTCTTAGTTCCCGTCGTCGATGCAGCTGCCGTCGTCGAAACCGTCGTCGACGGTGAAGTCGTCGACAGAGCTGAAGTCTTTGCCACAGATTTTACAGTAGAAACCAGGGAGCTGGTCGACGGAGCAGACCCTGCCCCCTTCTGACCTTACAGCTTCTTGAGGGGAGTATGAGGGAGAGATGAGACCTCCTTCCCCTTTGATTTAACCTTCTTAGGCTCCACCATTTCCTCAGAATGTGAGGCCTTTCTCTTTTTAGGTGTTAAGCTTGTAGACTCCTCACCAGAATCTGAATCTGATGCGGCCTTCTTCTTTTGAAGCCACAACAGCAGACGAGCCTCTCTGTCCCTCAGAGTTTTAGCAGAGAAGGTTCTACAATATTTACAATCCTTGGCCACATGCTTTGGATGAAGACAATAAAAGCAGTCCTTGTGAGGGTCTTCAGAGAAAAGCCTAGCCTTTCCACAGGATCTGCAAGGCCTGAAAAGCCTCTTTTTAGAGCTTTCAGCCATTATAAAAGAAATAGGTACTCACAATACCTTAATCCAGATGATAAGACAGTTGAAAACAAAGGTCAATAGTTCACACAGGAACAGCAAACTGAGCAGAGCTCAGGGAGACTCCTTTCTCACACGAAGGCGGTTGGAAATCTGAGGCAGGAAGGTTCTGCTGGGGAGTGTGAGGGCAGAGCAGCAATGCTGATTGGCTGACTTTTGGACCAAACAATGAGGAGGTCTGGTTACCAAATAATACAGTCCCTATGGGCTTTTCTAGGCAGTTTTCTTCTCTATGATACTGCTTTGGTCATTCTGTTACCGTGGGACTCCCACCATGACGACGGGGAAGATACAAGCATGTGAATCTATGAAAGATGTAATACTGGAGAAACACAAGTATCCTAGGCATTAGATTCTTGATGTGAAAATCACAACACATACATTGTGTTTTTTTCGAGAAATGAAAACTTTTCTTCTTCTTAGCGCATGCTTCAAAAAGGCGTTATTTTTACAAGTTAAGCCCAGTCTGGCTATCTCAGTAGATCGGGCTATTCGTACAATGTAATGCCCCCTTGACACAAGGTGACACAAAGCGCTTTTTTGCACTGAAAAAATTGCACCTTTCCAGTGCACAATACCTTTTACGCCGAAAAGTAAATACTGATGTGTTGCTTTCTTTGACTTTTTGTCGCGGTGCATTGGCAAACGTGTTAGTAAATCTCGGCCCACGAGTCCCTCTTCCAGCGGACTGTTGCTAGAGTGCTGCACTGCTGCCTCTTATAACTTACTAAAATAGGTAGTTAACACCACATCACAGCTGATGTTGCAAGAACTATTATTATTATTGCTGATACCCTGGAGTACCGGCTTGGAAGCACACAAATCTGCAGCCATCTTGCCATATTAACAGGATCACCATTGTCACAACCCCACTCTTCTTAATTACCCCCCCTCCCCAATTCACTTTTCCTATTGTGGTGTTAAAATGTATTTTAATTTGTACAGCACTTTCCTACCCGTTGTAAGTTCCAAACCACTTTCTGAATGATCGAATCAGTAGCTACTCCGTTTGTATCATCTATATAGTGAATCACACCCATCCAAAGCTGTACAAAGCTTCGATTTATATCTGGTTCTTTGGTGCCCGTCAGAGTATCTGGTTCGAAGGGCACTGTAGTTTGGCCTACATAGGACATGTAGGGTGAGATCTGTGAGGTTAAGCATTGCGTAGCCAAATGTTTCTGCACATAAGTGTCAGGTATTGCAGTGTGTGAGAATAGACTGTTCTGCATGCAGGCACTTGCCATCTTTAGGAGAAGAATGTATTTTAAGGTAAAACTAAACACTGATGTATATCAGTGGGGTCAACCAGAGTATACACTATATTGAAAGCACCTAAGAGCAACATAAATCAGTAGAGGCACTGTTAAGCCACCATGGGATTGCTATATGGAGACAAGGCCTAACCTGTGGACAACTCTTGAGCCATCTGGATGTGCTATATGGAGTCTACCTAGGAGTAAACAGGAGCCCTACATACATGAGGGACTGTTAAGCCACTAAGGGCCATATGTATCGAGGCCAAATGGGTTTGCAAACGCCGAAATTCGCAGAATTTCGGCGTTTGCAAACCCATTTTCGCAAAATGGTATGCATGAAAGAATTTGGGTGCAAAATAAGGAATCGCAAAATGTGCCATTCCTTATTTTGCGATTGTATTTAAGGAATCGCAAATTTTGCGATTCCTTAATAGCAATGCATTAAGCAAAAAAAATCCAAAATGCCCTTAAGGAATCGCAAATTACCACCAACTTGTAGTTGGTGGTATTTTGCGATTTCTTTTACAAATGCCCTTTATGCAATTTGTAAAGGTGCCATGTGACGCTCATACATGCCCTTAGGGCATGTATGTGCGCCATATGCGCACACATGTCATTTTCAGGGGTGCAGCAGGGTGTTCTTGAGACACCCCTGCACCCTTGAAATTATTCTCAATTTGCGATTAGCAAATTGCGAATCGCAAATTGAAAATATTTTCGCATTCATTCCTATGGGCCTCCTGGCCCATAGAAATGAATGGGAAATTATTCCTTAATTGCGATTAGCAATTTGCTAATCGCAATTAAGGAATTTTAAGAAATCGCTAAAAAAAAGCGAATTTCTACATACATACCATTTTGCGAATTCTAAATAGTGATTCCTTAAAAATCGCTATTTAGAAATCGCAAAAGGGAATGTTGATACATATGGCCCTGAGTGCTATAGGGAGTCCACCTGGGAGCAGCATGGCCTAATCTCACTGAAGCACTTTCAATCCTAAATGGAGTATTATATGATGTCCACCCAGGAGCGCCAAACCCACACACCCTCAAGACCTGTATGCTTGACTGTCTGCTGTTGTGATGGCCAGGCGTCCGGTTGTAACTGTGTAAGAAGTGACAAATAACTCCATTGTTCCTCCTATTGCATGCAGTGTTTTCCACTGTAGATTATTTGGTGATGAGAATGTCCTGTTTTCTTGACTTTGTAAAATCTTTTCCTGGCTACCTCCTGCACTAAGAGGCACTGAACTGAAAACATTTCACTGTAAGTGGTAGAATTTTTAGAACATGGACTTTTACAGAATGGAACCTGGTATTGCACAACCTATACCTAATCTCTTTGTATGTGATCCATTTGTCCTGCCTGGCTCCATCATACAACACACTTCTATTAGCTCCCCTTTATAAAGACTCCTATTTCCACAAAAAGAAAAATATTACTTACCCTGTAAGCATCTGTTCGTTGCATGTAGTGCTGTATACTCACATGCTGTGCATACTCCTGCCATCTAGTGATAGGCTCAGATGCGTGCAAGTTGTTTGTCTTCGAAGAATTCTTCTCGAGTCATGAGGTAGTGCGACCTGCAATGCACATGGTCATTGGCTCCATTGTTATATTGTTTTTCCGCACAAAGGGTGAGAACGACTGGAGCATAGCGACACAGGAAAGAGAGAGATGACCATGCAAGGGAAGCAAAAAGTAATGGTAACTGCAACAGCCAGAGGTTTCGGAAAGGAGGGTCGGCGCATGTAAATGTTCTGATTGATTGATTGAGCTACAGCACTACATGCCAAGAACAGATGCTTACAGGGGAAGTAACATTTTCTGGTCCAGGCATGTGTGGCTGTAGTTATACATGCTGTGCATACGCTGAAAAGCAATCCTCCCCTAAGTGGTGGCTAGCCTGCGGATGTTGCAGAAGACAAAAAAAAGGTATGCAGTACAGCCTGGCCAACATTTGCTTGTTGGCGGGCTAATACTCTACAGTACACAGTAGCGCCTTGTGAAAGTGTGTGGTGTGGACCAAGTAGCTGCTTTACAAATGTCTATTGGAGTGCTCCCAATGAAGGTGTGGAAAAGTAAATTTTGCCATGTTCTGTGTCCCTACGTGTCATCCATCATATGTTATGTGTGCATGATTAAATATGCATATGCATTCCCCATGTTCGATTAATGACGCAATTATAGTTGTGTCCATCTCTAATATGCCAGTTTCTAGTCCTCGTGAATACTACGAATATCAGGCCTATGTAAAGTTACGTTGCCACGTTTCTCAGTGTGCACGTTATTTCATTGTAAAGTCCCCGTTTCTAGGCCTCAAAAGGGCCCGGACATCAGATTCAGCTCCTGTCTCCTAAAGCCTCGCTGAGGAGCGATACAGCCCCCACCTGTATCCTCGACCCTTCACTTACTTCCTGCCTCACAGTGCCCGGTTCAGCTTGGCTCTGCCTCTGAGTCTGCCAAAAGTATGTTATAGTTCCAGTTATCAGTTCAGTCCTCCTTCTCTGCATTCCTAAGCTACTGAATCGCATCAATAGTTTCCGTCATTGTCTAGCCTTCACGTCTCCACGTTAGAGAAATACTGCATTTAATGGTCATTTAATATTCTTCATCACGTACTACATGTAGAATAATGCATAGTCCAGTCTTAGAATCAAGTCAGCCTTTCCCCTCCTAACTTCTAGTTTATATCAACATGTTCTCTAAACATCAGATACTAGATACTGCTTAGGTACATGTCGCCCTGACTCTCCAGACTTCAGTCTCTGCTCCTAGCACAGAGTTCATAGCCCCCAGCTTCTCCTAGTGATACGTCATTGCTAGTTTGCGCGCACCATCAGGTTAGAGGTCCCGGCTCCTTAGGTAGCCCCCTCCATGGTTTCCGCCCCATTCATGACATATTCTGTTACGTTTGCATCACATGTCTATGTATACGCCCTGTTACACCTCTTTTCACCCTTATCTTTCGCGACTGCTACGCGTCACACCTTCTGCTCCACCCACTGCTACGCCTATTGCAATGTAATGCTATGTGTTTGCGTTATGTATATATGCTCATGCACTGTTATTAAAAAAGCCATTCCTTTTCCTTGTCCCGATCCTGACACCAGCAGCGCTGCTGGGCCCTGCCATCCTATTCCTATGCAGGTTGTCCTGTTCCTGTCCTTTATGCTGTAATAAACCTGCGAAACTCCTACTACCTCGAATTTTGACTCTTATTTATTGAGCTATCTGTTATTCATTTATACATTCAAAAATAGGGTATTATTTATTTATTTACCACATAATGGCGCCCGAATAGGGACTTGCCCTTTCCCCACGCGTCGGTGAAGCCACGCCGACCCCCTGACCCTCTGCAGTCGTGACGGAACTCTTCTGCGCACCGGCAGATATTTCTGCTTCAAGTATCCCTCAGGCCCACGGAGGAGACGGAGGAGGCGGTCCAGCATCCAGACGAGACGGTGGAGGAACGCGGCGAGTCCCGACCAGAGCCCAAGCCGAGAGTCCGAGGTATCCGGAGGCCCACCCGTAACTGAAGTCCGAAGTTCGTCCGTCCGACGTCCAAGCAGTCCCGTCCAGTCTGAGGCCTTCCGTTCTTGCTGCCCGGTGAGTACCGTTACTGGGGTGGTATCTAGACAGGGTCAATTTAATTGACTCTGGTCCGTGGGTTGGTGGTACACAGACCCACAAACGAAGTGTCCACTTCGGTGGATGCGGGTCCTGACGTGTCTCTTTATGAGACCGGTAAGTTTCGTACTGTTTCAGCAGTGCATCTAGTTCCTGTTCTAGTCAGTTCTGTTCTCGAGAAAATTCATGTATTCTGTGTTCCGTATTCCAGGTAGTATTCTGTTCGAACTGTTATTTTTAAATGTTCTTCATGTATTTTAATGTCGTGGTATGAATGGGGAATAAGTATCGTGTTTATTGTGTATTGTATTGTGTCTAGATTATAGTTCAGTCATGCCGCTCTTTTCGAAATTACGTCAGTTAAAAACCAGAAAGGGTCTGCTGGAAGCAGCAGTTCCAGTTCCGCCTAGGGACAGTCCAGGTCATTTTATGTATCAGAAGCATGGCATAAGCGCCATATTGTATCTAGATTTATGGGTAGAGTATACCAAACAGTTAGAAGAAAAGTATAGATGGCCCGTATCGGGTACATGGGATGCCGAATGCATCATGCGAGTAGAAGAAGCATTATGGAAAAAGAAAGCCAGACAGTCACAGAAAGATGCCATCGAGTTATGGCGCAAAGAAGCTCATAAAAGAACTGAAAAGGAAATCAGAAAGTCAGAATTAAGTAGAGAATCCTTAGAACGAGCACAAGAAAAAGAACTAATCGAGATAGGTGAACAAGTCAAAGCCGAACAGTCAGACAGACAGAGGCATGCCCTTATTAGGGGTATGTATCCTCTCCTTGCCGAGGGCTTGCCAAAAGCGACCCCAGAGGCATCCAGTAATTTCCCGCCACCATTAGTTCCGACCAAGCTACGTCACAAACAGACCGCAGCTGATATTTTTATTTCGTCCTATTTGGACGACACAGTCCCAGAATATGCAAATCCTGTTCGCGCTCCGCCAGTCCCTGTAAATCAGGCACTTCCCGCTCCTCCAGACACCGGAGTACCTGTTACGGTACCCCCGGTCCAGCCCGCCATACAAGTCCAGCCTGCATTTCCATTTCCCACTCTGCCAGGACGAAGAGCCTCAGTAGACGACTCTAGTTTAGGGGCCGCAGGGGGAGGTACTCCTCAAACCCCGCCGCCACACAAGCGTTTAACGACAGCCGAATTACATGCACAAGCGTCACAGCGTACGCCCAGACATCAGACTGTAGCAGAAATAAGAAAATCCCTTGCCGAATGCGGCTATGATCCAGTCCCAGGCGAGGATAATATGGTTTTATATTCATTCCGCGTAAGAAAGGTGGCCGAGTATCTAGTCACCTTACCGAATATGAAAGAAGATCTAGACAGAATATATCGTTTCATCCGTACAGGGGATGATCCAGAAAGTATTAGCGAGGCCATGTCTCAAAGGAAAGCCGAGATCCAGCTCATGATATTAAAGTTTCTGATCAATTGTCTAATAAGAGAACAAGATTACCCGTCTAAAGATCCGGCTGAAATGAGAACCCTGACAAGGTGGAGTGATAATATAGCCGAGGGTAAGCACAAGACCGTCGGTGCTATGGAGAGTATGTACAAGAAAATCCGTAAAGAAATAATAAAATTACACGAACAGCGTAAAGCAGCACAAGTAAGCGAGAAAGAAAGTAACTCTGATACTGAAGAGGTAGAGGACGAGAATCCCGCCAGAATAGCGTATGTAGGAAAATCTAGATTTCCAGATCGCCATTTACGCCTAGAACACAAGTCTATTTTTCATTCTCCAGCACCAGAACAAGGTTCTCTAGAACAAGTATTCCAAGCTACCGATCACATTCTGAAATCACGAATCGGTTACAGTGAGTTAAGTACCATGCATGAACAAGAACTAGCCCGATCAGCAGTCCGATGGATTACTGATTCTACCACTTTTCCAGACGAAATAGTGGCACAGATGTTTCTGAAAATGCCCCCAGCCGAACAACGACTGGCGGGTATGTATATGATTCAGCACCTCATTACATTGTATGAGGGTCAGCACTCTGATCCAGGCCCGTTACATGATGTCCTGAACGAGTTACTCCAGTATAGATGGAAAGGTCTAGGTACCGATTTAATTAGTGTCATTCTAGAACAGCGTCACAAATATAGAACGTTTTTGAATCCGCATTTTGTTCCTGCCTCACCCCCAGAAGGTAAACCATTTTACATGGAGAGACAGAATCCGTTACGAGAAGTCCACCCAGTCAGAGGAACGGGTGGCGAACTAGAACGAGTGTTTGTTTACACTCCGATTACAAAGATGGAACTCCTCGAGATGAAGAAATTAATTCCCTGTCATGACAAAGATCCAGCAGGGTTCCATAGAGAATTAAAAGACATGCTCCGTATGGGAGAATACACGTATCCAGATATAATTAAAATGTTAAAGGTTCTGCTGCCCGCAGGGGTGTATGAAAAGCTCAAGGAAAAAGAATGGGAGGTGGGGGAGAAAAAGATCGATTGGGCAGTTCTAGAAGCTGAAGATAAGGCACGAGTACCAGGTACCGGTCTTGGAGATAAATGTAAAGAATTACCGGAATTATTAATACAAGTTTTACCCAGATTATTGACAACTAGAAAAGAAGACTGGGATGCAATCTCAGCCTGTAAACAGAAACAAGACGAAGATATTAGTGATTTTTATTCTAGATTTGAAAAATGTTTTAGCATCAACAGTGGCCTCAAGACAAGTAGTGAGTCATACCCTCACCTTTTTGTTACTAAATTAGTCGAGAATTCAAGCCCACAAATTAAAAATCGAGTTTTGAAAGTCGAAAGTACCTGGCAAGCTAATACCCCGTCCCAGATGTTGCAGATGCTTCAATACCACCAGAATAGAATCAGAGAAGAACAAGAACACAAAAGAAAACGTATGAAAGACACGAAGATGAAAGTACTAGTTGCACAATCTGTTCCTCAAGACAGTCAGAAGAGGGGTCCGAATCAAGCCAGTCATCCTGCAGCTCCCGTTAAAGGGAACTGCAATTATTGTAAACAGCCAGGTCATTTTATAAATGAGTGTGCAGTTCTGAAACACAACATAGCTACTGGTAAGACTAAAGAAAGACCACGTCCGCCTAGACAAGAACAAGTTTCACAGATTCCTCAGCCACAGAATGCGCCACAGACAGTTACAGCTCCGCAGCCTATCGCTGCAACACAGCATGTCACACAGCAGATGTACCAGTATGCACAGTCTGAGTATCCAGAGTACCAGCAGTATTCATGAAACAGCCTAGAGAGGGAGGTAGGCTTGCCTCTCATCGAGATACCTGTAGATCAAGAAGGTCCCTATGTTCACAGTCAAGTATTAGGGAAAGACAGAAAGTTTTTGATTGATACAGGGGCAAGTAGGACCACAATTAGTCACGCCGAAGTTCCAGGGGCTCCGCTCTCAGGCTCAAGAAATGTTTCCCTTGGATTTTCAGGAAAACCTATCGTAAATGAGATTTCAAAACCAGTTTCTCTAGAAGTAGGTCCATTGTCCCGCACTACTGATCTGTTACTTACTAAGTCATGTCCAGAAAATCTATTAGGCATTAAAACACTGAAAGAGTTAGGTGCAGTTATATGCTGTTCCCCAGAGGGAATACGATTGTTCCTACGTGACTTTAAGGGTCACTATGTATTACGAGATTTTGATTCAAGACTGTCTAATGTCCCGCAGCACTTATGGGCGCAAGGTCCAACTGATGTAGGTTACATGCAAATCACACCCTATCGTGTGACTCTCAAGCCAGGTGTAGTGTTACCACGAATCAGACAGTACAGATTGCCACCTGAGGCTATAGCAGCCTTATCCAAAATTATTGACGAGCTCATGGCTCAAGGAGTGGTTGTAGAAACTGACTCCAATGTATGTAATTCTCCGATCATTCCAGTCATGAAACGTACTGATCCAAATGCACCCCCAGTATATCGATTAGTGATTGACCTACGAGAGCTTAATAAATGTATTATTCCGCAGTACCCAGTTGTCCCAGACATCTCTTCCCTATTAACGGCCATTGATTCCGAAGCCACGTTCTTCACTGTCATAGACCTCAAGAACACATTTTTCAGTGTTCCTATTCATCCAGACAGCCAGTTCCTTTTCGGATTTTGTTTAAATGGAAGGAGCTATATGTTCACACGCGCTCCTCAAGGTTTCACAGAAAGTCCTAGTATTTACAGTCAAGCACTCAAGAGACAACTAGACAACATTCACATGCCAACTGACACTGCCCTGCTCCAGTATGTCGATGATCTACTGATCACAGCCCGTTCTGAACGTGCTTGCGAGCGAGCATCACTGACAGTTCTGTATTTCCTAGCCGAGATGGGGCACAAGGTGTCCCCTTCTAAGCTTCAATTCTGTGTCCAGCAAGTGGTCTACTTAGGACACTTACTGTCCAAGAGGGGTAGACAGTTGACACCAGACCGTATCCAGTTAATAGCGAGTCTTCCTCAGCCCAAGACCCAGAAGGAGGTACGTGCTTTTATTGGCCTTACTTCTTATTGCAGACAATGGATTCCTCAGTATGCATTTCTAGCCAAGCCACTGATACAGTTAACGACACAGGAGGCAGCCGTATCGACTGTCCTCCCTTGGACATCTGAACATACACTTAGTTTCAATGAGCTAAAGAAAGCCCTATGCCAAGCTCCAGTTCTAGCGACACCGGACTACAGTAAGCCTTTTACACTTTTCGTTACTGAACGCGAAGGTACAGCATTATCTGTTCTCACACAAGATCAAGCAGGACAATACAAGCCCTGTGCTTATTTTTCGAGCACATTAGATCCTGTAGCCCAGGCTCTGCCTGCGTGCCTCAAGTCAGTTGCAGCCACAGCACTAGCTATCAGACAAAGTGATTCCATAGTCTTAGGACACTCCTTGACAGTACAAGTTCCACATTCCGTGGAAATTCTTTTAAACCGAACACAAACTCAGCACTTGACAATTGCACGTTTAACAGGTTATGAATTGACACTGTTCCAGCCACACATAGAAATCAGACGCTGCAACGTTTTAAATCCTGCTACACTGTTACCATCAGTTAATTCAAATCCAGCCACACATGATTGCGTGGAAGTAGTTAACATTACGACAAAGCCAAGACAAGATCTGACAGATACTCCGTTACCAGACCCCGACCTGACACTTTATGTGGATGGTTCATGTATGAGAACAAGTACAGGAGAACTAGTCGCCGCGTATGCAGTGACTACCGACACAGAGGTTATTGAAACACACCGTATTGACACCCTGTCCGCTCAAGCAGCAGAGCTAGTTGCTCTGACACAAGCCTGCATACACGCCAAGAACTTGAAAGTTAATGTTTACACAGATTCACGTTACGCATTTGGAGTCGTACACGACTTTGGAGTGCTCTGGCAGGAGAGAGGTTTCATGACTTCTCATGGAACCAAGATTCAGCATGGTCTCCTTATTCAAGCTCTGTTAGATGCCATACATTTACCGACATCCATTGCTATCATGAAGTGCAAAGCACATACGAAAGTTACTGACATTATTTCCCAGGGTAACGATCTAGCAGATCGCACAGCCAAGCTTACAGCACAGACTCCAGACATTCCAGTTAATCCGACACAGACACACACTCCAGATCCGACTACATGCATGACAGTTAAGGACCCTACTCAAGATGTCATAGATATCCAGTTACACGCTACTCCCGATGAAATCAAGAAATGGTCCGAACAAGGAGGGGTCCAGACAGATCAAGGATGGTTAACAAAGGGTAGAGCCACATGGTTTCTCCCCGACTCTATGGTTCAAGTCATTATTAATACCGCACATAGTCCAGCACATTTAGGAGAAAAAGCTATGTTAGACAGTATCCAGAACATTTGGTTCAACAAGCATTTACGAGCTGCAGCCAAGCAGAAAGTCCGTACCTGTATGATATGTTGTCAGTTTAATCCAGGTAAAAGTGTCCCGGTGGAACAAGGTGGATTCCAGCCCCCTGACCACCCTTTTGAAGTCCTCCAGATGGATTATATTCAGATGGAGCGATGTCGAGGTTTCAAGTATGTCCTTGTAGTTGTATGCGCTTTGTCCAGGTGGACGGAGGCATATCCAGTTCCAGATTACACAGCCGCGACCACTGCCAAGCAGTTGGTTCGTGAGTTCTTCCCCCGTTATGGACTCCCTAGAGTCGTATATTCTGACAACGGCCAGCCATTCTCATCTGAACTCATGAAGCATGTCTCCCTGTTGTTAGGGTACCAGTGGAAGTTTCATTGTGTACGCCATCCTGAAGCAGCCGGTCTTGTAGAGAGACATAATCAGACTCTGAAAATCCGTATCGCCAAAGTATGCAAAGAAAAAGGTGTGGACTGGCTAGTAGCTCTGCCAGTCGCTTTATTTTATATGCGCATGGTCGCACATTCCAGATCAGGTCTGTCCCCGTATGAGGTCGTTTTCGGCCGCCCCCCTAACATGTGGGGTACTCCTAGACCCCGAAGTATTACCGATGTTTCAAGTAATATGCTGACAGATTACCTAGCTTCCTTGATGTCTGCCCTCAACTCATGTCGTTCACAGGTTGCCGCCGCATTTCCAGACAATACCGAGGTGGCACCGCATGAAATCGTTCCAGGATCCATGGTATTGGTGAGGAATTTCGACAGATCAAGTCCGCTGGAGCCTCGCTGGAAAGAGCCCCGACAGGTCCTCCTCACCACCCGTACAGCCGTGAAGTTGGAAGGTCGCAAAGGCTGGGTGCACCTTTCTCATGTAAAACAATTTAATGGACTGAAACCCGTCTTAAAGAACATTTCCCAGGATTTGAAGGATTGCCAAAATATTGTTCTCAAGGACTGTCCCGCAAAAGACATTGCTACAAACCCTCCCCTGTTAGAGAAAACTCCGCAACAGGAGTATAAGTTAAAACTCCGGTCTAGTAAAATAAGTCAGTCAGTTTGATTGTCTAAGTCCTCCCCTAGGTGAAACGGTTAGACTGTTTCTGACATGTATAAAATAGACCCCCATAGTGAGAGAGTTAGTCAAAACTCAATTCGATGTATCGTTTTTCTATGTTTCATATTGTTTCTCAGCATTATGATTTCCTGCACCAGTTATGCATTTTTCTTGTATTTCCCAGTTCTTCATGTAAATAAGTCTGCTAATGCTACAGTAGAGCACACGTTTAGTGATCTGCCTCCTCATGAACTCTCTTACCGCCTCGCTATGCGAAATAACTCATTCATCCGCATGTTACATTACTCACATCAGACCAGCAATGCCACTAATTGTTGGGTGTGTGGTCGACTCCCCCCTTTCCAGACACCGAAGGGAGTTCTGCCACTTTTTCCTTATCCATTCTCACATAATGGTTCGTGTGGAGCATGGTCCACGTTAACGTCATCCTCAACAGATATGTCTTTTCTTAACAGTACATGTTTTCCAGACAAGCAAGGTCTTCCCCACAGAACAGGGTTAGATCTAGAAAATGAAGTGTATAATTTAGGTAATTATTCTTCGAATTTCATGGTCTTGAATGTTCAGTCTGATACTACTCCAGACTTACCTGCTATTTCAGTACTACCAGTCAAAGGCGAATTATGTGTCCGAAATTATGGTTCTGTACATGTAGGACATAGTGATTGTACTACTATTATCAAGTATAGTGACAGTGGGAAATCTATCTTCAAAGCTTCACGTCATTCTTATTTTATTTGTGGTCAAACTGCATATGTTCGTCTGCCCCTCGGTTGGGAGGGAACCTGTTACATTGCCTTCCTACTGCCACCAGTTTTCCTAGCCCCATCTGATTATCACAGAAACACACGTCAAGTACACATTAGACATAGAAGGGAGTCCCCAATTGTCGATTATACTGAAACTACTCTAGAACAGTATACAGATTTCAACAGAGGTTTCTTTTTCTTTATAGGACCTATCCAGAATAGTAAGCTAATCCGTAGGTTAACCAGAACCCTCGAAGCTGTAGTAAATGAGACTGCCTCTGCTCTAGGTAACTTAACCGAAGAGCAATCTGCTATGAGATTTGTCATTTTACAGAATCGTCTCGTCCTTGACGTCATACTGGCCGATAGGGGCGGGGCCTGTAGAGTCATCGGATCTAGTTGCTGCATTTTCATTCCTAATAACGCGCCGTCTGTTTATTCAGCTATAACCAGACTCCATAAAATTGCCCATCTGTTACACCAAGATCCAGGCACCTGGACATGGTCCGGTTGGTTCTGGAATATAATTTCCGCATGGGGATGGAAAATATTGTCCTTTCTAGGTATTGCAGTAGCGATCATATTCAGCTGCTGTCTCTGTATACAATGTGGCCCTGCGATTTGCGGCATTTGTGCTACCTCTTGTATTCCTAGTCCCAAGCCCCGTTCTAAATCCCGTTCCAGGATAATTCGAGACGAGCAAATGATACTGTATGAAATGATAGACGGTATCATGAAAATTGATGTTTCCTGATGGAAACGTAGTGACAAGGAGGGAATGTGGAAAAGTAAATTTTGCCATGTTCTGTGTCCCTACGTGTCATCCATCATGTGTTATGTGTGCATGATTAAATATGCATATGTATTCCCTATGTTCGATTCAAGACACAATTATAGTTGTGTCCACCTCTAATATGCCAGTTTCCAGTCCTCGTGAATACTACGAATATCAGGCCTATGTAAAGCTACGTTGCCACGTTTCTCAGTGTGCACGTTATTCCATTGTAAAGTTCCCGTTTCTAGGCCTCAAAAGGGCCTGGACACCAGATTCAGCTCCTGTCTCCTGAACCTCGCTGAGGAGCGATACAGCCCCCACCTGTATCCTCGACCCTTCACTTACTTCCTGCCTCACAGTGCCCGGTTCAGCCTGGCTCTGCCTCTGAGTCTGCCAAAAGTATGTTATAGTTCCAGTTATCAGTTCAGTCCTCCTTCTCTGCATTCCTAAGCTACTGAACCGCATCAATAGTTTCCGTCATTGTCTAGCCTTCACGTCTCCACGTTAGAGAAATACTGCATTTAATGGTCATTTAATATTCTTCATCACGCACTACATGTAGAATAATGCATGGTCCAGTCTTAGTGTCTGTTAACCTTTTACCCTCCTGACTTCTAGTTTATATCAACATGTTCTCTAAACATCAGATACTAGATACTGTTTAGGTACATGTCGCCCCGACTCTCCAGACTTCAGTCTCTGCTCCTAGCACAGAGTTCATAGCCCCCAGCTTCTCCTAGTGATACGTCATTGCTAGTTTGCGCGCACCATCAGGTTAGAGGTCCCGGCTCCTTAGGTAGCCCCCTCCATGGTTTCCGCCCCATTCATGACATATTCTGTTACGTTTGCATCACATGTCTATGTATACGCCCTGTTACACCTCTTTTCACCCTTATCTTTCGCGACTGCTACGCGTCACGCCTATTGCTCCACCCACTGCTACGCCTATTGCAATGTAATGCTATGTGTTTGCGTTATGTATATATGCTAATGCACTGTTATTAAAAGAAGTCATCCGTTCCCCTTGTCCCGATCCTGACACCAGCAGCGCTGCTGGGCCCTGCCATCCTATTCCTATGCAGGTTGTCCTGTTCCTGTCCTTTATGCTGTAATAAACCTGCGAAACTCCTACTACCTCGAATTTTGACTCTTATTTATTGAGCTATCTGTTATTCATTTATACATTCAAAAATAGGGTATTATTTATTTATTTACCACAGTAGCAGTACCCATGCACGTCGGTAGGCGTCGTCCGCGGCTCCGCGTCCGTCCTCGATGTCGTAGGCGCCATGATAACGTCGTCGGAGTACTTAGACGCCGCCCTCGCGTGCTGACGTCAGTTCTTATACATAGATTTCCGCGCCAGAAAACGCAGAGCCATGATAAAAACCAACACTGGTGCCATGAAACTAGGGCAATGAAAGGGATGACTTTAACCCTAGATACTGGTTCGCAGAATGGGGAGGATGGGTGGGTCGGTAAGGAATCTAATACTAACTACTGTTTCTTCCGGATATATTGTTACCGAAGGTAAGTAACTTGTGCATCTGAAAGAAACAGGTTAGTACCTTAGAATAGATACCCCAGCAATACCAACCCCGGAGGTGGGTCTGCGAACCAATAATCACACCAGAAAGTCCTGGAGAACGGAACGGCCAAAGAAGCCATCTCTCCGGACTTGGCTGTCCAGGCGGTAGTGTCTTGCAAACGTGTGCAGCGAGGCCCACGTAGCTGCCTGACAAATGTCCTGCAAGGGGACTCCCTGGCCCAGGGCAGTAGTAGCTGCCGTGGCCCGAGTGGAATGGGCCCGCAGCCCAACAGGTTCGGGTGGAGGACCGTCCCCTGCTGCTGCGACAGAAGGTCCTCCTGAAGAGGCAGACAAACCGGGGGATCGACTGACATGCTGAGTAGCTCTGGATACCAGTACCTTCGTGCCCAGTCCGGAGCCACAAGGATGACTTGGGCCCGGTCGCGCTTGATCGTCTTCAGCACTCTGGGCAGAAGTGGTATAGGCGGAAAGGCGTACAACAGACCGCAACTCCACTTGCGACGAAAAGCGTCTCAGAGCGAGTGCCGCCTTGGAAATTCCAACGCGCAGACCTGATGACATTGCGCGTTCTCTTCTGTGGCGAATTGATCTAACCAAGGCTCTCCCCACTGCTGGAAGAGGCCTTGCGCCACGTCCGAGTTCAGACGCCATTCGTGTTCCATCAGGCACCGACGGCTGAGTTCGTCCGCCCTGGCGTTCAGAGAACCTGCCAGGTGTTGAACCACCAGGGTCACGCCCTGATGTTCCAGCCACTGCCAGAGGCACAGAGCCTCCTGGCAGAGGGTCCACGACCCCACCCCGCCTTGCTTGTTGCAGTACCACATGCTGGTGGTGTTGTCCATGAACACCTGCACTACGCTCCCCCGGACAGAGGGAAGGAATGCCTTCAGTGCAAGACAGATCGCCCGCAGCTCCAGAAGGTTGATGTGGAGCTGGGACTCCGCCGGAGACCAGAGACCTCTGATCTCCGCCTCTCCCATGTGGCCTCCCCAGCCCTGGAGAGACTCGTCTGTCACAGCTACGTGCTCCGGTTGGGGAAGGGAGAGGGATCTGCCGCTGACCCAATCGCGGTCCTGGAGTCACCACTGCAACTTTCGTGCAGTGCCCTCCGAGATCAAGACATGGTCGGACAAGTTGCCCTGATGCTGGGCCCACTGAAACTTCAGGTCCCACTGCAGAGCCCGCATCCGCCACCTGCCGTGATGCACCAGAAGAATGCAGGAGGCCATCAGCCCCAGAAGCCACAGCGTCAACCTGACCGAAATCCGGGATAAGGGCTGAAAGATCGGAATCAGAGCCTGAATATCCCGAACCCGCTGTTCGGGAGGATAAACCCGAAACTGCGCCGAGTCTAGAACCGCTCCGATGAAGAGGAGCTTCTGAGAGGGACACAGGTGTGACTTCGGCACATTGATGGAGAAGCCCAGCTGGTGCAGGAGGTCGGCCGTAGTCTGGAGTTGGCTGACGATTGTCCGGGGCGAGCCCGCCTTCAACAACCAGTCGTCGAGGTAGGGGAAGACTGAGTCAGCATCTTGAACTTTTCCTTCCGGAGGAAGCCGTTGACCTTCCTGAGGTCCAAGATAGGGCGCAGGCCTCCTTTGCCCTTCTTGGGAACCAGAAAGTAGTGGGAATAGCAACCACACCCTACTTCTGGCCCAGGAACGCGCTCGATTGCCCCCTTGGCCAAGAGGGCCGTAACTTCCTCTTGCAGAAGTCGCAAGTGATCCCCCGAGACGCGGTGGCACTGCGGTGGCATGGCTGGAGGGGTCGCCTCGAAGGGAGTAGCCCCTTCGGACGATTTGCAGCACCCACCTGTCCGAAGTGACTGCGCGCCAGTGGAGGAGGTGATGGCAAATCCCTCCGCCCACTGGCGTTGAATGGGCCTGAAAGCTCGGACTAGGAAGGCTTTGCGGCAGATGCCGCGGGGGTGGATGTGGACTGGCCTCACCGTTGTCCCCAGGCACCGCCACGGTGGTTACCACGTCCACCACCGCGCTGGATGTTAGTCTGCGGCCCGTGGCTGGCAGGACGTGTGGGGGCGCCCCTTCCGTGGCCACGAAAGGAGCAAAAAGCAGCAGTTTGCTGGCGCGGGGCCGATAGGCCCAAGGACTTGGCCGTAGCCCTGGAGTCCTTAAAGCACTCAAGCGCACTGTCTGCTTTGTCGCCAAAAAGGCGACAGCCATCAAACGGCATGTCCATAAGGGTGTTTTGGACATCAGCCGAAAAGTTGGCGGACCTCAACCAGGCGTGGCCACCGTCGTTGCCATCGCTCTACCCAGTGAGTCCGTGGTATTCAGCCCACATCGGATGGAGTACCGTGCCACATCTCGACCCTCCGCAAGGGCTTGGGCGAGTTTAACCCGGGCCTCCTCCGGGCATTGTGGCAGCACGTCCCCGACCGTGTCCCACAGAGAGTCGGTATAACGGCCCAAGAGGCACGCGGTGTTGACAAACCGCAACCCCAAACTCAGGGAGGAGAACATCCGTTTACCATACTGTTTGTACCTCTTAGATTCCCGATCGGGGAGAACCGTCGGGAATGCGGTCTGGGAGTTAGAGGCCTGGATGACCAGACTCTCGGGGGTGGGGTGGGTGGACAGGAAGCAAGGGTCGCCCGGGGCCGGGCGGTGGCGCCTGGCCACGTTCCTATCTACAGGAGGACCTGTAGCGGGCCTGGACCAGGTGCCCAGAAGAACGTCAGTCAAGGCCTCATTAAACAGCAACAGAGGCTCCGCCGAGCTTGTTTGCGGTTTAAGGACCTCTGTGAGGAGGTTAGTCCTCACGGCCGCGACAGGGAGCTCAAGGCGTAAGGCCTTGGTAACCCTCATCAACACCACACTATAAGCAGCCCCCTCCTCCGTAGCCACGGTAGGAGGGGAGACAAAACCAGTGTTGGGCGAAGTGTCCAGACCACTGGCATCCCCAAGCTCCTCTGCCCAGTCCTGATAAGACTGGCACTCACGTGCCAGAGGGTCCTCAGACCCCTAAGTCTGCTTCGCCACTCATCTCCTGATAGGCTCAAAGGACGGGGTCGGCTCATAGAAATAAAAATCTCCCATCGGCTTCGATAGCGGCGTCGACCGATGCCGGAGCCGAATCGAGAGCAGAACTGGGGACGGCGTCGACCGAGGTCGTAAGGTCGACCGGCGACGACCCAGATCCGGGCCCGGATCCAGTTGAGACCTGCGGCGTCGGGACCGAAGTCGCTGACGGCGCCGGGGCCGAAGCACCCGATGGCGCCGGGGCCAAAGCACCCGGCCCGCCCGGACTCCCAGTCGGGCCGCAGTGCCCGAAGGTGCCGCGGAACCCGACGGAGAAGAGAGCGACCTCATGGCCATGAGGAACGCTTCGATCTCCTCCGGCGTCGCGTGCGGCCCAGGGACCGACGGGTATGGAGCAGGCCGTGACGCCAGAGGCTCTGGCAGAGCCGCGTGGGTGGTGTCGCCCGAACCCCCGGCCGCATCGTGCGAGCGTCGGGGGGGAGTCAGAAGAGCGGTGTCGCGTCTTTGACTTCTTGTGCCTCTTACCTGAGGACTTGGAGCCCGACGAGTGGTGACGACTCGACGAGCTGTGACGATTCCTGCCTCGCGACTGGTCCCTCGACTTCCTCCTGGACCGGGAGCAGCGCGGGGCCGACTGCCGGAGCTCGAGGTGCTTGCGGGACCGCTCCCGCCTAGCCTTCGACGTCAAGGCCCGGCAGTCAGGGCACGACTTGTCGTCGTGGTCGGGCCCCAGGCAATGTAGACACCGGGGATGGGGGTCGGTGACCGACATTAGTCGGTCGCAGTCGGAGCAGGGTTTGAACCCGGGCATCCCTACCGGCACCTAGGGAGTCAAATGACTTCGAAAAAATGATCAAAAATGATCGAAAAAGTTTAGTCAAAAAGTGACTAAGGGTACCAATTTTTCCGGATCGGCGCTTGCTGGCACGGAAAAAATAGGAACCGACGTCAGCGCTCGAGGGCGGCGTCTAAGTACTCAGACGAAGTCATCACGGCGCCTACAATGCCGAGGACGGACGCGGAGCCGTGGACGACGCCTACCGACGCGCATGGGTACTGCTACGCAAAAAGTTCCGGAGATAAAGTCTGACGCCTGGGGATATTCTAAAGTAAGGAATCTAATACCAACCTGTTTCTTTCAGATAGTTAGACCACACGTTTGGAGTTGAAAAAGGTAACAAATGATGTTCATAACTGTGGCTGCCAGGGGGTGAATATCGTTTGAGGCACGGTAATACACATCCCTTCCATTTGGCAGTGTAGCAGGCACGAATAGTTGACCTGCATGCTCTTTAGGAATATTCATGTATTCTGGAGGTGGATTAAGATAGCCAAATTTTAAGATCTCTGAAGCCAAATCGTGGGGTTGAGACTCTTTGGGTATGGGTGTTGGATTTCTTCATGGTTCTGTGTGAAAAGCTTTGGCCTGCTCGGGAAGGCTCTCATGCATAACCACCAAAAGCAGGAGGAGAGTGGTGACCCATGGTTTGTCTGGCCCAGGTGGGAGCCACTAGGATGAGAGCGAGGGAGGTCCAGTGTGGCTGAATGCCCCTTGTGGGGTAGAAGCTCCAAGTGGTGTTGCAGAGGGAGCTGTACTCATGACATGTTGAGCCAGCGGGAGATCTTCAATCTCGAGATCACAGACAAAACTTTCTTTGGGCAAGAAAGTCTCCTCCTCAGCGGACGAAGGCTGGGGATAATGTTCCCCATTGAGGTCCTGGGTGCCGAAGAGGTCTGGGGTATCTTCTCCGTGACATCTTGCTGTGACGGGCCCGGCAGTCTTGAAGGGTCTTTTTGACTGAAAGGATCGACACACGTTGCAAGAGGCCACGTCATGCTCGGGCGAGGGCCAGAGACTCCTCTTTTGGTCTAAAATTCTTGTCGGTGACAGAAAAAGTAATTTATGGTGTCACGAACATGGGCTTGAAGTCCCTTCCTGATCATAGTCCTTACAACATAAGAGCAACCAACTCCCTTATTATGGGAGAGGTCAGATATATCCTCTCTGTTTGTGTCTGGTGCAGGAAGTGGTGCTCCCTGCAGTCTCCCTTGCTCTTCGGCTCTGGTGTGACAACGTTTGGGCCTTCTCTATCACTGATTTTTGAGTGGATGGTAGTGGGTTACTGTGTTCTAGTTTTTCAGTTGGTGTCCCTTCGTGGGGGTGAGGGGTTTCCATATTCCGAGCCTGCTATGCAGTCTCAGAGGTCTGATTAGGTGAATGGTTTGGCAGGCAAGTAGTGTCTGTGGTAGGTTTGATGTCCATTGGTTGTGGCATTGTACTCACCTGTTGCAGCAGAACATCCTTTCAGCACTGAGGTATATGAAAGGACTGCTTGCAACATCTTCATGCTGTAAGGACTGTGACACAGAACGGAGATTGGATGGTAATAGTCTTATTACTTACTGGTAATTTTCAGTAATCAGATTCTTACTGTTCCTCCTCACAGCCCAAAGTTTTTTCGAGCCCCGGACCAGACCGTCAAATATTATTGCCAGTCTAAGGTTGCAAGTACAAGAAGGCTTTTAGGAAAAAGAGGATTTCTAAAAAAAATATATACTATAACTTCTTGAACGTTTTGAGCTCTTTATGAAGCAGTTATGACTGCCTGTCCAAGGATCCAGGTTCATTCTGAATGATTTGACAGGATAGGACTAGGAGTAATTGACAGATCAATACCACACGCAAGCCATTAATCTGAAAGACAAATTGTAGCCTGCCTTCACATTGCTTAAGGACAGCACTGAATATATCACAATCAACAACTTTCCCTATGAACCCGCTTTTGACATTCAGGACAAGGGCTTATTAGTGAACTCATAAATATAAGTTCAGAGATGTTTATCAATATATAAATGTCAGCAAAAATGATTTGTAGGCACCCATCTAAAGCACTTGAGATGACACCTCCTTAGTGGAATCCATTCCTGTTTTCATTTGAGCTGTAAGGGGATAGGTTAAAGAAACTACTTCTAACTTGACAGACATATTTGGCAGGCAGAGGAACCCTAAGAGCCTGAGGGAGTGGAGGACCCATTCACAGCAGAGATCCCCCATTAGGTAGGTGAGAAATCTCTCAATAGGGCGGACGGTGCTCCTCCACCCTTTCTGGCCATTTGCCCACTCTAACTGACCCCATAGAAGTCTACGGGTCAGGGCGACAGTGGACATTGGAATTGCTACTTCCTAAAATAGGATATGGGAAGTGGCCATTCAATTACAGTGACTAAATGGGCAACCTAAAGTAGATCAGCTCACGGTAAATATGGTGGAAGACAAATTCCCTCAGAAGGAGACAATGAGTGTATAGTGAGGGCTTGGACAAATAAACAGAAGCAAACGACAACCTCTATGTGCTATTTCTAGTCTACTTACTGAGATCAAAACTGGACAGCATTGTCCTCCTTTACTTCTTATAATAGCTACAGATACCTATTTAGAGTGTACTTAAAAAGTCGGGTTAAAAATTGTAGACACTTCAAATCCTTCTAACACATTTTTATTGACAATAATTAAATTTCAAAGATATAGGTTATTACAGTCGTAATAAAGTTGACATATTTATAACCATAGAATTAGTGTGGCGTCTGAACAACTGTGCAAAAGGGAAACTAAATAAAATACAATCTTAAAATTACATTCACCCTGAAAGAAGTGAAGTCACCAATGTTTTTTTTTATAATCAAACCATTCACGTTTTATTAGGATTAAACTGTCCTTCAAGGATTACATAATTTGTTGATTTGCCAATGGCAGCGGAGGGTGCACAACAGCAAACTGTAATCTCAGCTGAACTGGTTGTAAAATCAAATATTTTTCACGAAGATGAGAATTTTCACTTTCAGATGGCTTTTGTTTTTCTTTTTTTGACTAAATTCTTCAGGAAAAATTCACCTGGTAAAAAGAAAAATGATAAAGTTAGTCTGGTTTGTTAGATATAAATAAACTTTAAGGCACATGCAACAATTTTGTCTAAAGCTCTGCACTCATGAATTTTAAAAGACAGATTTCAGTTAATGCAGTGAATATCCAGTATTTGGAGTCTAAAAGGCTATCAGACTATCAGACATGGTAATGCAATGTGACGTACGTGTTGTTTTTCTAAAAATGGTTTCTAAAAGAGGTGATGGTCAGTTTTGCTCACAACTAAAGTTTGGGATACCCAGTATTAACTATCACAATAATATAATGATCAATTGTTTTAACAACAATTCATACTCACAGTGACTACAAAAAAGTTTGAGTGCAAGATGGCAGCCAACTCTTAACTTAGTTTCTCCCCGTCTGCTGTGACGCCCCCTTTATCCTCCACTAAGCCCCAGACACCAGCCCTGAACCCCTCAAGAGAATGCATTAAATGAGTGAAGATCGGTGACCTGCAGTTAGAGCCCTGCATTGCAGTGCAGTAGGAAACATCAGACAGTGGGCTTTGAAGAGACCCAGGAGGCACCTTGAACATGAGGAGGCCCTTGGCGGGAGAACAGTGCCCAGCGGTCAAGGCAGGACCAGAGGTTGGATCCCTGAAAAGGGAATGTGAAGCAGCAGCGGTCAGAGCTGCTGGATGCAACAGATACCTTGGATCCAGAATATCAACTCAAGGCTGAGGTGGGGGAGAATGGGCATGAGCCCATAGCACGGGGAGGGAACTCCCATTCAATTACTGAGCTCTGACAGGAGGACACCCCAGAGGATCAACTCACAGTGGGCTCATCAGGTAGGCTGCAGTGAAAGGATAGGAGAGAGGTAAGTGGGGACATTGGGAGTCTCTTCCCCCATGTCATTAAGCACAGCGACAAAGGCAATAACTAATGCGTCTGCATGTCACAAGCACCAAACCCAAGGTCCTGGGAAATCCCGCTGACTGGTTTTGGACTTTGAGAGTTTTGGTGCAGGGAGGGGCAGAAGCTGCAGAGTAAAAACACCAAGAAGAAAAGAGAGTGATGTCTTTTACAGCTTGGGATCCCAGTACATACTCGCCACGCCCTATAAAGACGATCCCCATAGCAGAAGACATGTGCAAAAAGATGCATGGGGGCACAACCCTCCTCACATTAAGGCGGCTATTAGGAATGTAGGAGGCATGCTTAAGGCACATGCTAGATGGTGACAATCTAGACCAGAGACGAGCAGTACACAAATGTTGGCCCAATAACAGACACGATTGGACCTTCATGCGGGTGGCACTAAACTACGGATTTACTAGCAGGTGCCCTGGCTGAAAACTGGAGGTAGGAAAAGTAGATGGTGTGGGGCAAAGCAGCTAAGAGGGGCAATTCCCAGTTAATGCAATCGAACCCCAATTGGAATTCACTGCACTACGAGGAAGTTGCGCAAAGATGATGTGGCAGACAACAGAAATTGGAGAGAAACTAACATTGAGGATATACTGCAGCAAATGCCAGCCATGAAAACAGACAGGCTATCTCGCCAAGTAAAGCAAGGAGACTTGGATGGTGGGGACCAGACAGAATTGCAGCAAGAGGGCAGAGGGATGGTGACCAAGAGCTTCAAAGAGCAAATCTTGTGGAATATAAAAGGTAAACTAGGACCTAAAGTAGAACCTTAAAGGAGACTCAATAAAGAAGTCACTGAACTAGAAGGTTGGATAGACTCTCTTGCGAAATCCAGAGATGAGAAATCCATTGAACTGTAAGAATACAGGGTGAGAATCCTGACCCCTGATGAACAATTTATGATGCTGCAGGAGAAGCAAGATGATCTTGAGATAGTGCCCCTAGAGGACTAATAATTGTGGATTGAGAGGGCCCTCCGCCCTGAGAGTGGGGTCCACTTGCCGTTATGGCGGGGCTGCCACTGGGAGCTCCGATTCCCCTGAACCGGTCAGAGCTCCATTTGTTGCCGCCCTGGGGCCCAGGTAGGCAGCCCGCTATTCCTACTGTCCCGTTATCACTATCCCCTGGGGCAACTACCAGGACCTGCCTGCACCTCAGGGTCCCGTTCCTTAATTCATTTTCTTGATCTACCTTACTGGGAGACTAGGACTTGGCGGACTCACCCAGCGCGGCGGTCCCTTTCTCGGCCTGGTTTCCGGGGGTGGGGTGCCTCACCCGCAGGACTCACACACTACCACAGAGCTCACCTACCAGCAAGGGGTCCTGTTTGGCCCGGGTAGATGTCTCAGGCGATTGGACTTGCCCAGTGCGGCCCTACTCTTGGCAACAACTTGGCTGCTTGTGCTGCCGAAGAGCTAGCGGGCCGGTAAGAGACTTCCTTGTTGATCAACCTCATCCTACATGCTGCAAATTCCCAAAGTCTGCACCGCCTGCCATGTCCTGATTGCTCGTGCTACCCGGGGGTAAGCGGGCCAGGAGAAAGTCTTCTCTGCTCTACTAACTCTTGAACTCGACCCCCGAATACTCATCATGTGCAAGGTTTGAGCCCCACCTCCCGTTCCTGGCCCAGACCAAGATGTACTGCTTCACTACAGCGCCGACGGGACCCGGGGGCTCCAGAGGGTTCTACGGCATAGTGGACTTCTCAGTACATGGCCAACCTGATCTAGCCACCATCCTCAAGGCCATACAAGACACAAAAGCTGCCTTTGAAAACAGGGTGTGTGAAGTCCAGCTGGATGTGGCACTCCTTAGTCAGAATTTTGAAACATTGTCACCAGAGTCAATAAGGCAGAGTGCCGGTTGCCTTCAGTGGAGGACAAGGGTTCCATCCTGAAACTTGCAGAGTAAGCAAACCAGTGCTGCTACACGCTTTCCTCAGTGTATGTGCTTAAAAGGCTGTTTAGCTGTGTGCACTACTGCTTGTTGCAGGATGCAGATTAAGGGGTGTGGGACTGCCCTATTTTTAAATGTTCTTTCTGGTAGTTTTAATAAATTTTGCATATTTGCGCATTGCTCACTTCAGTTACCTGCCGAGGTAAACATGACCATGGGTACTCCTCTGGCGTGGAGCAGTCCATTTGGAGTGGCATTTTTTGTTCGCTCCACTGTGACAGATACCAACACCATTTTGGGAGGGGGGAGCAGTCCAGTCCTCCTCCGGACTGGTATATTTTTGCCATGGCAATGCAGGCGCACGCAATGGGCACCCCACTGGCGTGCCGAAGGAGCACCAAAGGCAAGCCCGTCTGCGCCCTTCCGCATCTGGATCGCGGTCAGCGTCAGCCATGCTGCCCAAAGGGACAGCGGTAGGATTCTTAGATGGGCGAACGAGCAGATGATGGCTCTTAAAGGAGAGACGTGCAGGTATACCTCCTGCAAACTTTGGGGCATGGTGCCTGGAGTTCTGTTGCTCGGCGTGTGACTTTATGCTCAATACTAGGCCAGAACAAAAGGCAACAGAAGCAGCACACGGCACTCTTCAAACCCCCCAGACCTACCAAAAGCATCCTAATCAATCAGCATGCAAGCAATGTCTGTCTATCCCTTGAGGATAATGATTGGGATATTATATGTTCCTCACTGAGACTTGGTTAAGGGATTAAACTAACCCTAATGTGGCCCTGGCGATGCCCTCAGGTTATCGTATGGTGTGTGCCAATAGGAGTGGAGATAGGTATGGCGGTGGGGTGGCCATAATTTTTTAGGACTCTTGGGAGTTCCCCACCTCCAACCTGGACCAGTAGGCAACATTGAAGGCGTATTCTTTTGTATTAAAATATCCTCCTCTTTTTCCTTTGCTGGGCAGCTGCTCTACAGGCCTCCAGACTGTCCACACAGTCGCACGTCAAAACTGCCAGAGTTCATAGACCAGATATCCACTCGCTATGCCAATTTCATTGTGTTAGGAAATCTTAATCTCCACGTCGACGACCCCAATTGCCTCAATAGTGCTCATTTTATAGCAGCACTTACTGAGTGCAATTTAGTCCAGCTGGTTAATTCCCCCACCCATAAAGCTAGTCATGTATTAATTTTCATCTGCTCTAATATGCAAGAGCTGAGGGTCAATAAGCCGCAGCTCTTGGTCTGGAAGGACTATTTTAGGGTCCCCATTATCAAAAATGGGGTAGCCCAAGAAGTTTAACGACCTGGGTATTAAATGCTTTAGAAATACAATGGTCTTAAACCAATACTTTGCTTCCACTGAATAAATCAATATATAGTCAATATTATCACATAGTCGTGGGATATATCTGTCAGATCAACCCTACACATTCAATGTATCAATTTCTACAAAAAACAAGCAACAGCAGTAATTTACAAAATCAGGGGCAATTTAATTCATTGCGCTTGCCACTATCTTTATATCAGCAATTTCTCAGGTTGCCCAAGGGGGGGCGTGCAAGAAATAAAAGGTTGTCAAGTGCTCAGTGGGAAAATAGATAAAGACATAGATATATTCACAATATTATATTCACAAAATTACCAACTGGCTTACAAAAGCGGGTGAGATAACTAATCCGCTAAAAAATAAAAAAATCGTACAGACCCCCAGTTCCCTGGTTCTCAGAAAAACTAAAAGCAGAAAAAAGCAAATGTAAAAAGTTGGAAAGGAAATGGAGGAAAGACTATGATACTGACTCAAAAAAGACCTACAAGCAAGCGTTAAATGCCTACCATCTATTATGCAAAATAACTAAAGGAGAGTATATCAAAAACTCCATTCTAGTGGCACAAAATGACTCTAGAACATTATTCAAAGTGTTAAAAGACTTAGCGGGAGCCTCAGCGCACCCAGAACCCCCAACGCTGTCCTCAACTCAATGCGGTGGACTGGCGATGTACTTCAATGAAAAAATAGCCAAAATCTACTCTGCTCTTGGTGCGGAAGATACCAACATCGTACCCTCACTGATAAACCCTAGACCAAATGAGTTTGATGAACCGATAGCGATACAGGAGATAACCCTGACAACCTTGCAGCCTCTAGACCAAACCACGTTTTTAGAAACCCTCAACAGCATTAAATCAGGTTCCCCTAAAGACCCAATGCCTGCAGGAATCTTAAAACAACTCGACCCTGACACTCTCAATGTCATCAGAACCTTGTTGAACGCATCAATAAGAGAAGCGGTAATACCAACTGAATGGAAGCATGCCATGGTAGTACCACTACTGAAAAAAGCCAATAGCGACCCTGAAATCTTCTCCAATTACAGACCGGTTTCACTACTCCCGATATTTTCAAAAATTTTAGAAAAATATATTAACCGACAGCTAGCAGAATTCATTAATTCCAACAATCTTCTCCATCCCTCACAATCTGGCTTTAGAGCAGGGCACTCAACAGAATCCACCCTATTAGGAGTAACGGAAACGATTCGTCAACAGCTTGACATTGGTGGTACGGTGGCACTCATTCTTTTAGACTTGAGTGTCGCCTTTGACACCATATCCCACACAATGCAACTTGAAACCCTAGAGGGAATTGGGGTCAGAGGACTAGCTTAGGAATTTTTTAACAGAACGATCTTATCAGGTATTCTCCAAAAACAACACCTCCAAGACTATGCCCTCCCCACATGGAGTTCCACAAGGGTCTATCCTGAGCCCGCTCCTATTCAATATTTACATCACCCCGCTAGCGAGTATTGCAGAGAAATTTGGCCTCACTATTTTTTCATATGCAGATGATACGCAATTAGTATTCTCTTTATCAACCACGGATAACAGCAACACCTCCTCCCTACGTTTAGGGCTTCAGAATACAGCTAAGTGGATGCATTCCAAGAAGTTAAAACTTAATGGTGACAAAACGGAACTAATAATATTTGGAGAGCACAAAGAGCTTTGGGAACAAACACACTGGCCAACAGAAATGGGTCCCCCCCCCAATAGCAGTTCCCTCAGCTAGGAACTTAGGAATACTGATTGACAATAAATTGACTATGCGAGATCACGTAGCCAAAACAGCGTCAGTCTGCTTCGCCATTTTAAAATGGTTAGGAAAAATCCTATGGCAACTTCCTGTAGGCGCACAAAGAACGGTAGTGCAGGCCCTGATTGGGTCAAGGATGGATTATGGGAACATTCTTCTCCTTGGCTCCAACAAAGAAATCTTACGACGTCTACAGGTCGTCCACAATGCGACAGCAAGGATACTATTGAATCTACCAAGGAGGGCGCATGTCTCTGAACATCTTCGCAAACTCCATTGGCTCAAAATAGCCAACAGAACCAAGTTCAAAGCATTATGTTACATGTTTAAAATAAACACTGAAGAAGCACCAGCGTATCTATGCAAACTGGTCCAAAAATACATCCCAACCCGTAATCTTAGATCAACCCACTTAGCAAAATTCGTAGTTCCGAGAGTTAAGCGAGCACGAATGGGCGGACGCTCCTTCGGATATCTGGCACCAACCCTATGGAACTCTATCCCACTAAAATTACGACTGGAACCAAACTTCAGAACCTTTCGGAAAAATATCAAGGCATGGCTATTCGACCAAGATTAAGACTCTGTTTTACTCCACACGGTACTGATTGACTTCCAAGGCGCCGGGAAACCCTCTGGGTAGCTGTTGCGCCATACAAATGGATTAAATAAATAAATAAATACATTATATACACAATAAATCGGTTACTCAGTACACCGTCTGATAATAACCTGGCCTATGACATACATTTTATACACATTTTTCATTAAGTGGAGACATTGCTTCCAAAAACTTAATTGCACTAGAAAATGTGTTTCACAATCCAGGTATTGAGAGGGGTGGGGGGAGCGTCGATGTTTCGACTCGTCTTATGGCCTGTAGGTAAGTTAAACCGTGGCCATGCGAGTCTTCATCAGGACTAATAAAACGGGCAACCCAAAGAGTAGTGTTGGCCCTGAAATAGAAATGAAAATCAAGCTGTTGCACTGAGAATGCGTCTTTGATATCGCATAACTATCGGGCAAAAGAAAATTTGCTTACCCTAAAGTGAGGATGGACCAAGTGAGATGTCTTCACCCTTTGTCCCAAAGTAAGTATCAACTCCTAGAAACATAGTAAGGTGGTCAATTGACTCACTTCTTTTTTAACTATTACATGAGTACTTTAAGCCAAGGCATTACTTCATTACCTTGTCCACGGAACGTGGATGGAGTAATTGGTTTTCACGATATCGCAGGCTTGTGTCTCTGCATGTTCAAATGTCCATGGTATTTACAAGTAGTCCTATGGACGAATAAGGGAGCTAGTTATAATTAGGTGCCCAGGTTATTCATGAAACCACCAATGATTACATTAAGTCATTTATAGTACATGAACACATTATCTAAGTCCAATCAACTTTGTTTGTTGAACTTGGGATGGGTAAATAAATACACCAAATCGATCGAATGTATTAAAAACTGAGAATCTACTCTCAGTGAATAAAATAAGAGATTACTCCAAGAGTTTTTACAACCTTACCCCAACTTTCTTTGTCGAGTGTCCAAATTACGTGAGTATCTCAGACCATTAGTTCCTGGTTGTTAGTTGGGAAAATTGCCCCAGCTGGAAGAAAACGATTGTCGATCAATATATGACTTGATCCATAAAATGATCTGAAGCATCAAATAACAGACGCCACACCATGGGATTGCGGTGGCAAGGTCTTACCAGAATCAATCTGCCTTATTCGAAGAGTTCGGCGTTCTAAACCAGCCGCTTCGAAACACACCATGTTATGCAAGAACAACCATGGGCGTAGAGAGAGGACTGCTACGTGTAGATCCAAGCGAAATCCGCCCGGGGCAAGATATTAATATCGCTCTTGTTAAGTACCTCGACGTACATCGCAATGCCGTTTTCCCGAATGAAACTGTTTGCGGGCACACGTAATAAGAAAATTATTTTAAGGACTGCCTGAAGGACATCATGGGCTGGATGAACGATAATTGCTTCAAACTTAATGCTGATAAGACGGAGGTCTTATTTTTTAATCAAGCATCATCTCCCCCACCATACCTTTTGTGGCCAGGGGAGCTGGGTTCTCCACCCTTCCCAAAGGACTCAGTTAAAAACCTTGGAGTCAGATGGGAGAAGGACTATGCCCTCACAGCCCAAGTCTGGCAAATATCAGCAGCTTGCTTTGGAAAAATTAAAACCATCAGGACATTTCTAGGCTTCCTGCCTGAAGAGAGCTGCAGGATCCCGGTTCATGCCTTGGTTACCTCCCAACACGATTATGCCAACTGTCTCTACCTGGGAAAGCCGGGTTACCTGATCCACAGGCTTCAGATAGTGCAGAATGAAGTAGCAAGGCTCATCCACAAGGTCCCTAAGCGCCAGCACATCTCCCCCCACCTTAACCACATTGGTGCTAAGGCAATTCCTGCTGGGTGCTGAAAAGCTTTGAAACCCATTGTTCATGACAAGGTCAGCTCGTCATTAGCACAGCTCCAGTGTACCTCATGACGAGGGTGTTCGAGGCCCGCCTCCACTCGCAGGCTACCACCTGCGCCTCATCCCTGGTGGCCAGTGGTAGGCCTTAGGTTTGCTTGTGCCCGCTCGTTTTTCTGCCTGTGACCGCTGTTTCTGCACTGTGTAATATTGCTTTGTGACCTTATTGTACTGGTTTTTTGGTATTGCCTGTATTTGCTTCTGCCTTGTTCCCTGCCTTTGCCTGTGCTTGTGCCCCCTCCGTGCCCGCTCCCCGCCGATCCCGCTCCCCGCCGCTGCGTCCCCTGCGGCCCCGTCCCCATTGGCCCTCTCCCCCCACCCAGCTGCTCCTCCCTCCCACCTCCCCTTCTTATGGCGGCAGCGGGCGCGCCGCTGGCGCGCCAAAGGCAAGCCCGTCTGCGCCCGTCCGCACCTGGACCACGCCCAGCGCCAGAACCCCTGGACCCCGGAGACACCTCCGCACCCAACTGCACTAAGACGCCAGCACCCTCCACGAACTCAACGCCGGACGAGAACACGCCTGCTACCGGGCCACACCGAAGCGCACCCAAGGACCCTTCTCCTGCCGGAACTGCAGCCTCACCAGCATCCAGCCCGCCAAACCGTCAAGCAAAGATCCCAACCCCCTCCAATGCATCCTCCTCAACACCCGCTCCGCTCGCAAACATGCCATCGAACTCTGGGACCTCCTCGACTAACCGCCCCGACGTCGCCTTCCTGACGGAGACCTGGCTGAACACCACCTCAGCACCAGACATACCCATCGCCACACCAGAAGGCTACAAGATCTTCCGCAGAAACAGCACCAATGGAGTGGGAGGGGGAATCGCCATCGTCCGCAAGAACACCATCAGAGTCTCGACCAACACCAACGACACCCTCAACACCGCCAAGCACCTGCACTTCCAGATACACACCGACCCCAACACCACCCTCTGAGGAACCCTCGTCTACAGACTACCCGGACCCCGACCACAGTTCAGCGACTCCATCGCCGACCTCATCAGCACCCACGCCCTCGCCTCTACGGACTACATCCTCCTTGGGGACCTGAACTTCCACCTTGAGAACAACAACGATGCCAACACCACCGCCCTAATCGACAACCTCGCAAACCTCGGCCTCAGACAGCTCGTAACATCACCTACCCACACCGCGGGACACACGCTTGACCCCATCTTCTCCGCAAGTCCCCACGTCTCCTTCAACCACACCACCGAACCCCACTGGACTGACCACAAATGCGTCCACTTCACCTTCAGGAAACCCACCACGCACCACTGCACCCAACAGATGCCACACCGCTGAGGGCAAGGTCACTGAAGACCAACTGACCACCACCCTCGCCCCGAGACCACCCCCTGACCCCACCCACCCAGACACCGCCGCCCTCAACCTCAAACAATGGATCAACGAATGCGCCGACACCCTCGCTCCACTCAGGACCCCCGCCACCAACCACTCCAGCAAGAAAGCTACATGGTTCACCGAAGACCTCCAAGCCTCCAAACGCACCTGCCGAAAACTGGAAAAGAACTGGCTCTGCGAACGAACACCAAACAGCTACACGGCCCACAAGAACGCCTCCCGCAGACACCACCAGCTCATCAGGACCGCCAAGAGGACCGCTTTCAAGGACCGCCTAGACAACAACGCACACAACAGAAGATCTCTTCAACATCGTGAAAGAACTCTCCAACCCCGGCTCCAACACTAACGACATTCCCCCCTCTCAAGACCTGTGCGACTCACCAGAAAGCTGGAAGCACGCAGAGATCAACGCCTTACTGAAGAAACCCAAAGCGGACCCCAAGGACCTCAAGAACTACCAGCCCATCTCCCTGCTCCCGTTTCTGGAGAAAGTCATAGAGAAAACGGTCAACAGACAACTGACCCGATACCTCGAAGACAACAACATCCTGGACCCATCCCAGTCAGGCTTCCGCAGAAACCACAGCACCGAAACTGCCCTCATCGCCGCCACCGACGACATCAGGACCCTAATGGACAAAGGAGAAACAGCCACCCTCATCCTCCTGGACCTCTCAGCCGCCTTCGACGCGGTCTGCCACCGCACCCTAACAGTGTGCCTCCACGACGCCGGAATCCAAGAGGAGGCCCTGGCCTGGACCACATCCTTCCTCTCCGGCAGAACACAGAGCGTCCGCCTCCCACCCTTCCGCTCCAAGACCACCGAGATCATCTGCAGTGTACTGCAAGGATCCTCTCTCAGCCCAACGCTGTTCAATATCTATATGGCTCCACTCGCCCGCCAGCACAGCCTCAACATCATCTCCTACGCCGACGACACCCAACTGATCATCTCCCTCACCGAAGACCCTCTCACCGCCAAAGCCAACCTCCACAGGGGAATGAAGGCCATCGCCAAATGGATGAAGGACAGCAGGCTGAAGCTGAATTCTGACAAGATGGAGGTCCTCATCCTCGGATCCACCACCTCAGCCTGGAACGACTCCTGGTGGCCCACCTCGCTGGGAACAGCCCCAGCACCCACCAAACATGCACGCAACCTGGGGGTCATCCTTGACTCCACCCTCTCCATGACCAAGCAGGTCAACGCCGTTTCCGCATCCTGCTTCAACACCCTCCGAATGCTCAAGTGGATCACCTCCGAAATGAGAAAAACCGTCACCCAGGCCCTCGTCACCAGCAGGCTGGGCTACGGAAAAGCCCTCTACGCAGTAACAACAACCAAGCTCATGAGACGGCTGCAACGCATCCAGAACGCCTCGGCACAACTGGTCCTTGACATCCCCCGACACAGCCACATCAGCCCCCACCTGAGAGACCTACACTGGCCCCCCATCAACAAGAGGATAACCTTCAAACTCCTCATCCACGCTCACAAAGCCCTACACAATGCCGGACCAGCATACCTCAACGAACGACTCAGCTTCTACACCCCCACCCGCAGCCTCTGCTCAGCCAGCCACGCCCTTGCCACGGTCCCACGCATCCGGAAAACGACCGCCGGCGGCAGATCCTTCTCCCACCTCGCCGCCAAGACCTGGAACACCCTGCCCACCAACCTTTGACAAACCCAAGACCTGCTGACCTTCAGAAGACTTCTCAAGACCAGGCTCTTCGATCAGTAGCCCCTTCCCCAGCGCCTTGACACCCTCACGTGTATGTAGTGCGCTTTACAAATTCCTTGATTGATTGATAGTCTACTAACAAAACACCAACAGCGACGCTGTCTTAGCTGACCACCTTGCTTGGAAATCTGGCAATGGGCTTTACCATTCTCAGAGAGGACTTTAACGCAATGCCCAACTACACGCAACAAGTCCCCTCGCTCAAGGGTGCATCTCCTGCACACACCAACTTGGATGTGTTGGGGCTCTGCAACATGTGGAGAGTCTGGCACGGCTGAGAACGGGTATATACTCATACTTCAGCAGCTCACATAACAGAATATCAATTCAAATGTTTCTTACTTCTAGCTAAAGACGCATGGCAGGTGGACTGCATGGCTGTTTTCTCGAGGAAGATATCCAACCGTGTCCGTCATTACTATGACAATTGGCGCTGCTGACCCGACCCAGAGGCCCATCTGGCGTCTCAAGGCATGGTATCTCACTGACCCACAATTTGAAGCTTCCGTGGAGCGAGAGATCCATGCCTACTTTGAAACTAACCAAGGATCAATGAACTTGGTGGCCACTCTGTGGGAGGCTGATAAGGCAGAGACCCATGGTTTAGCAAAGGGGCTTGTTCATAGAAGTGAAAGGGAGAAAGTGGCGCAAATTACTGCCCTCGAGACCCAAGTTCTCGCTCTTGAGCATCCCGCCCCGACTGCCGTACCCCAGACCATGCGAAGCTGTTTTCGATGGTCATGAGCCAACTGCAGCAACTCGCCCTCGAGGACACCCATCTTTGCTGGCGAGCAAGAACTCCTAACATTTACAAACACTGAGACAAATCGGGGAAACTTCTCTTTTGGCTCGCCACCCATGACACAATCTCAAGAATGTACCCCAACTGATGGACGCAGACAGCCATCGCCTGTCACAAACCCCCAATAACCTGCAGATTTTCCCAGCCTTCTACTTAAAGCTCTATGCCTGTAGACCCTGACCACCCAGAGAGATGGAAAACCCAATATTGAATGATATCCTGCTACCTACAATCCCTTCCTCCCTAGTCCATGAGTTTGACCAGCCCATAACTGAGGACATGATTATATCTATCCTAACTGATAAGACCTCCAGCAAGACGTCTGGCCCGATGGCTTTCCATCTAGTACTACCAGAGGTTTTGCACTGAGCTGACCCTATTCTTGCTTAAGCTTTATACTGAAGTGGCAAGCGGGGAACAATCCTGCCCTGACTGGACTTAGCATCGATAGTGGTTATCCCTTAACCAGGACACCCTCCCGAAAAGTGCTCATCATACAGACCCATTTCATTAACCATCACGGAAATTAATCTCTACGCTAAAATCCTGGCTAATCGGCTGCAACCCCCTTTACTATATCTAATTCACAGCAATCAATGTGGCTTTATGCCCGGGGCGCAGCATGAGACACTGCATCTGAAGGGTTTATGGGGCACTCTCTAAACTAGACACATCTCACCCCCCAATGGAGCTACTTTTTGTAATTAAATTTGTTTATTGTGCTGCAAATCATGTTCAAATTTACTTTACAAGCTGGGGTGGAGTCAACATTTGGCCTACCCAGCGCTTTTGCAACTTTTGACAACCCCAAACCCCATGTGTCCTTCCCCTCCGTGTATCCTCCAACCTCCAACCTCCCCCGTTGGGTTCCAACTTGCTCTGTAGTGTGACCTATAGAAAGCCTTTGTGCCTCACAGGTCTATAGAGCTAGGAGTAGGGGGGTCTGTCAGTCTTAATAGCTTGAGATACCTGGGACATGTCATCTCAGTAAATTCCATTGAGAGAAGTGCTATGACTGTGTGCCATGTCTCTCTAAATGCATCCCTCCGTGAATCAAGTGTCGTTACGAGCCTCTCCATCCCCAGCAACAGTGCAACTTCTTATAGATTTCGAAAAGGCATTTGACACGGTGGACTGGTCATTTCTCAGGGCTGTCCTCAACACCGCCGGACATGCGACGCCTTATCAGCGCCCTCTATAACCAGCCCTTTGGACAGGTCCTTGTCAATGGCTCACTACTGGACCGATTCCTTATTCGTAGGGGTATAGTCAGGGCTGTCCCCTGTCTCCATTACTATTCACCCTTATGCTCCTATGTGGATGACGTTCTCTTGTTCTTAGCCGAGCCCCAGACTATGGGGCCCGATGTCTTGAAATCCTCGCATTATTCAGTGAGGCCTCCGGCCTCTAAGTGAATACGTTCAAATCTAAACTGGTCACGATCACAGGAGAAAGGAACACTCGCACATCTCCCTGCTCCCCAACCTCACGAACCATCTTAACCTGACCCCATTAGTGCCCAATATGAAATGAGACACTCAGAAGAGATCACAGCTTCCCCTGCACGTAATGGGTTGTATCGCCCACCTCAAAATGATGATTTTCCCTCACTTTCTGTACATATTCCAACAATTCCCACTCACAATTCCCCCGCATTGGTTCCATGCACTCAACTCCACTCTTCGATTCTTTCTCTGGTCGTCCAATCTACCGGGGAGAGATTTCTTTCCTGGGATTTGATCACATCCTATACATGTTATTCGGCGTTCCAATACCCCCATACCCTACTCGAAATTACTAGTGTGATCTTCCTTTGTTGGAGATTCGGGTTAAGATTCCTAGGCTAGAACCGAGAATTGACGGGGATGACCCACCTTTGGATGCGGCGTTGGCTCCACCACTCAGCTGGATGAGAAGGCTCCTACAAATTGGGCTTTTGTATCACAGTCCTTGGAGATGTTTGGGTGGGGAAACATATTATGACCTTCCGAGACCTACAGGACCGCTATAACTGAATCGAACACAATTCCACAAATATCTACAACTACGCCTCACAGCCAACATCCTACCTGACACAGATGTAAGGTCGATTGGGGCACTCATCTCAGCAGGTTGGAGGGATGGTGAATGCAAGGTCAGTTCTATCAAAGCTGGTGTCTCAGCCAGAGCACTTTCACACAGGGTGGTTTGCACCTTAGATCTATGTTGGAAGTGGCATCTCATGTTGGAGCTGCTGCAAATCACTGAATGGCACATGTAAAGAATATCCTGAAGGAGTCTAGGCCAGCTATGGAATACCTCTACATGATCAATGGTGATACAACAGAAATAATTAAGGAGAAGTAATAGTCCCAGAAGCTCGGGACAGTTATATGTGGCACCAGATATGGTTCATTAGCATTCAATTACATTCCCTGCGAAGTAGATACTGGCTTCAAGCAATATTTGCATTGTATACAACCCGAGTCATGTCACACTTTATATTTTAGATTGAGGATAAGAATCCTCCCTACTACACCACAGGGCAAAATGTAACAGAGCATTAAGTAAGGATAGTCTGTGTGACTATTTTGCTATTGTGTGACTATATGCTATTTTATCACAAAGACAATGTCTGTTCATATAGTGGTTACTACCCAAACTCAGAACCCAAGTCATTAACAGCCCTGCAGATGCATTTCCACAATTTTATAGGAACGATCTGCCTGCTATCTATCTTTGTCACACCATCATACATATGGTCTGTCTGGATAATAGATAGATGTGCAAACAGGATAAATTGTAAAAGTACACTGATTGTATTGTATGCAGTTTTTATTGATGTGAACTGCTTTACTTTTAACCGCTAAATATTTTTGTTATATTGTTATGGCAAATGTTGAGAGTAATAAAGTTTTGCTGTGGATAATGAGCTTTTCCCCATCTTGGGTTAACTTAAAAACCTAATTAAAGGTGTCAATGATCTGTGCAAGATGCCATGATCGAAATCAAAGAGTTGCATGTCCAGCTAAGCAACATCAAGGGAGACTAAGATCACAAACTAAGGATGACTGCCTTTTGCGAGGGGTTTGGATTTTGCGATACGTATAATTTAGCATCTTGGAGCCAACAATGAAGATTCCGAAAAAAGATTGCAAAGTAATATTAACCGTGTAGCAGTCCTGGAAGAGGCAGATGAAGGTCAGACAAAGGTCAAGGTATACATGCACTTCTCAAAAAGTTCTTAAGCACTCTCTGAAGATTGAGGCTGAGGAAGAAATAGTGCTTAAGCACACAGTCCTGAGGCGTCCCAACAAACCTCTTGCGGTCACAATAATATGCCTACTGAACAAACAACACAAGGACATTATTTTTAAAGTCAGTATGTCCATTAGCGATATAAATGTTTGAAACTATTGATGTGAATTTTCAATGGCTTCTTTTCTGAGGTACTTAGGTCAGGAGAGTAGAACCTGGCCTTTGAGATCAAGGACTCCAGCCTGAAATACCACATTCATTTTACTGCCACATTTCACTTGCAACAGGCCCAAAGATGGCACAGATGTTTATCAACGCATGACCTTATCTCTAATAATGGGCGGCCCTTCGGCAGTTTCAAACTCTTCACTGGATCTTAATCCACTGCCCTTTGATGTCCATATAGCAGGTACCTGGAGACGTCTGACCACAGAGGGGAAATATGCTGTTAAATACCATAAATATAAGAGAACCTTGTACACAATACAAAACAAGTTACTTACCTGTACACTGTGGTTGTCCAGTATTGATATCTTTCATAGATTCACATGCTTGAATCTTCCCCGTCGTCATGGTGGGAGTCTCACGGTATTAGCAATATAGCAGTACAAAAGAAAAACTCCATGAAAAACCAGTACAAATGCATTATACTTTGGTAACCCATCACCATCATTATATGGTCCAAAAGTCAGCCAATGAGACGCCAGTCTTGAGATCACAATCCCCTGCAGAGCCACCATACCTCAGATTTCCAACCGCACGTTGTGTGAGAAGGTGTCTCCCTGAGCTCTGCTCAGTTTTTCTCTCTGTGGTGAACTTTTGACCTGGCTTTCATCTCAGTATTTCTCTGGAATAGAGGTATTGTTATTTTCTTTATTTGGCAAGAAGTTTGAAGGCTCTAAGGATAGGCTGCTCGAACCATGTAGATCTTGTGGGAAGGCTAGACTTTTCTATGAGGACCTCCACAAAGATTGCTTACATTGCTCACATCCAAAACATGTTCCTAAGGAGTGTAAGCATTGCAGGACTTTCTCCGACAAAACTCTCAAGGATAGAGAGGCACATTTGCTTCTGTGGCTTCAGAAAAAGAAATCTAATTCAGAATCTGGTTCAGAGGCTGAGGAGGCTCATTCCACTCCAAAAAGAAAATTAGAACCTAGAAAACGGACTCTTAAAAACTGAAAGTCAGTAAATCTAAGGAAAAAGCTCCAGAATTACAACCTCCTGAAGGTGTTCCTAAAAGTCTTCTACCTTTGTGCCTCACACTCCTCATAAGAAGTCTCTGGAGAAAAAGGCTCCGTCGACGGATCCATCAAGGGCAACATCGTCTATGAGAGTGACGGTGTCGACGACGGTTACTCCAACGACAACATAGATGACGGCAGCGTCGTCGACGGCAACTTTGAAAACGACAACAGTCTCCTCGACAGTGGTCACCACGGCAGTCAACGGCATCCCCGTCGACGACCTTGCCGACTACCTCGTTGACGACGGCTACGTCAACAATGGCATTCAAGTTACCAAATTAACATTGCTTCCCTTATGTTCAACACTACCACTTAAGTCCAAGCGAAAAATAAAGATGCCTTTAAATTCTGTATTGATCTGGTCACATTTTCTGCGCTTCAAAGGTGCAGAGGTCAAATGTTAGTCTATGTCTTCTGACAAATTACTGCTTTTTAACATGGGGATTGGTGTTTACAAACTTCTCTCACTTTTGCTGTCTGAAAAGTAAAGGAATTATGTGACAATGTTGCTGGGGTAGTGGTGTCTGAGAGGAAAGGCTGTATGATGTCACTTTTGTAACTCACAACAAAATGTAAATACACTACACACGTTCAACGGTTAGGAAATTAAGTGTATTTTTGGGAAATTCCGACATGTGATGGAAACAAATATTTTAAAAGGACCAAACAAAGCAAACACTTTACTTGGTGATGTACAGATGACAAATATTCACCGACACCAGATTTCCACACATTATACTTTGTGTGCTGGATAGTCTTATCAGTAAAACTGTATGTCTGGGCACATTTAGTGGTCATTTCAATTGAAAATGTACTGTCTGTAAATGTCCATGTGCTACCATATGATGCTTTAGGTATGTTTAAAAATAAAAATCACCTACCTCATGTCCTTTGCAAACTTTTTTGGTTCTAAAAATTGTGTTGTGGTTCTAAAAACTTTGGGACCCACTGCCTGGTGGGGAAGTCCAATTAAGCAAAAACGGCTGTTGACATATCTTTGGGATTTAAGACTAGATGCAGCAATAGACCCATGTGGTCCCCTTTTCAACAAAGGTGTGATGCACAAGTACATAGTGGCTAGTATTTCTTTCAAGAAGAGGGGTGTTCCATTCTGATCGGAAAACATGTAGCCTACATTAACTTAATCGTTGAACTTGATGAGGTCTGCGGGTGGTTTGATGTTCATATTGCAGGTGCCTAGAGACTCACGCTGGCTACATCCGGAGCAGAGGCAGACACTCCAGACGATTCTTAAATTTGGGATAGCAAAGAGAAACATAATAGACACCACAATTGCCATTATAGAAGTGCACACTCTGGTAGATTATAATCTACATTTCCCTTGCACCTCCACACACAAGTAGCTGTACACCTTATTCCAAACACTATTATGTGCAGTAAAAGGTTTATAGGGGATTCAAGGACAGCGAGATGAGCCTGAGGGGTTTACCTTGAAGGGTTTGATTACTTTGGTCAGTGCATGGCCTTTTGGAAAGCATCAGCAGACCTAAATTGCTGGAGGTTATGTGCCATGTACACCTCCAAATCATCCTGACCAACGTTTATTGACCACCACCACAAAAGAGCTACTGAAGACTTAATTGTTGGTTTTTCCAAGAGCATATGTATATTACATTGAAACAATAGTCTATCTGCGCTAATCTTTCTTTCTGTGGATACTCTTCATCCAACAGCCAGGTTGCAGCTCAACTTAGGGTTGTTAAAATATCTAGAATTTACAGAATTCATTTAAAAAGAGACTGAAAAGTGCTGGATATTAAACAACAGTTATATGCTAATATGTCTTGGTGGCTATGGTATGAAAGCTCTCCGTGTTTTTGATCTGCTAACTTGAAAACTGGCAAAAAAATTTTACAAAAAAAAGAAAACTGGCAAAAAGAGGTCTTGCCTCTTACCTCTATAAGTAGAACTATACTGAAAGTAGTTGTCTATCGACCATGACTAATCCCGGAGTTAGGTAAGCTGCAGGAATACGGCGGTACTAATCTCACACAATCTTCAGGTTGATATGCATATTGTACCCTTCAAGTACACCAGCTGCTTCTTGCAGAAGAACATATTTCTTATTCATGATCTCCCACTTCTAGCAGGACTCCACATATAAATACAGCTTTACACTGAGTGGTACACTGAGTGAGGTCCGTTCTTTTTTGAAGGCTAACATAGCCATTTTCCTTAGCAGTATGGCTGAATTCATATCATGAAGGAACATAATCTGACCATCACCCTAGACATCCCCTTCCTTTCACTAGTCTTCCTGAGAACATGTTCTCTTAAATTCAGGATTAGCATCACTGATCCTACCAAAAATCGTTTTTGAGAATTAAAAAGGAGGAACACTGAAAGCTTTGTGAATTAGGGTTTAATCTGCCTTGCGACTCAGATCCTGAATGCTTCAAAAACATCTTTCTTCATCAGTGAAGCATCACGGATTGAAGATGGGACCCCCAAGAACCTCATATGTGCACCTCTGAGAAGGTTAGCCAATGTCTTAATCTTGGCCAAAAGCCCCCAAAAAGGCTCTAGAATTTGTTGGCAGAATACACCACCATTTTGCTTTCCCCAAAGGCACTGAGGTGCATCTCTGCTACCCCAAGATGTGCTCAATCACAACCATTCGCCGTGTTAGGCATTCCAGATTGGTCTCCACAACACTGATTGCTCTAGCAATGATTTCCATTTTCTCTTCAAGATGGCTGTGGAGTGCCCTAATGCTGTGAGCAGATGTCACTTTTCTCTTGTGTTTTACAGTTTCCCTACAACGAGGGATCCTTTATGCCCTTTGGGGGATGCAGTGCCACTGGGTCTGAAAAACTCCTCCATGGGATCCTCTTCTTTTATCTGCAGTTCTGTAAATAAGGGGCAACAGTTCAAGATGGACAGGGTTAACAAGTCTAATACACAAGGAAGATGTTCAGCTGATGGCAGGCAGCTTCAAGAATGCAATTTGTCACACTGGCTCCGTGCCTCCAGTAAAGGAAAACTAGGGTGCACCAAGCTATGCTTACTTATCTGTTAGCCCACGTCTCTCTCTTACAGAAAGAAAAAAGCCACTGGGCAGGTAATCAGTGTCTCTTGTTAAAGCACACAGGCCTTTCCCTGCGGGCCACTGCCAGACCCTCTCACAGTGCAGATTCTATTGCAAGAAGGCTCCAATTCCTCATTGCTTCAACACCTGACGAAAGATTTTAGCAGCAGGGGACCCCGTCCAACAAAGTAGACAGCGATGCAACCTGGGGCTGCACTGCTGGCACTTCAGCAACCATGCACATATGTCCAGTTTGGCAGTGGGGAGTAGACAGTGAGCTGGGTTATCAGTTTGAAAAAGCTCTGCATATCTCTATCAGGATGGAAGAAGCACCATAGTGCGCACTTCAATATTGTCCACCCCACCCCCCCCCATAAATTCCTTGCGCATCTGAGGTGGCAAGGTGGTACAATATACAGAGCAGTTACTGGGAACCCAAAACAATGTCCGCCACCTTGGATGCCGGCCAGCTCTGGCCCATGACCAATTCTCTGAGGTAGCAGATTAAGCTTGCTGTCTTCTAGCATATTGTTAAATTATAAATAATAACGCAACTTCATTTGATCTATTGTGCCAAAAGATTCATCATTTGGCCACAAATGCTAGCTTCTGAGCATCTTTAATGAATATCATTGATCTTTATGTGGGGACCCCTTCGATTCCCACAGATGCGCTTGGCAAACTACTGCACAAAACGAGGTGGCGGCTACAATTAAAAGTGTTCATAAAAACTAAATTATTCTGTATTTGCCTTTTGAGATGCATTTTCCCAGACGTGTCTTTGCCACTTGTGTTGTCATTTATAGCTCATTGTTCACCCACTCTAAGACAAACTCAGGAACTAATTAGAATTGTCTTTATTACTGTATACCATGGCTACTGAACTGTTGGCTCAACTTATACAGCAGAGGGATAATCTACAAGGCATAGTCACTGTTAGCACAATACATGCTACTCAATGCTGACAAAATGTTAGTGTTTAGCTCCTCATTGCTTAGATCCCATCATTGCCCTATTTCAAGTGAGGCCGCCCTATCTTGTTTTTGCCCACCTACTATGGACAGGTGCCATTTCAGGTACCTGTGAAATAATTGCACTCAATCCTTGCGATTTCACTTTAGATAGAAGTATAAGACTAATGAAAATTATTTTAAAAAACAGAGATGACGGACTGTTCTTCCCTTTCGTTTTACGGGTACAAGCAATTCCCTGAAAATTAACACTAAACAAAAACTCCTAGAATCATTTCCAACAGTTTCTATGCCATTTTACCACTCTCCTCCCAGGGCCTTGACTGGCTTACAGTGTTTCATGAGTCAATTTGCTTAGAGAAATTAAAGAAAATATCTGCTAGACTGTCTCCACTAAGAACTCTCATACATTTGGCAATCCCAAATTAACAATGGGCAGCGCAAATGGGATATGTGAAATGCAGAGTATGATAGACCTACCTGGAATTTGAATCAGGAAGACATATAGAAACCTCTTAAGTTCAAAACGTTTTGTAGTACACCTGCTAATATCATTCTTAACAACATCGGTGAGGTAGCGTTGTGGTGGCCCCAATAAAAACTGAGTAAAATTATATCATTGTGGAGGCTACAGGGCTTTCTTCCACTCCCACTCTTGTAGTTAATTTAGACTGAAGCTTCCAGCCAACATATTGATCAACTGGGTATTGCATTATTTAATGACAAGAGACTTGTTTCTACTTTGAGGCTAGGGTACTAATGGGATCCGTTTACTTTGCTCAAGGTTTGATCAAAACAGAGTTTCTGAATGATAAAATATATAGAAGATAATGTCCGTGGGAGAAGTGAACATTACTCTAGATGACTCGCATCCAATGGTCAAGACTTTTTTCTGTGTAATCCTCCCTAATAATCTGGAGCATAATAAGGTGTTAGCCTGATTTAGCAAGTACTTGGCCAATGATCTCAAGGTGAATGTAGGCCTTATTTCTGGTCAGTGACTTAATCAACAAGAAACCAACAAACTGCATCAAGGAGGAAGAAAATAGTCTGCCCCCTGGTGGAAGGTAGCTGCTTGGGGAGGTCTGAGTGATAAAAAAAACTACCATATGAAAGTTATCACTACTGCTGTCTTGAATGCTGTAGGCAAGACTCCATATTAAGAGACAGCCTTGCCAACATAAACTCAGCACTTGTTTTAGCATCTTCTCTTGAAGCGGTTGCGGTTATATGTCATTTATTAGCTCTCGAGTGTACAAAAACTCTCATGGACTGACAGTGTATGAATTCTCCAAGCATCGCTGCTGAGACATTTCTCTCTAGAAGCAACAGGAATTTAATTGGCTCAGAATAAACACAAGTATTCTGCTGCTTTTCGCGTTTTCACTGAATCAATAGAGGACCCAGAAGCAGGGGTGGCTACTGAGAAGTGGTTTCATGCCAGAAATTCACTGCTGGTATTCACACTATACTAACTGCCTTACTACAGCACACCTCCACTTCTATTAACATGGCAACAGAAAATGTATATGGGCATCTGTATTCTGGATAAAGTGCTTATGAGGCTATCACTGATAAAGAGTTACAAGGAAAATTGCTGCTATTTAACTGTATGACTAAATAAAATGCATGCAAATGGCGGTCTTTTATTGAAAACAGTATTTATACAGTGCTCTGTACCCTTTTGTATGCCAGAATAGCACTTTCAGAAAGCTTTTCAGAAACACATTTAAAGATAAAGCAACTGTTTCCTACTCAACGGGGATGCTATACTGTGCTTACAGAAAACCAGCATGGATGCCACCTAGAAAACTCATGAACGAAATCAAAGCACATCAAAATGACCGGTGCTTTAGGTGGAGGAAAGCAAGTTAGCTGTACTGAGGCCTTTTGTCCAACATGTGTAAATTACTTTCCAACACTGGCTCTTTTGAACTGGGGTAAACTACAGGCAAGCAAGATAGTGCTAGCCCCTAAGTAAAAGCATGTATTTGCAAGGCTGCCATTATAGACCCAAAGACCAATTCTGTCCTGTATTGACTCAGAAAATAAAACCTTTATCTGGATGGGGACAAAGCAGAGGCTGAAGTCTGGTAAAATATACATAAGCACACAACTTGGTGGTCTAAGACTCCCACAAATGGCGGCCTATTACACTGCTTACCAACTGTCCCTGGCATCACAGCTTATGCCCCAACTGGTCCCTCCTACTCTAAAGTGGCTTAATACAGAAAAGCATACTGCATTGTATTTGGTCCATGTAAACAAAAAAACAAAAAAGAAATCACAAACCTGCTTTATAGGAGGAGCGCACAAGTGGTCCGCTGGCCGTATAAAGAAATCCTAATTCGTTCCCTACGATTTCCCAGTGTTTAAACTTTTCTGGTGTAATGTACTCTTCAACCTAGAAAAGAGGAATAATGCAGATGATGCTTCAACATGGAAAATGAAACCAATCAAGATTAAAGTTATTTGGTTTTACATTAACGTACTGAGCACAATTGGTAATGCAGGGAATGGGAAACTTTGGTACATGAATTACAGATAATACTCAACATAATCGTTTACTACTGAGAATCGAACATTATGTACAGTTCGAAGAGTTTTAGTTTGATGTCTTCATTCCCTTTTTTTAGGCTTTTATGCCAGAGTCTTATACAAGTATAAATACAGGTGTAAATCATTAAAAAAAATGGAGGGCCAAGCTAGCTTTACAGTAGATTGTTTTGAACCCTGCCTTTCAAGAGAAATATGTTGATTACTTGTAAACATGTGAAAGGAGTGCAAGTCATGTTAACCCTTTCTGTGGAAAAGGACACCCTGCAATGTAGACATGGTTTAAGCAAAGCAAGAAGACGTGTGCCAGTGCTGGGTATGGACAGTTACTAAAAGCCAGAAAGCATATTCAACTGAGACTTTATCTCCAATTCGACAGTTCAGCTGCCTAACAAAACAAGCCCCCAATCAAAGATGGCTAACATCAGGTCTCCAGGACAATCAGAACAGTAAGATAACATTGCCTGCCAATTTCAAAACTTTCTGAGGAGTACCCCATGTCCTATTTTTATCCCACACTTTCACATGTTTACTCAAAATACACCAATCTACTATTTTACCCACACTTATAAAAAGGCCTCCGGTAAAGAGCACCTATTGAGGGTGCCCGTCGGAAATTGCAGCACCGGCCCACCATGGAGTAAAAGCCCAATGATGAAGCACAACACCTATCTTGGTGTGTGAGGGCATTTGTTCCTACAGAGTAATGTTCCCTGCAGAATCTGTGGAACCTAACTGACCTAAGCAGATAAATCCGTACTTACTAAGAACTGCATACCCCTGTGATATTCACAAAGAAATAATCTCACTACATTCTTGTCATCCCAAACCTCAATCCAGACTTCACTCATGCCTAAACCCAATGGACCTCAAGGGCTGGAGGCAAGGGGGTAGAATGACAGTATGGGATATGATCCATCATGGAATGGTTAAAACTTCTCAAAAATACAAGGAGCCATGCTCCATATTCAAGGTACTGAATGAGGCAAGGGTTTCCTCACATAGTAGGTATTTAGAAATGTGGAGATGGAGCAAGTGGTGGCAATGGAATAGTAAAGCACCGCTCCATTCAACAGAGGAGGTACATTAGAAGACAATAAACAGACCAACGACACACTAAACAACATCAAATATTTTTTGCTGCATATGGCAAGTCCTGCAGAGGATACAAATTAACATGCACGTGGCATAAAAACAACAAAATTAGACACAAGAGGTTACAAGGTGTTACTAAAATGGGTGTGAAAACTAACTGAAGTGATATGGCTACCCAGACTGTTGAAACTGGTAACATACAGAATTATAGATGAGTAACAGTGAATTACGGGGATGTTTTTCACTGAGGGGTTCGGGGTGACGAGAGTGAAGCTCGAGTTTACTGTGTCACTCAGAACTCTGAGGTGAAAAACTTCCCTATAATTCACTTTTTATCTATCTATAATTTTATGTTATGTATTGCCCCCAAAATCATCTGCTCCTGCTTTTAACTGCTATGCAGTGACAAGGAGTAATGGGGGGAGGGGCACATAACATGGCCTCTGCTGTGTATCCATGTCCCAAAGGGGAAAAACCCACTAAACTACCATCCTTCACCTACCCACACGACATTCCCAGCCTTGCTTTCCCCTCCTGCGGCTGTGCTTTCAGTCACAGCAGACAAGCAACGCTGCGTTGACAGGCTCCCAAGAAGGTCTGTCAGCCTAGTCTGGAAGGCATGTGTGACATCACAACAGTGGCTGACCAGTTACAATGGGTCATGAGATTCAGAAAGTGGAATAATCGATAGAGGCTCTCTACGAGAGCCATACATAACAATGAGTCAATTAAATTGCTCATTGAATTGAATGACTGGCTAAAAGGGTGGATATATTTATCTGGGCCCGAACAGGAATAAACACATTAGGAGACTTATATGATTCTGGTCACATCATGGCTTTTGAGAAGGGGCTTCAAGTATACGACCTCCCTGCTGAGCAGTTCCAGGCTCAAGCAGCAATGACTAAGGATGCAGCACACATATGGGAGGGAGCAGACGGAGCCACAGACTGACACATTTATGCAAACAATGGGTAACCATAGATCTTTTATTATCCTAGAGACTAGAGTCTAGGGCCTAGACTATATAGGGTCATAGGGCCACAAGATCTAAAACATTGACATATGTCAGGCCCAAATGGGGTGAGGACCTGGGTGAAACATTTACTGATGCAGAATGAAGTTGGGTATTACAGTATGTGTGTCATACTTTGATCAATGTTCATCTTAAAACTAATTCAATTCAATTATATTCATAGAACGTATGTAACACCTGCACAACTGCAGATCATGAATCCACAGATGTCCCTGGTGTGCCCAGGATGACTATGACTTTGGACTCGTGGTCTGTTCTTGTGTGGTCATTAGGCACTGGAGGGAAGAGATCACTAACTAACGGGCGGAGTGGACAGGGAAATGGTTATGGAGCTCGCCAAAACTGATGGGACTCATAAGGAGAACAGCAGATTTAGCACTAAGTTCCTATATCTTGCCTTGGCCCTTGCTAATTGACAATAACAGACATGAAACTGGAGGTCCCCAGTATCCCTGAACCCAAGGTGCTATAAAACAGACATATAAAACGTGCCACAGCAGAGTTGTATATGAATTTTTTTTTTTTTTGTCCTCATTTGCCTTCCGTTTCAGACAGAAGGAATACCAACCACCTTGCACGACTTAGAGACGTGATTTGGTTTTCCGGTGGCAGAGATGTCCCAAAACAAGAAAGGGGGTATCTTTAACTCCATCTAGGTATTTTTCAACCTGTAGGACCAAATCGATTTCTAAACTGGCCCTGGTCCAGGAGCGTTGATGGCATAATCATCGGACCCGGGACAAAAAAAAAAACCCCGGGTTCACCTCCAGTTAATTAAAAGATCCCAAAAAGCCAAATTGCGTTTACTAGCTGTTCTTTTAAGGTCCATTTTAGAAGTTTCATATAGAGATGAAAGCCAACGAGAGTGCGATGGGGGAGTTGTTTCCATCCAGTGCATACAAATCTGTCTTCTAGCCAGTAAGATTGCGTAGAAAAGGAAAGATTGCGCCTTGCCCTTTATGTTGTCTTCTATCCCAAAGATGACAAGTGGAAGAGTTATTGACAAAGATGTATGTAAAATAGAGTTTAAAGTGTTATTCACATCTTCCCAAAATTTCGAAAGATCTGGGCAATCTATAAACATGTGAATGTCATTTGCACCTACCATGTTGCATTTATTACATTTTTTATCTGGTAGAAATTTAGACCGTTTTAGTGGTGTTATGTATGCACGGTGAATTGAGAATAAATGGTTGCGTCTTAACCATGCGGGTTTGACCGTTTTGTACAGCAAGCCGCAGGATTGTTTCCATTTCTCGTCACATGGGGTATTAATCGTTGTTCTCCATAGCTTATCTGGTAGTTTAAACTCCCCATCGATTTCTTCTAGTATTTGCCAATACCATGTGGCTACTTCTTTCCCTCCAGTGGGTCGCTCAACCAGCATTTGTTCTAATATACTAGTTTTCCCAATGTTGGCGTCTATACGACTCTGTGATCTCACCCAGCTATCTAGTTGAATATATTTAAAACTGGATAGTCCTATTCCCACAAGTTCCTGTAGATCGTTCCAGGATATTAGTTTCCCGTCTACAAACAACTGGCCCCACCTAATAACTCCGGCTTGTTTTATGTTATTTGAGAGGCTGTCTTTCAAAAATAGCGGTAAGACGGGTGAGTCCCAAATTGGGGAATATGTAGAGTAATATGACAAGCCTATTTTTTTTCTTATGTTATTCCAATTTTTAGCCCATGATTGTGCCATTTTAAGTTTAATTTTTTTGAAAAATTTGTGACTTCCATATTTAAACATGAAATCCTCTGGTGTTAAATTTGCCCCCAATAACATTGCTTTATACATGGAATTAGGAGTTAGATTAGATGGCGTTTTTAGTAACATCCTTGAGTGTGACATCTGAAAGGCCCATGAATAGTATAACAGGTCTGGGAGTGCCAGTCCCCCCCTTTTCCCTTCTTCTTCTTAATTTTTTCCATGCTATTCTTGTTGTTTTGTAATTCCATATAAAGGAATTAATTTCTCTTTGGGATTTTTCAATGTGTTTCTGTTCAAATGCAATTGGAATTGTATTAAAAATAAAAATAAATTTAGGGAGGATACACATTTTAACTAAGTTTACTCTGCCCGTTATAGATAGTGGTAAGTGTGATCAGGACTTTAAAAGTTTTTTACTTTCAGTATGTATTCTTTCTAGGTATTTGATCCAATATTTTCCACTTCCTGGGTTATTCTTATTCCTAAATACCGCATAGATGTAGAAATGTTTACCCCTAACTGGATATTTGGAAGATTCCATACCATAATCTCAGTTTTACTGGAATTAATGTCGTATCCAGATATCTGGCCGAATTTCTCAGCACATGTGATAATAGTTGGAAGTGCCTTGACTGGGTCAGATGTACAGACCAAGATGTCATCTGCATATAATGCTACCCTCTTTTCCCACTCTCCATAGCTAAAAGATGGAATATTAGCCTTGTTCCTCAAAAGTTGAGCGAACGGTTCAATATATAAGTTGAAAAGGAGTGGAGAAAGCGGGCAGCCCTGCCTTGTACCTCTGGTTATATTGAAGGCGTCGGTTAAGCTCCCATTGATCATTAACCTGGCAGAAGGTGTATTATATAATAGTTTAATTGTTCTACAAAAGCCTTCCCCACAATTGAATTTTTTTAGTACATTGTTTAGATAGAGCCAGTTGACTCTACCGAACGCTTTCGTTGCGTCTAATGTCAGGGTAGCCAGGGGTGCGGAGACAGCAGTTGCGATATCTATGGCCCCTACTAGTTCATGGGTTAACTCCGCTAGTTGTCTCCCTTTGATGAATCCCTTTTGATCAGGGTGGATAATTTTATTAATAACGCTGGCAAGTCTTGTGGAGAGGATATTTGTGAATATTTTATAATCACTATTAAGAAGTGATATTGGTCTGTATGACCCACACTCTAATGGAGATTGTCCAGGTTTAGGAATGAGTACTATGGTGGCTTCTCCCCAAGACTTAGGTGGTAAATCTCCATTTATTAGGATACCATTAAAAAGTGCCTTGAGTTCTGGAGCTATGATGTGTTCAAGAGATCTGTAAATTTCTCCCGGCAGACCATCCGGCCCTGCCGCTTTTCCCTTTTTTGAATGGCCAATTGCTTTAATTACTTCTTCCACAGAAATGTCTTTCTCTAATGATTTATTCTCGGTCATTGATAAGGTTGGAAGTGTAATAGCATCTAGCCATCTATCTCTTGCTTGTTGGTCATTGGGGAGATCTTCTTTGTAGATCTCCTCAAAAAATGCATTTCCTATTTCTTGATTAGTTGATCTAGTCTCAGTCTCTCCTATAACCTTCATTTCTCTAATATAGTTAAGGGCTTTATCAGCTTTTGTTTTCCATGCCAATATTTTTCCTGAATCTTCGCCGAATTCATAGTGGGAGGATTTACTCACTTCCCACCTTTTATTTATTCTTTCTTGTAAAATGTTTTCCATGTGGTTTTTCAATTCAGCAAGTTTTTCATGTTCTGAAGATGTTGCTAGTGTCAGGTCCATCTTGATTCTAGAAATTTCATGTCTATTTCTAATATCCTAATTTTTTCATTATATATCCTCCGTCTATAGGAGGCTCTGTTGGTAATCTGCCCTCTTAGGAAGGCCTTAAAGGTCTCCCAAACCACTGTGGGGGTAGCGGAGTATTTATTAATATCAAAAAAGGATAAGGTCTCATCTGACAAAAATTTAACCTCTTCCTCCTCTAACAAAAGTGTCCGATCAAAAGACCAGGAAGGATGTTTAACTAGGATGCCTATTTTCATGGTGAATTCTATCGCGGAGTGGTCTGATAAGTGTGATGGTAGATAGAGTTTATTGATATCAGATAGTCCTTTAAACAGTAACTGAAAAAAACGTTATCAATCCTAGATTTATGCTTAAAGCGACTATTTCTAAAGGACACTCGTGGCTTATTGCCCATTCTTTCTCTCCACAGATCTGCCAAACCTAGATGCTTCATAATTGATTTGAGTGTTTCTCTTGATTTTACGGTGCTAAGAACTCTAGATTTATTCGATTTGTCTAATCTTGGATCAAGAACAATGTTGAAGTCTCCCATCCAAATTATTGGCTCCTGGCCTGATATTAATTGGTTCCTGACAGCATCCAGATGTGATGGATCATCGGAGTTGGGGCCATAATAGCCAACCAGTATCTTAATCTGACCCTCAAGAGAAACTTTAACTATCAGCCATCTTCCTGTCTTATCTTCCTTGCATTCTAGAATTTGTGCTTTTACAGATTTTTTAAAAATAAAAATAACCCGGGAGGAGTCAAGCTCGCGAGCGTAATGGTCGCCTTGTAGCTCGGCTCCGTCAGCCCTCTGGCCTGACTCGCATATCCTGTTGCATATCCTGCCCAGAGACGACATAATTCCGAAGAAATAGGAACGCAACGTTTCGCTCTTACTCACCGTTTGGCCTGGAGACTCCGGCGTGCTGCGGTTCCGAAGTTGTGCCCCCCGAAGGGACCTGGGCCTTCGTGGTGTTGAGACCGGGGCCTCGCCTATCGGATCCGACCTGGCGTTGTGGTGACCGTCGGCCCCGGCCGAGAGACTGCGCCACTGGTGAGAGCCGTTGTGAGAACATCCCGGTGACCCTGATCCGGGCCCGCCTTGACGGCCGTGAGGCTGGTGCGGGGCGCGGTGCTCCGTGGACTGATCGTGTGAAGGGGTCCCCCCGCCGCTGCTCCGTCCATCGACCCTGGACCCTCGTCCTCGGACTCTGTTTCAGAGGAGCGCCAGCGATACTGCAGACGGCCCCCCGCCTTGGGCGAATCTCCTTTTATCACTGAGGCTGCCATTGCTGGGACCCACCGGAAATCTGTAAAGGCCCGCATTTGTGAACTGTTCCGAAAATCGCGGAGGGTGGTGAGGAGGCTGAATTCACAAAATGGCTGCCGACGACCTGTGCTGTGGGTCTCCTCGTGATGACGGACTTGGGTTGCTGGACTGCACGGGGGCCTGGACGTGTGAGCGTGAGCCTACGATTGGAGACGTTCTTGATGCCTTACGATCTTTACGCGCGGCCCTGGCCCCCGGTGCTCCGGGAGACTCGATTTGTTCCACCGCCATCTTGGGTGAACGCTCCTTCATGGTCCCCTCTCGTCTCAGTGATGCCACTGCCTCGCCTCCCTCGGTCGCTACGAGGGTTATTGTCGCTATCCATCGACGGGTTTGCTGGCCGGTGGATTTGGAACCTCCTGCTCTTCGATGTTTGGAGTTTGGGGACTTGGATGTTGTGCAGGGACCTGTTCCTCCCCGGGTGCCTGAGAACAATGGTGGACCGCTGCCTGTTTTTGCCTTGATGAGGTCGTGTTTCTATTTTGCAGGGAAACCCCCGCTTTTCCTAACGGCGAGACTGAACTCCAGTCTATTATTGCCCTTGTTGCTATTGCTGAGACATTTGAACTGCCTATTTGAACTTTTGGCCACTTGTTTATTGATTGCCCTCCCTGGCCTACGTTTTGCTCGTACTTTCTTTCATTTGTGTGCTTGCCTCGCATCGTGTTGCTTACTTCACACTGTCCTGTGGTGGGTGGTAATTGTGGTTAGGAAGGGACTGGGGTGAGATGCACGGCTCCCGGTGGTTTATTGGTGTACAGATCCGTGGCGAAGTTGCTCATATTTCTAGTGCTGTGGGAGACCCCCCTGTACGTTTTTTGGCGCTCGAGATTGTGTCGTCCTGGTTCACATGTAATATAATCGCATGGTTGGGTGGAGGGCTGTGGCCGACCGTATTTGTTTCTGTCCTTTTGCTCCTCCCTCCCGTTTATTTCTTTTGTTTTCATGTCCCTTTTTTGTCTCTATATTCTTCTTCTCTCTTCTCTACTGCATTTCGGGTTCTGGTTTAGGGCGACAGGCGTGCTGTTTGGAGGGTAGGCCGTAGCCTTCTGCAGGGGTGCTGGGTGGGATGGGTGGGTTGGGTCTTCTTTGATGTTTTATTTTCCTCAGTTCTATGGCCCTTTTGTATCTCTTTGTTGGAGTGCTGCGTCTGTCCTTGCCTTCCGTGGTATGATTGGGGTGGGGTCTGTAATGTCGCTGTTCTTCTTTTTGTAGTTCTGCTGCTTTCCATTGCGACTCCCATGCCCTCCTCGTTGCTGATATTACCGCTCCTTTATGTGTTCCTTGCTAGGGGGTGCTTGTTTAGGCGCGGCATTCTTCTCTTTCGGTCTGTGTTTTCCTTTCCCTCTCTTCTTTCCTTCCCCCCCCCCCCCCTTTTCCTTCTCTCCCAAGGTCAGTATGACGGGTTAGTCTTGGTGTTGTCGCTATTCCGGCCCCTTTGTTCTGTTTCCGATGTGATACTGGGTGGTGGGGATGCAAAGTTGTTCTTAATTATATACTGACTTGTGTTCACGGCTCTATTTTTATACCGATATATACAGTGCTGACATTCCTGCATGGCTACCCTTTAGCCTGTCTGTTACCAATGGTTTGATTTGGGAATCCGGATTCCTCTATATTGTCGCCGAGCCTGTCATGCTCCTTATTGCCCTATTATAAAAATAACCTTCTTTGCTCCTGTTTGCTGGCCGTTTGGATCCTCTCTCCTCCCCCCTTTTTAAGATTGTATTGCTTACGTTCCTCTATGATTGATTCTGTAACTTTATTCTGGACTTCTTGACTGCTTTCACGTATTATGGCCGGCCAGTTTGGTTGTAGGCCCAGATTTGTATATCCTGTCTATACCAGTGAAGTAGTGTGGCTCACTGGTTAGAGGCGGCAGACTCGAGAGCAGAGGACGGCCTGGGACCAGGGTTCGATTCCCGGCGCGGCAGGTTTCTGGACCAGGGTCAGCGGACTTGATAATTCTCTCGCCTCGGTGCCCACTCTGATCAGCGTTCACACTCGGCAACTCTGGGCATTAGCTTGCCTCATCTTCACTAACGGCCCCACCAGACCGCCGGGGATGCCTGGTCTCACCCTGGAGATACCCATTAAGGGACCATCTCTCAGGGAAGCCAGGAAGGGTTTCGCAGCGGTCGAAGCGCCTTGGGACCCTACGGGTAAGTAGTGCGCTATATAAATGCCTATACATTTACATACATTTACCAATAAAGGTTTACAAAAAATAAATAAATAAATAAATAAAAAAATAACCCCTCTTACATTCGCATTGTGGTCAGTGGAACAAAATGTGTCTATCCACCTTTGTTTGGGGGAAACATGGCGGCCGCAGGTTAGGCGCGGCTCGCACGCTCGCTGAGTCCTGAGCCTTCCACTGCGCCTGGATCATAATGCTGTAATTAAACACGGTATTCGAGTGAAATCGGAGAGAAGCCCGTTTTATAGCATTTGGAATATTGGTATTGCTGTTTTATGCGAGGGAAAAGACTTCGGATGTGCTTGCCGACTTCACCGCTTACTGCCGCTTCCAACTCTCCCCTCTGCTGGGGGCGGGCAGCCGTAGAGATTAGGCGCGGCTGCGAGGAACACAGATACGGCGGCTGTAGCTGGAGGTAGAGGCAGGAGAGAAACACCGAAAGTTATTGTATCAACTGCTCTGGAGGCAGAGAAGGCGGAGGGATCGCACGGTACGGCAGAGAAGGACGCGAAGGCTGGTTTGTTCAGTCGCAGGGGGACTTCTATACAAGACCCAAGTAAGCTCTTTTGTTTGTTTGGGGAGGCGCCCAGCGTAGCCACAAATAAAGAAGTGCTGGATATACAAACGAGGGTCACTAGGAGTAAGACAAAGGGCAGAGACAGGGACAGGGGGGCTGGGCTGGAGGAAGCACTTCAACTCCCAGAGTGCACCACAGAGGGAGTTAAAAAGGAAAGTTTGGTCACAAGGAAAAAAGTAACAGAGCCAGTTAAAGACAGGCATAATATATTAAAACAGCCTAAAACCAAGAATAAGACTAAAAGCAAGAGGTCCAAAGCTCCTGGGGATATAACCCCGTCGTTGCGCTCGTATTTCAGGGCTTTGCCACAGGTTCTACTGATTACACAAGACATGGCAGAAGCGCTGAAAATTCAGGACAAGCAGCAGGAAAAACAGTCCGAAAATTGTATGTCTCTCGCAGGACCAGAACAAACTGAGACCTCTCTGCTGGAGGGGGGAATATCAGAAGTTCCAGTGGAGGATAATCAGCTAATTCTGTATGAGTCTTATACAGAATGCACTGTAGTGAGTCTGAAAACTGCACAATCAAAGGAAAATTCAGAGAAGGAAAGCTTAACAACTAAATTGGGTAAGAATAAAAAAGCTCCTCCTCCAAACCTAGATCCAGTAATTGGAAACGCGCTTGAGGCAATAGTTTCTTCAATATCAGAAATGAGAGAAGAGATAAGGCAGGATTTTGTAATATCCAAAACTAATCAAGCAGAGATTAGAGCTACCTGTGAAGAGTTGGGACAAAAAGTTGAAGGCCTATGTGAGAGAACGGAGGTATTGGAAAGTTCAGTAGGTCTACTGACCAAAAATTTGGAAGCGGCTAGATCTAAAATTCATACTCTTCAAAGAGATGGGGATGATATGAAAGAAAGAATTGAAGGGTTAGAAAATTACTCTAGACGCAACAATATTCGACTCCTTAAAATACCAGAGGGCAAGGAAGGCGGGGACCTCAAGAAGTTTATTGTACATTTAATGAAAGATACACTGAATTTGGAGGAGACGGTTGAAGAGCTAGAAAAGGATATCCAGCGAATACATAGGGACCCGTTTCGCTTGAACCCGGCAAGGACTAAACCAAGAAAGATTCTGGCTAACTTTCTGACATACGCTCTTAAAGAGAAAATCTTAAATCTTGCCCTCAAAGCAGGTTCAATAAGTGGTCCTGATTTCAAGTTTGAGATACGATCAGATCTCTCAAAGACTACATTGGAGAGGCAATGGGAGCTGGGGCAACGTATGGATAAATTCAGGTCACTTGGCGCAACGGTACAGATGAGATTCCCTGCATTCCTCCGGATACAACAACAAGATGCATAATGTACGTTCTATTCACGACGCTGATGAGCTACTTAATTCTATTAGTGATCATGTTCGAGCCCAGGCACACAAGTCGAATTAAATAAGATAATAATTAGCTATAAGTACAAAACACGTTACAAAAAAAAAAAAAAAAAAAAAAAGGAATTTATAAAGGGAAGTCTAAAGGGGAAACAAGCACATATATAAGGAGTTCAAAAAAAAAAAAAAAAAAGATGGAAAACAAAAATAAAAAAATAAATAAATAAAAAAATTAGTAGAGCACATATATTCAGTTGGAGTAAGACAATCACAGATATGAAAGGGGTGATTTTCTATAAATAAGGTTTAGACACGGCCATTTTTTCTCTTTTTTCTATTTGAAAAATGGTTGCAGTGGAGGGGGTAGGGATAGGCTATTGGCGGGCAGAATCTGGCTCAACACCGAGCCAGAATAAGTATGGGGGTGTTTCCAAGGGGGGAGGAGGGGGGGAGGGGCAAGAAAGTAAAAAATCCTCTTTTGTCATTTCAATTTAAGGTTCTAGAAACCAATCTTGTTCAACAACCGAATTAAAACATGCTAAAATCAGAGAAACATCGAATCTTAAAGTTAAAGATAATCGAGATGGAAGGGGGTGAAGTTAAATCATTATGGCAAATCTAAAATGTATCTCCTGGAACGTCAATGGTCTGCGAGTACAAGGAAGGAGAGACCGGATCTTACAATATTTGAGAGATTCGCAAGCGCAGATCATTGTGTTGCAGGAAACTCACCTCATTAAATCAGAGGCCACTACCATATTGCATATGAATTCTTGCCCGAGGGGTGGCACAGCTAGACCCACAGTTACGCTAGATCGGGAACCGTTTCTCAAGGCCTTCGACCCCAAATCTGATGATAACCCATCCCTGAGGAAAATCCTACTGAGCATCTCAAAGAGCATTTCTGTTAACAATAGATTAGTGGCGCACTGTGCACATATAATGAAGCTACCTCTTCGTGGATGTCCATCATTGCAGTGTGAGATAATGGATCTTGTAGTGTACCTTAGGCTTTATAACCATATTTGAATATGCTAACCATGTAGCTGGGTGGGTGATCAAGAGGGGGATTTGAAAAGTTTTTTGTTTTTGTGTGCCTTTTATAGACAGCCTGTTAAAAGAACATTGTAATGTTTTGTGATAACTGTTTGGATGGCATTGGTGATGTTGCACCATGTATGTTATCTAGACAATATTCTTTATGACCCAAACAAGATGGTCGAGTGTATGCTCAGGAATTAACAGTGGAGCTAGGCTATTGCCCTGCGCAACAAAGAGTCCTTTCAGTGGCACAGTCCCGCTTCCAGAGGGGTCAGGCCATGCGACTAGCCCCACCACTTTTAAACTGCTGCGTCCCCAGGGACCATATTACAGTTAACAGCAGGTTTCACAGGGAGTTTTGGGAATGGCTGGACCCTTCCATCTTCACAGGGGGCGGACACATGCGTAGTTGGAAGGTGCTGAAAACACCAGCTTGAGATGGAGCTCAGGTGGAGAGACACCGGGGGCCACACTCCACTCCCTTCAAACAATCCGGCTTTGCTGCTTGTGAGAGGATTACAGAAGCCCTACTGCACGGGTGACTTAGTAGGCAGAGGTGTGAGCACCCCAACTGTTCATGTCCTTCCTGCCTTGTCTGAAATACCATCCTGCCTTGGGGAGGGCAGGTAATGGAAAATTCAAACAGTTTACCAAATGCAGCACAGCTTGTGAACCAATTACTTCCATGCATTCAATTGCTGGTTAATGATGATTACAGTGGTTCCACGCATGGTCAGACTATTCATCATAATGTTACGTGTCTACATAACACCCTTGCTTTTTTCTCATGGTTGTCAAGACCACTGGATCTATTGCTTGTCGACTTCGAGAAGACATTTGATATGGTGAACTGGGATTATCTCTTAACTGTACTCGCAAAAATGGGCCTTGGCGCGCAGTTTCTACTTTACATCAAACTTACATACACACTACTGTAACACATTCGTATAGTTAGTAGAAAGATGCGAGTACTTCAAAAGTAATAGGTCCACAACTGTCAGCACTGGTATTTTTACTGGGAACGAAATAATCCCATTGTAGCACTGGACTCTCTCAGGGTAGCGAAGCAGAGCAGTCCAAGGCCTAATCAGTTGAGGCTGTGTGCGGTAGTAACCTCAACTCGCTGGCGAGCTCTCACTCTCTCTTACTCTTAAACACTACGCATTGAATTATGTACGATCAGGTACATGAAAATACCTTTGGTGACATCCTTTTATCACGTTACATGACTAGTGGGTCCTAAACACTTTAACCACATTATTCCCCACCTATACTTGATGCATCACAATATAAGGGGATGTCGTTATCAATAAGACAGGGCTAGGACACGTGGGGAGATACACAGGCATCATGGGCCAATGGGAGGGGAAAGTACTCACTCTCATGTCGGTCTACGTGCCGCCATCCCTCCAGGAACTAGCATTCAAGGACCTAGGATCTATCCTGATGACAATCCCGAAGGGACTGTTGATAGTGGAAGGGGACCTGAACGCAGTGGTAGATGGCACACAAGACAGACCCTACCTAGAAGACTTCACCCATCTAACAGCTGGTTGCCTGACTTTCTGGGGGCGCTGGGGATACAGGATGCATGGCGCTCACTTCACCCAAGCACCACCCAGTACACTTTTCATTCAGGTGCCCACAACTCACAATCCAGATTGGACTACTTGTTGGTCCCTCCCTGACCAGCTACAATATGTCAGAGAGGTCAAACACATGGCGAGAGGCATATCTGACCATTCCCCGTAGTGGATGCACTTAGTGGTGGGCCAGCAGAGAGTGGGTAGAGTGGCACCCATCAACCCCTGGCATCTCCGTAACCCAGTGGTTCCATCAAGCACTACTTCCTAGAGAATGAGGGATCGGTAAATTCACACCAGACACTGTGGGAGGCGTTCAAGACTGTGGTCAGGGGTCAGGCCCTCTCCCAAATAGCCGGGGAGAGCCGGGGAGAGGAAAAGGTCAAGGAGGTGGAAACACTAGAGATGGAATTCTGCAGACTAGAGGAAGAACAGGCGGAACGACCTAACCCAGACACCTTACACACCTTGTAATTAAAATAGGATAGCTACAGGACCCTGGTAACTGATAGGGCCAAAGAGCTGGGAAGAGACACGTTGGGCAGAATCTACGATCAAGGAGACAAAGCCGTGAAACTGCTCGCTTGGCTCGACAAACAAAAACTGGCAAATAGACTGGTTCCAGAGCTAATAGATAAAGACGCACACATAATTACAGACCCCCAAGACAAAGCAAACACATTTGCCCTACACTTCCAGGGGATATATGCTTCCCAGAACCCATACTCAACGCCGGACTTTATTGCCCTTCTAAGAGACTAACACTTCCTAAACTCTGAGTCAGAGCTTGAGTATCTGGAGGGGGTACTCACACCAGATGAGGCAGCGTTAGCAATTAGAGGTCTCAACTCAGGGAAAGCGTTGGGGACCAACGGGCTACCGATTGAACTCTATAAACTCGGGACAGATATTGTCGCCCCCACCTCTGCAATATGTTCAAGGAGAGTAGGGAGATAGGGGAACTGCCAAGGGACCAAAGGCTAGCCACTCTGGTGATGATCCACAAAGAAGGTAAGAGCCAGACAGATTTCTCCTCCTATAGGCCGATCTCCCTATTGAATGCCGAACCAAAGGTCCTAGCAAAACGCCTTGCTAATAGGTTAATATAGGTCCTCAATAACCTCGTACACCCAGATCAATCGGGCTTCATGCCTCAGCGCAACACTGCGCAGAATTTGCGCAGGGTACACGGAGGAATGGGGAGGGCGACCACAATACAAGAAGAGGCGGTCCTGGTCTCGCTGGACGCCTCTATGGTGTTCGACGTGCTTGAATGGAAATACCTATTTGCAGTGCTAGAGAAAATGGGTTTTGAGCCCCAATTCATCCAGTGGGTATGACTCCTTTACACGAAACCACTAGCCCATAAAGTGGTAAATAATAAAAAATCTGAGGTGTTTGAACTAGGCAAAGGCAAGAGGCAGGGTTGCCCGCTCTCCCCCCTCCTGTTCGCCTTAGCCCTGGAGCCCCTGGCATCCTGGATAAGGAGCGATCCGATGATCCGCGGATTCGGATGGGCAGAATCATGGGAGGACCGCATCTCCCTCTATGCGGACGACATACTGCTGTTCCTAACTTCCCCATAGGTCTCGCTCACTGCTGTACTTGACATCTTTGCCACGTTTGGCAGATACTCATGGTACACCATAAACTGGCTCAAGTCAGTACTATTTGTCCTTAAGTGACCCCTCACAGGCTTACCCAGGGGCTGCCCGATACAAATCACCACTCATGGCTTCAAATACCTTGGCATCTATATCACCACCAAACCTGTGGAAAGATTCACGAGGAATCTATTCCCACCTCTGTTGCGACTTAAAAGAGACTCTGAGCGCTGGCTGCAACTCCCACTCTCACTCTCACTGCTAGGTAGAGCCTCCCTGTTCAAAATGATGTCCCTGCCCCGATTCCTATATGTGCTACAAAACTCGCTAGATTTGGTTCCCACCAGCTATTTTAAGGTGATCGAAACCCTCCAACGCTGTCTGCTATGGAATGGGAAATGGGAAACCGCGCATTGCGCTATCCAAACTTAACGTCACCTGGTACGACGGAGGGATCGCTCTCCCCGATCTCAAAAAGTACTATTGGGCTGCCCATCTGGTAGCTATTAACCATGGCATATAGGCAAGCCGGTGAACGGGGCTATTCAATGGATCGCTGCATACTACCGGGAGGGAACTATAACTGGGCGATTTATTCAAAGACCGGGGGGCACCTTCTAACCAGACCGACTAAACAATCAGTACAGGTGTGAAGGGCAGCCTCCAGGAGCATGGGATGGGACAATAAAGTAACCCTTGCGACACCACTATGGGACTCCGAAATACCGGGGAACCTATGGTCCACTAAAGGCTTTGACAAATGAGACCTCATAGGCATATCGAAAGTAGGAGACCTATGGGTGAAAGGGGAGGTCAAGTCATTTTCCACGTTACAACAAGAGTATGAGCTTGCCTCCACAGAACATTTTAGGTACATGCAAGTCCGCCATGCCCTGTACTCCTGTCTTCAGAGGGAAGATGCCCCTCCTGATGCGGCGCACCTCAAAGATAGGCTCCTTGGTGGATACTTACCGACAAAGGCAATCTCGCTCACATACAAAAAGCTTGTGAATCACACAGGAGACCTCTTAGTGAAATTGCGAGAGAATGGGAAGGGGACGGCATAATTCTAGATGAGGAGGACTGGGTGGCTGCAGTGTCTTCGCCACGAGAGGTAGCCATTGCAGCAAAGTTGAGGCTAGTACAACTTAAAATTTTGCACCGCATCTATATCACGTGACCTGGGCTGGTGCTCATGGGTAGGGCACCTGATGGTAAATGCAGAAGGAGTTGTGGAGGAGAAGGTACGTTCCTTCATATACTATGGGACTGTCCGTATGTCCAGAGGTACTGGAAGTCAATACATGAGACTCTGAGTGAAGTGTTCGATCAGACACTCTCCCTGGAGGCCAAGAGATGTCTCCTGAACGTGTCGGAACCGACAGACCTGAACAACTCTCATGTCACCTGGGTTACATTGGGGCTTATGATCGCTAAACGTAACATAGCCCAGAAGTGGGGGGCATTGCAGACACCGGCTGTGGGAGATTGGAAAAAGGATATGGACTGGTGCATGTTTCGTGAGAAATATGTCTATGTGGCCAGGGGATGTCCCAGGAAGTGGTCCAGGAAGTGGTCCAGAATCTGGTAGGGCTGGAATGAATATAGGGGGAATCTCTGTACCCCGCCGTTGGTGGCAGCTCAAGATGAACCGTTGTAGATCTGACATGTATCACCAATAATTACATTGTGTATTTGTAAACGTCAGAAAAACTAGATTCAGATAAGCAATGCTATTGTACTATGTATACTGCCTTGTGATTTGATTCTTATGGTTAATAAAAAGAATGATAAAAAAATAAAAAATAAGACTTTGTCAGGGTCTTGAAACATATGTCAAGCACACACGTTATAATTCACCAATGCAGCCTCCTTGAAGTCAATGAGGACAGTACTGATATGAAATAAAGGTTATGACCCAGTACTAAAATCAATAGGAGTAGTACCAACAGTCAATAGCATTCAATATACTGGTTAACCTTGCACTGTCATTTATTACCATTGCGAAAACATTTTTTTAAGCTACTACGGCAGTCATAGGACCAACCACAAGTGGTCTCCGCACTACCAAGCCAAAGAGCAAAAGCTTCAGCTCCAGGAGTGCTTGTATCAATCAAGAGCATCTCCTGGTGTCATGATTTTGAGGCCCCAGGAGACTCAGAATGACTTTCTGAAAGAAACTTCTATGGAAAATATTGGTGGTGCTGCACACCAGAAGCAATATTGAAATTTTGGAGCACCCAGAGAATTCTAGCACGCGCCTTTGGCCCGAGGCCAAACAAATATCGAGCAGCTTCTTCAGCACGGTTATTCACTAGCCTTAAGCTGCGATCTTTTTTTCTTGTTTTCTGTTTATTTTTGGGTGTCCCTGGCATGGGCACCATGGGAAGCCCACACTCGTGCTGCCCGCCGGATCCCTGCCCAGCCTTCAAATGTTTCTCTTTGCAGCTGGCTGGGTTTTCTGGTTCCCTACACTAGACCAGTCCCCTGGCTGTGCTCTGAAAGCTCTCCTTCTAGCTTTGAGGGGCATGAGGAGGGAATGAGTCTTCAACAGCCCCTCTGCAGACAGCAATACAAACACCCTTCCTGCCGCACCCCCAAGGCACCATGGCCTTTTGGCTGTTTTGTGTCAGCAGCGGTGTCAAGGGTCCAGTTGAACCATCCAGGATCCCCCAGCAGGTCCATTCCCACAACTGCTCAGCAGGGGGATTAAGGAGGGTAAACACCACTTGCCCTGGACAGTCCCATCATAGTCCTGGGGATCAGCTGGAGTTCAAGTTCAAAGGTCCATCCTTCTAAGGCATCAAGTGGCTGCTCTTTCCAGCTGGGCATTCGCTTGTATTCGTCACTCCCAGGTCCAGTATCTTCTCATCTGTCTCTACCTTTTGCAGTGGTTTTTAATTAGGGTAAAAACTTCTATAAATCAGTTACCCCTGTTCAATCCTAGGGTGCTGCATCATCCCTCAACCCTTGTCCCAACCCTCATGAACAGCATTCTGGGACAATCCAATCTGGCAACTTCGATCTATGGAAAAAGCTTCCCTGAGAACCTTAGCTCTGACCCTGGCCGACACAGTTGCCCGATCCCTCACTGCCAAAACTTCAAATGCGAGCCCATCCTGTGTTGGTTCCAGAGTTCAGGCCCTCCGCCTTTGTTTTGCTGGGCCTGGGTTGTCCCAGCTCCGGTACAGTGTAACAAGTTAATTAAACAATGCAGACATTGATCCTTATGATGGAAAACAGAGTAATTAACTTGGCACAGCAAGGGGAACAAAGACCTGGAATCGAATTACAAGCTGATCCGTGAAAATAGGAAATGTTTAAAGGGGAATGTATGTATGACGTTAGGGGACTGTAAATATGCACTCAGGGTGCAGGTTTACTCCCAATTTGATACGTCGCCGGACCCTGTAGGCCTATGTGGTTGGAAAATGTACTTTAGTACAGATTTTGCCTATAGTGTGTAATACAGTGCAAGCACCCCAGACCTTCAGTAAACACTACAGACTTGCACTATGAATGCCCACTCATGGTATAAGGCATACCCAAGGTCAGTACTAACCCTTAAAGAGTTCCTTCTGTGATAGACTACCTGCGCACCGATACCGAGCTGCGCAAGATGGTAGTTTCACAGGAATAGTTAGCTCATGAATGTGCTCACTTTTTCGTGCGTAACCAGCCCATAGCTTCTTACCCTAGCTGTGCAGTAGTAGCCTTACTGTAAGAGGTGGACACAGGTGATTAGCACTCTTAGTACAATTACTGTGAATTTACAGTCCGTGAGGTTCAGGTGGTGAGACTTGCTCACAGTAAAAATCAGCTAGTCCAAACCGAAAAAGGGAGATTAAATGGGGGGAACCCATTAGCTACTATTACCGAGTTACACATAAACTCTGTTCCGATCACCCTCTTTTCAAATTGAGAGGGATACCAGGCACGGAAGATCCCCCTCCCCTATGCCCTCGCCATTGAGTCCCTAGAAATCTGCTGAGAACAGACTTTTTTTTTCTTTTTAAAACAGATTTAGGTGCGAGGACCATGTTTTCACTCTATGTGGGCGACTTGCTCATATACCCTTTGCCTTGATGTCGGACTTGCAGGTCAATTGGACAAAATAGTTTATCTTTCTAGTCGGTGGCGTAGAGTACTGAACTCAAGCTGGAACCAAACGCCTCCACATACCATGTTGCTGGCTTGGCCTCCCAAACTTGGGCTGGCAACATCCACACCCTTGTCAACTCACTCCGTGGGCATTTAGATCACTGGTTCCGACTCCTATTGTCTCATATGGGGCATACTGCCATCGCAAAAATTGTTCCAGTCCCAAAACTACTCTTAAGAATTACCTGTGCTATATGTGTTCTTTCGTCTTCCGTACTCTCAATGCCCTTTTCAGACCCTCAAAGTGGGAGGGACACATCCCAGTGTTCTACATAGCCTACTCTCATAAGCCCCTATATGATGGTGGCTTTGGCAAGCTTCTATTCATTTATTATTGTGTTTCATTAACAATGAGCTTTTCACTCCTTGAATATATATGGCTTATTGGAAAAAAGGGTCATGGTCACGTGTTCACCTCTGCATTACCCATGTGGAGGCCAGCTCTCCTCGGGTCTATCGCCTACACCGCCAAATCAGTTTTTGACCTGTGGTGTGACTTGCTTCATGAAGTTCAGTGAGATGGCAAACTGAAAGGGGAAACTCCTTATAAATTGGGACACAACTAGCTCAGGTGGCGTGTCTTCTAATGGGAGCAAATGGTATCTCTCCCTAGCAGTGTCCCTTCATTTTCTCACCTGCAAAATTACTTTGCTCTCACAAATCCTAGTTTTTCCGATGCATTCAGTCGCATCATGCTATCACTCCATTACCTATAAGATTCAAGGGATATTGCAGATTTCAATGCACTTTATGTAATGCTTACAGTGGGGGCTTTCGAGGACAAGAACATTTCCTCCATTTACACATTTCTAGTTATCACCTACCCATCATTTATTTATAGCTCTGTGAGAGGCCTGGTTGGTGACATGGATGCTTTACCTGAGAAAAACTAGCGACAGGCTCTTATTCCCTCCCCCAATCCTGTCCACTCCAAAATTAACCTTCTTTCATATCTTTGAGGACATACGCAAATCCCCTTGCAAAAACCGTACATTTAGGTTTGGTGACAATGAGACATAGCACAATACTGGAGAGCTGCTCATCGTCCCTCTATACATGGGAGGGGGCTGGGCATGAATAATTGCTGATTTTTTGGAAAACAAATGTGAAGTCAGGTGATGTCCAAGCAAACACAGTAAGATTTGGGATCCCAGGATGAACAACTTTCATTCAGGAACAATTCTCAGAATTAAGGGCAAGATGTGCAAAATATTTTTACGGTTGCATTACTGTGCGAAACGCTGTTTGAAATTGCAAAAACATTTTTCCAAATGTTTACCAAATTTGTAAAATGGGTTTGCGACCCAATACAGATTCGCTGTTTGGAAGGGGCATGTTGTAGGCATCCCTTCTTAATACTGAACTACTATGATGTGTATCAGTGTTTTGTGACATAAATGTAATTGCAAAACATTCAAAAATGACCAACTACTTAGTAGGAGTGGTAAGCCATTTACAAAAGAGAAGGGGTCTCGTTGAGATCCTTTCCACTTTGTGAATGGAAAAAATGGAAAAACTGGTTGAATGTGAAAAAAATATCCTTTATTTAAAGGAGATCACAGACATGGTGCTTTGCTGGTCTTGTCAGGGTCCAAGAGATGACAACCAATCACAGGGATTCGCAATATATGACCCAACTCATTCATATTCGTGAGCTAGGTCAAATTACAACCCTATGCGAATCTAAATTTTACAATACAACCTACTAGTAAATATGTTGATTCAATAAATTATTTACTTAGCACAAAAATACTGGTCACAAATAGCATCTGGACCTACATGCCATGGAATGCGATTGATCTATATATTTTGTATGCACATAATAAGTAACAATAAACCAACAACAAGCATTTGCAATGCAATAAGTCTCGCATTAGCAAAGTTTGAAGCTGTTGGTATTGTAAATGGCATTGTTTTTTATCTATTTGTTTTTAAAAGCGTCTGTGGTGCATTATTTATTATAGTTTTATGTAGCACTATGTTCTAACGTTGCATTAGGGGCGAATTTACACATTCCATGCTGCTTGACTCCCGCAGAATAGGAGCATCAGCTGAGAGGCCACTATTTGAATGGGCACAATAACAAAGCTGTATTTAACTGCCTTGAGGACACCTCTATTTGGAGGGTTGCAGCTGAGTACTGTAACAATGCCCACATCTCCATGATAGTCATTTTCCTGATGGTGGGAGGACGGCACGCAGCCAGCCCTGCTAGGGTTCAAACTCACAATCTGCAGCCTGCGAGGAAATTTCTCCAACAGATGTGTAAACCCGCTGAGTTACCTCCTACCACCATCATGCACTCTGGCAGAAGTTACGAGGGGCCAGCTGGGCTATCGCGCACACGAGTCGCGATGACCTTGAGGCGCTTTCAGGCGAAGTCCAAAAAGTCCCATCTTGAAAGCGTGAGAGATGTTAAAGCAAGTCAAGGGTCCATGATAGTGCTAAGCCAAGGTGTACATCTGACTGAGGAGGCAAGCTAGTCCAGATGCATTAGGGGCGAATTTACACATTCCGAGCTGCTTGACTCTCGCAGAATAGGAGCATCAGCTGAGAGGCCACTATTTAACTGCCTTGAGGACACCTCTATTTGGAGGGTTGCAGCTAAGTACTGTAACAATTCCCGCATCTCAATGATAGATGTACTTTTTAGTGTACTTTTGATAAATATACAAATATATTTTAAAAACGTTAAGGAAGCTAACAAGAATGCGTTCTTAAATTATAATATTAAAAGTACCTTACTGTATATTTACGTACTAAATATAGTAAGGCTTTCAGCTTTCCAATTCACCGAAGGGTCTCCGTTGGAACAAATGTTTGCAAATGCTTGCTTGTGTGTGCTTAAGTAGAGGAGCAGGTCATAAAAGCTAGCAATAAAGGCTGGTGTTTTAGAAATGCATGGAGTTGGTGTAATAATCGTTATCTGTATGTGAAGTTCCCCAACCCAGGGGAAAGAGCGTCTGATTTACCTGGACACGTTTGGCCCAGTTTCAGAAGCTGAAACGCTAAAAGCCATAACCTCCATAAAAAGCGGCTCCCCTATGGACCCAGTTCCTTTTAAAATCTTAAAGCAAGCAGCAACCGCTGTGGTAGGGCCCATTACGGACCTGATAAATGCCTCTTTTTCTCATGGTCTGGTGCCACCTAGCTGGAAAAAAGCTGTGGTTAAGGCCCTGTTAAAAAAATCTAACCTTGACACGGCGGAGCTGGCCAACTACAGGCCTATTTCTCTGCTGCCAGGCCTCGGCAAAATCGCTGAGAAGCTTGCAAACCATCGACTGTCCAATTTTTTAGAGTCGAATGGTCTGCTTCGAGACTCGCAGACCGGTTTTCGCCCGGGTCAAGGTACTGACACGGCCCTCCTGGCAGTCGTTGAAGAATCTAGACGCATCTTAGACTCGGGAGGATCAGTGGCAGTGATCCTCCTGGATCTGAGTGCTGCGTTCGACACCGTGAACCATCGGGTGTTGACTCAACGACTGTCAGAGGTGGGGGTGGCAGGGGATGCCTTGAAATGGCTTTGTTCATTTCTCGAAGACCGGTCTTACCAGGTCTGGGAAGGCAGCAACAAGTCTACATCCATCTCTCTCCAGTGGGGGGTGCCGCAGGGCTCGTCCTTGAGCCCGACATTATTTAATGTCTACATGGCCCCCCTGGAGGATGTGGTGGCCCCTTATAACATCAAGATCATCAGCTACGCTGATGATACTCAGCTGGTGGTCGCCCTTCCTCAACTGGTGGAGAACCCTGACTTGTTGCACTCATGCCTGGTGGACGTCTACACCTGGATGAGCAGCTCAGCTCTGAAGCTGAACGGCTCTAAAACAGAGATTATGCTGCTTGGAAACAAAGCTCCCCCATTGCCTTTAACATGCTGGCCAAGTTGTATGGGTGATTTCCCCATCATGAAAGAGGAGATTAAGAGCCTGGGAGTCTGGCTGGAGCAAGATCTCTCCTTTAAAACTCACGCTAAAAGAACTGCGGGAGTATGTTTTGCCCTGCTGCGGGCCGCTCGTAAAATCTTCCCGCTCCTACCTTTTCCATCGAAGAAGTTGTTGATTCAGGGTTTGATAACATCTCGCCTTGACTACAGTAATGGTCTTTTTCTGGGCGCCCCTGAATCCACTTTTAACAAACTTCAGCAGGTGCAAAACGCGGCGGCTAGACTACTCATGGGCATCCCCAGAACAGAATCGGCTAGACCCGCCCTTAAGGCTCTGCACTGGTTACCGGTGCGGGAGAGAGTGAGGTTTAAGGCACTCTGCATCGCACACAAAATTCTTCAGGGTAACGGACCATCTATCCTGAAGAATTTGGCAGTGCCTTATAAAGCGACCAGAGCGCTGAGGTCCGATCAGAAATGCTTGCTCCATGTCCCGAGAGTAAAAAGATCGCGTACGGGTGGGAGACGTTTCTCCGTGCATACAGCAACGCTCTGGAACTCTCTGCCCCTAAAACTTCGTGCTGAGACCTGCATCTTGCGCTTTCGAAGGGGCCTGAAAACACATCTGTTTCCTGCATGAGGTGATCCAACCATCTTATGGTTTCACGGTTGATGCACTGTTCAAAGCGCCGGGATGCCTCAGGGTAGCTGTGCGCTATATAAGTTTATTAATAATAATAATAATAATGTGAATGTTTCCTGGTGTGCTTCCTTGGTCCTGAACTTCCACATATAACAAACGTATACTATAAATAATGTTACGTGTTATAAGGGCCCCGGTACATCATTTATCTCAAATTAAGCCCTAGGAAAGAGCATTTAAGCAGCGCAACTGAAAGGCGCGACTGCTTTAGGCTGCTTTGCCTGTATGTGCAAACAATTTTTTGTGAGGAAATATCACCTAAAAGTTCACTATTTGGAATTCCACACGGAGGAATATTTATTTTGCAAAATGGGTGTCAGATATGCATGCTGTGTAAACCCAACAAACAATCTGTCTGACAGCCTTGTCTCCTCATGGATTACTCAAGCGTGGGGTGGCATTTTTTGTAATGCACAAGGAAAAAAAAAACGCTTTCCATCTGTTTTCATTCAGCCACTTGTTAGAATTGGCTTAGGTCATGATTAATGTTTTATTCCATGCTTTTGGTTTGCTGGCTACGGTTTCGTTTGTCTGCACTGAGCTCCGTCTAATGTGCCCTGTAGAAGGTAGTTTTAGTTATGAGTATAGTTGATGGACCATGACAACTATTTAAGATGCATCTGAGCTGCTTGTGCACGTTGTATGTTCTTTTAAAAGTGTACTGTTGGCCTGTCCTAAAGAGCATCACAAGGAAAGTTATCTAATGTCCTTAACAATAATATGGAGTGCAGACCGCCATGTACATTTAGAGATGGCTTTGATAATGGAAAAGGCACGAAAATTCGACGCGGTATCAAGCTACTAGGCAGGGACGCCCAAGGCCCCTCTGGAAGTGCAGCCGCTCGAGAGCCCTTGTCCTGATCTCTGGTGTAGCACTGGTGAGCATCTAGGTGAACTGTCTGTTGGACTGGTGCGAGAAGTGAGCACTACTCCGGGGCCATATGCCTGGAGGTAGCAACCCTCCTCCCATGTGTCGTGTGTCGGAGAATAGTGCACCCTCATTTCCATTCTCCCTTCACAGGGCACTTTGTGCTTCAAGAGGGTTGTATGATTTTACAACGAATTCCGTTGTAACGCATGCCTTTACCACGCATGCGTTACAACGGAATGCAGTCACCACGCACATCCTTTACCACGAAAATACCTTTTACACGCATACTTTTACAACGATTTTCGTTTTTAAAATATGCATGTAAATGGTATTTTCATGTTAACGGACTTTCACCCTAAAAATGTATTTTTTTTAATTTAACTCTGCTAGAACACCCATCCATGCCTCCTTACCTCTCCTCTCCTTGTTTTTCCGTCGTGACGTTGTACGTCATTAAGAGGAAGCGGAAGTGTTTTTCCGTTACCTCTTAAGACGCCGATCTCCTTCACTTTTTTTTTCTCAAACAGGTTCGTCCTTTTCTTTTTAAACCCACGCTTTTCTTTTGTTGGGGGGAGACCCCCCAAGCCCCCTCTTTATTTTTTTTTTTACTTTAGCACACATGCCTTTACTACGTTTTTCGTAGTAAAGGTATGCGTGGTAAAGGCTTCTCGTTGTAACCACGCATGCGTTGTAATGCATGCGTGGTTATGGTGTGCGTGGAAACGGCCGCGTTGTAGTGGCCGTTTCCCCTTCAAGAGTGAAAAGTGTGCTGTAGAATTTCCACAGTTGAAGAACCTCCAATCCAAGCTCACCTGGAGGGAGTTTGGTTGTCTCGGTCACTATCGTTTCTGGCAGATCACCAACCACTAGTGCTGTATTCAGTGCGCATGCGCAGCTTGTTTCCGGCACAAATTGGGACGGGGACAGCGACAGTTGAGCGGTCCAAGTGAAGACTACAGTTTTACATTGAAACTCATAAGTTTGAGTTCACCTGAATCATTTAGCATAAGACTAAGAAAAGGCGCGCTCGTAATTCTTACTTTCATTTCTTTTATGTACCTAGGACAGGATCTGTGGTCTATTGGTGATTAGCACCTTAAGACTGATTCTATAGAAATGTTCTATAAATATATTCTTTTACTAAAATTCTATTAAAGTGCCTCTGCTTAGCCTCAGGACGGTGCCTTTCCTTTAGCTGTTTCGGTACTCTAAAACAGGCGGGTTTTTTATTCACTTGTGAAATGGGTGCATTTTTTCATCTGCTTTTAAATGTAGGAGATAAAATAGATTTCTAGGAGTGTAAATAATTTATAGAAAGCACTTAACTTTTAACATTTTTGTAAAAGGCTATTTCCCTGAATCAGTAAACACCAGGAAGAGGCTGAATGTGGGAGGGCGGGGAGATACTCTCCCCTGCTACAGTGTCTGCCGGCAGACGCTGGGAGGGAGAGCTGCACTCCCCGTGCCCCCTGCGCCTCCGCTCTCCGTGACTGCTTCACAGCTGTGGTGAAGAATGTTCTTATCTGCTTGTTAAAATAAACAAGTAGATAAGAAAAGTTCTTTACCACAGTCCTAAAGCAGGCCTCGGTGTCCGGAGGGGCTGTCCGAAAAACAGACAGGATGGCACCTGAAAACCCTCCTTTCCATTGGGAAGCCAGCGTTTACAATAAACGCTGACGCTACCCAATGGAAAGGAGGGGCGGGGCTTACAGTACCCTTTTTCTTACAATATCACTCGCAGGGCGTGGCAGCAGCTTCGCTGCTCCACCCATGCGAGACCTAAACACGAGAGAGAGACAGTAACAGAGCCTTAACTAATTAAACTGCAAAGAAACTGCAATGAGACCAACGGGGAAGCTGATTGAGGGAAACATCAGACCGAGGGTAGTAGGTCTGGGAAAAAACTAAACTGAAAGTTACCTGGAACCAGTCGGCTGGAGAAAACCCGTATTCATGAAAACCGTAATTGAAGTAATGAACAAAATATTTTACACCTGCACAGATCAGTGAATAATCTGTGAATGTAACATAACTTTTACAAATATCACTGTGAAAAGCTGGAACATGAAATAAATTTACTTTTGTAATGCAGCAGTTTTTTTAATTTGTAAAAAAAGACATGAACTACTCTCTTTGCAGGGCACTGCCATTAGTGTGTGAATTCAAATTCCTCGGAATATCAATCTCTCATTTCACTTAGACACTGAAAGGAGTTGGGGAATGGAGACTGCTGTTGATGAGTATAGTGATCCACAAAACTCTGCATGAAGGAGGTGAGCTGAAGGGAAAGGAGCAGTGTACCATCTTAAAGCACAGATGGAGTAGTGTAAAATGGGAGGTGGAAGGACAAAATAGGGCACCACTGGGAAGGCTCCACAAATAGGAAGAGGGAGCTGGAAATGGAAAACAGTTCCTGATTGCAAGAGCAGAGTTTGAAACATGTCTAATACCATATAACATGCTTCTAAACAGTACTATCAAACTTAAACTTATTTTCTTAATAACCGCGCAAACATTAAATAAGTTCTACCATGCTCCCACTTCGTTTGGTGAAAGTTTCTTAACATTTCTGTGTATTTTAATTAGAGAGAATGCCTCCTTTGCTCACTATTATCGCACCTCCACCTCCCCTCTTGCTCGTTCAAACATACTTACCCCGCCATTCAATGCGCCGTGCAAAATCTAGTGCACCCTGCGATGCGCACTTTGGCAGGGCAAGACACTGACAACATTGTCTACGCCAGAATGCCAGAACCAAATACTTACATTGCCAAATCTTTTTTAAAAAAAAATAATATTCCACACAAGTAACACAACTGCAATCAAATCCCATAATCCCCCACACCCCATATCAGCTTAGACAGACGTAGCTGCAGGTCTAAACCTCAGCCACAATAAAAAATATTTTTATACAAGTGCTCCTCGTGCAAAAAGTTTTACTATGTGTTATAATGTTGTATTTATATTATACTTTACTTCTGCTTCCTTCCCCTTATTGCTTCCTTGCTTTTCCCCAATTCCTCCCACGTATTGGTATATTCCTTCTAGCATACTCTGCTTTCTTTAGAAGGGTGACTGGTTCTCCTCAGGAGCATCTGATACAGTCATTATTGCCTCGTCTGTGAGCACTTAAGGTGGTGTGCCTTTTTACTAAATAAACCTATCTTCTTAAATTGAAATGTAGTTTTGATTCGATTTTACTAGTATGCTTTTCTATCTTTCTATATATCTGATGTTTTTATAGGTGACATGCAGTCGCAACCTTCCAGTTCTGTGAGTTACATGTGTAGAATTCTAAGCAACATGTTGACTAGTGATATTACTCAATCTTTGTTGGACAACAAAGGGTGTTAAACCTAAACTAGTGGGGGCAGCTGTGTAACCCTGGCTCTAGATGAGATGGATATTAACTTGGGCCAGAAACAGCTTCATATACTTCGGTGAAAGGAAATACACCAGGGAGGATAATTAAACATCCCCGCCACACAGCTTAACATCTGCATGAAATTTCAGACCCGCTTGGTTGAATTGGAGAATGGTGTTGGGGCAGGGGAACAGGATGCAGCTGGCAAGGGCAAAAGGGAGCTTCTAAGAACTACAAGCCAAAACGTTTACAGAGTATATAGGGGCGAAGTGGGTGAGCTTTCATTGCTTTTTATGCAGAAGTCTTTCATATGCATGGATATACTCTGGAAGCCCATAAATCTCATCTTTTGGAGAGTACACAGTTTTAAGAAGACTCATTTTATGAGTCTGAATTAATTACCAGTGTGTTAATATGCCTCAACAAAGATGTCATTTTTTTAAAAAACATTTCATTTCGATAACCCTCAACATTATGGCCCTGAAGCAGAACTTTTCTGAAAAGTATTTCTAGAACAGTGATGGTCTTAATTTTATCGCGGCCATTTCTGCTACTAGCACTTCTCCGTAGATTTTGAGGAGTAATAAAAGGAAACAATGTTTCTGCAGTACATCAAATGTCCAACAGCGGCACAAATCTGCCAAAGACACTCCCGGAAACTAATATGAGTTGTGTGCTCTTATTACCACATGTCCGGCGCTTTCTGAAACTCTCCGAGATGCTCCAGGGGTGGGGGGGGAATGTGATTATGGACTATTACTGGGAAGTTCAACACGCTTCCTTGGATGCAAGTTATGTGTATTACTCTGATTTTAAGTACTTCCTCCTAAAAACAAATGCACCTACCAGAGAACTATAGATTGTGTTAACATGCCCCATATGCTTACCTTAAGGTGACGTTTCGTTGGCTGCATGTATTGACCAAATGTCAGACAGTCCACGTCTGCTGCACGCAATGCTACAAAAGGAATATTACATATAGTTAAGAGGACAGAAAAGCATTGTCACTGCATTCCAATCTCCATGGCACAATATTTTTTTTAAATACACTGGCCTTCGGGTTGGGGCTAGTTTAGTTTTGAGTAACTATATAGTCTGCAAGTATTTGGAAAAAGTCAGCTCACAAAGCTGGCAGAGATTTGGAAACATCACCTTACATAATGCATACTGAAAAGCATAGTCAATCGCGGCATCTACACATATACATTAAGTAGCAGAAGCGCCACTATTTTAACAAACATAAACCTTTCTCTAAACACACAAAAACAGCCAGGAGGTCAAGTTGTGCAGAATCTGACTGTGCTCCTTGGTTTCAGGTTCGAGTTCACTTTAGTCGCACAGGTCTGCATACCTAAAAAGCCTGGCTCAAGCAGGGCCTATCAGGATCAGCTTGTATTGCTCTTTCATTCGTTTCTGGAAAACTCTTTGTTGAGAGGGAATGGAGGGAAAGTGCTGCTCTGGTTTAAATTCTTTTAAAAAACAGAAGACAAGAGGCATTTGGCAAATAGGAAGAATTTTTGTAATTGAACTATTCGTCCGGGAGGCAGTTACAAGAACATTGTCTGAGGACTGTCTTAAGTCACATTGGGTTCGCATTGGTCTTATATATATTGGTACATCAAGCCATAAACATATCTGGCGTACCATACATGGTGAGGAATGTTGGATGCTGCCTAAAAGTCATAAATTAATGGTCAATGGTTGCTACAGGTGGGTCTCGACATTGCATGGACACACTGTGGCCAGTAGTGAATGTGTCCAGATGTCCGGCCTGTGGAGCACATAATCAATATGTGTGGTAGGTCCGGATTGGCTATGGGTTCCTAACTCATGTGGCATGTGACTTTATGGTGTTTTTCCAAAGCGTGCCTACCCCAAAGGAACATGTGTGCTTTATTGGGGGCAATCTCCCCTGACCATTGTTATGTCGTTGAGCCTATCTGTGGGATTGATCAAGAGGTTCCTGGGACTTTGTTTGCCTGCCAGCTATGCACCCTCCCACCTGTGACCGATCAATCCGTAATCCCGGGCCTAGGTTGCCGGGCCTGCCTGACTACATACTTATGAGTCGAGGTAGATGTGGAGTTTGGGACGGGTGATTTTATTAAGAAGGACGCTCGTTCACTTTTGTCGATAAAACGTATTGAAATCCATATTAACAAAGGCATGTGCATAAATCTCTCAAAAGAGAATCATAAGAGCTTACCCTGGAGTCCATGGATACCATTACCTACTTGTGTAAAGTTGGTGTTCAACTCTTAAACAAGGAGTGTCAGAGGTAATTGTCATCAGGCCGCCCTCCACTCACACAGTTTACAAAACATCAAAGCCTGGTTACAAAGAACACACAATCACTTTGCACATTCTTTATGCAATGGGTATCAGGTCTACCTAGTGGGTATGGCCATGCTAATTTTCTTTTGTCATGCCCCTCCCCACCCAAATGTGTTCAATTGTTTGGACATTATCAACCACCTAACAACACCCCAACCCAACTATTGAAGAAATTAAAGGTGGGCAGAGAAAGAAATTAAGAAAAATGTAAGGTGGTTCAGAAAGTGCCTCACGTAAGCAATGTCCACTGAGGTGCTGGTAGTTACTCACCAGTTTGCTCCCTTTATCATCAGGGGCACTTTAGTGACGAAAACAAAGAAATGTGACCTAACTCAAAGTAATGTGAACATTTAACTCATAAATGAGAAAGGTGTCGAAATAGTGATGTGAACTATCTACCATCTAAGCCCGTAATGTGTAAAAAGAGTTGACTGCACTCCCCATTAAAATAGGTTGTGAACATGTATCATACGTATTTTGTCATTTTTAATTGGGTGTGAACATGATCCATCAACGCTGGCAAGTGTGTTCCTCGTCAATGATGAGGTAATTGAAAAAGTAAAAGCCTCGCTTTCAACAGTGGATCTTCCTGCTTTATCAGGCCCCTATGGCGGCAGTTCAAGTGAACGGGGTTCTCTCTTCAGCTTTCTCCATACAACGCGGCACCCGACAGGGATGTCCCTGGTCTCTCTTGTTGTTCGCATTTACGATCGAGCCACTGGTGGCGGTGATTAATTTCCACCAAGACATCTGGGGAGTCAAGATCTCTAAACGGGATAGAGAGGAAGTAAAAATCTCACTTTACACGGATGAGTTCTTGTTGTACGGAGTCTTCAAAACTGAGACTCGTAGGTAGTGACGCCAACAACAACTTTGTCTAAAACCACTTTTTGATGGACTTTGACAACTGCTTTGACTTTTTTAATCTTGTTGTTTTTTTATCTTGTTGTAGGTCACTGAATCCGAAACCACAATACCGTACGATCGTTGAGACTTTTGAATCCTACGCGGCCCATTCGGGCTATCCTATCAATTGGAATAAATCCGTGCTATACCATCCCTTTACCCATTTAGACTTCACTGGTCTCCCATGGGTGCTGCAGGTGGTGACCAATGGTTTTCAGTACCTGGGCGTTTATGTAATGCTGCATCAGGAGCCATGTGCAAGGAGGGGGCAGAAAGCTAAAGGAACGTCCTTTTTTGGTGGGTCGGGGGATGTAAGCTCAGCCTTGGAAGTACTTCCATTTTTCCCCATGAAAATATTTGGGATGAAGCAGATGAAGGTATTAAAATCATAGATGATGTAACAAATTAAAAATATAACAATTAGTTAATAAAAAACATTAATTGGTTATGTCAGAAACAATACTCATCAGCAGTGGGGTCTGCATATGGAATTTTTTTAAATGATTTTTTGTTTTTAAAAATTGCCTTTAGAGGAAGGTACTCACTCCTGGTAACCAAGTGGAGAGGGAGCTGCGCGGGGATGAAATAAATAATTTCATTACAAGACAGGAGGCTACATTATGCATTAATCCTTTTAATGCAGCTCACACAGCCGCTTACATCACAAAGGTTTAGAGTAAGAATAAAGTGACATCACAGTAGATATAAAAGGCGTGTGCCAGGAGAGATCAGCCTCTTTTAAATGCGGCTCACAACAGATAAGTTCTCTCTTTCTTACCTTGTTGATATGTCACTGTTTATGAATTTTGATTACTTATATTTGAATGCTTTTATGGATTTACTTAATAACGTTAGCATGGTCTACAACACTATCTGAAATGCTCCCCGTATTTGAAATGCTCCCATTTCCTCTCCCTGACGACTTCCAATTTATGGTTGTCGCGTTTACCCCTCGCCTTCACCCCTCCTCATCGTCTCGAGCTTAATTACACGGCGCCTTCCGACTTTCCCTCTTGGTGTTTACCCCGATTCCGCCCTTCCCGTTGTGGCGCTTTCTCCCTGCCGCTCCCGCTTCCAAGGACCTTCCCGACCCTTCCCGGTCCTACTGCGGCTCTCCGATTGCTCCCCGACCCTTCCCGGTCCCACTGCGGCACGCCGATCACCCCCGAAACCGGCCTCTCCCTCAGGGCCGGCTCTCGGCCTTGGGCGGAGGAATGGACCTTGGCAACCGTGACGCTTCACGACGTGCCTCCTAAGGTCCATTCCTCCTCGCTGTTAGATAGAGTGGCTCGAGCACGCCCGTTGCTCTCTGAAACTCCTGCCGAGCGCCTCAATCGACCGATCAGCTGTTCCTGCTCTCCTAAGGCCAATACTTTTCCCTACTTAGCGGAAATACCTACTACTTAGGATATATACCCTAAATAGGTCATTTAACCCTCAGCCTAACCATAAAAAAAAAAGCCTGATACAAAAATAGAATATTTAAAACCTAATACCAAAAAAAAAAAAAAAAGAAATAGAGAGACACTTTATCTTAAGGACTTGGTCCGCTTATATAGTTAATTCTAATTTAGCCTACCCTTATTTACCTATGTCTGACTTAGAATCAGACGATGCAGTGGCTAGCTCCCCTAACCACAATAGCGATGCCTTTAAAACCTTCCTACAGAGGGAAATGAGGACCTGTATGCTGGATACCTTCAGGGAGGTCATGTCCAATAAAAGATCGCTTTTGCTTGATGACACTCCACGTGACTCTGACTACTCTAAGCCCCAAAAAAAATCCAGACACTGCCCAAGCACTGATGGAGGTCGTGACACCTCGCACGTCATGGGAGGTCCAAGCACCTCACAAGGTTTGGGAGGCCCTAGCGCCTCAAAAGGAAAGGTTGCCCCTAGCGGCACACTTAGGTTGGGTGTCCCTAGCGGCACAAATTTGACAGGTGTCCCAGGCGGCACATATATTGACAGTGCTCGTGTGGATCCTAGCTCTGATGAAGACGAGTTCTTCAACGAACCAGACGATGAGTTCGTGCTCGACCTCGATGAGGGAGACTTAGACGACTTGGATCTCAACACATTTTCAGAGGCAGACTCCTCACCCTCCTCAAAGGACGCGGTCCTTGACCCCCTAGGTGGAGAAATGTTCTCCCCAACCAACATATCTCACCCCAACAGCTCCAGATGGTATCCACATGACCATGTCGCAAAGTTCGTGACTAAATGGCTCAGAAACTCTCTCGAGTTACACTCTCGCAACACCATGAGGTCTGAATGCCCCAGGCCTTACATTGAGGATAAGGTGTGCCAAACCCCTAACCTAGACCCTGACCTTATAAAGTTTCTATTCAAATTAGGTAAGGACCCCAGGAGAGGCCTTGAAAGGGCTCTTAAAGCCTGTCAGGATCGCCTCCTCGACCTTTTAGGCCCCCTTACTAGAATCCTCGACCTAGCTGAGGAATCCCACATCTCTAACACTCCCCTAGATACCAACCTAATCAGGGGATGGAGCCAAAGGGCAATTGTACTCCTTGGTAACGCAAACTCTTCACTTAACATCGAAACAAGGAGGACCGTCCTCAATAGGATAAACCCCAAACATGGCGATCTCGCAGAGAAAGAGCCCTCCTCCAAGCCTAATGGCCTCCTCTTTGGAGAATATATGATTAAGACGCTCGGTAAATATGTCGCGACCTTTACCGCTCTGGACAGAGCCCAAATTAATATGAAAAGAGTTTTCCCTACAAACCTTTTTGGCCAGGCCGGGAGAAGGGGCCGCTCTTCCGGCCGTGGAAACTTTCGGCCCTTCTCATCTGGAAGAGGAAGAGGCTCTACCGGCAGAGGCTTCTACCCCTCCAACAATAGGCAATACTACCCGCCAAGAGGAAGAGGTTCGCGAGGAAGAGGTTTCCCCCCCCGTGGTGCCTCCAACAACGCTACCAAAAGTAAGTGCTTCTCTTTCTTCTTCCCCTCCCAAGGTCCGGGGCAGGCTCAAACATTTTCTCCACGTTTGGGAATCCTTGACACAAGACCCCTGGGTCCTAGAAACAGTCCAAGGGTTCAAAATAGAATTCTTAGAGATCCCATATCAATACGTCACTCCAAACCCCCTGGTTCTTCCTCCAGAACACCTGGAAATTGTCCAAGAAGAGGTTTCTTCTATGTTAAAGAAGGGCGCAATAATAGAGGTACCTTGGTCTCAGAAAAACTTTGTAAGCACCCTCTTTTTAGTCGAGAAAAAGGACAAGGGTTGGCGCCCAGTAATAAACCTTCGGGAGGTAAACAAATACCTCATCTATCGGCATTTCAAGATGGAGGGCATCCACCTTCTCAGGGATCTTCTTCTCCAAGGAGACTGGCTAGTCAAATTGGACCTAAAAGATGCCTATTTCACCATACCCATGGCTATAGAACATCAACCCTTTCTCCAATTCATTTGGGACAATCGCCTCTTTCAATTCCAGGCCCTTCCTTTCGGCCTTTCATCCGCACTTTGGAGTTTCACCAAGGTCATGAGAACGATCGTCTCCACCCTGAGAACCAGAGGTATCCGTCTCATTATTTACTTGGACGACATCCTCATCATGTCCCAATCTCATTCCCAGTTATTAAAAGATCTCCAGACCTCCATGAATCTCATAGAGGACCTTGGATTTATTATAAACAGGGAAAAGTCCACTCTTTCACCGTCCACATCTCTGGAGTTCCTAGGCTTCACCGTGGACACCTCCAGCTGTCTCCTCCTACTCCCAAAAAAGAAAATTGCCAAAATCCGCAAGGAAATCAGATTCGTTCTGAGACAACAATCTCTCTCCCTCCGGGAATTGGCCAGACTTCTTGGTCTCCTTTCTTCCTCGATCCAAGCTATCTTCCCAGGTCCGCTCAACTACCGTGCCCTTCAGAGAGTGAAAGCCAATGCTCTCAGATCCGGCCTTTGGTACGGAGACCATGTTTCCCTGGACGAACAAGCCAGACTAGAACTTTCTTGGTGGCTGGACAATTTGGATGCGTGGAACGGAAGGGCTATCTTCGGTTCAACTCCGGATTTCGTTCTAGAGTCAGACGCCAGCCTTCACGGCTGGGGAGCACGCCTCCTCAACCAGGACATCGGTGGTGTCTGGACCCCCTCAGAATCTTCCCACCATATAAATTATTTAGAGCTGACGGCTGGACTCTACGCTCTGATGAGTTTCAGACACTCTCTCCAGGGCAGATCCGTTCTCCTGAAAATGGACAACGTCTCTGCAGTTTCTTATATCAACCGTCTCGGTGGCACGAGGTCTGCCGACCTATCAGACCTGGCCAAGAAACTTTGGATGTTCTGTTTGGAACACAAGATCTCTCTGAGGGCAGAATACCTCCCAGGGAAATCCAATATTTCAGCAGACTGGAACTCGAGATTCCTTCTAGACTTCAGCGATTGGAAACTCGATACCTCTGTTTTCAACTCCCTTTTCCACTTCTGGGGTCCCTTCGATGTGGACCTTTTCGCAAGCCGGCTGACCTTTCAACTTCCCCAGTACTTCAGCTGGATGCCAGACCCGGGTGCTCTGGCTGTGAACGCTTTCCTCCAACCTTGGGCTCCCCTCTGCCCTTACGCCTTTCCCCCCTTTGCGATGATCCAAAGGGTTCTGCAGAAGGTGAGACAGGAACAATGCTCCTTGGTCCTGATAACCCCCTTCTGGCCGTCTCAAGCATGGTTCCCCACTGCTCTGGAACTTTCTTGCGACATCCCCTTCCTGATTCCGGCTACTCAAGGGCTCCTTCTAAACGCAAACGGAGAAGATCACCACCTGGTTCTCTCAGGGAACCTGAACCTTCTTGCCTGGAAAGTGTCAGGCAATCTAACCAATTGTCTGGACTTTCGTCTTCGGCTCTCACTCTCCTTGGAGAATCTTGGGCACCTGGAACACACTACAGATATAATAACATCTGGAAAAAATGGTCTGGTTGGTGCTTGGAAAGGGACTTGGATCCCGTGGAAGCTCCTATCGTCAATATAGTCAATTTCCTGGTGGAACTCTTCGACAGCGGTCTTTCCTATAGATCTATTAACTGTTTTAGATCTGCAATTTCAGCTGGACACTCCCTTGTCAATCATAAGACGGTAGGTAAAAATGCTATCATTTGTAGAGTTCTTAAAAGTATTAGACTTAAAAGACCTCCTAGACCTAAATATCAATCTGTTTGGGATGTTAAACTTTTGCTTGACCTCTTTTGCTCCTGGCCTGATAACTCCCTTCTTAATAGGAAATGTCTTTCAATTAAACTTGCCTCTCTGTTGTGCCTGATTTCCTGTCGCAGGGTATCCGACGTCAAAGCCTTGGATATCTCTTATAGATGTTATGACATGTTTGGTGTTAAATTTGAAATTCATAGGAGAACTAAGACTATGTCTGACTTAATTTTTTATCCTCGTTTTGATTTCTGCAAAAAACTTTGTGTTGTTAATTGCATGAAAGAATATGACTCAAGGATGAAGGACCTGGGGAGGAGCTACGCTAGCAACCAAGATGGCCGCATAAGCTCCCGGCTCCGCCGCCCTCCGCCAGTTGCTCACAAATCCTGCAGATTATCCTGATTTCTCACCGGAATCCCGTGCAGCTGATGTGTTCCTGACTCTAAAGGTGCAATCCCGGAATTTCTAGCTGCTTGAATAACGAAGATACGCCGTGTTCCATTCTCGGCCTAACCCAGAGTTGAAGCCGGGGCCTTGATTTCTAACCCAGCCGGGTTGGAGTTGAATAACATCGGCCGCGGGACGTGGGTAGCGTCCGGTCTCCTGAAGTGGAGTGTTTCTGGCCCGTTTCGGATGGTGAATCGGTGGCAGTTTTATCTTGCAGCTACGGCGGCGTGACGCATCGGTTGCCTTGGTCGGGGACCCGCTGCCCGGAGGCCCCGTTGGGCTCCCGGGGTCGATGGGCTTGGTTCCTCGCTGGCGGCGGCGGTGTTGAGATCGCGCTTTTGAGAGTGCACACAGTTGTCATCGGATTTGCGTGTGCCTGGTGCCCCGGAGTAGTCGACCTCCGGGATTCAGAGACCCGCTTGGTCGCTTCGTGAGGGGCGATGGAGCGGGTGGAATGTATACCGTCGCTGCATACTGTAATGGCTGCCATTGGGGAGCTCCATTCACAGGTCACCGCCATCATCCAGAGGATGGTCGTAACGGCTGATATCATCTGTCGGAGACTGGACTGCGACCCTTTGTTGGTTCTGGAACAAGCTGTTTTACCCACGGAGCAAGAAGCGTCTGAGACGGAGGGCCCCGCGCTGCAGCCAGACTTGGTATCTTTTGTCGACCCCCGAACGATTGCTAGCAAGCCCTGGACTATCGAATCTACATCATGCCCTATGCCGATACCGCCCCAGATGGACATGGATGATCTTATATTTCAGAGCGAGTTCTCCAGTGACTATAGGACTGTTGCCTCACCCTTTTTCTCTTGGATGGTTCAAATACGCACTAGCGATTTATCTTTGGTGGACAGCGGACATCGTTTGACTCTTAGACTTTGTGTACTATTATCCTGGTTTCAATCCTTCCGTACTGACTTTGAACTTTCTCAACATTTTGATACTCTCATTGGGATGGCGGATCGAGCGGACAGGGCTTGCATGAAAAATCGCAGCGGCCAGGGTTGACTTTGACTGAATGGGTTTGAACAATGACTTCATTTGATACGGGATTTGTAATCTATATTAGCGCGGGAGTTGGGTGGTTCTTACAAGCTCCCCCCCCGTCTGATTTTAATCGTTGCATTGTATTATTCTGGATACGTGTAGGGGCGGGTTGCTACTGGCGGGGGGTAAGGGAGACCGGGGGCCTGTTTGCTATTTCCTCCTCCACTCTTTCTTTTTCCTTCTTTTAGGTCTAGTTCCGGGGCGACAGGCACGCTGCTAGTGGGGATGGGCCGTAGCCATTGCAGGGGTGCAGGGTGGGGGGATTGGGGAGGGGTTTGTTATTTTGACTTAGTTTAGTTCTATGGCCTTTTTTTCTTTCCTTTTTCTCTTAAGAGAGACGGGTTGTTTATCCTGTATTGATTTTCTTATGTATCGGGGTATCTGACTTGGCCTTCATTATCCTGAACTATGGGTGGGTGAGCCCTGCTGGCTGCTACTTCGCTGGATTGTTGATCGTACTTCTCCTTATTGATGTACCGAACTAGGTTGACATTGCATACTCCTGTGAATTGAATTTTCCACATTGATTTATTCGCTCACCTATCGCAATATTGTATTCTCTGTAAGACACCCGATATATGTAAATTTCTCTTGTTTTCTTCAATAAAACCCTTAAAAAAATATATAAAAAAAAGAATGAAGGACCTTCGTCCACCTCATGCGAATCAACTTCTTATCTCCTATGTCAAACCATTTAAACCCATTTCATCTTGCTCCATTGCTAGATGGGTTAAGCTGGCCATGGACCTTGCTGGTATTGACCTCTCTAAATTCCAAGCTCACTCTCTAAGGAGCGCTATGTCCAGCAAATCCTTTTGGTCCAGTGGTAAGTTGAATGTAATCCTAAACTGTGCAGACTGGTCTAACTCTTCTACCTTTGCACATCATTACTGCAAACCCATAGAACATGTCTCAGATGCTGTTCTTCAGGGCTACCAACATGCATAATGTAGCCTCCTGTCTTGTAATGAAATTGCGATTCTCCTATTAACATGACCAGAGAATCTGGATTTCATTAAAGACACGGAGGCTAACATTATCCCTCCCGTCCCTCCCTTGAGGGATATGGAGAATTGACTTGATTTATATTGCCTTTAATGATTCATACCTTCTAACCTTATACTTTCTTTTTGCTTCTTCTGAAGGTTACCTTGTGTCCTTTTTTGACTCCCTCTATTTTCTTTCAGACAATTCTAATTGAATCTCCAAGGATTCTCCAGGTCTCTCCAAGGATCTTCCAAGTTTCTTCATTACCTCCTTCAAGTTTCGAGATGCATTCTTCGTTCCTCCTGTCGTTCAAGGCATTTAAAAGAGGCTGATCTCTCCTGGCACACGCCTTTTATATCTACTGTGATGTCACTTTATTCTTACTCTAAACCTTTGTGATGTAAGCGGCTGTGTGAGCTGCATTAAAAGGATTAATGCATAATGTTAGCCTCCGTGTCTTTAATGAAATCCAGATTCTCTGGTCATGTTAATAGGAGAATCGCAATTCTTATTGGGACCTTTCGCGAGATCATGCTAATGTGCCAATGCATGGCAACAGGAGTCGAGTGAACATAAAGTACTATAGTTATCAATTAATTAGTCATGCAGTTCAAGAAACCATGAGCATCAATCACAGGCCTGCATCCTCCAGCACGGACTCTTAGAAGCTAGCTGGCTGCCTGACTGAACAGTTTTGTAAGCACAATGCTCGGAGTGGCAGGAAGTGCAACACTCAAACAATTTTTTATGTGGGAAAATTGTGAAAACGGTTGCTGTACTTTCCGGTAAAATTATAGGTTATCATCGAGACTGACAGGTGGTTGCATGTATCATTAGGATTGATGTTTTACATTTATAGGGTGCATGACTGCACGACTAATTAATTAGATCTCCAAGTCTACCAGATAGCCGCCCCCTCCCAGGAGTGAAGCATCTGTCACGACTGTGAGCTCTGGATGGGGAAGGAGGAGAGTTCTGCCTTCATCAAATCACGGTTCGTTAGCCACCATTGCAGGTCGTTTTCAGTTCCCTCCTAGGTTTCTGGACCATGTCAGAGAGATTCCCCTGATTCTGCGTCCACTAAAACATCAGGTCCCACTGCAGAGACTATTTGCCACTTGCATGTGTTACCAGTAGGATGTCGAAGTCCAGGATAGATGCTGAAACATTGGTATCGTAGCCTGAATATCCTGGACTCACTGCTTGGGAGGATACGTCCAAAATTGCACTGCGTCCAGAACAGATCCGATGAAAGGGAGCGTCTGAGAGGGAGTCAGGTGTGACTTTGACATATTGATAGTAAACCCCAGAGAATGCATAAGGTTCGCCATAGTCTGGAGAAGACAGCCTGGGGTGATCCTGATTTCAGCAGCCAATCCTCAAGAAAGGGGAAGACTGGCACCCCTGATATGCACATATGAGCTGTGACCACTGCCATCACCTTGGTAAACACCCGACGGGAGCTGATAAGGCCAAAGGGGAGCACGTTGAACTGAAAATGCTTGTGGCTGACCGTAACCGCAGGTAACACCGATGGGCAGGCAGGACGGGAATATGGAAATAGCATCCTGCAAGTCCAACGCTACTATGCAGTCTCCTGGGCCCAGGGCAGACAATATCTTAGCTAAAGTGAGCATCTAGAACTTCCTCTTTCTGAGGAAGGGGTTGAGGTATCTGAGATCCAATATAGGAGGAAGCCCTTTCTTCTTTTTGGGAATCAGAGAGTAGTGGGAATAGCAACCACTGCCTACAATGGATCTCTCTCTAGGCTCCCTTGGCCAAGAGAGCAGTGACTTCCTCGTAGAGCAAGGACAAATGATCCTCTGTTAGCCGAATTTGAGACGGAGGCAACGGGGGATGGGAGGATTCGAAGGAAAGGGAGTAGCCTCTTTGAATAATTTGTAAAACCCATCTGTACGATGTTATATACTGCCAGTGGTGGAGATGATGGTTTATTCTGCCATCAACTGGGCACCCATAATATCGCAGGGCAAGATTAGGAGGACTCGGAGGCTGTGGGGGAGTAGTGGTTGTGGATGATCTCTGGCCACCCGACCCACGGAGTCGGTATGAACCACAACCTCTCCCCCACACTGCCTTGGAAGGTGGTGTGGGGCGGCAGTTGGCGTAGGGTTGGCGCAGGTTAAGACCCCTTCCGTAGCCAAGAAAGGGGCGATAGGCAGATTGAGGTTGACGGGGAAACTGAGAGGCCCAAGGACTTGGCCTTAGCCTAGGAGTCCTTAAAGCGCTCCTGCAATGAGTCTGCCTCGTCTCCAAAGAGACAGTTCACATCAAAGGGCATGCCCATGAGGGAAGCCTGGACATCCCCTAAAAAGCCAGATGTTCTACACCAGTGTGGAGTTGAAGTGCCACCAAGTCTAAACCGCTCTGCCCAGCGAGCCAGTAATATTCAAACCAGACGGATGGGAAACTTTGCTACATCTCACCCTTCTTTCACTACTTGGGAGAATATGGCCTGGGCCTCCTCCGGGACCTGTGGCAGCACTTGTGTAACCCTGTCCCACAGAGTGTGGGAGTAGCGGCCCAATAAGCTTACCAACCACAATGCAAGGCTCGTGGAAGAAACCATTCTCTTCCCCAAGCCGTCCACCCTGTTGGATTCCCTGCCCGGAGGTGCAGCAGGGAAAGTGCAAGCTCTCAGGGTGAGGTATTGAGTAAGGAAACTCTGGTCCTGCCGGGACTATGGCAGCAGGCATTTGGCCTATTTACAGGAGTCCCTGTACTGGGCTTGGACCAGGTTCCCAGTAGGACACTGGTCAGTGTTTCATTAAAGGGAGCAAGGGTTCGGACAAGGAAGCCCCCAGCTGCAGCACTTCCATCAAGATAGTCTTGACTGCCACCAAGGAAAAATTCAAGATACAGGACCTCAGCTGCCCTCTTCACCACCATGGAATAAGATTCTCTCTTCTCCATAGCCACGGTAGGGAGAGAAAGCATACCAGTGTCAGGGGATGCGTCTAGTGGAGAAGTGTGGCTCACTGGTTAGAAGCGGCAGACCCTGAAGCAGAGGTCGGCCTGGGACCAGGGTTCAATTCCCGACGCGGCAGGGTCTTGGGTCAATGTCCGCAGACTCGACAATTCTCGCTTAGGTGCCTACGCTAATCATGGGTCCCACTCTGCAACTCTGGGCAATAGCTTGCTTAATCTCCACAACGGCCCCAGCAACGCCGGGGATGCCTGGCTTCACCTTGTGGTGCCCTCTCACAGGGAAAGCCAGGACGGGTTCCCCAGCGGTATACAGCGCCAGGACACCATGTAACGAGGTAACAGTGCCCTTTACAAGTATACATACATTACATTACATTAGACCACTGGCATCCAGAGTTCCTCACACCAGACCATTTCCTGGCCTTCCAACTGATATTCTAAAGGGCCCAGTGACCCCTCCCATTTATCCGCGAAGCCTAGCCCTTCAGAACAGAGCTCAGGCACCGACCTAAGACCCATAGGTCTTGTCGATGCCTAAATCGGCCACAATCAACGTCGTTCCGGCACCCTGTAGGGTTTATGAATGTATATGGGGCTGGCGTCGGGAGCATCGGCATTGGGGAAGGTCGATGTGGCACAACCAGCGCCGATCCAGCTCTGTGATCAGATCCCCAGGGGTCCGTCTGAGCAGAGGCCGGAGCCGTCACTGTAGAACCCAGTGGGGCCCCCCTCCTGCCCCGGGGGGCCCAAAGCACGTCAGAGGTGTCGGTACAATCCAATACGCAGTACATGCCCATGTAAATTTCTTTATACGAGTGGGGGAAAGGGTGGGAGGTTCTGAGTCAAGCTTGGCAACATTCCAAGGAACCGTGCCTCGAACAATGATGCTCCTTCATTGCGTCAGCCGATGGCCGACGGCAAGGGGAAGTTGTAGCATGCTTCTTATACTTCTTCCCTGAGTTTCCTGATTACCTGGAGTGGGAGAAAGGTGACTTGGCGCTCCTGGAGCGATTTCACGACCTCCCTCTCAATCGGAACCAAGACCTGCAGGCGGTGTCGCCTGCAGGGCCACTAGCAGCTTCCAGGACCACTGCCTCATAGCCTTCGGAAACATGACCTGACAGTCCAAGCACGACTGAGTCGTGGTCGCGCTCGAGACACCACAATCACACTAGGTCTGGGTCTGTAACTGACTTGGTGCGATGACAAGCGCCACACAGTTAAAAAGCTGCCTTCCTCGAAGACACCACCTCAACACACCAGGACGAAAAATTCCTTGAGAAACAATTCAGCAAAACATCTAAAAAAGTCTGCCAAAAAGTGACAGTGGGGTATCTTCTCTGTGTCAGCACTAACTGGCGTGGAGAGAAAAGAACTGGGGTCAGCATGCAGAGATGGCAACTATATAAGTGAGGCGGACGTAACTTATAGGCGAAGACGAGGCCGTTGACACCATGTGGAGCAGACCGATGCCATCTACCGACACGCAGGGGTATGTTTGAAGGAAAATCTTTCGGATCCAGTCTGACGCTTGGGAAGATGTCTAACAGATTAAAATAAATAAGGATTTTGAAAATGTTTTAGTCAGAAGCTAATTATCGGTTCAGGACGGACCATGTGTGAATGTGAACAGTCACTGTTCAAATTCAAATACTCTCTGTCCTGAACTAGCAATCAGCTTCAGATTAAAATTAACTTTCAATTGCATATGATTTTCAAGAAAATGAGCCAGTGTTGTAAGCACTCCGTGATCTATGCAGGAATGCACTGGTAAACTGCCCAAAAGGCTCTTTCCACTGTTTTACATGGGCAGGCACTTACAGACTCCAATCACCTACACTTCCTGTATTGGAATGGGGCCATGCATGCACTTTTCAGCAGAGCTGAAAAATATTCAAAATCAAAGTAGTCAAATTCCCAGGTAGTTACTGACTGGGGTGGATTAAGAGGGTCCCAAGACAAAGCAGTTGCTAGTAGACTGCATAAAATACCACCCAAGGTGATGAATTCGCTGTTTGGCACACATTTTCTCTAAGAGTGTATAGGTCTGATCTCTTTGTCTGGGCGATCTGATGAGGAAGAATGGAACCCCCCCTGCCAAAGGCTGAAGCGATATAGGAATCCACAGTGATATTTTTCCACAAGAGTAGGTCATTGGAATGTGGGGCCATCAACATTATATCCTGCCTTTTTGAAATTCTGACAGAGAACAGAGTATGAAATATTTCAAATTACGGCTCTAAGAGCATAGAGGTACTAGATGTCTTGCTAGAGGTTTGGTAGGATGGTTTAGAGAAAATACAGTTGGCAAAGTTTCCTTGACTTCCCACAAGAGCAGGAACCATGATGGGGCAGTTCGTAGGGGGACCCCTCAGGTGTCTGTGTAGGCCACATTAAATTCTAGATAAAGGCGTCACTTCCCTGGTCCTTTGTCAGGGGTCTTTTCTCTAGTTTAGAAAGCCAAGCTTAGCTCTATGAGCTCCCACTCCACCATGTGAGGAGTGCAAGAGTGCAGGTAATGTGACTGCTACTCTGGTGTGTGTGTGTGTGTGTGAGTGCATACGGGTTTGAGAGTGCTTTCCATAGTTTATGACGGCTAGTCTGTGAGAGATATGGGCTTGCCACTGGTATTAAGGACATTTTGCCACTCAAGCTTTCAATGCAGTTATCGCTGAAGACCAGCTGAATACTTTTAATTATAGATTGCTCTTACTCTTGAAACAAACCTGCGGAAATTGACTGTAAGCGGATTGCCATTTTTCCACTTGTGAGCCTTGATTATCTGCTTTTCCACTTCCTAGTGAGAATGCTCCAAGAATGGCATTAGGGGTTGTTAATGACCCAAGCTCATTTATTTACTTTTGAGAACCCTTGTTCACTGACAGCTGGCAGGCTGCCATGACTCATCAACCTGCACCCCCACATGAATGGCACACTACAACATGAGCATAACCGGTTTGGTTTACTGGTGTCACCAAGTACAGATTACACCCTTGAAGAGAATCTCTTTCCTTATCCCCAGACTGTTCAGTGTTTACAGACATTCATCATCTGTTGCAACCTCACATGAACAGTTCCGCAGTAGCATTGTAGCTGTGTATCCATGGCCAACATCAGTTCTAGTATACCAACTCCCAAAACCCACCCCAGCTCCTCTGAAGGACTGCACACATTGAACACAGGTACAGCAAAGTAGTGTGAACCTGACCAAATCAGATGATTCATAATCAGGCATAATCCCTCTATTGCACAGATACTTGCACAAGCACTGAAGAACACTATACTAGCACACTAGATAAACCAGGATAGACCACACCCACTGCTGTCACTGGCCATTGAAGCCTGGGAGTGGTAGATCTGGGGAATTACGCAGCAGCTAAAACAATATATAATGTGCCAGGGAGAGGACAAAAACAAAAAATGATGAACTGGAATGTGGCCTGCCTAATTGCCATCGGCTGTGGTCAATTCAACCATTACACCCATCGCTTTTTCGTTTGTCCGACTGTGATGTGCTAGGTCTGAATGGAAAGCCCAGACATGAATACTGTGTTCACTGTGCCACGGGCTCTAGCTGCACCTCATTGAATGCCTGTCCTAGTGGTGTGGACTGAGCTGGACGTATTGGAACAGGCCAAGTATAATGTGCATTTGCCTGCCTACTCTCTAGAGAGGCACAGTTGGAAAAATACGATGGGACTGGATTGTGGCTCAAGTAACAACCAGTGGCTTAGATTAATCCCCAAACAGCGTCGCAATATTAGCTTTGGAAGCAGGGGCTATTTTAGGAGTAGGGAATGCACAGCATCTTATTCCACATTGTTTTGGCTACTGACACCCCCAGAATGATGTGCAATTGCGGTTTTTCACTCATGTACTGTAGCACAGCGGTTGGAGCTTCCAGTGCCACAGCAGAGGACACTGAATGAAGATGCACATGGATAGTGGCAGGGTTGGATTAATTGGGGGCATATGCCAATGACAGTGCATCTCAATTACAGTTTATTTGTTAACGCGAGAACCGGATCGGGAGTGCAGGGTAATTCGGGGTTACTGGGATCCAATTGAGACAACTGGAGTCCCTTAAGTCTTAGACCCAAACTGAAGTATGGTGAAGATGACTAGGGCTCCTTTACTGATTAGTACTGAATAACATTCAAATTAATAGTATTCAAACAAATTTGACATTGGAGTTTCCAGAGAAATCACATGTATTCATCAACAAAGAAGTGCCTGAGGTTGACTAACCGGTCATTGTGGTGTACACTTGTTCGTCTGTCTCCCCTAAACCCAGCATGATGGACGTCTTGGTAAGGACATCTGGCTGTACAGTCTTGGCATGCTTTAATACTCTAAGAGACTGATCAAAATTAGCACGCGGATCACGAACATGCCTATAAAACAATGGATGTTATAAAGAAGTTAGACACAATTTCAGGTAAATTAAAGTAAATGGTATATATGATATGGCAGGTATTTGTCGTATATATGGAACTTACTAAATTCCCCTCACTGAATATATGACTTGAGACTTCAAAATATATTTGGACCTCTTGACGCCTTACAGAGGAATACTATTTTAACTGCTCTGTAGCTCACCCAAGACCACTATGCCCACCACATATGTGCATGTCAGACAAAAGGCAAGAAACTGGAAAGTATACCATGGTGCAACATGTTTTTGAGTGCCTAAAACTCAAGCAATGCACAAATATGAAAGGTGTGTTATAAATCAAACAATTAAATCAAACACAATTTAACAATTACACAATAGCAGACAAATGTTCAAGTTGACTTCACTTTTCCTAAGAGTGAAATTCTTTGTATGCATAACATTGGATGCAAAATCAGGAACTTCTGTTAATAATTGACATGCTCAATAAATATTTCTAGCATCACTGTTCACATCAATGGTTTTCTCTCTTCTTTTTGTTTAATAATTACCCTGGCTACAGACATTACATAAGTTCCCATCAAAGTTGTTACTTTACAGCTGTCTACTGACTAATCTACAAGGGTCTCTGGCTCTACAAGCTTGTGCTACACGCCTTGCCAATTAATGCACAATACATGACGTTACCACAATGTCTCTGAGATAGAAGGGTACTGTCATGCCATCACCACCTGAAGTGTACGGAAAGGTTGCTTACCTGCAATCCTAGTTCTTCTGCAGAATTAGCGTTACCATCATCCAGAGTATGAGGGTTTAGATAGAAGTTCTGAAGTCACTTTCTGCTTGCAATATATTCTTCCCTGCTTCTATCTCTTTCTCGATTATTAACGGGTACATATGTCATACAATAAGTTAGTAACCACTTTTAGGATTCTTTCAATATGTTAACCAGTCTCTCCGTTTCTGCGGCGCCAATACTGTGCCCATTTTTCTCATATTTTGGAATGCTTTTGAGGGTGATAACGAACTTTCTTAAATGGAAATTCACGAATGCAGAAGGTGTGGACCCCTGCTTTCATCTAGCAATACTGGAGACTGTGTTCTTCAAATTTTGAGCAACACCTCATTCTGCCAGTACATGCTCAAGATTCAGCAGGACGTTCTCACCCTATGTGAAGCATTCATCTTCCAAGATGTTTAGCAATGCCAGTTTCAGAGAAAAGTCAACATGATGACCCAGGACTACCCGCAATGTTTCTGCTAAGGCTCCCCAAATGGGGCGAATGATTATATGTGACCAAATCATATCAAAGAAATCGATTTCTTCAGTCGGGTACTTGAGGCAGACCGGAGTATACCTCCTATTCATATGTCATAGAAGTTTCAGGGAGAAATAGATCTGGTCTAAATATTTAAATTGAAATTGCATCAGGTGATAACTGGTGAAAATGTATACCTTCCTCAGTGCCATGATTGAGAACATCTATTCCTCCTCCTCTAAATGATCCAAATCTGCCTCCCCTGCCAGCCTCAGTCTGCCAAATGTATTTGGAGTGTTTATGATGAGGGATCTATACATCCTAAAGAGTGTTCTTATTTCTAACTGTTGCGACCTGGTTAGTCTGGCTTCCAGTGTGTTGAATGTTATGTTATGTTATGTTAAAAGATTTTATATAGCGCGACTAACACCTGAAGGTTTCTTGGCGCTTGTGCTGAGGGAGCGGAGAAACAAGTGAGGAACAAGACTAATTATAGGCCTCAGTAAACAGAAAGGCTTTGAGGAGGGATCTAAACCTAGTGTAGGGGGAGGACAGCCTTAGAGAAAGGGGGAGGGCGTTCCAGAAAGAAGGAGCTAAAAATGAAAACCTAAGGCCACCGTGTTTCTTCCTCTTGAATCTTGGGACTGACAGTAAAGCCAACTGAGACGAGCGAAGGTTGCGTGAGGGGACATATGGGTGAAGGAGGGAAGAAATGAAAGAGGGGCCTCCGCCTGCAAGAGATTTGAAGATTATGCAGCCCAGTTTAAACTTGCAGCGCGCGGTGACCGGAAGCCAACGAAGACTTTTTAAAAGAGGGCGAACATGTTGATGTCTGGGTTGGCGGAAAATGAGACGGGCGGCCTGAAGGCAGGTGCTTCTTGTATAGTGACAAAGTAAGGAGCAAGGGCGTGCCTAAGTTGTATATAGCAATAGAATTTCGAATACATTAATCCAAGCTCCTCTCAGAGCTCCACAAATGATATAACCTGGTTGGAGGACACCACAACCTCCTCCCTGCCTCACCTGCTGAAGCTCTGGTTTCTACAGTGCATCTGTTCACCTATTTAATATGTAAGAGACACTCGCCAAACAAATAATATGTTGGTTGTTGAGGGGACTCCGAAGGGTGGTTCCCCACCATATCAACAGCAAATCTAAGAGACCTATACACCCATAGTTCAATTTTGTACGTTGTGTCAAATGAGGGACCAAAGAACTATTCATCAATTACAGCTAAGTACATAGCCTTCTAATATGATGTAAAGTCAGCCATGCCTAATCCTTTATGAAAGGTAGATTTGTAACAATTTCCCATCGCCACCCTCAAGGTTCCATTCTGCTACAGGAAGGCTTTAATAGAAGAGGTGATATTCTTAAAGAAGGAGGAATGAAAGTAAAAGAGATAGCCTTGCTATTAGTGACTCAACTGTATGTAATATCTGGTACTCTGACTTTGTGTTCTAGTTTACATGCTAGCCAAGTATACACACTGGGGGGAAAGGCGGGGGGGGGAATGTGGCTAGTCAGACAAGATGGCGGACGCAAACTCCTAAGGCTCCATGTCTATAGCCGTTTATGATGACTTATCCCATAAAATCACGCATAATCTGGCCAGCAATCGATGTAAGACCCTTCCCAGTGCTCGGTGCACTTGAACCTGATGAGTGCAGAAGCAGCATGGCAGAGTGAGTGGTCTCAGCCAACGCTGGATCGCTGGTGCATGCGGCTGCAGTGAAGCGGCATTGCCATGTCGGAGTACACATTACACGCCTCCTGTGAGAGGGAGGTGTGGAAACTGACGATTCTGCTGCAGCGTTGCTGAGGAGGGAGCGCGCTGGTGGCAGCAACGCTCGTGGCCCTGAAGGAGAGCCATGGCTGAGGCGTAGTAGGTGCACCTGTGCTGGATGCTGGGTGGGCGGAGATGAGTGAGCCAGATCCTCTGCGCCGAGCCCGAAGTAAGTGGAGCGGGCAGCTGCAGCCGTATCACAGGCCCAAAACAGAGGGGACGGCTTAGCCTGTGCAGACGGTGCAGAGCATTGGGGTGACGGTGGAGCCCTGGGCTGATGAGTACATCCTGGTACTGGAGTGAGTGAGCGTCGCAGGAGGCCTGTGTTCGCAGCCTGCTGCTAACTGTGCCAGCCTGGGGAAGAGAAGATTGCCGTGCACTAATCATCATAAAACGACACGCACCCTGAGGTGAGTCCTAACTGCTTGGCGGATCGCAGTGCCCTGGGGGCCTCAAGTGGGGCACGGAGGCCGACTGGGTTTGGCCCCCACCACAGTGATACCGGGTCAGGTTCGGGGTACGGACAGGGCCTCGGCCCCAATGAGACAGTGCACGGGTGGCACGGGATTGGCGGGACTACAAGGCCTTTCCCTCCCTGCTCTGGGCCCAGAGTAGCCCCCAGTGTATTGCTTGATAGCCAGCTGGACACAGGGGCACGTGGGATGTCTAGAGAGGTACAGTCCGCAACACAGTAATACACATTGTGATATGCAGTGGACAATTGGGGCCCAATAAAGTCGGACGAGACATGGAGGTCAGTTTGCGCAAAGAATCAACAACAGAACCCTGCCGACACTATGGAAAAGGTCCTATAGGAGGATCCTAAAATGTAAAGAGGGCAACATAGTGTAATTTCAGAGCCAAACAACACATCATAATATTTATATCTTTTATTTATTAACTTTTTAATTTATATTTTTCGATTTCATGATTTCTCAGATTTAGCAAATAGCATTACAAACATTAAAATATGCACAAGTTCAATCAGACTTCGTAATCAATATAACAAATACAGTCCCACAAACACCGCACACATCACACACTCACAACAATATCGATTCAGCTACCTATCAATCAATCGATCTTTCACACATCCATACACAGAAATATAAATGGTACATAAACGCCTTTAACTGGAATCAAGATGGACAATGATTCATTAACAAAAGGGGTGTGGGGCAGGTAAGGAAGGGAAAAGCAGGATCGTAGAAGACATAAGCAATCCTGCCACCAACAAGAACCACGCCATGGAGGTCAGTTTGCCAGAAAACAGAAATGGGCATAGGTCTCTCAACAGTGGAGTGCCCACAGGCATGAGAAATGCGCAGAGCCCCCCCACTACAGAAAAATGGGGAACTTCATGCATTCAAGCGAACACATGTACCCACAGCCCTACCATTTGTTATGCTAATTAAAGCAGAAGAGAGTTGGCACGATCCCACTCTACTCAAATACTGCTCAGAACAGATCAGGAAACAGGCATTGTTGCACCCAGGTCACACAATAAACGGTCCTCACATTGGTTGGACCCCGCCAGTGCCTAGCTGTGCCTGCCGGCGTGTTAGAGGATGTGCTGCAGGGAGCACAAGCCCAGATAAAATTAAGTGCCACCACTTCGCAGGATACAATCCCATACAGATTTTGGCCAGGGATATTATAGTAAGAGACAGCCAGCGCTGTGCTGGTCGTAAACATTTCATGCCTTCAGCGTAAAAACTGCCCATGGGCCGTCTACGATCAAACGCCCTGCAGACAGCTGTACACTAGGATGCATGCAAGGCTTCACATGTAATGTAGAGGGTGACAAACACCCAACAGACTCCACATTCGGCAATATCCACTACACTGGACTCTGTCCTAGCTGCAGTTGAGAAAATAGGAACAACGCTGGCCGAAAATCGCACATCCCTGGAATCAATAATAGACAAAGTCACTTCTGACTTTACACAGTTAAGGGCGGGCCATAGTAAGCTAGCTGACAGAGTACATGCTAACTAACTTTCTCTAACAAATTTACAACCAACTACCCATGGTCACAGAGCAGCAATACAGGACCTCTTAGACCAAGTGAATAACTTGGAAGACAGGCTGAAGGACGCGCAGGGGCACTTGCGCCACAACAATATCAGAGAGGTGGGCCTTCCGGAGGGAGAGGAGGGACAAGACTCATTGATCTAGATTGAGCGCTGGCTGAGGGAACTCCTGATAGAGGGAACGCGGTCGTCTCAGTTCATGGTAGAGCGCGCCCAAAGAGTACCGGCCCGCAGACCACCACCGGAGGCCAGGCCACAACCGCTCCTGTTCAAAAGGCTGAACTACAAAGAGAGAGCTACCGTTCTGAGGAAAACACGCAAGGAAAACGACATTAGGATCCAAAATGCTTGGATCATGAGGTTTCCTGATTATGGAAAAGACACACAATTGATGGACGGAAGCAGAACAAATCAAAACATTCACTCCCATTCAAGAGATCTGGGTTAAATCCATCATTCTTTTGCTCACCCTGCCACCTCAGTTCATGCAAATCAGTCTTGACTCCGTTGCTGTATGGGAACAGTCCAGCCCGAACTGCCAAGCCAGGTCCTCCCTGGGCCGGAAAGAAGCATCCTCGGACCAGTTTCAGGGTTTCACCCCTCATCAGCCAGGACAGCTTGAATCCAGTGGCACAGTGAGCCCAGGACCCACGTCTGGGCATACCTGGCGCACTTAGGGCGAGAAAGCAAAAGACACACAATTGATGGACGGAATGCAGAACAAATCAAAACATTCACCCCCAGTCAAGAGATCTGGGTTAAATCCATCATTCTTTGGCGCACCATGCCACCCCAATTATGCAGCGCAGGTGCAGAGACAGCGGTCTTTTTGTACGGTAAAACGGCTGCTCAGAGAATTAGATATTCAAATTTCTCTGCTGTTCCCAGCCTGACTGCGGATAGCTGCAAAATGCGCTACTCACTTCTTTGATACGTCATCAGATGTTTGGGACTGGTTAGCGGACGGTTAGAGGACTGGTTAGGTATGGGGCTCAAGCTGTCTGCTGAGCCAATGACACCCCAGCGAAACAGAATGGGTCGGCGCCGTGGCAGAGGTCTTGGTCGCCCTGCGCTGCCATCAGCAGGTCCTGACTTAGAGCAAAGATTAACGGAGAGGCGGGAAGCACTCCATGTGGCAGCAGCGATTCGATCCGCAGCACAGGGTTCAGATCAGGAGGCAGTGTCCACAAGATCACAGAGTAAAGATGACTCTACTCCCACACGGTCCGAAGATCTGGACTACCTAGCTTACCAGATGTCATGCCGCAGACCTCAGACAATATATAATTTGATCAGTCACAAGCAGACTGAAAATTAAACAGTGTCACGCAACCCATGTGTGCAACAATGCTCCAATCTAGTGTTCAGCACTTCATGCTGTACACGCGGTGCAGGGGATGGCCCGCTTTTTGGCTGGGTTGAGGCTAGAATTATGCAGGACATGGCGCTCTCTGCTATCAGATGGTGTGCACACTATAACTAAAACTCTATGGAGAACACCTGTTTCACTTTTATTTTCGACACCCCAAGGAGCACTGAATCCACTATGCATCCATGCTATCCTATTGCAATAGGTGCAACACACACGTAACATGACTCATGCGAATATTCTCTCATGGGATGTGGGAAAAATACGCATGCCGGCGCACAGATACTCTATATAATCATACTTACAGAGCAGATCCACCAGCATAGCACTCCTACAGGAAACGCACCTGACCCGGGTAGAAGCCTATCGCCTCTGTCGATTGTGGCGAGGTCAGGTATAAAACACCAATTACTCCTCCCAGACTAGGGGAGCCTTGGTAAGCAGGGGTTCCTTATGTGATGGAGGAGAAAGAGACTGACGCAGAGGGCAGACACATATTTACGAAAGGCAGGCTGAATGGCCAAAGTCTCCTTATTGGATCGGTTTACGCTCCCAATATAGAACAGAAGTCATTCTTTCGTACGTTAACAGAGGTCTTGGCCAGCTGGAGTGGAATTCCCTGGCTGATAGGAGGCAACTTTAAATCGGTGCTGGATGTAGAGCTAATTCGGTTGTTTACCCTCCTGACACGGACCACAGCTGCGGCAAACACACGATCGCTGACTGAGTGGCTAGCTCATTGGTCTTTGGCTGACACTTGGCATACTCGCAACGCAGACGCGCGCATCTACTTTTTCTATTCCCCAATGCATGGCTTGCATGTAAGGCTGGACCACATAGTGGGGTCGCACAACCGGTTTCCTCTTATCAGGGGGATTGAATATCTCGGACGCACGTATTCCGATAACAACCCCCAGCTCTTGCAACATAAATGGGAGGGGGGCCCACCAGCCATCCCCACCTGGCGCCTTCAACCAGTGGCACTGAAAGACCAGGAATTCCGTGCCTCCTTGGGGGTTGAGACCACGGAATACTTTGAAGTAAACAACGGCTCCATGGGTGATGCGCTGCTAGAGTGGGACGCTTTTAAAGTAACTACTAGGGGGCGTTGTCTAGGACTCACCTGGAATATTCATAAGCAATTAAGTGAAGCACTTAGCAAAATAGAGCGCCAGCTGCTGTGATACGAAACCAGCACAGATGCGGACACACATAATACATGCAGCAATGACGCGCCATTATGCAACACTCTACCAGTCGTCGAAGCGATGTGACGAGCATCGACTAAGTGCCTTCCTAAACTCAAAAAAGCCTACCCAAGGTAACCCCCAAGCAGTGCAAGACATTAGACACCCAATCTCCTCTGATGAAATATGTGATGCGGTTGCAGCACTGGCGACAGGAAAAACTCCTGGGCCAGATGGGTTTCTGACCAAATATTATAAGGCGTGTGCTGCAACATTGGTTCCACGCCTGCACACCCTTTACACTATGGCACTGGCAGAGCTGAGATGCGCGATGGAAGTCTAGTATCACTGCCAAAATCGGATGGGGACCCCACAGAATTGAGCTCCTATAGATCACTAGCAATCCTAAATGCAGACTGTAAGGTGCTGGCAAAAATCCTAGTGGACCGGCTGGTGCCCATGATCCCAAGTCTCGTCCATGCGGATCAAATTGGCTTTGTGCCCTCTCGAAGCACTTCCTTAAATCTGAGGCGCTTTTTCAGAGTCACCACATATTCTGTGTCCCATTGGCCACATTTGGTATGTCTAATATTAGACCTGGAGAAGGCCTTTGACTCCCTGGAGAGGGAGTTTCCGTTTGCCGCCCTAGTTCGAAATGGCCTTGGTTCAACCGCATGGTTAAGCTGCTGTACAGGGAGCCGACGGTACGGGTACAAACAGGCCCATATATATCTGAGCCAATTTTGGTGAGAAGAGGGACCAGACAGGGATGTCTGCGGTCCCCACTACTTTTCTCACTAGCCATAGAGACACTAGCGGAGGCTATCCGCGCTGGCGCGGACTGGAGCATCCCAATAGGGGATGGCACGGCCAGAATCTCACTGTATGCAGACACCTGCTGGTGAACATTAGAGATATCCGATCAATTTCTCTGTGACTAGCGCACACTTTAGTAGACTTCGCCTCCATGTCGGGGCAGAGAGTTAATGCAGCAAAGTAATGTTTATATCCTTTCAATGATACATGTCAAGACCCGATGCATATACTTAATGGGGTACATGTACAGTGGAAAGTTGACACCTTCCGCTACCTGGGCATATGGATATATAGGCAACAGATGGACCTCCTGGTATGTTAACCTGGGCAGAACACTGACCGTCGTCCGTTCTCAAACATCCTTCTGAGGCATGCTTCTGCTGTCAATAACGGGCCAGGTGGCTCTCACAAAGATGGTGATCCTTCCACGGTTCCAATATTATTTAGCAAATTTACCTCTATACATCCCCCGCTTGTTTTTCTTACCCGCGAGAAGACAGAGACTTTATTTGGGGAGCTCTCGACACCTAGTAACAATAAAGAAACTCTACCTGCCCACAGACCAGGTAGGCCTGGCGGCACCAAACATGGAACAGTATTACCTAGCGGTGCAATTGCAGTGGGTGGCAAGGTGGCTCGCTGATCGCCAGCTCTGTGATACAGCAACCACACAACTACTCTGGTCCTTAACTGCTCTGACTATGCTGTTTCACCATTGCAAAAAATTGAGACCACTGGGGTCACCGCTGCTTAATATGGCATACAGATGCTACTGCAGGAGCCTGTACATCACCCGGAGTGTGAAGCCATACGCGCCTGCTTTACCACTGGAGGGCACACCTAAGGGACACATCACAACTACGGCAGTCGAACTACGTAGTTGGCGGGATGCAGTTTTCCAGGATATGGAAGACTTGTATCAGGAGGCTACCCTAATATGCTACATTGGTTGAGGAAGATGGGTTGTACCCAGGCCAACTCCTGCTACAAAACTCGCTCTTGGCTGCCCTTGCCATTAAATGGGGGTACTTGATCAGCGAGCCACCAGTACATCTTACTATCCAGTACTAGCATATAATGGGGTGGGGTGGGCATCTCACACGGTGGTTTGCCGCTTCCCTGAGACAGCACACTGCAATCACACTGGTGCCACTGCAACTTCACTGGGAGAGGCATCTGAACCACCCACTCATGGACCCCGAATGCGCCTCGGTGTTCGAGGGTCCTGTCAATATTCCCAGGAATGCGCGCCTACGCCAGATACAATTCTACATTATGAAGAGGGCATACCGCACTCCTGCTCAAATTAATTGATATTTTAGCCACATTGACGCTGCCTGCCCCTGCTGCCACCTTACAGACGCAGACCTATTGCACATGTTGAGGGAGTGCCCCAGCCTATGGGGATAATGGAGGGAGGTAGCAGACGCCCTTTCTCAATGCACGGATCGCACCCTTCCCTTTGAATGAAAGACCTATATCCTACACCTTTATAGTAGAAGCCAAAAACCTAAGTTGATATCCTGCTTCCTCGACCTAGGAATTAAAGTGGCTAAGAAGCTGATCACCAGGAAATGAAAGGTCTCTGAGTCCCCTCACATATTGATGTGGAGGCGTTCCATGTTACTAGGGCTAAAGCAGAGAGTGTTGCTCTACGGCGAGAGAACACACCGGACATTCCTAAGACTCCAATAGCTACAAGCTGGGATGAGATATTGATTGAGCTGCAAAACATTCACAGCACTGACAGACACACAGCTCTTGAGTGACAACAATGCCTCGTAACACACACTGGTGGGGGGAGGGGGGTTATAGACTCTGAAGAAGATGTAGTTCTGGGTTAATGACTGTCAGATACGACTGCACATTATATAGCACAAATCTTAGGGCTTACACCAGACTCCCCTTTCAAATAACAGCAAAGGAGGCACATCGACCAGGGGGACCAGGAAAAGCTCCTTATATGGCCGTCACGCGTAGCCTGCAGAATGGTATTAGGACTATACAGGAAGACATCATACCTAGAAGCCTTTTGAAGAGGCATACTTTTCTCTCTTCCGGTTTCATTATTTACTTTGCAAAGCACTCCCATCTCTCTATTGATGGGAATGCTTTGGTGCTTACTCTTTGGTGGTCTACTAAAGCTACTAAAATACAGAAGGGATTAAAAACCATTTGCTTTTAATTGGAGGCCTAAGGACTTGAAAAGCTCAATATAGGCTTTGACCGAGTTGTTAGTAGACTTTGTAGACGGTCCTTTAAGCATCCAGTCCTCTAGTTAAGGGTAGACCTGATGACCTAGATGTTATAGGTGGGTGGCTACAGCAACTAGACATTTGGTAAACATTCTGGGTGCGGATAAGGGGCCAAAGGGAAGCATTTCAAACTGCCAGTGGCAACTGACTACATAAAGGATTAGGACTTTGTGATGCTTATTGTGAATAGGAATGTGGAAATATGCACAGCTGAGATCTTATGTCATGTATTTGTTTCTCATTAGCAAACGTAAAATATCTTAGAATGTGAGCATTCTGAATGATTACTTTAATAGCTATAGATTGAGTTGGCATGAATCTCAAATGGACCTCCACTTTTACGCTGTTTTCTTTTCACGATGAAGTATCTGGAATAATATCCCACATTTTAATGATCTTTTGGGACCATGTCTATAGCTCCCGTCTGTAGAATCTTTGGAATTTCTGCCTTCAATAAATGAAGGTGACTGTTTTATTTGTGATGGTGAAGTTGTTGGAAGATGTTGAATGAACTCCAGTGTATGGTTATAATGGATGATGTCCACCACCCATCTGTCTGTAGTGACTGCCTATTAGTTGTTGTAGAAGGTAGATATTCTGCTTGATACAGGGCCTGATTTCTGTCTCGGAGTCTTTTGGTATCCGGTGCCTGGCGATTGTCAGTGACGTTGGGTGTCCTGATGCTTTTGTTATGCTGTTCCCTTTTGTGGCTGTCTCAATAGGGCTCTTGTCCATGCTTACAGGAGTATGGTTGTTGAGGGGGTGCAGAATTGTGGAGGCTGATATAGAGGTTGCTATGGTTTATACTTATAGCCTTGATACAGACCTCTGAATAATTGTGTTCTGTCTCATCCTCGGAAGGACTGAAGCTTCCGTTGGTGGTAGAGCACCCAGAGAGCTGTCTCTGTATACTCTGTGATACCTTGAAATACATCATCCACATGCCTACCAAACTGCTATTTGCCATCGAATGGCATGCCCATGATCTTATCTTAGGCCTCTGGACTGAAAGAAGTGGTCCGTTGCCATCACTTGCTTCCACCCTGAAGCTGATGTTTGAGACATCCATTGCTGAATGTATGAGTGCAGTTGATGCTTTTTTCTCATTCACGGAGGATGGCCTGGACTTCTTGCTTTTCATCCTGCTTTAACAATTCCAGATACAGAGCTATGTCGGACCACATGTGCCTGTCCTATGTGCTTACAATTACCATCAAACTGCGGTTTTACAACGGTAGACCAAATGATTTTCAGAGGGAGGAGCACGAACAAGAAAATCTGGATAAATGAAGAAAACTAAAAGAGAATTTAAAATACTCTCCTGGAATGTAAATGGGATGAGAACAAAAAGCAGAAGAAACAAAATCTTGGAATATCTCAGAACAGCAGAAAGCGAAATCATAATCCTACAAGAGACACATTTACTAAAAATGGAATGGGACCAAATAATAAAAACCCTAAACTGGGTCGATTTTCTTGTATGTACCACACAAGAATGCAACATCAAAGGAATCGCAATAATCGTCAAAAAATCACTCAAAGCTAATTTGGACTCAGCAGAAGTAGACAATAAAGGAAGATGGGCAATAGCAAAAGTTTTGATAGGGAATAACCCACTCACAATATCGGGATATTATGGACCCAATCTTGATGATGAAGACCCGCTACGGAAACTCTACTCTCATTTAATACAAGCCACCTCTCCAATAATTTTGGGGGGAGACTTTAACCTCGTAATGGACCCAAACAATGATAGATCCCCACCAGGGAGACATGCAAATCTACCAAAAATGAGAAAATGGATCGGTATTCTTAAAAGGGATTTAGAACTGACGGACATTTGGAGAGAAAGAGGGGATAAATCAAACCCATTCACGCTTTATAACAAAAAATTGGGGCACAGATCAAGAATTGATTATTTCCTAGTTGATCAAAACATATCAAACAGTGTAATAAACCTAATTCACCTACCAGCCCACCTATCAGATCACTCTGCGGTCCAATTAACACTTCAAATAAAATTAGTAGAAATACAAAGAAGGTTCACGGTAGAAAGAGCAATCTTACTTGATCAACAAAGTATGAAAGAAATTGAACTGGAAACCACAAACTTCTTTGAAAATAACAAAAATGGTACAACAAAACAGATAACTTGGGACGCATATAAAGCCGTATTAAGAGGAAAATTACTAAGCCTAGGAGCATATAAAAACAAAAAAACGAGACAAGAAATAACAGACCTGGAGGAAAGCATCAACCTCATTGATATTCAAATAGTAACAGAACAAGAAACACAAAAGAAAAAAGACCTAGAACTAAAAAGGAAAAATCAGAAAGAAAAATTAGAAGACTTACTAGAAGACAGATTACGCAAAAAATGGGAATCAAGCAAACTTGCAAAACACGAATATGGGGAAGGATGTGGTAAATGGCTCTCTTGGAAATTAAAAACAGATAAAAACAGGAATAAAGTAAAACAAATTCACCAAGAAGGACAAACGAACCACAGAAGAGAACATAATTAGACAAGAGTTTATGAAATTCTTTACAGAACTATACACAGAAGATACAAGTCCAGAGGAAAACCAGATAGACTCATATTTGAAAGACATTCCTTTACTGGCCCTCACAGAAGAAGAAAAGAAAGAACTAAATAAAGAGATCTCAATGAGTGAAGTAGATGAGGCTATCAGAACTCTAAAAAAGGGAAAAGCCGCAGGGCCAGACGCCCTACCAAACGAGTTATACATTAATTTAAAAGATACCCTACTTCCACATATTACGGAACTAATAAACTTGATTTTTAAACAACAAAATAAAATACCAGATTCTTGGAATGATGCAATAATTACAATCATATTAAAACCTGGAAAGGACCCCGCTAGATGTGAATTATATCGACCCATATCGCTGCTCAATGCAGATTATAAAATATTTACAAAAATTATGGCATCCCGACTGGGGAAAGTAATGAATCAACTTATTCACCCAGATCAAAAGGGATTCATTAAAGGAAGACAACTGCATGAAGTTACACATGAGCTTGTGAGCTCCATTGACACTACGCAAAAAAAAGTCCCACTTACTATACTCACCATCGACGCCGCAAAGGCGTTCGACAGAGTCAACTGGACTTTCCTAGAAAAAGTTATGACCAAAAATAATATAGGTCAATCTTTCATGCATGTGGTAAAACATATCTATAAAACACCAAGGTCAAAAATCTTAGTAAATGACAGCCTTACTGACAATGTCAATATAGAAAGAGGAACAAGGCAGGGTTGTCCCCTCTCTCCCCTGCTTTTTAATCTATATATTGAACCATTGGCGAACAAACTAAGAAACACCAAAGAGATTACTCCCTTCCAATATCAGAGATGGAACAAGAAAATTGCATTATATGCAGACGATTTAATGATTTTTATGGACGATTACATCAAGTCAAAGACATCAATAGAAGAAATCATAAGCGAGTTTGGGAAAGTTTCAGGCTATCTGGTAAACCATTCAAAGACCGAGATTATGACATGGAATACACAATTCCAAAGCTCAAATATCAAAAAAGAAATAAAATACCTAGGGATTCTAGTGAATCAAGACCTGAATAAAATAACACAGCGAAACCTGAACAAAGTAACTGAGGAGGTAAAAAAATGACTCGAAGTATGGTCTAGTCTACCACTAACCTTGATAGGAAGATCGAACATCATCAAAATGTCAATAGTACCAAAATACACTTTCCTCTTTAACACGATCCCTCTAGAATTTGCGAAACCGCTCTTAAAAAAACCACAGAGAGATATCATCAATTTCATATGGGCCTCAAAGGGAATTAGGATTTCGTGGAAGAAACTCAGGAGAGGAAAACAAGAGGGAGGACTATCAAGCCCAGATCTGGTGGAGTATTATAAGGCATTCCAGTTCAAAAATACACGGATCCTACTAAGAAGTCATCAACACTATCCAAAATACTTACAAGCAATGACAGACAGAGAAGATCATTTTTTATTCAAATTTGGCCATCCTAAATACTTTAAAAAAATAAAACTAAAGACCCTAAGAGAGGCAGCAAAATTGTGGGCACAAATTAGAGCAAATTTGAAAATTCAATATTACAGTGTAATGGCCCCAATATGGGACTCACCGGGAACACCAGAATGCCTAAAGGATGCAATGTCAATCCCCTTAAAACAAGCCAATATCAATTACTGGGGTCAACTATTAGAAAACTCAACTTTGATCACGTGGGAAAAATGTCAATCTCTCACCAAAGGGTCAGTGTCCAAGTTTAAATACTATCAAATATCAAGCTGGGCGAAAACCACCACTACTAACAATCAAGAGGATGTAAAGCTGGAAAAAGAAATGGTAGAACTCTTAACAATCACTAAGGAAGTGGCAAAGTGGTACTGGGCGTTTATTATGGCAGGAGAGGGAGACAAGAGGATGGAAGATCAAATCTGGGGGAGAGAACTACAACTGGATGACTTAGATACAATCTGGGAAAGATCCGTGGAAAAATGTTGGTCAACTCTAAAATCTGTTGCACTAAAAAGGAACCACCTTTACACAATCCATCGCGCATACTGGACTCCGAAAAAACTGTCTAAATTCAAAAATGCAGGAGTAAAAAAGTGCCCGAAGTGTGGGGAAGAAAAGGCAGATGACTTCCACATGTTCAGAAACTGCCCCCTACTGGAAGAATTTTGGAAAGAAGTGGGTAAGACCATGAGCGTAATCATACAGACTCAGCTAACTGCAAGTACAACTTTTACCTTTTTTGGGATCGACGTCACAATGTGTAAGGGGGGACTAACAAAATGTCAGGAAAACCTTCTCTTTGTTTTAGTTGTTCTAGCCAGAAGGGAGATCTGTTTAAAATGGATTAGCCCACTGCCACCCATACATAGTGATTGGATGAATTCTGTCGTAAAGACCAACAAACTAGGCAGAAAAGGAAACATCAGAAAAAGATTTAAGTATTGGGAAATTTTCGAAAACTATGTACATTCCAACATTAGGTCAGTACTTACGGTCCTATGATTAACGCGAAAACAACATCTGGTAGACAAGTATGATACTTGTCGAGTAGTCTAAAGGCTAGCTCATCCCCGAATCTCCAAACCAGAGTTGGTACTATGTAAGGAACAAGGATACTCCTCTGAAAACCTCGGAAAGATGACAAACGTCCCAACCTCGAAAAACCAAGGGACAGTGTTGGTAACGAAAACAGAGGCAGAAACCTGAAACCCGAATACATAGAAATTTCGCAATATGAGGATAAAAAAAAAAAAAAAACAATTACCATGGCATTAAGCAGCCCTATTGACACAGCCGCCATGAGGAGAATTTTTTCCCCATCATGTCCATTCTGTGGCATTCTAGATCCTGTGGTGCTGCACAAGGTGCCTTCAATTTTCTGAATCAACTTTGTGCTAAATACATGATAACACAATCAGTCTTAGGGTCAACCAGGAAGCATAAAGGTGGATTTTCGTCGAGGTATTTATATTTTTTATCAATTTGCAGTACTGCATCTCCTATCGTAGCCAATGTTTGCAATGTGTGATCTATTAATGGCGTTGCCTTTTATCAACCTCAAGGATTCCATGAAATTGTCAGGAAACAGTCAGAGCCAGATTCAGCAAGGTTTTGCGTTGCTCTTCGACCAGGCAAGGGGAGACAAGGGCAACACAAAACTTAAGTAAGATTTATGAAGCCATGGAATGCCATCTTGTAGGACCCTGCATGGCTTGATAAATCCGGAGTAACTCAAGGCAGTGCAAATCGCTGCCGTGAGTTAATGTGCCCCAGGGAGACATTACATGGGTCCAGCGTGGGTGTCCCATGCATCCACTCATGGATTTTGGCACATTCCCAGATTTACCATTAGTGGTAGACCTGGGAATGCGTCAAAATGCTATGAATCCTCAGGTGAGGCGCAATGAGGAGATATATCTTTATTTCTCCTCATGTTTTCCTTTTTCTTCGTGTGCTGCAGTCTGCAGCACACATAGAAAGAGAAAAATGCCTCTGAGGATTGTTTTTGTGCAAAACGGTCTCCCTTCCTACAACAGAGGTATCTTGCAACAGGACGCATGGGTACTTGCGTTGGCGTTAGGCTGCTAATTGGTGCAGAGGACAGGAATACACCATATCTTTATAGATATGGTGCATTCCTGCCCTCCCTCTTTCACATAGCGCAGAAAGGTGTCTTGCAGCGTAGTGCTGCGTGAAAGTTTGATAAATATGACCCTCAGTTTCTTTCACTGCCAATACTATCAGTCGGTGAATCCGCAAGTGGGGGAGTTTGCCGGTGTGCGACTGGTAGGGTAAAATCCTCTCCTTTGTCTCTCCTCTAAAGGTCTGTAGGGCATACTTCACAATCTTCCACATCTGTATATTGTTCATCCTCTGATGGGTCTACCTCGATGGGTGATTGAGGCACATTTAAAAACTGTTGTACCACATGACATGGAGTTTGAGGTGGATAGTGATCACCTCCCGGTGATGCTCTTGCTGCAGGTGCCAGAGAACTAGTCTCTTGTTGAGGCGGAACAGATGCAGGCCCCGGTTGTAGGCCAGTTGGAGAGCATGTAATATTCTTCAATCATGTACCCAAGTTATTTAACAGGTTCCACTAGTACTCTCATCATAGTTTTTTCTCATAGGTCTGCTATGCACCTACATAAGGGGCATGGTGGCTGGAGTAGTATTCCTTGTCTTACCATCTTTGGGGTATGAACTGTGGGTGCTATATCTCAGGTTGTTCTGGAGAATAAGCTTATTCCTCCTCTGTGTACTAGCATAGGACTATACAGTGTACTAGCACTGGACTATAAGCTGCTCCATAGAGAACATCTGGATCAGAATGCTGCACCGCATTCTTGTCCAGAAGCGTCGGCGGAGGCTGAATCAGTATCTTGCTTGTGGAGATATTTTCTGGGCGTAGTGGTATATTCGATGGCGAAAACTTCAACTGGAGTGTCAATGAATGTATTGTGTTTTCTTTTAAATGTCTTTTTATTAAACAAAAATCAACAGAAACACATCAGGGACATATTCCAAAATCTTACAAGTTATTTGATGACATTCCATACGTTCAAAATGTTATACAGTTGTGACAATTGGTGGATCAAGGGGACACGTGCAAATCCACATCATCTCGACCTGTCGGAGGGGCCCTGTATCGATTCCAGGACTCCCAAACATTACTCCACTTCCCCAGGCACCCCCTGGCGGAATATACTGACCTTTCCCTAAACAAACACCAGTTCAGATCCTCCATCCATTTATCAATCCCGGGCGGCTGGCTGGCTCCCCACAATTGGGCATTATTACGCTTTGCTATCATGAACGCCAGCGTTGCCCATTGCTTTTTATATGTGTTGAGGTCTGTGGGCTCCAAGACGTTTAGAATGCACCTGCGGGCTGCATTTCTATCTCCAGGACTGCTCGCAGTGTGCTGTGGACCCGTCCCCAAAACGCCTGTACACCTATACAGTGCCACAATATATGCGTGAACGTCCCCAGTTCCCCACACCCCTCCTGCAGTCCCCGCTCTCCGAGCAGCCCATAAGGACCAGACAGGGCCCCGTGGCATACGACCTGGGTAAAATCTTTAGCTGCACCAATCTGAGCCTCATTGGAATTGCCACCACCCGCTGGGATGAAACCGCCTCCTGACAGTCCTTGTCATCTAGCTCCAACACATCCTCATTCCAATGCCTTCTTATGAGTACTAGCGGGTCCTCCATATTATTTATAAGCTTCTTATACAGTAGAGAGATAGTTTTCTCGAGAAGATGTCCGTCCAACACTCTGTCCTCTAGGGGAGAAGCGCCAGGGAGCGTGGTACCCCTGGGAATGTGTGTGAGCAACGCTTGTCGAATCTGAAGATAAAGGATGTACTCACCGTCATTCAGGTGATATTGTCGCTTAAGGGAATCAAATGTGTGAACTGTACCTTCCCCCCAAACATCCTTTACACGTGTGATCCCTATCAGGTCCCACTTGTCAAATCCTTTAGACTTCCATAAACTTCCCAACTTCTCCGAACTCCACAGCGGAGTGGCGAGTGTGAGCCTTCCTTCCCACTGGAGGTGCCTGTTGGCCGTATGCTACACCTGGACAGCATGCGCCGTGGGTCCTGTGAGCGGAAACCTGCGGGACCCAGTATATAATGCTCTAGTATAGTCGCCCCCGGTAGCTGCCAGCGATCCATAGCGTGACCAGTGTCATCTGGGGGCCCATATATATCCCGTGGTTTACCGCCGCCAACTGGGTAGCCCAGCAATATTTCTTTAGGTCCGGCAATCCTATTCCCCTGTCATACCAGGGAAGGGTAAGTTTAGAGAATGCTATGCGGGGTTTACCGTCCCAGAATAACTGTCTCTGGGGGGTCTCAATTTCCTTGAAGCAGGCTGCGGGAACCGGGTCCATAGCGTTCTGAAGTGCGTATAGGAACCGGGGCAGAGCCATCATTTTGAAAACACCCCTCTGCCTAAAAGGGAGAGTGGGAGCACCTTCCAGCACACCACATCACCTCTGAATCGCACCAGAGGGGGGCACAGGTTGTTAGAGTATCGGAGCTTCGGATCTAGCGTAATGTAGATACCAAGGTACTTGAATCCCACCGGGTCAATTTGTATCGGGCAATTGTTCGGGATGACTGGCGGGTTACCACTGAGGACAAAGAGTACCGATTTGGACCAGTTTATCGCGAAGCCTGAATACCTCCCAAAAATAGCCAGTACGTCCAGAAAACAAATCAAGGATCCCCTCGGGTTGGTGAGGTAAAGCAGAATATCCTCAGCGTAGAGTGAGATTTTGTCCTCCCGCTCCAGAGCCCATCGCATTTCGCGTATCGAACGGTCCTGCCGGACCCACATCGCCAACGGTTACAAGGCTAGAGCGAAAAGGACCGGGGATAGGGGACATCCCCGTCTGGTGCCTCTGCCCAGATGAAAGTCAGGAGACCTGCGATTAATTACTACCACTCGGCCCAGTGGGGCTGAGTAAATAAGGCTCACCCAACCCGTATATTCCGGGCCAAAACCCAGGTTCTCCAGCACTGCAAAAAGGTAGGACCATTCGAGTCTGTCAAATGCCATAGTGGCATCCAATGACACCAGCACCGCTGGCTCCTGAATCGTTGGGGCCCGACCCAGGACCCCATGATGCCGACGCAAATTGAGGGCTGTATTCCGATGCGGCATAAATCCAGACTGGTCTGGGTGTATCAAAGTAGTGATGACTTTGGCCAACCTCGTTGCCAGCAGCTTCGCAAGGACCCTAGGCTCCATGTTCAGCAAAAAGATAGGCCTGTATGATGAACAGCACAACCTGGGCTTGCCCTCCTTATGGATAACCACTATATTAGCAACTCGTTGGTCATATGGAAGTTGCCCCCTGTCTTTGCTTTCATTACACAGAGCGGAGGAATGGAGCAATTCTATTGGATCTCAATTTATAAAGTTCTATGGGAATACCGTTCGGCCCGAGGCCTTCTCAGAGTGCACTCCTCTGATGGCTTGCGCCAGCTCATCGTTCGTGAGTGGGGAGTCCAGTTAGTCCCGATGTTCGTCCGATAGCGTGGGCAATTGAATATCCTTGACCATCTCCCTATTGTCCTCTTCCGTATATCCCCCGCCGAACTATATACCCCACTATAATAGTCTGCAAACATATCGTCAATGGCCTGTGAGTCTGTAATCGTTCTGGAGACCTCCCCCTGTATTTAAGGCACTAACCGCGCGCCCATTCCCTTCTTTCAAGCCATGAAAACAACTTTCCCGCTTTATCTCCATGCTCGTATACCCTGCTTTGGACCTCGCCACTCTGCGCCCTGGCCCTGTCTCTTGCAAGACTACTAAACTCATCCTGTCGTAATTTTAAATGGTGAAGACCCTCAGGGGTTACCGCCTGGGATATCTCCCTTACTAGTTTTATCACTACCTCCTCCGCTTGTTCCAATTCAGCTTGTCGTTACTTTTTTTCCCTTACAATCAGAGATAAAACCTCTCCTCGAATAACAGTTTTAAACGCCTCCCACAAGGTTTATGCCGAATCCACCGTGCCCTGGTTTTCTTGGAAGTATCTGTCTGTGACCTTGGCTAAGTCCTTCTTCATGGTGGGATCCTTCATGGGCAATCCTGCCTGCATTGACCTGATCAAACTCTGGCTCCTGAGCCAAACTGGAGAGTGGTCCGAAATGCCCCTCCCCAGGTGCCGCACCTCCCGAACAGCGTACGCCTGAGTGGCCGGGACTAGAACATAGTCTATCCTAGACACGCTGTGTTGTGCGGACGACACAAGTGTATACTGCACGCTGCCTGGGTTACGCATCCGCCAGCCATCTACTAACCCCGTAGTCTCCAAATAGTCAGGACACCATCTCTGCGCAGGTCTCAGAGTTCTGGCGGGATGTCGATCCGTCTCATCGTCAACTACCGCATTGAAATCACCTCCCAACAGCAGGGAACCCAAAGGCAAAGTTAGGAAAATAGAGCCCAGGTCGTGGAACGTGTCAGACTGTAGGCCGGGTGGGACATAAATAGAGACAAAGGTGGCCGTTTTCCCCTCCCACTGTCCCGATATGCCAACGTATCTGCCCCGCTGGTCGGCCCATGTGGCTTGAATGGTCAGGGGAAAGGAATTTTTAACCAATATGCCGAACCCTCTCGACCCTGTTATGAATCCTGCATGTGCCACCATCTTGTAACCCCCTTTATGTAAGGCCATGCACCTATTCCCAATGAGATATGTCTCCTGCAAAGGCACAACGTCCGGGGAGTGACGCCTAATGAACTGGTTAACCATCCCCCTCTTGATTTTGTCACCCAGTCCGTTCACATTCCAGCTAAGCACATTTATCCCCGATCCCAGTCTATTGTTGGACATTGAACTGGTATAGAAGCGTCACTATCAATCTATGTATTGTTGACGGTGGTTGTGAGGCAAGACGTCAGCAAATCAGTCATTGATGGGTCCAATATCTTCTGCACTTGCTGCCTCCTCACCTTCCCAGCTGAAGACGAGTCTTCCTCAATGGAGGTCGTTACAGTCATTGACGGGCTCATGGTCGATGTTAGGATTACTTTCAGTTTTCTAGTCAGCTGTGAGGATTCTAGAGGCATTGAAGTTGGAGAATGCCATTTTCTCTGTTATTTTTGAGGGGGAAAGGCACACTTTTGGACATTTAAAGTACTTTTTGTGGAGTTCTTCCTCATGCTCTCCTGAGGAAAGCTCTTGAGGCTTGGACTTCTAGCTTGAGGATTCTGCTTCATCAGGCTTTATTTTTTTCTCCATTCTTCTCAAAATCAGAGGAACAGGCCCCAGATTCATTCCCTCAAGAGGGGGGTGCAAATGCTTAATTCTTTTGAATCTGAGAAGTGTTGAACGCCTTGGCAGAAAATGTTCTGACCTTGTGGTCTGGGTAGAGGCAGTATATGCATCTCCAGCAATGGTAACCAGAAAAAGAAACTCATTTAGTCTGCCACAGGAATCACAAGCATTAAAGACTCCTTTTGGATTTCTCCATTGAAGTCATTTCTCAGAGGTATTGGGTCCACCTAGCGACCAGAATAAACTAAAAGCTACAAAGAAACTAAAAGAAACTAAAGATAAAAAAAACTAGGAAAAAACTAAAGCATGTAAGGGGTACCCCGAAAGCCCAATAAAATGGCTAAAAGTTCACTTCACCACACTTGATGCGCAATGCTCAGTAACGACCTTCCACACAACCTGCAGTATAAATCTGAGGTTTGAAGTTCTCTGGGAGGAGTGAGTCAAAGAGCATTCTCACCTCATTGGCTGAAGTTTTGTGCATCTAGAATGGGCTAACAAAGAGGACACTGCCTATGGATTTTACAGCGGTCAGTGTCTAGTATTGCTATTTTAAAAATAGCGCGACTCCCACTTTGATGATGGTGAAGACTTCAACCATGGGAATTTATGAAAGATCCAGTGCTGGAGAACAAGCAATCTGCTATTATGATGTTCCCACTTAATTAATAGTGACAGACTCTTCTTTATCGGGTTGGGGTGCACATATAATTGTGAGCTTCAGGGAACTTTGTCCCAGAAAGAAAGGTCTTACCATTGTCAAACTGCTAGAATTCAGAGCAGTCCATCTTGTGCTCATATCTTTTCTCTGATCTCTCAAGACAAACTCCCTCTTTGTTCAAATGGATAACTCAACAAAAATAGGGTGTAGTACTTGAACTAGCGCGAGGAGAAGGAGAGAGATGGCAGATGATACTTGCCAATTTACATTAATTTTATTTTTGGATTCTCAAAGTTATTTTGGTTTTACAAATTGTATTTTCTAAAGTAAAGATGTTATATACATATTTAGTAAAAGTACTCAGAGGTCTAGGATATGTTCAGACAAAAATGCTTAGGAATCATAATGGATATACCTTGAACGAGAAATAAAGAACCGCCACTGAATGTATTTAAATGTATGCATGCATATGGTATGTGTATAGTACGAACCTAGCTAAAAGGCAGCGGAGTGTTGTACACAATATGACTGCCATTTCTCAAGAATAACAGGTACAACTTTATATGCATGGAAACACTGAATTCCAGGAGAATCGATTTGATCTGAGTGAGCTGAAAAAGCACCTAGGTTGGTTCTTCAAATTTTTAGCTAGACAGCATTATTGGTTGTTTGTATTAAACTTTGAAAGAAAGATCATCAAACAATGAGCAATCCAAAAGAATGTAATCTGATCACCTCTGTAACTCCGGGACAGTTTCCACATTGTGCGCATATACATCTAATCCAGACTGTGCGACCTTCATTACAGCGTTGAGATCACCCCGGAAATCGGGGGTTAGACATTCAACTAGAATTTTGGGGTTCCTAGAAAACAAACAAAAACATAAGTTGCAAGCTTTTTTTACTTGCTAAATTGTAAATGGTCTATGTGGATACAACTATAAAATTGCTTTTCAAATAAAAGTTCAGAAATTCAGTAGTATATTTAGATCCACCCACTGTCTATGTGCAAATGAGGACATTAAAACCTGATGAGCAGAATGTTTTCACCATTTAATGAAAAGACCACCCTGCACTCAATGCACCGTTCGTGGAAGGACCATTTCGAAATATCTGGGCAATCGCAACTACAAAATGATCATTTTACAAGAGAGTGTTCTGATATAGTCAATACTAAATGTTAAAACATACCTCTCCTTCAAATGTGACACTGTTTTGGCAAAGTGATCTGCTCCACCATCAGGTATATCTAAGAACAAGCACAAACATGTCAGTAAAATCAGGTACATACAAATAAATATCTTGCAAAAAAAAGTATTTTTCTCAGTCCTTTAATCAAATTAGCATTTTTCGAATCGAGGTCAGCACGCCTGTGTTATCAATTGGCGACACAAAATGAAGTTACCCAAAAAAAGGTGAACAGAAACTATTCAGATTTATATACTCACATTAGTATGCTGCAACTGGCATCAGTTAAAAACTAGTATTTTAATAAAAAGGTGAGAGGCACTGCAGGTCATAATAAACTAATCGGACAACAAGATACTAAAGGCCAGAACAAACATAAATGTTCTCAAAATAGAGATTATTACATTCATAGCCTCAAACCGGACTACCTAAAAAAACATGCAAAGCAGAAAATGACTTGAGCACTTCAGAAACTAAAATGGAAGCTATGGTGTAAGGAGAAGTCTTTCATGAATTCATGAACCCCTTCAAAGGAATGGCAACTTCCCGAAACCTCAGCACATGTTCATTCTGTGTAAGCCAAGTGTGTGTGCCTGTGCAGGGAGAGGGGGTTTTGTGTGTGGGTCCAGTGTGGATAGCAGGTGCGACACAGTTAAGCTGTAAGACTAGGTGAGTCACTATAGTCAGAACATTATATTTACCTCTACATCAAAACAACTTTTTATTCGAATTCTATGTGAAGTAGCTCAAAACTGGACTTGCAGTTTACCTTAGGTGGCTTCACACTGGAACCACACTGACAACCCTTAGTGTGTGTGTGTGCCCTCTTACCATTTATACAGCATTAAGAAGAGATGGGGTCTCCAGACAGGCAGGGGCGTCGGTTATAATATCTCATGATAGTAAAGTTTACAACTAAAAATCATTAATTATTAGAATTCTTATAGGCACCAATCAGTGAGTTGTAGGATTCAACTGAAATACCACAACTGACAAGAAACATCTGTACAACAGAGGGTTAAACGTTTGTTTCTGATCCCAGTGCCTGAATCAGAGTTTTATTTTCAAGCTACGAAAAATAACCTCCAGGATTCCCTGAGACACACTCACGTTGGCCACTAGTGAAGATCTCTGTAACCAATCAGCCAATCTCAGTGACAGAGACCATTGCAGTGAGAACTAGACAGGGGAACCCACACTAAAGGCAGAAAGAGGGGACGGGTTACTACTTCGTTATCAAGAATCATGGTGCAGACTTTGGTGTGCCATAATATCTTATCCGCTTTACTATATTCAGATATTTATTAACACATTCAAAAATCAAAGTTCTCAATTGAAGAAGAAAAAGACTGCGGAAAAAGGATCTAGTTCATTACAAGACAGAGAGAGAAAAAACGTTTCTTCCCTGGAGACAAACGCATCTTTTTATAAAAATTGACATCAAAGCAATATGCTCCTTTGAGAAGATTAGGTAAGGAGCAGATAAGATATTATGCAGCACTGAGTTCCATACATATATTACAATCATACTGGAAGAGATGAGGGCGTCCTTCCAACCTTCATGACATAAAACATTCTTGTGATAAGTTTGCTATATGTTGCGTTCTAACTGGAGTTAGAAAAGCACTTAAAGTCCCATGGTAAGTTGAGCAGCAGTTTTCAATCTATTACAATAGTAGCCTCTCTGCTTTTTAAAAGACTGCACAATACCTAACACTAGAGAACAATATAGTAAGGTGTGGACGGACTTATAGCAAATCCTTTACGGAGTCTAACAAACTCTATTATACTGAGGTCATGTCTGATGTTAGAAACATAATCTGATGCACAGAACAAAAACAAAGCATTTATTTTTGTTTTAAAAGTGTTTAACAATGGGCCATAGGTTCCACCTGCAAACACTCAAAGAGAATCTTTTTTTAAAAACATCTAGTAATTCTAGCATCTAAATCAGTTATGTGAGGTTGATAAGCTAGAGTTTTATGGCGGGTAACTTCCAGGTTTAGAGCATTATTCACGTATAAAAGAACTATCAGCGCTCATTTATAGTAACTCATGCCTTAGTATAGATCTCTCCACTTTGTAAAATACAGCATTAAAATTTACAAAACGATGTAGTTTTTGCTTACATAAAAATGAATCTAACCAGAACGGATGACAAATTACAAGAGGACTTTGACTTAAGCGCTGTCGCGTACACAAATCTAACCCCCAGACAAAAGACCCCCTTGAAGGCCTAAAACTCATACTGTACTATTCTGACATCATAATACGTAATGTTGTGATCCAACAACTGTTGTACATGGCTATGTATAATCCTCATCGCCCTCTTAACACACTGCGTCAATGTGCTCCAATTACTGCCCGTGCGACCTAATGCCACCTATGTCTGTGTACTGCATATGTGCAGTTTCAAAACTTCAATAACAATTGCATTCAAACTTTTGTTTGTCACCACAAAGTACCCGAGGTAGCCATATAGGGAGGTGCAACTTGTTCCATTCCTTGTAGCCACAGTGCGTTAAAGGAAAACAAGACCAATTTAAATGTTTTTGTTATTCTCGACGTCCACTCAACTAGTGTGTTGGGCCTGTGTAAAAAATAAAGCAGGTGGTTCTTTCAAGTCCGGTATTAACACTGGTAGTTTGTAGCTGGATTTGGGTGCTGGAGGAAATGCAGAAGGGGAGAAAACACAGAAAGCAACGCTAGAAATAGATATTGATGAGGGGCTGGCAATGTGTTTATGAAAGAATGATGATTTAGAATAAAAAAGAAAATCATAATATTTTAATTCTTAAGTTTAAAACTACGATTAACGTTAAATTGTTTTTAAGAGATGTGCAGATTTTTGTTGTTGTGCTTCAGCTAAAGTCTGGGAGAACTGGAGGATTGAGTTAGGTATATCCGCCTCCGAATGGTGATTGATCAAATGTAAATACAGGTTCAAGAGGCTTGCTAATCAAATTGTAACTCAAGAGTATTCATGTTCTCTCCATCTCAATATTAAAAGCTTCACACACTAACCATCTCTGTCCACCGAAGTTAAGACAACGTAGTCTAAACCCCAATCAGCGATAGCCTTTGCAGTGTTGTATGGCTCATTGGGGTCCAGGGGGGCTGGATTTCTTGATGTTTTCACTGAACAGAATCTGCAGCCTCTAGTACACGTATCTCCCATCAGCTGAAAATAAAGAACACATTTTAAGAGATTTGTACTTCAACCTGAATCACGTAACATATCTAAAATAGACTGAATAATCCATCAATATAAATAACTCCATGGCTGTGAAATCAAGTTGTACAGCTTAAAAAATACCAAACCTTTAACACATGACCATGGTCATTGTGGTTCAACATTTACAGTTAATGGAAAAAGCTTGTGTGACATTTAATCAATACTATAAAAGGTTGCAGTCACCCAGCAACAGGTTAATCATACAAAATTGAACATTTTAAAGAAATTGTTAAATATATGGGCTAAACGCTGACTTCAGAGAAAGCTCACAAGTGGATTGCGTCAAAAGAATATTATTGCTAGACAAACTCAAATTTTTTAATTCCCATAAAAATGTTGGGGCCAATAAAACCACAGGATATAATGCGTAAAAAAACAAGAAAGCTTATTTACAAAAATTACGTCGAGGTAGAAAGTCAAAGAAAACCATACACAGTGTGCTAGAGTGTATAATACTTTTTTCATATTCCATTTAAATGACTGTCCTATCAATTAACCCCTTTAAAGAAACAACCAAAAGAATTTTAATGCAATTGAATATTACAAAATGAATTTCTGTGCCAGAGAAAAATAATATATTTTCTGCACGTGAATTTCCTTTTACAGCAATTGCACTCAAGAATAAATGTGAGTGTAGTACTAATATTTAGTGGTAGAGAGAGGGAAGCTCAAATACTGCTCATCTTAGTGAAGTGATAATTTTTGTGAGAGTGGCCGTTTTCTGAGTCTTCTTACTCTTAACTTTCAAAACAAACATCAAGGAAAATGCTTCCTGAAGTAACGCTGTCAGGCATACGGTAAAGCAGTGTCAAACCACACACTTTATAGGGCATTATCTTGCCTATAAAGTTAGAGGCTTGCCACCATCCATTTGTAAAAGTAATCCTACTCGGTGGAGTAAAAAGTAATTAACGACCTTTGGAAACAAAGCTAGACTAGATTCCTTACCTCTGTATCTCATGATCATGGCGCCTGGTCTTTTGAGGCTATGCTCATAGTTCTCCCCTTACTAAATGCTGCATAACTGCTCACAGAGTTTTTCAAACTGTATTGGTTTTGGGACTCTCATTGAGAGTGACCGATGAGCTGTTAATCATATAGGTCAACAGTCATCCAGAAGATGCTCTACTGTTCGCACTACCACGGAGTCACTTACATAGGAGTTTGGCGAGACAGAAACAAAATCCAATTTCAACAATATTCCTGCATATTTCTTTACATAGACTATGCACCTTTCTGGACATAGTCCATGCACCTTTGGAGGGTGTGTTTGCCTTGGAGGGTGTGTTTACGGACAAGTAACCCGGCAATCAGCCATCACAGCCTCCGAAACATTTCTCTATCACATACTGGACTCCTTCACAATATACAGCCCATTTCTACTGATTACCTATTAAATTATTATGACTCAAAATAAAATGTACTGCCACAAGTTCTATCCCATACAAGCATTTCAATGAAGAGCTGCTCGTCGATGCAAAAATATTAAATCTAAATTGAACCAAAACTTCTTTAACTGGGAGACAGCAGTTTAGGCATTCAACACATGCCAACTGAAAATGCTAGCCTACATTGCTTGGTTGCTAAAAGGAATTGCTGTGCATTAGGATTTCATCTGAGTCATTTCCAACACACATGGCAAACTACATTGCGCTTGGCAAGACAGAAAGACTACATACAAGCTTTGAAAGAAGGAAATTTACGCACTTGGGTCTGCACCGGAATAGCATTATTTCCTGTCACTAATCTAGGAGACCAAACAGTGAGCAAGTAACGATCAGCCCTCAAAGTCCCTCAGCGGAACATGTGGTCAGATCTTGACATAGAGGTTTTAGAGAGGCCTGAGTTTTCAAGCATTGATATCTCAGGCAAAGAGTCTTAAAATAGATTCTGCCCTTCTGCATGCCATTAAAGGGATCTATCATAAGGTAAGCCTTACCCAGTAGGCAGAATCTGTTTTTGACGGCACGGCACGTCATGTTCTGCACAGACTGGTGAACTGGCCACTAAATGCATATGTGGTTTGAATAATTCATTTTAAAGAAGTTGAAGGTCACTGGACATAAAAGGAAGCGTGTTATTAGCAGGCATATAGAACCCTGTGTAATATCTTGATAAATGTACCACTTTCGCATTACTTTGTTATATATAGTCTATTCAAACAAGTGTGTGTGGAAACGTATTAGGTAGTAAATAACATTTGTGTTTGAGGTCAGTGAATCACTTTTTCGTGCGAATAATATACATCCTCAGGATGTACAGTCAATCAGTCACAATTTGAAACGTTGTGATGAAAATTAAGAATTACTAGAGTCAAGCACTTTGACCCTAATCAGTTTGATTTGATTTTGATTTAGGATTTGTATAGTGCACGATTGCCCGGGGACGTCTAGGCGCTCAGCGGAAAGTCAACCTACATCTGGATTATAACGTGGAATTAGCTAGCAAATAGCCAGGTTTTCAGTGATTTCCTGAAAGTGAGCCATGTCGGGCTGTTCTTGATCTCTGTTGGAAGTAAATTCCACTGTTTAACTGTACCCAAAACGAAACTTCTTCCTCCCCAACGTGCTTTCTTATATTTGGGTATCGGAAGAAGTCTTCTCGGGGATGAACGGAGGTTTCTAGCAGGCTGGTATCAAGAAAAATGTTGTCTCAGAAACCTTGGTCCAGTTACCGCAGAGACATATAAACTAAACAAAGGGATTTGACTTCTGTCCTTTTTATCATGGGAAGCCAGTGAAGTTTCTTTAAACCATGGGCAATAAGCTGGAATTTGGCAATGCCCAGCAGCAATCTGGCAGCTGCATTTTGGGCCCTTTTAGTTTGATCATATATTGCTCCTGAAGGCCAATGTACAAAGCAATGCAATAATCAAGTCTGGTTAGGGCTAATGTGGTTACCAGGGTTTTTACTGCTTCGCAGGGAATGAATTTACATACCTTTCTAATTGCTTCTAGTATCAAAAAGACAGAGGAGGAAACCTTGCTGGCCTGATGTTGAAACGCAAGTCTATCATCGAGAATGAAGTTCAGGTTCCGCACCTTACAGACTGGGGACGGGAGTGATCCCATATTTGAAGGCCACCAGTTCTGTGTCCAGAAGGAGGTGTCAGATCCTTACAGGAGCGCTTCAGTTTTGCTCCCATTGAGCTTTAGGCAGTGTGCTGTCATCCACTGGTCAATGTGGGACATACATTGACTAAAACGTTCAACGGTTTCCTCTGAGTTGTTTGTGATGGACACCACTATTTGTGTGTCGTCCGCGTAGGAGACCAAAGAAAAAACAAACTGCCTAAAAATGTCCGCTAGGGGGGTGACATATAGATTGAACAATGTCGGGCTCAGTGCTGAGCCCTGCGGCACTCCACAAGGAAGTGAAAACCGCTCAGAACAGGAGTCACCAATCTGAACATACCCACACCTGTTGTTCAGATAGGATTTGATCAAGTTAAGGGCAGTATTTTTGACACCTGTTTCTTGGAGCCTCCCGATTAGGATGTCATGGCTCGCAGATAGATCTAAAAGGATCAGGCGCGGCCCTGGCACCCGTATCCAAAATCGCCTGGAGCTCTTCTATTGCTGTTAGCAAGGCAGACTCCGTGCTATGACCCTGACGGAAGCCATGTGGCGAGGAGTCCAGCAGGTCTGCTGAGGAAACAAATGCAGACAATTGTGAGTTCAGAATCTTTTCAAATACCTTAGCTAGAAAAGGAATCCTGGCGATGGGTCTGTAATTACTGGTATTGCTGGGATCTAGATTGGATTTTTTCAATAAAGGCAGAATTGAAACCGTTTTCCAGGTGTCGGGGAAATGCCTGTGTTGATGATTTCAATAAACAGTAAGTGGAGATGTTTGCTAACACTATCGGATTTTGTGGAGCTTACTAACAGTGAAATCTGTTCTATGCTCTGTAGTACGAAGGTATCTAAGACTATGTTAGGGCCTGTGAGTGTTGTGGTGGGGGAAACTCAAACCATCCATACCCTTGTCTGAGAGAGTATTAAAAATACTTTGCACCTTGACCTTGAAAACCTCTGCCAGACGGTTGCAAAATTTAACACTACTGTCTGTTTTTATTGGTTCTGGTAATGTGACTAACTTTTTGAGGGTTGAAAAAAGTATTTTACTAGAATTACCTGCCTGTCGAATTTTATTTGAAAACATTTTCTGTCCAGGATCATTTTTTTGTTGATAGTTAGTGATTGTGCATAAATGGCTTTTTCACTATCGTAATAATTCCGTCTCTAGCATCTCTCTAGTTTTCTGCATAGTTGTTTCTGAGCGCGTAGTGCATCGCTGAACCAAGGTTCAGATTTTTTGGCACGTTTTCTGGTAAAGCTTCTCATCGGAGCTAAAGTGTCTACTGCGGACGTAATCCACTTTGTGAGGTTAGCTGTTGCCAGATTTATCTCTGGTGTTAGAACTGGTTTTGAAGCTGCTAGAGCGTTTTGCAGTGCCTGGGGGTTAATGTTCCTCCAATTTTGCCATTTAGTTGTCTTATAGGAATTATGGGTGCTTAAAAAGGAGTGAATATTGGATACTGCAAATATGATGGCTTTGTAATCCGACCATGGAATGGGCAGAGTCTCTTGGATGTTCAAATAGGGGCTGGATGTGAATATGCCATCAAGAGTGTGACTGGCATCATGCGTAGGATGATTGACTTTTTGTTCCATTCCTGCACTGGCCATCATCTCTATAGTCGATGCTGGGTTGTAATCATCCCTGTTTTCTAGATGGCAATTAAAAACACCTAGAATGGAATAATCCTCTGATTCGAAACTTGATTTGATTAAAGGACTAATCAGATCTTCCAAATTTTTTTTGCTGAGGATCTGTACAGTAGTGTTCCCTTGAACGTGTAGTTATCACTTAAAGTGATTTTGAACGAAAGCAATTTGCATTCTGTACTGCTTCCTGCAGACGACCCTAATATGTTTAGAGTGTCTTTAAGTATGATTGCTAGGCCACCTCCCCGTTTCTCTTGCCTATGATTTCGAATTATAGAGAATCCGGGGGGAATGGTTGAAACTAGGTCGAGATCCGAGGAGCTATCAGCCCACATTTTCGTGACAAAAGCAATATCTATCTTGTGTACTGTCAATAATTTAGCAAATTCTACATTATGCTTAACTAGAGAGCGTGTATTAATGAGCAGACCTAATACTTTTTGGGGAGAGATTGGTTGTTGACATGGATAGTTTGTCCCTGTGTTGGAAGTTCTTGTTTTTGAAAAAAGAAAATTTCGATTACCAATGAATAAATAATTTTATTTCTTTAGAAGGGTCGAACTGCTGACAATTGGGCATCATGTCGAGCCTATTATAGCTCAGTAGAGTATATCGTGAATAAATCAACCTGGACACCGGGATAGGAGAGCAACAAGCAGTGGTTGTGGCCCTGGGTCCGGTCCAGGCGCAGACGGGCTTGCCTTTGGTGCGCCCGCTGCGCATCTGCATTGGCATTCTACTTATGTGGTAGTGAGGGAGGGGATAGCGCGCAAACTACAGCTGTCCCCTATGAACCGGAAGTGAGGCTGAAGTCCCTCCGGTTCACCGGGGGTGTGACCAGAGATTTGAAGTAAGCATGCTAACAATGCAATCAGGTTTTTAAAAGGACAATAAAGATTAATGTTAAAAGCTATAAAGTGCGCAGTGTGGTCTATGCTCAATGTAACAAAGTTTTAAAATGAAAGTGTGTCATGGAGTAACAAAGTTTAAGAACAGGTTTAAAACAAATAGGAAGGCAAGTATATTAAAGGAGCATAATAACGTGGGATGCGGGAAAACCGTGCTCCTGATCTACTAAAATCAATCAAGGGTATCATTTAGATGTGGTGTTTAGTGCTACACAGCCCACTTGTTTATTCCATACCTACTCAAGTTACCTATTGTCAAAATCTACTGAACAGATTTTAATGGTACCAGCGCTTGATGGAACTCACCATAATTGTTGCTGTAGCTGTAGCATATTCTCCTCCGCCCCAGCACTCGCCAATATTGGGACAGCGTGCTTCTTCACACACCTGCAAACGAAAAATATTTCAGAATGATAACTCTATTCAAAAAGTATCCTTCTTTAATACTCGGGGCTATGCCAAGCGAGGCACACAAAAATGAAGTGGTTCTCTTTTATAGAAATGTTCCAAACCATATATCAAACAGCAGGTCTACTGCAGATTATCCGCACAGATAGATGTGAAAAACTGCAGAAGAGATGGAAGGTTTACTTGTAGTCCTTGCTCTGAATCCTAGGAAGCATGGCTCAGTGGTTAGAGGCGGCAGACCCGGAAGCTGAGATCGGCAGTGGACCAGGGTTCGGTTCCCCACCTCGGCGGGTCTCGGGCTCAAAAATTCCACGGACTCGACAATTCTCGTTCCGGTGCCTACTCGACTTGTGGTATATAAATAAATAATACCGGATCTATTTTTGAATGAATGAATGAATAACAGATAGCTCAATAAAATAAGAGTCAAGATTCGAGGTAGTAGGAGTTTCTGCAGGTTTATTACAGCATAAGGACAGGATCAGGACAACCTGCATAGAACAGAGGTGACAGGGCCCAGCAGGACAACTGGGGCCCAGCAGCTGCCGGGGCTTGATCTGGAATGAGCGCGCTAACTTTTAATAACAATACATCAACTTATATACATAGCGCAAACACATAGCATTACATTGCAGTAGGCGTAACCGTGGGTGGAGCAGAAGGCGTGACGCGTAGCAGTCGCGAAAGATAACAGTAAAAAGAGGTGTAACTGGGAGTATACATAGACATGTGATGCAAACGTAACAGAATATGTCATGAAATGGGCGGAAACTTTGGAGGGGGCTACCTAAGGAGCCGGGACCTCTAACCTGGTGGTGCGCGAAAACTGGCAATGACGTGTTACTAGGAGAAGCTGGGGGCTATGAACTCTGTGCTAGGAGCAGAGACTAGAGTCTGGAGGGTCGGAGCGACATGTACCTAAACCCTATCTGGTATCTGATGTTTAGGGAACATGTTGATATAAACTAGAAGTCATGAGGGGAGAAGCTAACTTGATTCTAAGACTGGACCATGCATTATTCTACATGTAGTGCGTGATGAAGAATATTAAATGACCATTAAATGCAGTATTTCTCTAACATGGAGACGAGAAGGCTAGACAATGACGGAAACTATTGATGCAGTTCAGTAGCTTAGGAATGCAGAGAAGGAAGACTGAACTGATAACTGGAACTATAACATACTTTTGGCAGACTCAGAGGCAGAGCCGGGCTGCACCGGGCACTGCGAGGCAGGAAGTAAGTGAAGGGTCGAGGATACAGGTGGGGGCTGTATCGCTCCTCAGCGAGGCTTTCAGGAGACAGGAGCTGAATCTGATGTCCGGGCCCTTTTGAGGCCTGGAAACGGGGACTTTATTATGGAATAACGTGCACACTGGGAAACGTGGCAACGTAGCTTTACCTAGGCCTGATATTCGTAGTATTCACGAGGACTGGAAAACTGGCATACTAGAGGTGGACACAACTGTAATTGCGTCATTAATCAGACATGGGGAATAACATATGCATATTGGTCATGCACACATAACATATGATGGATGAGGCGTAGGGACACAGAACATGGCAAAATTTATTTTTCCACATTCCCTCCTTGTCACTACGTTTCCATCAGGAAACATCAATTTTCATGATACCATCTATCATTTCATACAGTACCATTTGTTCGTCTCGAATTGTCTTGGAACGGGATTTAGAACGGGGCTTGGGACTAGGAATACAAGAGGTAGCACACATGCTGCAAATCGCAGGGCCACATTGTATACAGAGGCAGCAGCTAAATATGATCGCTACTGCAATACCTAGAAAAGACAGGACTTTCCATCCCCATGCGGAAATTATATTCCAGAACCAACCTGACCATGTCCAGGTGCCTGGATCTTGATGTAACAGATGGGCAATTTTATGGAGTCTGGTTATAGCTGAATAAACAGACGGCGCGTTATTTGGAATGAAAATGCAGCAACTAGATCCGATGACTCTACAGGCCCCGCCCCTATCGGCCAGTATGACGTCAAGGACGAGACGATTTTGCAAAACGACAAATCTCCTAGCAGATTGTTCTTCGGTTAAGTTACCTAGAGCAGAGGCAGTCTCATTTACTACAGCTTCAAGGGTTCTTGTTAACCTACGGATCAGTTTACTATTCTGGACAGGTCCTACAAAGAAGAAGAAGCCTTTATTGAAATCTGTATACTGTTCTAGAGTAGTTTCAGTATAATCGACAATTGGGGACTCCCTTCTATGTCTAATGTGTACTAGATGTGTGTTTCTGTGATAATCAGATGGGGCTAGGAAAACAGGTGGCAGTAGGAAAGCAATGTAACAGGTTCCCTCCCAATCGAGGGGCAGACGGACATATGCAGTTTGACCACAAATAAAATAAGAATGACGTGAAGCTTTGAAAACAGATTTCCCACAGTCACTATACTGGATAACAGTAGTACATTCACTATGACCTACATGTATGGAACCATAACTACGGACACATAATTCGCCTTTGACAGGTAGTACTGAAATAGCAGGTAAGTCTGGAGTAGTATCAGACTGAACATTCAGGACCATGAAATTCGACGAATAATTACCTAAATTATATACTTCATTTTCTAGATCTAAACCTGTTCTGTGGGGGAGACCTTTCTTGTCTGGAAAACATGTACTGTTAAGAAAAGACATATCTGTTGAGGAAGACGTTAACGTGGACCATGCTCCACACGAACCATTGTGTGAGAATGGATAAGGAAAGAGTGGCAGAACTCCCTTCGGTGTCTGGAAAGGGGGGAGTCGACCACACACCCAACAATTTGTGGCATTGCTGGTCTGGTGTGAATAATGTAACATACGGATAAATGTGTTGTTACGCATAGCGAGGCGGTAAGAATATTCGTGAGGAGGCAGATCACTAAACGTGTGCTCTACTGTAGCATTAGCAGACATATTTACATGAGGAACTGGAAGATACAGATAGAACGCATAGCTGGTGCAGGAAATCATTATGCTGATGAATAATATGAAACTCAGAAAAACGATACATTGAATTGAACTTCGACTGACTCTCTCACTATGGGGGTCTATTTTATACATGTCAGAAACAGTCTAACCGTTTCACCTAGGGGAGGACTTATACAATCAAACTGACTGACTTATTTTACTAGACCTGAGCTTTAACTTATACTCCTGCTGCGGAGTTTTCTCTAACCAGGGAGGGGTTGTAATAATGTCTTTTGCGGGACAGTCCTTTAAAACAATGTCTTGACAGTTTTTAAAATCCTGGGAATCCTGGGAAATGTTTTTAGAAACGGGTTTCAATCCATTGAAAAGTTTAATATGAGAAAGGTGGATCCATCCTTTTCTGCCTTCCAACTTGACGGCGGTACGGGTGGTCAAGAGGACCTGACGTGGCTCTTTCCAACGTGGTTCCAGCGGACTTGATCTGTCGAAATTTCGGATCATCACCAAGGAGCCTGGAACGATCTCGTGCGGTGCCACCTCGGTATTGTCTGGAAATGCGGCGGCAACCTGTGAACGACATGAGTTGAGGGCAGACATCAAGGAAGCTAGGTAATCTGTCAGCATATTACATGAAACATCGGTAATACTTCGGGGTCTAGGAGTACCCCACATGTTAGGGGGGCGGCCGAATACGACCTCATACGGGGACAGACCTGATCTGGAATGTGCGACCATGCGCATATAAAACAAAGCGACTGGCAGAGCTACTAACCAGTCCACACCTTTTTCTTTACAGACTTTGGCAATGCGGATTTTCAGGGTCTGATTATGTCTCTCGACTAGACCGGCTGCTTCAGGATGGCGTACACAATGAAACTTCCACTGGTACCCTAACAAAAGGGAAACGTGCTTCATTAACTCTGAGGAGAATGGCTGACCGTTATCAGAATATACGACTCTAGGGAGTCCGTATCTAGGGAAGAATTCACGAACCAACTGCTTGGCAGTGGTCGCGGCTGTGTAATCTGGGACTGGATATGCTTCTGTCCACCTGGACAAAGCGCATACAACTACAAGGACATACTTGAAACCTCGACATCGCTCCATCTGAATATAATCCATCTGGAGGACCTCAAAAGGGTGGTCAGGGGGCTGGAAACCACCTTGTTCCACCGGGACACTTTTACCTGGATTAAACTGACAACATATCATACAGGTGCGGACTTTCTGCTTGGCTGCAGCTCGTAAATGCTTGTTGAACCAAATGTTCTGGATACTGTCTAACATAGCTTTTTCTCCTAAATGTGCTGGACTATGTGCGGTATTGATAATGACTTGAACCATAGAATCGGGGAGAAACCATGTGGCTCTACCCTTCGTTAACCATCCTTGATCTGTCTGGACCCCTCCTTGTTCAGACCATTTCTTGATTTCATCGGGAGTAGCATGTAACTGGATATCTATGACGTCTTGTGTAGGGTCCTTAACTGTCATGCATGTAGTCGGATCTGGAATATGTGTCTGATTAACTGGAATGTCTGGAGTCTGTGCTGTAAGCTTGGCTGTGCGGTCTGCTAGATCATTACCTTGGGAAATAATGTCTGTAACTTTCGTATGTGCTTTGCACTTCATGATAGCGATAGATGTCGGTAAATGTATGGCATCTAACAGGGCTTGAATAAGGAGACCATGCTGAATCTTGGTTCCATGAGAAGTCATGAAACCTCTCTCCTGCCAGAGCACTCCGAAGTCGTGTACAACTCCGAATGCGTAACGTGAGTCTGTGTAAACATTAACTTTCAGGTTCTTGGCATGTATACAGGCTTGTGTCAGAGCGACTAGCTCTGCTGCTTGAGCAGACAGGGTATCAATACGGTGTGTTTCAATAACGTCGGTGTCAGTAGTTACTGCATACGCGGCGACTAGTTCTCCTGTACTAGTTCTCATACATGAACCATCCACATAAAGTGTCAGGTCAGGATCTGGTAACGGAATGTCTGTCAGGTCTTGTCTTGGCTTTGTGGTAATGTTAACAACTTCCACACAGACATGTGTGTCTGGATTTGAATTAACTGATGGTAACAGTGTAGCAGGATTCAGGACGTTGCAGCGTCTAATTTCTATGTGTGGCTGGAACAGTGTCAATTCATAGCCTGTTAAACGTGCAATTGTCAAGTGCTGAGTTTGTGTTCGGTTTAAAAGAACTTCTACTGAATGTGGGACTTGTACTGTCAGGGAGTGTCCTAAAACTATGGAATCACTTTGTCTGATAGCTAGTGCTGTGGCTGCAACTGACTTGAGGCACGCAGGCAACGCCTGGGCGACTGGATCTAATGTGCTCGAAAAATAAGCACAGGGCTTGTATTGTCCTGCTTGATCTTGTGTAAGAACAGATAATGCTGTACCTTCACGTTCAGTAACGAAAAGTGTAAAAGGCTTACTGTAGTTCGGTGTAGCTAGAACTGGAGCTTGGCATAAGGCTTTCTTTAACTCATTGAAACTAAGTGTATGGTCAGATGTCCAAGGGAGGACAGTCGATACGGCTGCCTCCTGTGTCGTTAACTGTATCAGTGGCTTGGCTAGAAATGCATACTGGGGAATCCATTGCCTACAATAAGAAGTAAGGCCGATAAAGGCACGTACCTCCTTCTGGGTTCTGGGCTGGGGAAGACTCGCTATTAACTGGATACGGTCTGGTGTCAACTGCCTACCCCTCTTGGACAGTAAGTGTCCTAAGTATACCACTTGCTGGACACAGAATTGAAGCTTCGAAGGTGACACCTTGTGCCCCATCTCGGCTAGAAAATACAAAACTGTCAGTGACGCTCGCTCGCAGTCACGTTCAGAACGGGCTGTGATCAGTAGGTCATCGACATACTGGAGCAGGGCAGTGTCAGTTGGCATGTGAATGTTGTCTAGTTGTCTCTTAAGTGCTTGGCTGTAAATACTAGGGCTTTCTGTGAAACCTTGAGGAGCGCGTGTAAACATATAGCTCCTTCCATTTAAACAAAATCCGAAAAGAAACTGGCTGTCTGGATGAATTGGAACACTAAAAAATGCATTCTTGAGGTCAATAACAGTGAAGAACGTGGCTTCGGAATCAATGGCCGTTAATAGGGAAGAGATATCTGGGACAACTGGGTACTGAGGAATAATACATTTATTAAGCTCTCGTAAATCAATCACTAATCGATATACTGGGGGTGCATTAGGATCAGTACGTTTCATGACTGGAATGATCGGAGAATTACATACATTGGAGTCAGTTTCTACAACTACTCCTTGAGCAATGAGCTCGTCAATAATTTTGGATAAGGCTGCTACAGCCTCGGGTGGCAATCTGTACTGTCTGATTCGTGGTAACACTACACCTGGTTTGAGAGTCACACGATAGGGTGTGATTTGCATGTAACCTACATCAGTTGGACCTTGCGCCCATAAGTGCTGTGGAACATTAGACAATCTAGAATCAAAATCTCGTAATACATAGTGACCCTTAAAGTCACGTAGGAACAATCGTATTCCCTCTGGGGAACAGCAAATAACTGCACCTAATTCTTTCAGTGTCTTAATGCCTAACAGATTTTCTGGACATGACTTAGTAAGTAACAGATCAGTAGTACGGGACAATGGACCTACTTCTAGAGTGACTGGCTTTGATATCTCATTAACTATTGGCTTTCCTGAAAATCCAAGGGAAACATTTCTTGAGCCTGAGAGCGGAGCCCCTGGAACTTCGGCGTGACTAATTGTGGTCCTACTTGCCCCTGTGTCGATCAAAAACTTTCTGTCTTTCCCTAATACTTGACTGTGAACATAGGGACCTTCTTGATCTACAGGTATCTCGATGAGAGGCAAGCCTATCTCCCTCTCTAGGCTGTTTCATGAATATGGCTGATACTCTGGATACTCGGACTGTGCATACTGGTACATCTGTGATGTGACATGCTGTGTTGCAGCAATAGGCTGCGGTGCGGAAACTGTCTGTTGTGCATTCTGTGACTGAGGAATCTGTGAAACTTGTTCTTGTCTAGGCGGACGTGGTCTTTCTTTAGTCTTACCAGTAGCTATATTATGTTTCAGAACTGCACACTCGTTTATAAAATGACCTGGCTGTTTACAATAATTGCAGTTCCCTTTAACGGGAGCTGCAGGATGACTGGCTTGATTCGGACCCCTCTTCTGACTGTCTTGAGGAACAGATTGTGCAACTAGCACTTTCATTTTCGTGTCTTTCATACGTTTTCTTTCGTGTTCTTGCTCTTCTCTGATTCTATTCTGGTGGTACTGGAGCATCTGGAGCATCTGGGACGGAGTATTCGCTTGCCAGGTGCTTTCGACTTTCAAAACTCGATTTTTAATTTGTGGACTTGAATTCTCGACTAATTTGGTAACGAAAAGGTGAGGGTATGACTCACTACTTGTCTTGAGACCACTGTTGATACTGAAACATTTCTCAAATCTAGAATAAAAATCACTAATATCTTCATCTTGTTTCTGTTTACAGGCTGAGATTGCATCCCAGTCTTCTTTTCTCGTTGTCAATAATCTAGGTAAAACTTGAATCAGTAATTCTGGTAATTCCTTACATTTATCTCCAAGACCGGTACCTGGTACTCGTGCCTTGTCTTCAGCTTCTAGAGCTGCCCAATCGATCTTTTTCTCTCCCACCTCCCATTCTTTTTCCTTTAGCTTTTCATACACCCCTGCGGGTAACAGGACCTTTAACATTTTAATGATATCTGGGTAAGTGTATTCTCCCATACGGAGCATGTCTTTTAATTCTCTATGGAACCCTGCTGGATCTTTGTCATGACAGGGAATTAATTTCTTCATTTCAAGAAGTTCCATCTTTGAAATCGGAGTGTATACAAACACTCGTTGCATTACGCCACCCGCCCCTTGGACTGGGTGGACTTCTCGTAACGGATTCTGTCTGTCTATGTAGAATGATTTACTTTCTGGGGGTGAGACATGAACAAAATGCGGATTCAGGAACGTTCTATATTTGTGGCGCTGTTCTAGAATGACACTAATTAAATCGGTACCTAGACCTCTCCATCTATACTGGAGTAACTCGTTCAGGATATCGTGTAACGGGCCTGGATCAGAGTGTTGACCCTCATACAGAGTAATGAGGTGTTGGATCATATACATACCCACCAGTCGTTGCTCGGCTGGGGGCAATTTCAGAAACATTTGTGCCACTATTTCGTCTGGAAAAGTGGTAGAATCAGTAATCCATCGGACTGCTGATCGGGCTAATTCTTGTTCATGCATAGTACTTAATTCACTGTAACCGACTCGTGATTTCAGAATGTGGTCGGTAGCTTGAAATACTTGTTCTAGGGAACCTTGTTCTGGCGCTGAATGATGAAAAATAGACTTGGGTTCTAGGCGTAAATGGCGATCTGGAAATCTGGATTTTCCTACATACGCTATTCTGGCGGAATTCTCGTCTTCCTCTTCAGGATCAGAGATACTTTCTTTCTCGCTTACTTGTGCTGCTTTACGCTGTTCGTGTATCTTTATTATTTCTTTACGAATTTTCTTGTACATACTCTCCATAGCACTAATGGTCTTGTGCTTACCCTCGGCTATATTATCACTCCACCTTGTCAGGATTCTCATTTCGGCGGGATCTTTAGACGGGTAATCTTGTTCTCTTATTAGACAATTGATCAGGAACTTTAATATCATGAGCTGAATCTCGGCTTTCCTTTGAGACATAATCTCGCCAATACTTTCTGGATCATCCCCTGTACGGATGAAACGATATATTCTGTCTAGATCTTCTTTCATATTCGGTAAGGTGACTAGATACTCGGTCACTCTCCTTACACGTAAGGAATATAAAACCATATTATATTCGCCTGGAACTGGATCATAGACACATTCGTTAAGGGTTTGCCTGATTTCTGTAACAGACTGATGTTTGGGCGTGCGCTGTGACGCTTGAGCATGTAATTCGAGTAATGTTAAACGCTTGTGTGGCGGCGGGGTTTGAGGAGTAGCTCCTCCTGCGGCCCCTAAACTAGAATCGTCGACTGACATTCTTCGTCCTGGCAGGGTCGGTAATTGTAACGTGGGCTGGACTTGTATGGCGGACTGGGCCGGGGGAGCTGTTAAGGGCACCCCGGTGTCTGAAGGAGCAGGAAGTGCCTGATTTACAGGTACTGGCGGAGCGCGAACAGGATTTGCATATTCGGGGACTGTGTCGTCCAGATAGGACGAAATAAAAATATCAGCTGCGGTCGGTTTGTGACGTAGCTTGGTCGGAACTAATGGTGGCGGGAAATTACTGGATGCCTCTGGGGTCGCTTTTGGCAAGCCTTCGGCAAGCAGAGGATACATACCCTTAATGAGGGCATGCCTCTGTCTGTCTGACTGTTCGGTTTTGACTTGTTCACCTATCTCGATTAATTCTCTTTCTTGGGCTCGTTCTTGGGATTCTCTACTTAACTCTGACTTTCTGACTTCCTTTTCAGTTCTTCTATGAGCTTCTTTACGCCATAACTCGATGGCATCCTTCTGTGACTGTCTGGCTTTCTTTTTCCATAATGCTTCTTCTACTCGCATGATACATTCGGCATCCCATGTACCCGATACGGGCCATCTATACTTTTCTTCTAACTGTTTGGTATACTCTACCCATAAATCTAGATACAATATGGCGCTTATGCCATGTTTCTGATACATAAAGTGACCTGGACTGTCCCTAGGCGGAACAGGAACTGCTTCTTCTAATAAACCCTTTCTAGTTTTTAACTGTCGTAACTTGGAAAAGAGCGGCATTGTAAACTTGAATCGGAACACAATACAATACACAAAGAACAATAACAATTGGGAAAACAATTCAGGCATACCACGATATTGGAAATACATTGAACAACATCATAACATAACAGTTCGGACAGAATACTACCTGAAAATACTGAAAACAGAAACAGAACAGATTTTCTCGAGAACGGAACAGACTAGAGTTACTGGATGCACTGCTGTAACAGTACGGAACATACCGGTCCCATAAAGGGACGCATCAAGACCCGTATCCACCTAGGTGAACACTTCGTTTGTGAGTCTGGGCACCACCAACCCACGGACCAGGAGTCAATTTAGATTGGTCCTGTCTAGATACTACCCCAGCAATGGTACTCACCGGGCAGCACGGAACGGAAGGCCTCGGACGGGACTGGACTGCTACGACGACGAACTTCGGACTTCGGACTTCAGTTACGGGTGGGCCTCCGGATACCTCGGACCTTGGACTCTTGGCTTGGGCTCTGGTCGGGACTCGCCGCGTTCCTCCACCGTCTCGTTCGGATGCTGGACCGCAACCTCCGTCTCCTCCGTGGGCCTGAGGGATACTTGAAGCAGAAATATCTGCCACTGCGCAGAAGAGTTCCGTCACGACTGCAGAGGGTCAGGGGGTCGGCGTGGCTTCACCGACGCGTGGGGAAAGGGCAAGTCCCTATTCGGGCGCCATTATGTGGTATATAAATAAATAATACCGGATCTATTTTTGAATGAATGAATGAATAACAGATAGCTCAATAAAATAAGAGTCAAGATTCGAGGTAGTAGGAGTTTCTGCAGGTTTATTACAGCATAAGGACAGGATCAGGACAACCTGCATAGAACAGAGGTGACAGGGCCCAGCAGGACAACTGGGGCCCAGCAGCTGCCGGGGCTTGATCTGGAATGAGCGCGCTAACTTTTAATAACAATACATCAACTTATATACATAGCGCAAACACATAGCATTACATTGCAGTAGGCGTAACCGTGGGTGGAGCAGAAGGCGTGACGCGTAGCAGTCGCGAAAGATAACAGTAAAAAGAGGTGTAACTGGGAGTATACATAGACATGTGATGCAAACGTAACAGAATATGTCATGAAATGGGCGGAAACTTTGGAGGGGGCTACCTAAGGAGCCGGGACCTCTAACCTGGTGGTGCGCGAAAACTGGCAATGACGTGTTACTAGGAGAAGCTGGGGGCTATGAACTCTGTGCTAGGAGCAGAGACTAGAGTCTGGAGGGTCGGAGCGACATGTACCTAAACCCTATCTGGTATCTGATGTTTAGGGAACATGTTGATATAAACTAGAAGTCATGAGGGGAGAAGCTAACTTGATTCTAAGACTGGACCATGCATTATTCTACATGTAGTGCGTGATGAAGAATATTAAATGACCATTAAATGCAGTATTTCTCTAACATGGAGACGAGAAGGCTAGACAATGACGGAAACTATTGATGCAGTTCAGTAGCTTAGGAATGCAGAGAAGGAAGACTGAACTGATAACTGGAACTATAACATACTTTTGGCAGACTCAGAGGCAGAGCCGGGCTGCACCGGGCACTGCGAGGCAGGAAGTAAGTGAAGGGTCGAGGATACAGGTGGGGGCTGTATCGCTCCTCAGCGAGGCTTTCAGGAGACAGGAGCTGAATCTGATGTCCGGGCCCTTTTGAGGCCTGGAAACGGGGACTTTATTATGGAATAACGTGCACACTGGGAAACGTGGCAACGTAGCTTTACCTAGGCCTGATATTCGTAGTATTCACGAGGACTGGAAAACTGGCATACTAGAGGTGGACACAACTGTAATTGCGTCATTAATCAGACATGGGGAATAACATATGCATATTGGTCATGCACACATAACATATGATGGATGAGGCGTAGGGACACAGAACATGGCAAAATTTATTTTTCCACAGACTCACGGGGTCACACTCTGCGACTCTGGGCAATAGCTTGCTTAATCTCCACTACGGCCCCTCGCGGTGGGATGCCTGGCTTTCACCTTGTGGATACCCTGCTGGGGTATCTCACAGGGGAATACCAGGACGGGTTCCCTAAGCAAGCGCCTTGATGCCTTCGGGTGATACGTGCGCTATATAAGTCGCAATACATTTACATTTACATAAACATTGAATATTCCCGCCTGGGTGTGGGGAGCCCGGAACACTTCAATTACAAACGCTGACAATGTATTCTTAGCAGGCGTGCAGCGCTCATAGGGCTCAAAGGGCTTCAGCCCCCCCACTCCCCCCGTTGTGTGCATCAGCCCAGGCTTAGAGAGCTTCCCAGACACACACAGACAGGTAGCTGCTGTGGGCTGGCTGGTCTGGCGTCCATCTTACTGCAGCCGCACCAGAGTACTTCACAGGTCTTGAAAAAAAGGTCATTTACTTGTTAACGAGGCTTGGTTTTTTCACCTCTTCTTATAGAGTCCATGCATCTCCACTCTGCCTATTGCTGGAACAGTTAACCCCGACGCCGCAATTTTTATAAGCCCCTCTCCCCAGCCAGAAATTTGCCTCTAGTTGCGCCTATGATTCTTAGGATGTGAAAACCCCATAGGCCTGCCAAGCTAGATGTTTTCAGATTATTCAATATTTTTTTTTTAAATACATAAAGCAACATTTCTGTAATACGTTTTAACACGCTGTTACCAACAGAAAACTTTAAAAAAAGAAAGCTCATTAAAGAATAACAGTCAAATAGGCTAAATCCTCAGTAAACTGAAACAAGCATTTTCAATGCAATAGGGGCCAGATGTATGACCATTGATGTTTGCAACTCACAAATTGCATTAAATTGCGAGTCGCAACTTGCGAGTCGCAAACATCAATGTACAACAGTGTCAGACACTGTTTACGATACCCAATGGGGTCGCAAACTGCATGCCTCATGCATATTAATGAGGCTGTCGCAATTTGCGACCCCATTGGGAATGGCTGGCACTCCCAGGGTTGGTGGCCTGCTGGGGTCAGCAGACCTCCATGTCTTAGACTGATTTGTTAATAAAAATGCGGCCCATTTTCATTATAAGTAAATGGATGCATTTTTAAAAAAGAAGAAATTAAAAAAATTTGCGTCCTTTTTTAAGGGCAGGTAGTAGTCCCTGGGACCACTGCCTGCTCTTAATAAATGTTCGTGCACGCATTCACAAAGGAGAAGGGGTCCCCTGGGGACCCCTTCCCGTTTGCGAATGGTTTACCACCATCTTGAATAGGGTGGTAAACTGCAAGTGTTTTGCATTCTTACATAGGGTTCAGAGTCGCTATTAGGAAGGGACGCCCTTGGAACCCCCCTTCCTAATAGCTATTACATTAGCGACTCTCAAAATACGGTTGGTACATTCTGTTACCGTTTTTTGCGGTCGCAAAAGGGCAAAATGCCCCTCTGTGACTGCAATAAATGGTCGTACATATGGCCCTAGGTCTAGCATTTTTTAGAGTTAGAGCTGTTGATGTTGTAAATAATCTTTTACCCATGCGTTTTGGTTTGGAGTGGATGTAAGTGGTGTGGAGAGGAATTATGTGGTTCAGATTGGGATGGTTAGTTGTGGAATTGTGTGGCGTGGAGTGGTTTTGTCTTGTGGAATTATGTGGCAGGGTGTGCAGTTTGAAAAGAAACATGGGACTCACAGATACTGGGAGATACAGACAATACGAGCGCCTAATCTAAAGAGAGAACACAAGGAATGGGGAGATATATCGACAAACTTTGGGCACTTGTGTGGAGAAACACTGTGCATGTGATCGCCTCTATACAGCCAATGCTCGAAGGCAAAACAAAACAAGCATTGAGGTTTCACCTTTGGGACCTTAAAAGTGTTTAGTCAGAGAGAATTCTAGCAACTACTTCCTGCCTATTCTAATGCTGGTTTGTTCTAGTTTTCTTTTTTTGTTATTGGGGGGACTTAAACAACGGGAGGTTGGAGGCTGGGAAATAGTGCCGTAATTACAATATGTGCAGCAGACAGACTTTAGGAGAGAATCAACAGATGGCAGATTCTGAGGGAAGACCAAGGTTGTGCGGAGTGGTGCTGAGGAGGTGGTGTGCTGATGCGGAGGTGATGCGGAGGTGATGCTAAATGATACTCAGGTGGTGCTGAATTATGGGGAGGTAGCACTGAAGTGGCGGTGTGCTGGTGCAGAGGTGATGCTGGGTGATACTGAGGTGGTGCTGAGTGATGCTGCGGTGCTAAGTCAAGCTGAGGCGGTGGTGCTGCACTGGTGCTCAAGTGGTGCTGAGTTGAGGTGATACTGTGCTGATGCGGCGGTAGTGCTGATGCTGAAGTGGTGCTGCGTTAGTGCTGAATTGATGATGAGGTGGGGCGGTGCTCGTGGTGGTGCTGTGATGATGCTGAGGTGGTGCTGCGTTGGTGCTGAGGTGGTGGTGGGCTGGTGCTGAGGTGGAGCTAAACTGGTGCTGAGGTCGAGCTGCGCTGGTGCTGATGCTGAGGTGGTGCTCAGGTGATGATGAGTGACCCTGAGGGTGTGCTAAGTAATGCTCAGGTGGTGGTGATAAGTTGGCGCTCAGGTGGTGCTGAGTGATGCTGATTTGGTGCTGTGCTGATGGTGCGCTGTTGTTGAGGTTGTGCTGCAGTGATGTTGAATTGGTGCTGCTTGTTGCTGAATTGGTACTAGCAAAAAACTGACAGCAAACGATAATGCAAAGTAGAAAAATATTGCACTTTAGTGGTATAATGGTCCGCATATGGAAATGGATAATGGCACTACATATTGCGGGGAGCGACTCTACAAAAAGTAAAAATCATTTCAGGTTGTGCGTCAACATGCACATACCAGCTTCAGCAGCCACACAGGAGCATCACCAATGCAGCTCTTCAGGGGATCAGACACATGAAGTGGAAGCGCAACAGATATCCCACTCCGAGGCTGCCTGCTGGTCTAAACCACTCACCAGGTGCTTTATTCACAAGCATATTCATTCCTATTCAGGCAAGAAGACATTCCTTGGATCTTATCGTTCCAGAAGAATCTCCAATGAGGTAATCTACTGGAACGCTGGTCCCTGTGCCAACCACCCCCTCAGTGTCAGGTTGTGTGGTAGTTTTTAACAGCTGAAGGATGCCAGGCCAGGACTATGACTAACTTAGAATATGAGAGGATAATTACGCTGCTTTATTACACAAAAGCGGGCTCTGACCACTCTAGACGACCCTCAGTTGGCTGAAACTTAGTCTAATTTGTTATTCCACTTGTGATTGGTTTACTTGAGGCATTGTGTTGGGTTCGTGCTTTCTGTTGGCTGTTGATCCTCCAGTTACTTCCGTGTAGTTCCAAAGCAGCGGAGCCCAAGTACAGTTTTCGTCCGCTACTCGCACTTGTTTTAATTAACTGCAGTGTGCCATCGGTTTCTCACGCCGCGTTTGATTATTTATTTAAGACGCGCTCCCCGTGTTCGAGATAGAACGGCGGCATTCCTCCAGCCCAGAATGCTACTTTCAAGCAACTTTCCCTCCCCGGTCGGCACCACAGTGACAGCTCGTTTCTTTTTCAATGTCCTTTAGGTTTATAACACGACGAAATTTATAGCAAGAGCTGTAACCGCGATAAAACACTGCTCTAAAAGGGGAATCCTGCTGAGTTGGCATTTGGAAAACAAGTTTCTTCTAAACAACAAAAAGAAAAAGAAATTGACCGAGCGCCTGCGTGTTTGTGTTTATTAGGGTCAGTTGTCGTGTCTCGACTTTATACAAAGCTAATTTAACAGGTTTTAATACTTGTCACAGAGGTGTTTAGCATTCATCCACTACAGGCGCAAGTTAAATTCCAAAGGTTTTTTCAACTAGTGTAATTTTTTTATGTCCACTGAAAGGAAGACTGTGCGAAATACTTGTATTATTTATTGTTCATTTGCCTTACTCAAAGCAGAGAATTTTGCCGATCTTTAGCAGTGCGGGAACACTTTATATTTCGAAGTGCATTCTCTTCCCAAATGCTGTATGTGTTTTATAGAACGTGTCGCCCCCGAAAAGCTTACCATACACTTGGTCAAGTATGTATGTGGCGATATTTGTATAGCGTGCCCATAACAGGGGTGAAAGCTTCCTTGGTTACGTGGACAAGTTAGGTGTTGCTTATGAATCCCCTACCATTGCAACCAGACTTTTTATTTTGCACACACACTGCATGGGTTCATGTTTTCCAGCTGTCTCCCTTATGTACAGTGCTTCTCAGTGGCGTAATGAAACTTGAGGGGGCTCCCCTGCGAAGCACATGGAGGGGGCCCCCCTGGCACCCCGTCCCTCGGCGGCCCGGCCCACCACCTACCACTTTGCCCCACCAGAAGGTAGAAGAAGGACGTACGAGTCACACTAGTATTTGGGTGCCACTGGTCTCAATGAGATCTACAGTTGAGCATCCATTTTGTTGGATGTAATGCCCTCATACACCCTTTCAGGTGTCATGCTTCATCATCGGGGCTGCTCCTCGTTGGGTCAGCGGTGCAATACCCAACGGGCTCACCTCAAAGAGGGGCACTTTACCGGAGATCTTTTATCCAACAGCCGTTTTGTGAAGTTCGGGTGTGGGCCAGAGGTGTGTAGACGTGACACCTGAAAGGGTGTGTGAGGGCATTACATCCAACAAAATGGATGCCCAACTGTAGATCACAGCGAGACCAGTGGCACCCAAATACTAGTGCGACTCGTACGTCCTTCTTCTGAGGAACGGCACAGCATTCTTTTGTCTTGACGTCTTGGGGCTCACGCTGGTGCTGGACCTCCCACTCCCGAGGAGTGGAAATTGCCGCTGTCTCCTTTCTCCCCCTTGTTGAACACATATATTCATAAAGGGCCTACTATCCCTACGTGGAGCACTGAAGTGCTTGCCTACATAAGTAGCAAGATCTGATATGTGTAGGGTGTGTAGCATTTGTTATGATGCTATTTTAGAAGTGTTCCCCTTCCATGTTGTGCATGAGGACCACTGACTGGGGTGCATGCATCTTATTGTGCAATAGGATGCAGCGCTTAGCAATGGCTTAAGATGTGAGAGATATGCACACTATTTTGTTTTTCATCTCTCTACAGGTCCATTTATGGGATTTCTTTTGTTCTTAATCCCACCTTGGGATTACTGCACGGAGTCGTTCATTCTGAAAATACTGTGCCTACTGTTTAGCGTCAATGGTCCTAAGTAGGCATAGATTAAAGAGTGCACGGTGAGTGATGCAACAGTGTGAAAGTTGGGTAAGAGGAGCGACTGCAGGGTGAGTGAGGTGACCATATGAATTTGGCTGCGGATGTAAGTGCAGAGTTGGACGAAAGAATGCATGGTTAGTGATGGGCTTATTTGAGTGAGATTGTATATTGAGCAGTGAGGGGGGACAGGTTAGTGTAGTGTGACATGAGTGCAGGGTGAGTAGTGTACTCGTGTGACTGCAGAGTGAACAGCGCAAGTGCATTGTGAGTGCAGAGTGATGACTGAGTGCAGGATGAGCGGGTGAATGGTGTGAGTGCATGGTGGTCAGTGTGAGTGCATTGTGATTGCTGTGAGTGCAGGGTGAGAATGAGGAGTGAGTTGGCTGATGCAGGGTGCATTCCTGGACACTTGAAGTAACTCAGTAAGCATCCTATTGACGGTGGCGTAGGATTTCAGGGAAAAGTTAAACTATTGTTATTTTGGCATTAATAGGGATCGATCGAGGGTGTAGGAAATAATGTGCTGATCCTGCAACAAACTTCCAGTTTTATGATTAGGGTTGCCAGCTCATTATTTTGATGCCACATACAGGACAAAAATAAGCAGTCACCTAAAGCTGTATTTTCAGCACTTATCTGTGCATACTTTGAACAGCAAATATACATAGAAAACACGTTTAATTGTGTTCTAAGGCTGCCTAAATGATCCATGACTGATAAATAAAGGGAGCAAAGACAGAAAAATCACATTACAAGTAATACAAACATTTTTGTTGATAACCCTATTTAGTGTCAAGATGCGGTCTTTCAGGGTCTTTAAACAACAGATGGCTGGCATTTTTCTTTTGGCAACCCTACTTTATATTCCTTTTCATTAAATGTATTCTCACACTACAGCAAGTAAACATACATTTTAAATGTAAGGAATAGGCAGAGTGGGGGCACAGGGGCTACTGGAACCAGAAAAAAACTAAGCCTCTGAAACCAGTTGACAAAGGTATGTAAATATGCAAATGGTCAATGGCCTCGAGGCAGTTGCCTTCAATCCCCTTGCATCTGGGCCTGAATGCTCAGGTCACCTGCACCCACCGCATGTGGCACGCACCATTCAATATATGAGGTAGGACTGTTATGAGCAACTCACTGGTGCAACCAAAGCCAGCGAGAGAGTGAAGTGCTGCCTGTGTGCGCTTCAGCGCTTATGGGGGCCCCGGAGGCTCGAAAACGTGGGCTGCTGGGGGCACAGCTGCCAAGGTTTCAGATTGCCATGTGTGACATTTTCATAATTTTAGTGTCATTATGAGGGACATTTCAACAACTATGAGTGACACTTTCTTCCGAGCAAAATTAAGCAATGAAAACGATCAACACATATAAATATCAGCAATAACACCTTGAAGAATGTTCCGGTTTATCTCAAAATGCGAGCTTTCCTCTGTGTGCGACTACAACGCAGTGCTGTTTGCATTTTTATAGTGGTACATGCTCCCACTGCTGTGCACCAATCTTGACAAGTGGATGCGATCGGAAGACTGTAGTCTTTTCATATATACATATTTATTGCCTTTCTTTCATGCATCCATCAATCATTATATCCATGGATCAATCTACACATTATTTAAATTATTCATCCTTCACTCTTCCCAATCTATCTATACTTCACCCTTCAATTAATTCACCCTTTAACTTGATCTTTCACTCTTCCATCCAACATTTCAATATTCCCACTATCAATTCTTCCACTACTCTATTCATTACTTCTTTCACCATTCCTTTCACCCTTCCATCCTGCCTTTTCTCTCGTATTTCCTTTCATGTTTCTTTCCTTCCAGTATTTCTTTCTGTTTTTACTTTACATACCCATCTTCTATAATTTCACATCCTTAATTTTTCTTTCGCTCATAATCACTTTTTCTATTTTTCCCTTTATCAAGTTGTTTCCCCTAATTTCTCTTTCTCTATTTCCTTGCTCCATGTCAACCTACGACCTACACCCCTCTCTCATGATATTGCCTAACAATGTTATTCATGAGCACCTTAGATGCAGGGCTGAGAGAAGAGGCCCAGAAACACATGAGTAGATTGTTAGTCAGAGGGGAGTAGGGTGGAGCAGGAATGCTGACAAAACGGATTTTAGGGTTTGAAATAGTATATCATTTTCAGAATCACAGTCATAGTGAAATTGCTAACTGGACCTCTAGGTTATAAGATTAACTAAAATGTTCAAGTCACTTTTCTTTGCCAGTTAAATATAGGCTGGAAAACATATCGCTAGAAGCAAAGTTGTGCTGAGTTACAGCATTGGTGTAATAATTATCTGGTAACATACTTGTGTGTGAGTTATACACAGGTATTTTTATGTATTAAATTATTTTACGCTATTACAACTATGATTCCGAACCCATAAAGTATTCGAGGTTGCAAACTTTAGTCATTAAAAAATTCGATTTATGGGCATTGCTTGGCTAATAACTCAACATCCTGAAATCATCCGCTTATCTGAATGTTGCCACTTTTTATCAAACTTTAACTAGTAAAAGCTAATACTTGACATCTGTCCAGTTGCTCCCTCCTTGCCGTACATTGGCAATTTTCAAAGATAGTAATACACATTACCTGGTTACTTTTAGAGAATGTGCTGGCATGAGCGTTCCATATAAACGAAGTAACAAAGCAGCATGTTGCCCCTCGGTCTGAACTAGGAAAGAGTGCATTGCTGTACAGCCTCGCTCTTTGACTCAGCTAGTTTCCATGCTGCAAGCTGCAGCAGTGGGTTAATTACAGCAGAGGTGGGCTGACCCGAGCCCGGTTGCCCGCCTGCTCGGTTTCCAGTCCTGCCCTGCCATATGTTACTACTCCCTTGCAATATACCGCGGGTGGGTGAGTTATCCAAAAAACAAGATATATTTTATTGCAGCCACCACGTGATGGTGCACAACCACAACTCCCATCCTCTCCTAAACTGGTGCAATCATCTCCCGCAGAACCAGCCGGGCCTATATTCCATTTAATGTTACTCCCGGCCGTTAGGCAGCCACAGGGCCCATGATGCCTGTATTATGATCTTCACATCCCAGTTCACACACCCCACCACCGCTGAGGCTCGGCTCGGAGCCGGACCACTCCGGGACAGGGACAGACTCACCTGATGCCTAGCATGCTGCAGCGGCAGGCTCGAGCGGGCAGCAGAAGGCAAGGCTAGCCAGGAAGGCAGGGGATAGTAATATTTAAATTATAGCCAGCGCCGCACGGTCCATTAGTCTCTGGCTGTGTTGTGAGATGCCTCATCAGTCACGCGCACATTCAATTGCACTGCGCAATGTGCATGACTAACAAAAGTCACCAGCCCCACCCCAGGCCTCACCCTGAAGATTGCGTAGACGTGGAGACATCTACGCGCTGTGCACCATTTAAATAATGAAGAGGGAGAACCTCAGAGGCCGGGCGTGGGCACATTTAATCAATGAAGAGGTCGTGGCCTGTGCGCACCGGCATTTAAATAGTGAAGAGGCCCTGCGCAGTGCGCACCGTTTATTTAATGAAGAGAAGAGGCTTGCTGGCTTCGCTGACTGAGGGGCCCCTGAAGGCCAAGGGGCCCCCCCGCAATGCGGGGCCTGCAGGGGCCTGTGTTACGCCCCTGGTGCTTCTCTCCTCCAACCTACCTGTTTCTCCCCCCCATTGCCCTAGCTCACCTGTGTGCTTCATTCCCCAGGTCCACATTGCTCTCACACACACTCCCATGTGCTTCTCTCCCTCACTGCTCGCTATCGCCTGTGAGCTTCTGCTCCACCCTCTGTGTTGTTTCCCCCTCCATTGCTGTCTCCTCTGTGCTTCTCACCCCGTGCTGCCCTGTTGCCTGTGTGCTTCTCACCTCGTGCTGCTTCTCCTGTCCTCTCAGTTGATCTCCCAACCCGCTTAAAAAAATGCTGCTGTACTAATTTTCTTTTACTGCGCCACCTTTGAGCGCTAAATAAAAAACAAAATAACAGCACGTGTCATAATATAGGCACGTGCATGTGTGGTGGTGTCACAGCCACTACTTCTCTTTAGCCTTGCTCCTCTGCACTGGGTATGCTGTGCAGCATCACTAACAACCAGTAGCGAAGCCCATAGGCCCCACAGGCGAGGCCTATTAGCTTTGGCATTTGCAATGCAATAGGTCTCGCAGTTACCCGAGTTTAAGCTAATGGCATTGTAAATGACAATGCCTTTTATTTATGTTTTTAAAACGAAAACAAAAATAAAAGGCATTGTTATTTGCAATGTCAATAGCTCAAACTCGCATAAATGCAAGACCTATTGCATTGCATTGCAAATGCTGGTTTACTGGTTATTTTAAAAAACATCAATGCTGTCTGAGAAATGTTTCACCCAAAGAAATCAGCAACTAAAAAAAACCAAACGTTGCTCGAGAGCGGATGCCCATTACTCTCGGCGATTGTGCTCAGAAGGAGTGATAGCGGTGCAGGAATGACAGCAGCAATGACGGGAGGGAGTGCGAGAGAGGAGGCAATAGAAAGCCAGAAATGTCCATCAAAAAGGAAAAACAAGCAGCGGCACAGGAAGAACGACAGCAATGACAGGAGGGAGGGGATTGTGAGCAAGGAGGCAACAGATGGCCAGAGATGGTCAACAAAAAGGAACAATCAGTGAATTCCGTTGGGAGGGAGCCAAGCACCTAAAAGCAGGGGGAGTTGTACACTACTCACCAAAGAAAGAAAAGGAATTTCGAAAAGCAGGCCGACGAACCAAACAAAAGTGCTGGGCGTGTTGAAAGCCCATAGACTGGATACAGCATGTCTTGCAGACACTGCATGCGCTGTCGAGGGTCGACCTGAAAATTACGATGAGGGAAGCAAACTTTACCCTTTTGCTGAAACAAACAAAGCATCTAATGGCTTGAAGGGCTTAACAACCATTGTCCCTGTCAAATTGTGATAATAAAATCCATGGTAAACTCTTTGCGACTCGCATTGTTGTAATTCTATCTAGGACCCTAATTCAATATTCCTGATTTATGCCCTTATGCGGTTATAATAAATAATATCCTTATAAAGGCATAAGAATCATATCCATATTTAATCGTAACCCATGCGGTCCACATTAAGCAAGGGCTACTTCCCCAGACTCCTAGAAAGTACAACGAGTTCTCTAAACAAAACAAACCTCCAGCAACCTGGGAAATCCCCATGGCTTTTGTTTTGATTTGTCCTAGAACTCCTGTGAGCACTGTAAGAACGGCCAGTTCTTAGTGACATCTTTATTGACGTCTTATGTCCAACCTTACGTCAAACCCGGCACCTTTCAGGTATAAATATACCAACGTTGCCTTAAGCAAACACACAGTGGTTTGGAGCAGAGCGGCTATCTACTTGCCCAAGAGCCCAGCTGATGCGAGAGCCCACGGACGCCGCCCCTCCCTTTTGACGCACTAAGAGAGACGCTGTCTTTTCTCCTGCCGAGAAATCCAGCTCCGGTGTTCCCAGATACCCTTGCTGGTTGCTGGGATATCGAGCCCTGAGAGAGGGATACCAGACCTCCTGCTTTCTATTACACAGTTACGGAGCTGACTAAACCCTTAAAGAGAATTCTTGACTCAGATTCTTGGAAAAACCAACTTAACTTAAACTGCTACTTACTTACTCCTTCCCACGTATTAGGCTTAGGTCAGGTACACCGGGGTAGGCGTATTTAGAAGCACCAGTTGAGTACGTTAGTCAATGTATATTTGTATGTATATATTTTATCCATTTTAAAGTATCATATGGCTAAGAAACCATATCAATGCTTTTACAGTATTATTTCATAATACTCCTTTTACTGTACGCACTTTACTTTATACTAAGTATTGCAATTGTGGCAATTCATTTCTCTTGCATGAGAAAGAAGACTGCTCAATAAATAACACCTTTTATTGAAAACGCCCGTCTCTCTTTTCTCTGCACTCTGATGAAACTAAGTATGCACGATTGACTGAGTAAAATAGCTGTCTATTGTTTTCACACGACTCTAGAGATACACTCTTATTCTAAGGGAGCAAAGTTGTCATGTTATATGGTTGTCAGAAACTAATCCCTTCTTGTCTAATCAGGAAAGTTAACTCCTTCTTGAACATTTGAGAACGTTTCTAGTGACCTCTGAGCTAGCTGGCAAAACTAATTAAGTCTAATATAGTCAGTAGAGACCTAGTTGACCTCAGTCCTACGTCTACACTGCTGTTTATATTATTCCAATGCGCAGAGCCTATTGGGAATATAGGAACTACACTATATGGCGCCCAACGTTTGGTAAGGCGATAATCTAACGCAAGACACTAGAGTAACTCAGTCGTGCTTTTTCACACAGAACCCTTTTTTCCCGTAAATACTCCAAAAGACGTCTGGAGTGGGTAAAAGGTTAAAATCCGCCATAACTTAGTAGGAAGAGATTCCTATGTATAGTTTTTGGTTTAGTCAACGTTGAAGGATACAGTGTTCCAAAATATTGTGCACCTAATCTTTGTTTCCTTGGAAACCTGCTCTGCAAACTTTCATTAAAACAATGTCAACTAACGGCAACAGCAACGAAACCAGTGAAGCTGCAGTAGATGCGAATCAACGGGGTTTCGATGTTACAGGGTTTAATGAAAATGAACCGGGTGCAATTATCATCCCGGAAAACATAAGAAGAACTATAACTATTAAACTTATAGAAAATGGACTGACATCACAAGGTGGTACAGTCATATTCGTGGTAGAGGCCCATGAATATCGGCAGACAGAGGTATTCTATTCATGAATACACTTTCCAGCAGCAAAAGCTGTAACAAAAGAATTCCACTATTACAAAATAGAGGAACCTCCGGATGAATACACTCCTTTCGAGGAGGTTGAAATCCCATTAAATTACCAAGAGCACCTGCTCTGGTTTAAAGGCGCCCTAAAACATAAAAATCACATCACCAGGCTCGGTCCACTAGGTAGACCAGGAGCAACATGGCCGGTTCTAGCCAGCTACACACCACATCCTGACATTGAAAAAATGTCAAGTTAAGAACTTCTAGTTAAAATAAAAGAATTAACAAAGGCATATAGAGAATTAGTTCAATTGGCGACGGATGACATAACATACCTCCAGTAATTGAAAGAAACAGATATAGCAGAACAACCATTTGAACTTGCCAGAATCATAGAAAAATCCTATGAAGAACTAGGAAGAGATAGTTTGGGGGGGAAACCAGTAAAACCCCAACTAACTGAAAAAACGTTTATTAAAAATAATCTAAACACTCCAAAAAAGAGCTGGGATGGAAATAAACAATCCACTCCCAAAGAAAAACGATTCCAGTCCAGAGGAAGGTCTCCTCGACGGAGAGAAAGATCTCCGGACCAAGGAAACAAGTCTCCCCAGAGGGAGCCCTCTGAGAAAAGATACAACCTTAGAGATAGGGATAAACTGAAAAAACCTGATAGATAGCAAGATATTGATACACGTCCCTCTCGATCTTTTCAGACTTCCTCACAGAAATCGGAAAGAAGAGGACGGTCAGAACACAAGGAAGAGCACGTCAAGTCCAAAGACAAAGAACCTGCTCATCAAAGTAAAAAATTACAATTTCCAAGAAAGAAGGTAGCCAGTATTAAAATAATTAAACATGCCGAGGATACTGAGGACACAACTGAAAAACAGAGAGTGGGCTCAGACAATGCTAGACAGCGCAGCAGAAGTGACCATAGCTCGCAAGATCCTGATGAATCTTCTGGAGACAGTGGACACGAATGAATACATTCAAGTGGAAACTGAAGATACCAGAGTTAGCAAACCTCATAAAATATACGAAATAACACTGCGTATAGAGGGGGACAAGACCAGGAAAGTAAGGGGTCTCTTTTGGGATAACCTTTCGAAAGGCTATGACATCCTTTTAGCTGAAAAAGACTGGCCACCAGAGTTTGTCAGGGAGTGCCCTCATGGCGAAGAAATGATTATGCCTGCCTTCTCAAATCATATTCCAATTCATAAAAAATATACACTTGCAAGAAAATGGGCAGTAGCCCAAGCTCCTGCATTATATAAAAATCATGTAGGATGGGATGAGGACTCTCCTCCTCACAAAATCCAGTTAAAATGTCAACCCACTGCACAAAGGCAGTACCCAATTAAACAAGAAGCTAAAAAGCAAGTCAGGGAGATCTTAGATCAACTTGAATATCAGGGGGTGATTGAAACATGCACCTCACAAATGAACAATCCTTTGTTTCCTGTCTCCAAGCCAGACGATTCATATCGTCTAGTTTTGGACTACAGACACCTTAACTCATGTTGCAAAACATTTGCAGTACAAAACTCACACAGTGCAGCACTAATGAATAACATTGTGCGCAAAAAATACAAAACAACATTAGACATCTCTAATGGATTCTTTTGTCAAAACATTGCACCTGAGAGCAGGTATTTGACCGCGTTCTCAATAATGGGGTCGCAAAAACAATTCTGTCAACTCCCACAGGGATTCAAGAATAGCCCAGGATTATTCTCAGCAAGGGTAACAGAGTTACTACAAATATATGATGATGAAGCATTATCTTATGTCGATGACATCTATCTAACAGATGATGACCTGGATACTCACTTGAAAAGAGTGAACACCATAATACTTGGTTTTGCAGCTGAGGGTTACAAATTCAACTTTAAAAAGTCACGAATTGCCCATCTAACTGTCCTATTTTTAGGATATGAATTATCAAGTGAAGGCAAAAGCCTAGCAGACAACTTCTTAGAGAAGTGCGCTGTACTCCAAGCACCTAAAACGCTGAAGAACTAACAATCAATACTAGGTTTCCTGAATTTCGGAAGAACAGACATTCTAAATTATGCGGAGAGGGTTAAACCTCTCTATGAATTAATAAAACCTGATTTCAAACCAATCAATTGGACTCAGAAACATACAGAAATTTTAAGATCATTGCAAACAGACATGTTAGCTAAAACTAAATTGCAAACTCGCGAAAACACACGCAACCTTGTAATCCGAGTCATCCCAGGAAGATGCGGATTCACGTACCTGACCTCTAATGAGGGAGAAACGGTACCAATAGCTTACAAATCACACTTGTACACACAAGCTGAAATGAAATTCAGTTCTACTGAAAACATTCTAACTGCGGTTCAGACTGCTGTAGCAAAAGAAAGAGCCCTAGCACAAGGTAAACGAATAATAATCGTTACACCAATACCTGCCATAGAAGCAGTGACAAAGGCAAGCATTCCAAATGCTAAAGCACTACATCCTAGATGGATACAATGGGTTAATTCTCTTGCTGCAACAGACGTAGTATATGAATTTGATCCTAATTTAAAAACACAAGAATTTCTCCAATATGAATATGAATGTCCTCTGCCGACCGAAATCCTGCCTCTAGAACATTACGGCTGTATAATATATACAGACGGATAAGCACAACCCGCAGTTGGGGGTAAGCAAGCTTACAGTGCTGCGTGCGCGATTGTTAAAGGTCGTTGGCACAAAGGAAAATTTAGACCACTGGTCACTAAAACACAATCTCTAGGAGATTGTACAGCTCAGCGAGCTGAACTACTAGCATTTAAGATGGCGCTTGAAAATACCAATAGCGAATTCCCCACACTAATAGTGTGCGATTCATATTACTGCGTTCAGTCTTATAATGAATACTTGCAGCACTGGGTTTAAAACGGCTTCAAAGATGCAAAAGGTGGCACAATAAAGCATAAAATGCTTTGGGAACAAGTAGTTCTTTTACAGAAAGAACTACAAAAGACTCATGTGATACATACACTGAGTCATCAACGTGATGGCGTTCACGTTGCGGGGAATTCATTGGCTGATGAAGCCGCGAAGGCAGCTGTGCAAACGGCTTCCGTAGCTGCTATCACCCGGTCAAAAACAAAAATAGACAGCGATGTAATGCAAGCTGTCAGTGCTTCAGTAAAAGATGATAGAAAATCACTCCCAAAATGCTTTCCAGTAAAGTACTCATACATAACTGATGCGAATAATGTTCCTTTTGCTCGAATCCCTGGAGTAGGGGATAGGGCAATTCCAAACATGGAACACAGGTTAGGACTAATAATAGCGGCACACGAAGGGCTAGCTTCTGCACATGATGGTGTTTCCGCCACAATATCGTTATTAAAACAGAGATATTGGTGACCGCGCATGAGAAAACAAACTAGGAACTATGTTCTAGAATGTGAAATATGCCAAAGAATGAAAGTATCAACAGTGAAACGACCAGCGCAGACGCCCCTTCTAATCTCAGATAAACCATTTGCTTGTGTTTACCTGGACCACTGTGGTCCCTTACAAGGGGATGGCAACTATAAATATATCATGGTCGCAGTGGATTCCTGCACGAGATTCATTTGGATGTGGCCCCAGCGCTCGGCTGACGCCAGAACTGTTATAAAAGATTCGCGAGTCTTTATCGGCATATACGCAATTGCCATGCTACATTCTGACCAGGGTCCTGCTTTTAGCTCTCGAGCTTATAAGGAGGCCATGGCCAGCATGGGCATTGAATTGTGGTACTCTTGTCCCTTCCATCCTGAGGGAAATGCGGTAGTGGAAAGAAAAAACCGAGACATAAAGCAATCTATAACGGCGAGGGTATTAGGTTCAGGTGCTGGGTGGGTCCAATATTTAACAAGTGTCCAACGTAGTCTTAATAATCTGCCAAGAAATTCTCTGAACGGTTTCAGTCCGTACGAACTATTGTTCGGTACTAGAATGCATATTCAGGACCTTGATAGTCAGACTTCAGTAGTAGAAGAAAAATGCTTTGATATCAAAGACCGTTTGGGTGTTTTACAGGACTTAAATGAAACAAGAAAAAAACTGAGCAACATAAAGTTAAAACAGCAGCCAACAGCCACTGAAGAAAAACCACCTGTCCCAGCAAGACCTGTCTGGATTCCAAAGATTGGGGATCTGGTCAGAGAGAAGATCGCGGTGAAGAAGGAATATGGGCCTTCTTACAGAAAAGCAGTACCTGTCTTAGCTGTCAGCGGAACAAGATCAGTTGTACTACCGCCCCTTGCTGGTAAAAAGGAGAACCGAGTTGTATCCATCGACCTGGTAAAACCACAATCATGTGGCCAATAATAAGTAGTAGGCCAAGTGGACTCCAAAGAAATAGCAGAGTACCAAAATTTGCTACAATACAAGATGTTCAAACTGAAAGACTAATCACATTCGATAAACCTGCAGTGAATAAAAAAGGACTATGCAACAATGCCATGGAACTTGTGCCTCTTGAAACCCAAATTGCAACAGTTCGTCAAGAAACACCTATCTACAATGATGTAGCATCGGACTATACTAATGTCTCCAAGAAAGATCCAAAGACTAATGAAAATTCGGAAGCAATTCCAACAATTGACCGAACTGCATCTGGCTACTTCATCAATTTCGATGACTTTTCTGAAGATCTAAGCGAGCATGAAGAAATGCCAGCAACAAAAACTTTCAAAGACAAAGTAACAGAACTCTTTCATCAACTCAAAGAAACATATCTGATTTCTCCATGGATTGAATTTTGGATTGTGTTAGGTGTACTTTTCCTCCTGCTTTGGCTCATCATGGTTCTTTGTTTGGGAAAATTCATTGAAGGAAAATACAGTACAATGGACACAGCAAGTCAGAACATCAACTTGGTCCTAAAGCTACACAAGTCATCTCACATCGAGAAAAGAGAACTATCATCAGTGAACGTCACAGCCAATCCAATACCCGGCGGGGTAGCATGGGACAGAACTGAATTTGAAATTTTTGGCCCGATTGAGCTCTTGAAATATCCACATCAGTTTAAGGTTTCATTAAGTGACTTTGTAAAACCAAGTACTTTCTCTGATGATTGGGACTTTGAAAATATAAATTGTTGGACAGGCCGCATGGTCGGGCTGCCCCCTCCCCGCAATGGGACCTGGACCCTGGCTCCCCCTGCATCCCCAGCCAGAGTCCCCGACGACCACCCGAAGTACACTGCAATTCCTCACCCACAAGACACCAGCTCCGAACCCAGCTGGCCCGGGTCACCATCCACACCACGGCCTCGGCCCAGCCGCCATCTTGGGCCACTACAGCACGAGGCCGCGTGGCCTCAACTCGACCCTCACCCTGGGCCCGGCCGGGCCCGACATCGAGGCACCAACCTCCCCCCGGGAGGCAGAGTGACCACTTGGCGAGTCAATGGGAGAAAGGAATCGTCAACGGCTCTCCTCCGCCAGGTGTCGATCACCCCCGGCCGCCTGGGCGCTGGCTCCACCCCCCTGCTGGGTGTCTGGACTCCCTCATCCCGGACCTGCCGGCCCCCCCAGGCGCGAGGGTCCGGACATCAAAGGGGACCAGACCTATAACTGGGGCAGGACCAGACCAGGAAACCAGTTGTATCCTGGAGTCGAGAGACCCGAGAAGAACTCATCCGTGACTGGCCTGCTGGCGCTGCCGCGGCCCTCTGCCTCGTGAACCCATCTTGGCCTGCTGGCGCTGCCGCGGCCCTCTGCCTCGTGAACCCATCTTGGCCTGCTGGCGCTGCCGCGGCCCTCTGCCTCGTGAAACCATCGTCTTGGCCTGCTGGCGCTGCCGCGGCCCTCTGCCTAGTGAAACCATCTTGGCCTGCTGGCGCTGCCGCGGCCCTCTGCCTCGTGAAACCATCGACTTGGCCTGCTGGCGCTGCCGCGGCCCTCTGCCTTGTGAGACTACCATCTTGGCCTGCTGGCGCTGCCGCGGCCCTCTGCCTAGTGAAACCATCTTGGCCTGCTGGCGCTGCCGCGGCCCTCTGCCTCGTGAAACCATCGACTTGGCCTGTTGGCGCTGCCGCGGCCCTCTGCCTTGTGAGACTATCATCTTGGCCTGCTGGCGCTGCCGCGGCCCGATCCACAGACACTCCAGCTCGAGGATTGTGAGCTCGCCTCTTACCACTACCTGTACCGATCCGGTACCAAGACTGTCCCGCTACCCCCTTTTCCCTACAGAGACTAGAAGTGAGAGGACCCCTGGGTCCGAGATATCCTGTATCGCTGATATCCTTGCCTTAAGAACCTTATATAAAGCATTGAACTCGACTTGGTGTGGTGCCTGTTTGTGGGGAGGGAGGTAACTTGTCTGTACGATCGCAGGAGACGGTCCCACTCGGGGATCTCTCCCTCAGTATCCGGCCGACCCTCAGGGTCCCCGTCTAACATTGGTGGCCAGCGACGGGATCCGAACCTACGCATAATCGTACAGAAAGTCACCCGACCCACGACACACGACCACCATGACAACAGAGAGCGGAACAACGGAGAAATTCCAGATGGAAAAATTGGAAGATTACAACCACCGAGAACTGAAGCAATATTGCATGGAACTTGGTCTCCCAACCACGGGTCTGAGTACGAAGGAAGACTTCAAACGAGCCCTAGAAGCCTGGGCGGAAACGGGTACGGCCGTACCCCGAACACAAACAACCGAGACGGGCCCCGCACCAACGAAAGAAAGAGCGGGTCTCTCCCTGGAAGAGATCCGAGAAAGAGAAAAAACCAGACTCCACGAATTAGAACTAGCCCGACTCCGCTTGGATGGAGAACTCAAGCTGGCAGAACAAAAAATAACCCTGGAACACTTACGGCTCAGGGAAGAGCGAGAAGACAAGCAAAGACAGAGAGAGCTAGAGGAAAAGAAACTAGAGTACGAACATGAGCGCAATCTCAAAACACTGGAGGTCCAGAAACAGAATAAAGACCTCGGGCTCCCCGAACGACCGACCCCGTCTGCCTCGACCGAACCCAAGGTTCACATCCCCAAAGATGTCATCCGGGAATACCACAAGAACGATGATATACAGCAGTGGTTTAAAGCCTATGAGGTGGCAATGACCTCCCACCGGATTCCCCGAAGCGATTGGGGAGCCGGATTATGGGGGAGGTTTGTCAACGAAGGGCGGGACGCCCTGCTACAACTCCCGGACCAGCTGATGACCTCCTACGACCACATGAAGGCCGCCCTCCTCAATCGATACGGGCTCACACCGGAGATGTACCGCCAACGGTTCCGCGACTGCAAACGGATTCCGGGTACAACTTGGGTGGAGTACGTGAACTTTTTTAGCCGAGCCTTCGAGGGGTGGATCAAGGGCAACAGAGTCACCACCTACGAACAACTCTTTGACCTTATCGTATGGGAGCACCTGTCGAACAACTGCTTCGTGGAGCTCCGGCAACACCTCCTGGACAGTAAGCTAACCGACCCTCGACAACTCGCCGTCGAAGCCGACCGGTGGGAAAGCACCCGAGTTGGCCGGAACGCACCCAGCGAATTATCCAGACCGTATCGCCCCCGAGGGGGAGGAGGAAGTCAGGGTCGGGGGAGAGACCCCGGCCCCTCGTCACCCCCCAGAAACCCCTCGACCCCGGTTGGCCGAGGAAGCCCTGCCGTCCGGGCCGGTTTCCGGGCCAACATTACGTGCCACAGGTGCCAGCGACCCGGCCACTACGCCAGTGATCCCAATTGCCCAAAGAATCCGAACACTACCCCCCGCCAAGTTGCAGCGGCGGCCCTAGGGGAAGAACTAATCCCGGAAGACCAGGAAGAGTACGAGACCGATCCCTCTGAATGGGCACCCGCCGCCATGGCACTGGTCTGCTTAGGGGAGAGAGACATGATTCCGCGGGCCCCCCTTCCCGCCAACACCCAGAAGTACGGTCAATGGGTCAACATTAATGGCCGCCGGGCGGAAGCCCTCCGCGACACCGGGGCCAGTGTAACGGCGGTCCGACGCCACCTCGTCACTCCAGACCAAATCTTGCCGAACATTCTTTGCCCTGTCCGATCAGCCGACAATTCCGAAAGCCTATGCCACATGGCCTGCGTCCCCTTCGAGTGGGGAGGAGTAACAGGGATGTTAAAAGTAACTGTCCGCGATGATGCCCCCGTGGACTGCCTCCTAGGAAACGACCTTGAAAGCTCTCCCTGGGCAGCTGTCGAACGGAGGGAGCACCTGGGGATGCTCGGCCTCCCCGAATGGGTCTGCGTCACGACCAGGTCCATGACCGCCCGCGCGGTCCCCAGCCCAGAAGAACCCGAGTGGCCAGAACCTCCTCCCGCGCTCATCCCCGAGGAGGCCGCCCCAGAAGCCAGTCCATTGACCCAAACCGAAGAAGGATCCGACCAGCTTCGGGACGTCCCTGACCTGGCACAATGGCGGCAGGAGGGAGGCCCCACGCAGGAACAATTCCGGGCCGAACAGAAAACCTGTCCCTCTCTCGTAGGACTCCGGCAGCAAGCCCTGACCCAGAGCACCGGGGATACCTCGGGGGCCCACTGGATCTACTGGGACCAAGACCTGCTCTACAGCGAGCAGAAAGTTGCAGAACTAGGGGCCAGTCGGGTGCTGGTGGTGCCCCTTCGCTTCCGAGACTTCCTCCTGAACTTAGCCCACGATGTCCCCCTTGCCGGACACCTGGGGCAGGATAAAACCTACGACCGCCTGGTGACCCATTTTTTCTGGCCCCACATGCGGAAGGATGTCACCAACCACTGCAAGGCCTGCCCCACCTGCCAGGCCAGCGGAAAAAGTGGCCGAAAAATCAAAGCACCGTTACAACCCTTTCCTGTCGTCACCACCCCGTTTGAACGAGTGGGAATAGACATTGTGGGGCCCCTCGACCCTCGAACAGCCCAAGGGCACCGGTTCATCCTGGTCCTGGTAGACCACGCCACCCGCTATCCCGAGGCCATCCCTCTTCGGACCGTGACGGCCCCCGTGGTGGGCCGGGCCCTGATGGGGATCTTCTCCCGGGTGGGGTTCCCCCGGGAGGTCGTCAGTGACAGGGGCACGAACTTTATCTCCAGATATATGAAGTCCCTCTGGCAACAATGCGGGGTCACCTACAAATTCACGACCCCCTATCACCCGCAAGGAAACGGACTGGTCGAGAGATTCAACCGCACCCTCAAGGGGATGATTATGGGTCTAGAAGAACCCCTTCGACGCCAGTGGGACGTGCTACTTCCCTGCCTCCTGTTTGCCTATCGGGAGGTCCCGCAGAAGTCCCTCGGCTTCAGCCCCTTTGAACTCCTGTACGGGCACCCCGTCCGGGGCCCCCTCAGCCTAGTCAAGGAAGGTTGGGAGCAGCCTCCCCAGAAAACTCCCCCGGACATCTACAGGTATCTCCTGGCTCTCCGCAACCAGACCCGGCGGTTCCGAGACGCCGCCAAAGCCAACCTCGAGGCCAGTCAGGAGGACATGAAGAGGTGGTACGATCAGCACACGTCCTCCATTGAGTTCGAACCTGGACAACAGGTCTGGGTGATGTCCCCGGTTGAGCCCTGTGCACTCCAAGACAGATGGTCCGGGCCCTTCAAGGTAATCGAACGCAAGGGGCCCGTCACCTATTTAATCGACATGGAGACTGCCCGGAACCCCCTACGGGTCCTCCATGCCAACAGGCTCAAACCCCATTTTGTGCGATCCGAACTCAGCCTCCTGATGGCTACCGATAATGGGACAGAAGAAGACTCTGAACCCCTTCCGGACTTACTGAGGGCCCTCGAGCAGGATGGCTCAGTGGAAGGGGTCCAGCTCTCCGAGGCCCTGTCCCCGGAGCAACACCAAGACTGCCAAACGCTCCTGAGGCAGTTCGCCTCCCTGTTCTCCCTCACCCCCGGAGTCACCCCCTGGTGCCTCCACGATGTGGACACCGGGGACAGCCCTCCTATTCGACACCGAGCGTACCGCGTACCAGACCGGGTACGAGCCTGCATCCAGACCGAGGTGTCCAAAATGCTGACCCTAGGAGTGATCGAACCCTCAGACAGTCCCTGGGCGAGCCCAGTCGTCCTAGTTCCCAAGGCAGCTGCCCCGGGCGTGGCCCCTGAGCTCCGGTTCTGCGTGGACTATCGGGGGCTGAATGCAGTTACCCGGACCGACGCTCATCCCATCCCCCGGGCAGACGAGCTAATTGACCGGATGGGGGCCGCCCGCTACCTGAGCATCTTCGACCTAACAGCGGGCTACTGGCAGATCGGCCTCACCCCTAGGGCCCAAGAACGATCCGCCTTCTCTACCCCAGACGGGCACTACCACTTTAAAGTCATGCCCTTCGGCATGAAAAACGCCCCGGCAACGTTCCAACGGCTGGTAAACCAGGTACTGGCGGGCCTGGAAGGCTTCAGCGCCGCCTACCTGGACGACATTGCTGTGTACAGCCACCAGTGGACCGACCACCTCCGCCACCTGCGGGAGGTTCTACACGCCCTCCAGCAAGCCGGGCTCACCATCAAAGCCAGCAAGTGCCAGGTGGGCCAAGGGTCCGTGACCTACCTAGGACACCAAGTGGGAAGCGGGCTGGTGGCCCCTCTCCAACTCAAGATTGCTGCCATCCAGGCCTGGCGACCCCCTACGACCCAAACAGAGGTCCGGGCCTTCCTGGGGCTCACCGGATACTACCGGCGGTTCATGAAGGACTATGGCAGCATCGTGGGGCCCCTCACGGAGCTCACCTCCAAAAAGAGCCCCAAAACCGTCAACTGGACCCCGGACTGCCAATCGGCCTTCGAAAAGCTAAAGACCGCCATGTGCACGGCCCCCGTGCTCCAGGCTCCCGACTACAGCCGGGAATTCATTGTGCAGACGGACGCCTCCGATCATGGTGTGGGGGCCGTCCTCTCCCAACTCAACGCCGAAGGGATCGATCAGCCAGTGGTCTTCATCAGCAGACGCCTATTGCCCCGAGAACAGCGCTGGAGCACCATTGAGAGGGAGGCCTTCGCCGTAGTCTGGGCACTCAAGAAGCTCCGGCCATACCTCTTCGGCACCCACTTCCGGGTGCAAACAGACCACCGACCCCTGCAATGGCTGATGCAAATGCGGGGGGAGAACCCGAAGCTGCTGCGCTGGTCCATCTCCCTGCAGGGGATGGACTTCACGGTGGAACATCGTCCAGGCCAGGACCACGCCAACGCCGACGGCCTGTCACGCTTTTTCCGCCTCAGCGAGGAGAGTCCCCAGGAAGATGGCTGACTCTCCCCGCCTTCAGCTGGGGGGGACGCATGTTGGACAGGCCGCATGGTCGGGCTGCCCCCTCCCCGCAATGGGACCTGGACCCTGGCTCCCCCTGCATCCCCAGCCAGAGTCCCCGACGACCACCCGAAGTACACTGCAATTCCTCACCCACAAGACACCAGCTCCGAACCCAGCTGGCCCGGGTCACCATCCACACCACGGCCTCGGCCCAGCCGCCATCTTGGGCCACTACAGCACGAGGCCGCGTGGCCTCAACTCGACCCTCACCCTGGGCCCGGCCGGGCCCGACATCGAGGCACCAACCTCCCCCCGGGAGGCAGAGTGACCACTTGGCGAGTCAATGGGAGAAAGGAATCGTCAACGGCTCTCCTCCGCCAGGTGTCGATCACCCCCGGCCGCCTGGGCGCTGGCTCCACCCCCCTGCTGGGTGTCTGGACTCCCTCATCCCGGACCTGCCGGCCCCCCCAGGCGCGAGGGTCCGGACATCAAAGGGGACCAGACCTATAACTGGGGCAGGACCAGACCAGGAAACCAGTTGTATCCTGGAGTCGAGAGACCCGAGAAGAACTCATCCGTGACTGGCCTGCTGGCGCTGCCGCGGCCCTCTGCCTCGTGAACCCATCTTGGCCTGCTGGCGCTGCCGCGGCCCTCTGCCTCGTGAACCCATCTTGGCCTGCTGGCGCTGCCGCGGCCCTCTGCCTCGTGAAACCATCGTCTTGGCCTGCTGGCGCTGCCGCGGCCCTCTGCCTAGTGAAACCATCTTGGCCTGCTGGCGCTGCCGCGGCCCTCTGCCTCGTGAAACCATCGACTTGGCCTGCTGGCGCTGCCGCGGCCCTCTGCCTTGTGAGACTACCATCTTGGCCTGCTGGCGCTGCCGCGGCCCTCTGCCTAGTGAAACCATCTTGGCCTGCTGGCGCTGCCGCGGCCCTCTGCCTCGTGAAACCATCGACTTGGCCTGCTGGCGCTGCCGCGGCCCTCTGCCTTGTGAGACTATCATCTTGGCCTGCTGGCGCTGCCGCGGCCCGATCCACAGACACTCCAGCTCGAGGATTGTGAGCTCGCCTCTTACCACTACCTGTACCGATCCGGTACCAAGACTGTCCCGCTACCCCCTTTTCCCTACAGAGACTAGAAGTGAGAGGACCCCCGGGTCCGAGATATCCTGTATCGCTGATATCCTTGCCTTAAGAACCTTATATAAAGCATTGAACTCGACTTGGTGTGGTGCCTGTTTGTGGGGAGGGAGGTAACTTGTCTGTACGATCGCAGGAGACGGTCCCACTCGGGGATCTCTCCCTCAGTATCCGGCCGACCCTCAGGGTCCCCGTCTAACATAAATAATATGATGTCAGATTTAGTAATGTCAGCAAAATTTACAGAACATGATTACTTACAGGGTTCATCAAATTATGAAGAATTGTATTGTTACAATCACTTTGGACATCACTATTTGCATAAATCTGCTCAACCTAGAAATGTTTTTAATTACAATCAATGAGAACATTGTGCAACTCCGCCTAAAAGCAGCTCAAAAACATTCTATGAGAAATTCCCATACTTCTCAGGGTTTAACACAAGTAATGCAGAAACGTTTTATTTTAAAATGTTGAATAAGACAGGAATGAAAACAATGCTGACAAATACTACATTGATTTATTCTGAAACATTTTATGAAAAAATTATTACATTTGGTTTTGAATTCTGGAAAAATAACATTGAAACAAAACCCATCTGGGGTACAAAAGAGTGGCAGGTCCAAGGCCTAGAAGCATTGTTTAGAGCCTGCATGATCCCAGAACAAATAATATTTTTGAATGACACCATTCAACAGACTACCTGTCTTGGCCTAGCCAAAATTAAGGACTTAATCAAACCGTCTATTCCAAAGCCCATACCTGATAGTAATAGCACTACTGATATGGAGATAGACGTATCCCATATTTTAAACCAAAACAGAACACATCCTGATTGGAAAAAATGGTTGATCTGGCCCACAGACACAAATAACTGTCAATATAGATTCCTGAACAAAATACAGGGGTTAAAAATGACCAGGCCAGACCCAAGATACTCCCAGAGACAACATCCAGGGATAGTTACAACATTCAGTGTAGGGAAACTATGCCTCAAATGGCTACAGAAATCCACACTGGCTGAAATTAAGCAACACTTGACTTTACTTAAAGACGGTATTGGGACCACGCAAACAGCGTCAAAAACGTTTCATAGCGGCCGGTATATACGCTACGTACAACGAAGCTTGGAAAGTAATGCAAATTGAAACAGCAGAAAAAATACGAGAAATTGATCGTATTAATTTGGAAAAATCACTTTCTTTTGTGGACAATGGGTTAACGACTCTGTCCTCCAGAATATATTCACTGGACAGTATTGTATCATCTGCTATTGATATAATAGAGCAAGACTTACTAATGTTACAACATGGTCAGTCGCAATTACGTTCTATTGTACAGCTTGGCTGGACGTTGCAAAATCTGCGTTCAGGCTACGTGCCATGGCGATTAATCAACGTAAAGTCATTATTTTCTATCTTTAACCTTACTGATAAACAAATCAGTTTGGCACAAAAAGGAGCAGAATATACGATTCTGAGCATTGAAAAACTTGAGAGATTACCATTGACAATGTCAGAAAGACCTGTCATTGAATGGATAATACACGGGATAATCACAATTCCGATAACAACTTTCCAGTTTAAATATTGCCAAGAATATATACCAGCGGGCCAGTATGAAAGGTTGGGTAAAGGGTACATCAAGTCAACATGGAAACTACCTTATACACACACATGTTACAGTGAAAAGAAAAAGAATGTATTTCTTAGTGGTAAAAATTGTAAACGGTCACTAAGCGGTACACTTCTGTGTCACGGCATTAACTTGCATGGGGCCTGCGAGGGGTATTCAAATAACCTTTCATGTCACCTGCACGGCACTCCTGCAACACAGATAGAGCCATTTTTTAGACGGCTTTCTAACGGGAGCTATATTCTAATAGTGGACAACAGCTGTTGTGGCATGGTGCAGGGGAAAGCCTATCTCGTCAGCGTTAGTTCCATGGTCACTTGCTGTATGCAAGTATTGTATCCAAACAGCAATCCAGATATGGAGGCGGCAATATGGCCTCGTTTGAATCTCTCTTCTATTCGAATTGATACTTTAAGCAGAATGAAGTCTATTCTTTTACAGACGACTGTGACTTTGACCTCGTCCAGAGAAACGTATGATCTGCAAGTCGCAAGGACAACGGCAGAGATACATACCCTTTTATCAACAAATTGCCCCGTGCATTTCGCAGAAATGCTACGCCAAATCCTAAATATGTCAGATACCAGTGGCATCTCACATGTATTTAAGACAATTTTTTCGGGACTGTTAACACCCTCTGAAACAGTTTTGGGCATCTTCCCCAATTTTGTCCATTCTGTCTTTGGCAGCCTACCTCTACTTTTGGGACTCGTAGCAGGAATTTTATTTTTGATCCTTCTGCTCCGATATGGCAAGCCAAGTCGCAGACAAGACTCCAGCAACGATGAAAGAAACGATCCTAGCAGTACGCTACCGGGACCGCATAACTAAAGTCCTCGGATTAGCCCGGCTAAGAGATCTGAATATGACCTGGTTTCTTTCATTCAGACCAATCTGGCAAAATTGCATCTTACCTGTGCTTCGATGTATGCTATGCAGAGAAGAATGCGTGTTGGACGTCTGTCTTACACTACCATCAGCAGTACCAATGGATACAGATACCTTGCTAGGTCCGGTAACGACTCATGCATCGTGTTGTCCCCAGCGGCTACCGATTCTGATGACGGCATTCGTTGAGACTTCACCACTACGAATATGTGGCAGTGGAGTACGAGATGAGAGTAGCATCACCCAGGTACAACCTTCTGTGAGCATTGCTGATCCTGACATCGATGATAGCAATCATGCTCACGACTGCACTGTTGCGGCTTTTTCAAACTTGGTCGAACTTTCACCTGAAGGTGTTGACCAATTTTTTGCGAGTCTGTCTGAAATGATGTTCTCCCCTGAACAGAAAGAATAACTTTTTAAGCAACAAGCACAAAGCGTTCCCTGAACTCTGAATTCGGCCTTCAGCTGGATAAACAAAAGCTACTGAAAACATTTGGAATTATTTTTTCCCCTGAAAGCAAAATTATTTTTTTCCCTTCCAAAATATTTACCTTTTTTTGGCACAGAGTACTCTGCTTAAAGTAGAACTATTCTTAGAGAACAGAGCTTCTATTTTAGGAACTCTAGAGACAATATTTTACCTCAGCCTCTAGCACATGTTCAGCGTTTTGTATTATTATGTGATGGAATAGTCTCGACCTTCTCTTCTGTTTTAAGAGCCATTTCATGTGTAAATGTTCGCAATTCATTCAGCTGATATATATATGCATTTTTCAACTGAATGATACCACTGCTTGAAAAGCGTACAGTAGCAATAGTCATTTTCGTGTATTTACCATATACCATTTCAAATGCGAATTATGTATTTTGGGGTGGGTTGGAAAACACATGCACCATTATATGTTTACTATTGCTTAGTTTTAAGTAATGAGGGACATTAGATCGTGGAGTGGCTGTTGTAATTCTATCTAGGACCCTAATTCGATATTCCTGATTTATGCCCTTATGCGGTTCTAATAAATAATATCCTTAAAAAGGCATAAGAATCATATCCATATTTAATCGTAACCCATGCGGTCCACATTAAGCAAGGGCTTCTTCCCCAGACTCCTAGAAAGTACAACGAGTTCTCTAAACAAAACAAACCTCCAGCAACCTGGGAAATCCCATGGCTTTTGTTTTGATTTGTCCTAGAACTCCTGTGAGCACTGTAAGAACGGCCAGTTCTTAGTGACATCTTTATTGACGTCTTATGTCCAACCTTACGTCAAACCCGGCACCTTTCAGGTATAAATATACCAACGTTGCCTTAAGCAAACACACGGTGGTTTGGAGCAGCGCGGCTATCTACTTGCCCGAGAGCCCAGCTGATGCGAGAGCCCACGGACGCCGCCCCTCCCTTTTGACGCACTAAGAGAGACGCTGTCTTTTCTCCTGCCGAGAAATCCAGCTCCTGTGTTCCCAGATACCCTTGCGGGTTGCTGGGATATCGAGCCCTGAGAGAGAGATACCAGACCTCCTGCTTTCTATTACCCAGGTACGGAGCTGACTAAACCCTTAAAGAGAATTCTTGACTCAGATTCTTGGCAAAACCAACTTAACTTAAACTGCTACTTACTTACTCCTTCCCACGTATTAGGCTTAGGTCAGGTACACCGGGGTAGGCATATTTAGAAGCACCAGTTGAGTACGTTAGTCAATGTATATTTGTATGTATATATTTTATCCATTTTAAAGTATCATATGGCTAAGAAACCATATCAATGCTTTTACAGTATTATTTCATAATACTCCTTTTACTGTACGCACTTTACTTTATACTAAGTATTGCAATTGTGGCAATTCATTTCTCTTGCATGAGAAAGAAGACTGCTCAATAAATAACACCTTTTATTGAAAACGCCCGTCTCTCTTTTCTCTGCACTCTGGTGAAACCAAGTATGCACGATTGACTGAGTAAAATAGCTGTCTATTGTTTTCACACGACTCTAGAGATACACTCTTATTCTGAGGGAGCAAAGTTGTCATGTTATATGGTTGTCAGAAACTAATCCCTTCTTGTCTAATCAAGAAAGTTAACTCCTTCTTGAACATTCGAGAAAGTTTCTAGTGACCTCTGAGCTAGCTGGCAAAACTAATTAAGTCTAATATAGTCAGTAGAGACCTAGTTGACCTCAGTCCTACGTCTACACTGCTATTTATATTATTCCAATGCGCAGAGCCTATTGGGAATATAGGAACTACACTACAGCATGAAAGGTGTCATTACGTTCAAGGTGCATACCAACGAGAATGGGTTCATTCCAAGCAGGCGCACTGCATTAAACAGTATACGTTTGGCTAATCTACTGGAAAAGGTAGAAGATAGCGCAGAAGAAGGACTTGTCCTTGGTGTCACTGGCTTATGTGAGATTGCCAGCTGGTCCATGCATGCTGAATGCACATAGCTGACTATTAACTGCGCAAGCTTCTAGTTAGAACTGCACAAAAGCCCACAAGTCTGTTTGCTGGGAATGGGTGCAAGTAAACTAAAAAACAAAATGAAGAAGAAATTTACATATTTGACACATTGGCGAGGAGGCGATTGGCTATTCACTGGCGCAGCCCTCAAGCCCCCACGATTATCAGCTGGAGAAGATACATAGCACAGGAAAATCGAATGAAACTGATTAGGTGAGATGGAAAATTGGAAGAGGATATAGAAGTCTGGCAACAACTCACTAATAAACTGCATTTCCCGCCAGACCAACATCCACCTTGAATGTTACTTGCAACTTTGAATGTATTATATGTAGACATAATAGGCTATTCTGGCTCCATCTGGGGGGGAGGGGTAGTCCAACATCCCTGCCCTTTTCTCTTACCCATGCCCCAATAATAGAGAACACCGAACACTCTATCACTGGACACTAGCACCACCTGAGATCAATGGCATGTTTCCAGCCCCTTCATTTGTGATGATTCCCCGAATGCATGTATCAGGTAACTGTATCACGTGATGTGTATTGCTGTAAGCATGAACTCAATAAAAATATTGTTTTAAAAAAATAATAATTAAATGCACTGCTCCTTTAGGGAGACAGCACCTTCCAGTCCTCCAGCATGTCTTGCACTGGCACTTGAGGAATTATTTTGAGGAAAATATTCTGAGCTGTAATTTGAATTGAACCAGAGTTTGCTGTTCAAAATTGAAAGGATGCAGGAGGGTTATACGTTAGGTAAGATTCCAATGATGAAGAACTAGGATTACGAGTAACATTTCCTTCTGCAGTATATGACCTTCATTGATAGTCAAACCCAGCATAGAATAGCTAGCTCATCTTAAAAAAAAACTGATTGCCAACGTAAAATGGCAAGTCAATCTAGAAAATTCTGAGATAATCAGAATCTCATCCAAGGGATTCCTTAGGGCACACAACTATAGTATCTGCTTTAGAGTATGCATATAGGCAATAATACATGGTGAAAGTATGAGCAGACAGATGTCCATGTAGCTCATCTGTAAATATCTAGAACTGGAACATGTCTCAATCAGGCGGCTACAGCTTCCTTTCCTTATGTGGAATGAGCCTTTAGTTTTCTGGCTAAACACTCGTTGGCTAGTTCATGGCATAATGAAATTCAAGAGTCTATCCATCTGGAAATGTGGGCCGTTTGGATGAAGCAAACTATTTGCCAGGGGGCCAAAAGCCTGCTCAGACTTCCTTCCATCTTTTGCTCCGTTCAAATAAATCTTCGAGACTATCCTCACATGCAAGTATGAATAGACCGCCTGCATAATATGTGGGATTATCGAAGCCAATTGGCAAAGATTTTGTTTGATTAAGGTCACAGTTAGAGACTACTTTCAGTAAGAAAGAGGGTTGCATTCTCATAACTTCAGTGTTTCAATTAAAGACAGTGTAAGCTTTAATTGGAGAACTACCCTGAAGTTTGCTCATCCTTTGTGCGAATGTACTAGACTTTAGAAAAGTAATCCCTCAGGATAGATACGGTAATGTTGCCTGATGCATGAGCTCAAAAGGAGAAGCCATCAATTTTGATAGGATCAGATTGAGCTCCCATGGACGAGGAGACTGTTGTTTAGGATGAGTCTTCTTTAATCCCTTCAAAAAATCTTTATGAAAGGGATTGTGAAGAAAGATCTTTCAGCAGGGAATTTCCTGTATGCTATAATAGCAACCAGATAGACGTTAATCGAGTGAAACTAATGATTTGATTCTGCATAATGAAGTAGATATGGAATGATTATATCTGTCTAGGAGGGCACCCGCTCATGGTTATGGCTTTGACACCATAGATAGAACCTTTTACATTTAAAAAAAATAGGATACCCTTGTTGATGGTCTCTCTCTGCCCTTTTCAGGATCTTCATAGATTCCTGGGGTATTTTTTTTATAAGCCAATTTGTCTGATTTTTCACAATGTAACATAACAAAGACACTCCATTCCCCCAAATTGGCCTAGGAAGATTTTGGCCTCAATCAGGTTATCCAAAGTGATTCAATGGTCTCATCCACTCCATCTCATTGTCAATCACCAGGTCAAGAGCACCACCCTAAACATTTCAGGGAGTGAGTGAGTGAGTAAGAGGGGGGATGGGAAATACATTATCTCCAGTACATTGTCACAACCCATTAGAAGACCTCCATACAGAATGCAGGTTCTTGCCACCTCTCAGTGAACAAGTCATTAGGCATCAAGATTTGAGAAAACCAATAGAACAAGCGCATATCCGCCACTCCCATACCCCCTTTCATTTTGGTGGGGGGGTCCATGTAAGATTAGAGAGTAGGGAGATATCTATCCCACGTTAAAGAAACCCACAAATGTCAAATAGAGAGTCGGGTCGTTCAGTTCTCCACTCCCCTTTGCCCCCTACCGTCATTCTTAATGGCAACCAGGAAAGATTTAGGCCGATTCACCTGGAGACTGGAGGCCTGCCCATATAGATTCAATATATGGAGAAGTCTGGGACTTGTGATCACAAGGCATGACAGAAACAACACATCATCCAAATTTAGGGCAATGTGTTCGTCCGTGCCCTCCCCCAGTGGAACCGCACACCTGGGCATCACATCTACCCCAAACTGCTAAGGGCAAGGCAATAGAAGGGGAGATCGGGGACTTCCCTGTCTACTATCTCTCTTAAACAGGAAGGGGTGAGAGAAGATACCATTGACTCTTACTTGATGACGAGGCAGGCCATAACATATCCAGACACAAGAAAAAAAATTAGGCAAACCCTAAGCGCCCACACTCCCATAAAGAAGTCCCAATCAAGAGAGTCAAATGTTTTTTCCCCAAATTCGATAAACATAGGACAGCAGGGGTGAGAAAGGCGATTTAGATAGGCCAGTGCAGCATAGACCCTATAAATGAAATGGCAGGCACTACTGGGAGGGATGACTCTGCACTGGTAGGGATTTATGAGGGTGGTTAGGACCTAGAGAAGTCAATTCGCCAGGCCTTGGCATAAAGTTTAGGTTACGTATTTATGAGGGGAAATGGGTTGGTAGGATGAACAGCAGTCTAGAAGAAGACCTTGCTTGTTCATGTAATTTCAGTATAAATGTATTCAATGTTATAACACTGTGACGGGGGGGTCCCTGACTCAGACCCCCCCGATGAACTTACTCATGTATCTCCTCTCTTCACACAGCACACGGATACATGGAAGACTGCCGACATCGTCTGCAGTCCAGGGATGGACAAGGACGAAGACTGTTTCTTTAAGTGGGCGGATCCAGAAGGCAGACCGGCCCCTTTGAACGCGGTAAAACACCCCCAGGACCTGAGACAGGTGTGTGATACACCCGGAGGAGGCGAGTGGAGACTGGAGAGCGAAGGCGGAGCGGAGAGGAGGTCGAGCGTGGAAGGAGAGGACTGGAGAGTGCGAGAGGACGGTGAGGAGGAGGACGAGACGAAGAAGGAGGACGAAGGCGAGTGGAGAAGAGCTGAGGAGCGGAGCAGGAGAGGAGACCCGGCGGACCGTGAAGGACCGAGACCCGGCAACGGAGCAGAGGAGCCGGAGAGATACACCCGCGACACGCCAGGAGGCCAACGGGGAGGCGAATCGCCCAGCCACGCTTCACCTGAAGTGTGGCTAGGACAGGTACGGTCACGTTTCCTGGGCTGGGCAGGGAGAAGGGGGGACAATCCCTAGGGCATACCTGTGCACGGCCAAACCCGGATTCACCCCCTCACACCTTGCACATCCACGGAGCGGGGTTCTAAGAGCACGTGTGTTCCCTCACCCCCCCCCCCCCCCTTGTGTGGCGTTACGAATAGCGGACAGCCGAGTAATATTGGTCTCCCTTTTCTTTGTTTTTCCTTTGGAACCGGCTCGTGGGCCACGACGGCGTAAACAAGGACTTCATCTCCCAGAAGACATCGGGAGCTGAGGAGACGGGGCCTGGAACGGGAGGCGACGGAAGCGCAGCGAATCCTCTTCCTTTCTACCGTATACCGGTCCAGCGACGTAAACTGTACAAAACAATAAAACCGGCTTTGCCCTCTATCCAGGTGTCTGTAGATCTGTTAGGAAACCCTCACGAAATCCCACAAACACCAGTAAGCTTCTTTATACCAATGATGCTTATTGACTATTCTCTTTCTGACTTCATGAAGGATAGATTGAGATCAGCTGTCCGCAATAACCACTCTGGATTGCATCTAGCCCTTGGCCCCCTTCCTCTCATCACTTCAAAAGGAGACATTCCTAGAGCTTCATGCATGGTGGTTCTATAGGTCCATACAGTTTTAAAAACTTGGACCTCCCAAACTTCACCATATTGACATGTCATTTGAGTGGCATTCTTCAGAACGTTGTTAAATCTTTCGATCATGCAGTTCCTACTGGGATTATATAAGGACTTGGTTCTATGCTTCACACCCAACCTCTCAAACTACTTCTGGGCTAAATTTGACATAAATTGTACTTGATTATAGCTGACAATTTGAACTGGAAGTCCTTCCTCCACAAACGCTTTGGCCATAAACTTCAGCCTGTCTACAGAACCAATGGTCTCTCCAATTTTGAGAACTGGCCATCTGGAAAATACATAAATTAAAGCAATATTATACTCTGATGGCATACCATTAGGGCCTAAAATATCAATAGCCAATGTGTAACATGTTTTCTCTGGAATGATTGTTTCACACATGTTTGGTCTTCAAGTCCCTTAAAGATTTGTCGAAATTACCACAGACAATACAATCCCTGACCATTCTCTGCACATTCATGTCTATGTTTGGCCACCAATACCACTTCTTGACTCTTTGTTTGGTTTTCACTATACCACAATGTCTAATATTGTACACTCTGCTTGAAAATCCTTTTACAATTCTGCATAAAATTCCACCATGCCTAAAATGATCTATCAATCAATCATAGCATTTGTAAAGCACACTGCTACTGCTCAAAAAGTCAGGTCTTGAGGAGTCTTCTGAAGGTCAGCAGGTCTTGGGTCTGCCGTAGGTGGATGGGGAGGGTGTTCCAGGTCTTGGCGGCGAGATGGGAGAACGATCTGCCGCCGACAGTTGCTCTTCAGATGCGGGGGACTGTGGCGAGGTCGGCGAAGCGGAGTTGGTGGGTGGGGGTGTAGAAGCTGAGTCGTCAGTTGAGGTATGCTGATCCGGTGTTGTGGAATGCCTTGTGTGCGTGGGTGAGGAGCTTGAAGGTTATCCTCTTGTTGACAGGGAACCAGTGCAGGTCTCTTAGGTGGGGTGTGATGTGGCTGCGGCGAGGGACATCGAGGATCAAGCATGCAGAGGCGTTCTGGATGTGTTGAAGTTGTTTCGGGAGTTTGGCCAAGGCTCCTTCGTAGAGGGCGTTTCCGTAGTCCAACCTGCTGCTGACGAGGGCCTGGATGACTGTTCTTTTTGTTTCGGTGGGGATCCACTTGTAGATCTTGCGGAGCATGCGGAGGGTGTTGAAGCAGGAGGAGACGGCGTTGGCCTACTTTGTCATGGAGAGGGTGGAGTCGAGGATGACCCCTAGGTTATGTGCGTGGTCGGTGGGTGTTGGAGCTGTTCCCAGTGCAGTCGGCCACCAGGAGTCGTCCCAGGCCGAGGGGGGGAGACGAGGATGAGGACCTCCGTCTTGTCCAAATTCAGCTTCAGACGGCTGTTCTTCATCCACTTGGCGACTGCTTTCATTCATTCGTGGAGGTTGGTTTTGGCGGTGTGGGGGTCTTTGGTGAGGGAGAGGATCAGCTGGGTGTCGTCAGCGTAAGAGATGATGTTGAGGTTGTGCAGTCGGGCGACGTGGGCGAGCGGTACTATGTAGATGTTAAACAGCGTTGGGCTGAGGGATGAGCCCTGGGGTACACCGGGAGAAGATCTCGGTGGCTTTGGAGCGGAAGGTGGGGAGGCGAATGCTCTGTGTTCTGCCGGGGAGGAAGGAGGTGGTCCAGTCCAGGGTCTTGTCTTGGATCTTGGCGTCGTGTGCATTGGCAGACCGTGTTAAAGGTGGCCACCAGGTCCAGGAGGATGAGGGCCGCGGTTTCTCAGTTGTCTAGCAGGGCCCGGATGTCGTCAGTGGCAGCGATGAGGGCAGTTTCGGTGCTGTGGTTGCTGCGGAACCCGGACTGGGACGGGTCCAGGATGCTGTTCTCCTCGAGGTAGAGAGTCAGTTGTTTGTTGATGGTCTTCTCGATGACTTTCGCCGGGAACAGGCACAGGGAGAAGGGCCGGAAGTTATTTATATTTATTTATTTATACAGGATTTATAATGCACATGGCTGCCTCAGCAACGAGGCGTCCCAGCGCAACCAGAAACCGTGGAGGAGCATAGAGACTCACAAGCGACCAACATCAGATGGTAGGAAACAGCCATGTTTTTAAGGACTTCCGAAACGTCAACAGACTAGAGATGACTCGGATGCGTGCTGGGAGGGAGTTCCAGAGTTTGGCCACCAAGAGGCCAAACGACCGACCCCCTGCCCTCGCTTTTTTTACTCGGGGGATACAGACCAGACCGTGATTGGCGGATCGCGGAGCATGCCTTGGCATATAGGGCTTCAATAGACCCGATAGCCCAATAGGGGCTTGGTGCTGCAAAATTTTATACGGAATGCACAGCAACTTGAACTGAATGCGCTCTTCAATGGGCAGCCAGTGCAACTTAGAGAGCACATGAGCCACCGACTGAGATCTTGGAAGCGCCACTAACATACGTGCTGCCGCGTTCTGAACCCTATGCAGGCGTTTAATATTAGCTTTATTGGCACCCAGATACAAGGCGTTGCCATAATCAAGCCTAGCAAGAATCGAGGCCTGCAGGATGGTTTGGCGCACTCTGGGAGGAAAAAAACCAAGCAAGGGCCTCAATCCTCTCAGGAGCCCAAAGCAAACAGCGGCAATAGCGCTTGTCTGTTTCTCGAATGTTAGTACATTGTCGAACCAGACACCCAAGTTCTTTACCGTCTCCTTAGGTGACGGGGCGGGTTTAAGATGATCAGGCCACCACTGCTCTGACCAAAGCTCCTGGTCCTTCCCATACAGTCGAATCTTGGATTTACTGGTGTTTAATTGAAGACAGTTAGCCTTCATCCAGTCCGAGATAATCGACAAATCCTCCTTGAACTTCTCCAGGTTGGCGCAGCAGTTTTTGGAAAACGCGATCACCAGCTGGGTGTCGTCTGCGTACGACACCAAGGACAGCCCCCTGCCTCTGGCCACCTCAGCCAAAGGTCTCACATACAGATTAAATAAAAGCGGGCTCAAGATGGAGCCTTGAGGCACCCCTTGGCACAGGGCATGATCCTGAGAATGAAAAGGAGGCACTGACACTTGGAAAGTGTCAGTGTTCTTGAGGTCCTTGGGGCCCGCTTTGGGTTTTTTGGGGCGTTGATCTCGGCGCGCTTCCAACTCTCCGGGAAGGTTGCTGTCTCGAAGGAAAGGTTGATGGCTTTCCGGAGATGGGGTGCGATGGCAGTGCTGGCTTTGTTGAATATGTGGTGTGGGCATGGGTCTGCTGGAGATCCGGAGTGGATGTCTTTCATGATTTTGGTGGTGCCGTTGTTGTTTATGTTGGTCTAGGAGAGCAGGTGGTCGGTGCGGATGGTGGTCGTAGGGGCGGAGGTCTCAGTGCTTGTCAGAGCGGTCGTGGCGTTGAAGCTGTCGTGGATGTCTGCGATCTTGCGATGGAAGAAGGTGGCAAGCGAGTCGCACAGATCTTGCGAGGGTGGGATGTTGTTGGTGTTGAAGAGTTCCTTCACGATGTTGAAGAGCTCTTTGCTGTTGTGTGCGTTGTTGTCTAGGGGCGGTCTTTGAAGGAGGCCCTTTTGGTGGATCAGATGAGGTGGTGTCTGTGGGTGGCGTTCTTGTGGGCTGCGTAGCTGTCCGGTATTCGTTCACGGTGCCAGTTCTTCTCTAGCTTTCGGCAGGTTTGCATGGAGGCCTGGAGGTCTTCAGTGAACCAGCTGGCTTTCTTGCTGGTGTGGCTGTTGGAGGGTTTCTTGAACGGGGCGAGGGTGTTGGCGCAGTCGTCGATCCACTGTCTGAAGTTGCGGACGGCGGTGTCGGGGTCGGTGGGCTCGGCGGGATGTGGAGCATTCTGGATGGCCTCCACCAACTTCGATTTACTGGCTACGCCTTCCCTTACTCTTGCAATGCTCTACAGTTAACCCCTTCTCCAAAACGTAGTCGTGCTCTGACCCATCTCTGCCAGAAAGCAAATCAGGTGGGCTGCGGTGGTCCCATGAGTGTGAGGAGCGCATCTCCCTGTATGCGGATGATATTTTGTTGTATTTCACCTCTCCGCGTAAGTCTCTTATTGTAGTCTGTGATGTCCTTGACTCTTTTGGTCGTATCTCTGGCCTCTCTATTAATTGGTCCAAGTCGGTCTTGTTTGTGTTGATGGACGATCCGCCGGTGCCTTCTTCCCCCCCTGTGTCGGCTTAGGAGTGCCAATCCAACTGGAAGAAGCTCCCTCTCTCATTATTGGGTAGAGCGACATTGTTTAAAATGATGGCCCTCCCGCGTTTACTCGATGCCCTACAAAACTCTTTAGACGTGGGGCCCTCGAGTTATTTACGGGAAATAGAGAGTCTACAGCGAGGTTTATTGTGGGAGGGGCGGCCACGTATTGCACTGCATAAGTTGACTCTTTCATGGTACGATGGCGGTATCGCCCTACCGTATCTTATGCGATATTATTGGGCGGCCCACTTGGCTGCAATTAATCATGGTACGTATGGTCGGATTGATGACCCCGGCTACGCCATGGATAAGTGGCTGCTCCCCGGTGGTGGCTATAACAGGGCCCTATATTCTAGACCTAATAGTATGCAATTGACGGGGCCTACTAAGCATTCGGTACATGTGTGGCATGGGGCATCGGACGCCATGGGGTGGAAAGGTAGGCTGACTATGCCACACCGCTGTGGGACACGGAGAGCCTTGGTAAACTTTGGAAGACAAAAGGTTTTGATAGGTGGGAACTTATCGGCATTTCCATAGTAAGGGATATTCGGGGGAAGGAGGAGATTAAGTAAGTCATTTGACGTGCTGCAGAAGGAATATAAGCTTGCACCCTCTGAATATTTTAGATATGTGCAGGTTCGGCACTCTCTTTTGTCACTATTGCCCGGCGGCACGGTGCCTTCGGAGCCCTCCCCTTTGGAAGATAGAATACTCGATGGTCACCTGCCTGATAGGACGATTTTTCTGATATATAAGAAACTGATTAACCATAGGGCTGACGCTCTTGGGGTACTGAGGGACAAATGGGTGAGGGACGGTCTTGAGCTGGATGATGAAGACTGGCAGTTAGCAGTGTCATCGCCTAGGGAAGTTGCGATTTCAGCTCGCCTCCGTCTGGTGCAGTTAAAAATATTGCATAGAGTTTACCTCACGGGTCCTAGAATGGTACACATGGGTCTTTCAGAATTGGGGCTTTGTAAACAGAACTGTGGCTTAGTGGGAACCTTTATGCACATCATCTGGGAGTGTAAATCCGTTAGTGCATATTGGCGTAGTATTCATGACACAATTAGGGAGGTGTATGGGATTTCCCTCTCCCCAGAGGCTAGAAGATGCTTACTTAATATATGGGAACCTACTGATTTAAATAAACCACAGATGCGGTGGGTCACCATGGGCTATATGATTGCCAAACGGGACATTGCACAACTATGGGGAGCTGAGCGGGCCCCAACACTTGAAGGATAGGAAAATAACTTAGATTGGTGTATGTTTAGAGACAAAACTACATATATGGCCAAGGGGCGCCCCCGAAAATGGTTAAAGATCTGAGGACCCTGGAATAGCTACAGGGGAGAAATTTGTATGCCGCCCCTTGAGGCTGTTTCTGACGATTCCCCTTCCCAGTGAAGTTCCGGCACTGTTCTTGTACATTGTAAATCCTGTCCTCCCGGAAAGTTTGCTCAGCCACAGGCACAGACCCACTGTAATGTTTTTTATGCTGATGTTTGTTTTAATAAAAAGAAACATAATAAAAATAAAATAGTGAAAGGAGACCCTAAATCAGCATGCATCGGTACCTTCACCCCTCCAATAGTCAAAAGGCACAATGTTTTTTTTCTTGTCACCGCCTTTGTTGTACCACATTTTGCAACATTATTCACATCACAATGCATTTATATATATATATATATATTTTAATTTACCCTCTTTCATTATTCACATCACAATGCATATATATTACCTACTGGCGGTCGCCAGTAGGTATATATAGTTAGGATTTTTTCTCTATGGGTTTTTTGAAAATTCTATGTCTAATAACTTTGGCGTTTGTGGACGGAATCGGCTGAAATTTTCAGGAAAATGGCACATTTTGTTTCTGAGCAGCCCTTGAAAATTTGGGGGGGGTTCGTCCAGTGGGGGCCGAGAAAAAAGGGGGGTCCCAAAACGTGTTTTTAACATTGAGTTTTCCATAGGGCGGTTGGCCTCACTTTTAGCCCGAACGGCTGAATGGATTTGCACGAAACTTGGCAAAATTGTAGGGACTGGTAGCCCGATGTGCCTTTTGTAGGTCTCAATATATGTGCTCCAGTGGATTTTGAGAAATTAACGTTTAAAAAAAGATATATATCTGTAACAGCGGACCGGTTAGCGCTCTGGTTCGCGGACTTTTCGCGCAACGGAGCTTTGTGAAGCGAAGCTGATTGGTTCTCCGGCGTCTGTCAACATTCCAAACAGTCCGTAGCGGCCGCCATCTTGTCTCTCGGTAGGATCGAGAGACAAGAGGAGGTCAAAACAAAGGGGGAAATAACTATAAGGGGGCATAGTAGATCCTCGCTGACCCCCTAGGTTTGATGTGGAGGTTTTAAAAGGGCCCCGCGGGGCAAAAAAAAAACAAAATAATAATAATCGAACGGCTGAATGGATTTGCACGAAACTTGGCAAAATATTAGGGACTGGTAGCCCGATGTGCCTTTGCTAGGTCTCAATATATGTGCTCCAGTGGATTTTGAGAAATTAACGTTGAAAAAAAGATATATATCTGTAACAGCGCTCCGCTTCGCGTACTTTTCGCGTTACGGAGCTTTGCGAAGCTGATTGGTTCTCCGGCGTCTGTCAACATTCCAAACAGTCCGTAGCGGCCGCCATCTTGTCCCTCGGTAGGATTGAGAGACAAGTGGAGGCCAAAGCGAAGGGGGAAATGACCATAAGGGGGCATAGTAGATCCTTCCTGACCTCTTAGGTTTGATGTACCATTTTGCCAAGTTTGGTGTAATTCCGTTCAGCCATTCAGGCTGTAGACGTATGTAAATGTCCTATGGAAAATTGCATGGGGAAAACACATTTGAAAGTGTTGAAATTTAGAACCAATTAAAATGTTACTTTGGTTTTGTATTTGTGTGTGATGAAAGTTAATTGGTTATGTATATATGTCAAATGAGAGGAAACCACAGCCATTTTGTGATACTACTGTCTGAGGTACATTTGTGAGGAATTTTTGGTGGTGAATTTCTGGTGTTTGATTTACACAGTACTAACACTTCTGCTACTTTTAAAAAGGTGAGTTGTTAATTTGTATGGGGAACTATGTTGTACACTTGAAGATAATTTGAAAAATGTTTTCTGTTATTTATTTGCAGTCCTTCTGTTATACTAAATACTTGATAAAGTTAGTTTTATATTATGTATTACTAAAGACGATAAATGAAAGTGATTATTTTTTTCTGCAATTTACAGCAAGCAATTTCAAAATAAAATGGCTCACAATGAAGAGACCGTGGCAATTTCTTTTGAATTGTCCAACACATTGATTGAAATTGAGAGCACCAATAATGAAATATTGTCACAAGGAGGAGATGGCTTGTATGATTCCATTAGATTGATTGAAATGGACAGCACCAATAATGAAATATTGTCACAAGGAGGAGATGACTTGAATGATTCCACTACATTGATTGAAATTGAGAGCACCAATAATGAAATATTGTCACGAGGAGATGACTTGAATGATTCCACTACATTGATTGAAATTGACAGCACCAATAATGAAATATTGTCAGAAGGAGGAGATGACTTGAATGATTTTTTTGATCAATCTCTTGATGGCGAATTTATCGAGTGTTTGGAGACCATAGAGTTACAAGAATCATCATTGGAGACTTTTAATGAGGACATTGCTGATGAGGACATGTTACTAGTTCTTTCAAATTTAGAAAATTCTGAAGAATAAATTTATATTTAGAAATCAAAAATTGTTTGAGACATTATTCATTTTTATTTTTAATTTATGAGGTTGTAGCGAAGTGATTGTAGTATAAAATGAGACTTATAGTATAGAGTGCAACATTTTTATGTTACATGGTAAGTTTACTCATATTTACTTCCCTTCTGCCACTATATTATCTCCAATGTGTATTTGACATGTCTTCTTCATCTCCGGCCTCCTTTCTCTCACTGTGTGTCTCCGATGCATCTTATCGCTGCTATTTTGTGTAATTACAGAAGAGAGTAAAATAAAATAGTTCGGAACGTGAAAAGGGGGCAAAGTAGAGTACTCCTCACCCCCTAGGCCTTTTTAGGCGGTCCCAAAAGGATCAGTTTCTGCTTTCCTGAGAGATTATGGTATGAGTTCCATATACCACAATAACTTGCATTACAACATGCAAGATATCTATCTCCTATTACCAACTTTTGGAGATATTCGCGCTAAGCGCGAATATCTCCAAAAAGTAACACCTGCCCTGAGCAGTTCTTAGCCATGTTATCCAATGGGAGGTGGATAACATGGCTAAGAGTATTAGCTCGGTAATGCATGAATATCGCTGAGTTTTTAGCGATATTCATGCATTGCGGCCGTTTATTATCGCATTTGCGATAAACCTTGATAATAGTAAGGTTTATCTTCGATAATTTCTGACGATGCTTAGTGGTAAAAAATTGGTTGGTAAGCATCGTTAGCGATAAATATCGCTTAACTTTGGTAATATGCCCCAACGTCTGTTAACGTTCGATTCGAAGGAAATGAGGAAGTGTTGAAAAACATTGTCTGCGCCATCTTGCCTTTTTTGAAATGCCACACTTTTGTCGTGCACGGCAGCCATTTTAGATGTCTTGACCAGACCCACTCTCTGCACGCTGTCGATTCGTAGCATGGCTCCTCACCCTCGTAAGCATCTCCCCCAGGCACTGGTCACCACCGCTCTCTGTCTTATGCATGGGCAATAAACCTTCCCCCATCTGCGCTGCTCTTCCCTGAGAATCACACTCTGTGCCCGCCCGACACCTCCCTTTCGCCCTATTCACTACCGCACCCTCTGACACTCCTCTTCCTCTGTGTCCGATTGTCCAGGCTATCAGCTAGCCCTGCAGATGTAGTTTATGGCTGCAGCTGTAAAGATTCACCCCTCTTCAAAGGAGTTATAGTAGATCAAGGCCCACACCCGATGAGATCCGTCACACCACACGTGTTCCTACTATCTGAAAACCATCCTGTATTGTGATTGGTGAGGGGACCGAGCCTGAAGCGGAAGATTCTAGGAATGACTCTTTGTACATCAAAGTTTTTACAATTATGTGTCACATTAAAAATATATAGCACTCCAACAAAGTAGTAGGAATATAAAACTTTAATAACATATAAATATATACAACAAAACAAAAACAGTAAAAACATTTAAACAACGAAGAGACCGTGGCAATTTCTTTTGAATTCCTGATGAGGACATGTTACTAGTTCTTTCAAATTATGAAAATTCAGAAGATGTTGCCTGGGGGTGGGTCGTCAGTAGCAGTCTGTTGTGCGAATAGTTCCAAGGCAGCAGAACGCGCTGAAATCTAGATGGCACGAAAGTGATGTCTAGTAAGTTGCCGCCCAGCAAATAACGGCGTGGGGCGCCGCGGGGGTGAGTGAGTCCAGTAGGCACCACAGCTATTCTTACCGGCATTGCAGAATTACTGCTGGGGACAATGCCTGTGCTGTAGCAGGGTCACAGCAGAAACAAAAAGGATTCTGTTGAAGATGTTGTTGGTTTTCAATTTGAAAACAGTTCTGGTGTCAACTGCTATGCTAATGTAGTGGTTAATGTTTTGTTTTCTCTAGAAAATGTAAAAGAGGGGGAGGCAGTCCAAAGTTCCGTTAAAAGGGCAAAGGAAAGGATCGGTGGTTTGAACTATCAGTCAAAAAGGGGAGGGGGTGCAATAATTTTTCCTACCGGGTCACACTGTGCTTTCACCGGAAGTGAGGTCTGCAGGATTGTAGTAATTCAAAGTGAGGCTGGCGCCAGCATGGGAGCGCCGACGTCCCGCGGATACAGTTTCGTCACTCCACGGGCGATCATGGCAGTCATTCCCCATCGGGGGTCGGAGACTCCCGCGGCTCCTCTAGAATCTTCAAGGTCGTGGAGGACTACGGTGGTGGAGTCAACCAGTGACCGGGCCATTTCTTTATGTTGGGCCCGCTCTTGCCAGGTCGACCGCCATTTTGAGAGTTCGGCAGCTACCGGCGATCGCGGGGTCACATGAGCGGACGGGCTCCACCCTGCCGGGCGAGACGTTGCAGCATGGCCACAGTGGAAGAACCGTTATCTAGGTCGTTCCGAAACTGTGCAGCACTGTAGTTGTTAGGATGCCACCGCCTGGAGCGCTGAGGGTGCAGCTGGGAAGCCTCCACCTGGGGAGGCGGGAGAGGCCTGTTCGCACCGTCTCTCCCTCCCAGTGCACCCCACGGCGTCTCGCTTGAGATTTGTTATGGCCGGACCAGGCGATGAGGACGAGGGGGGGGTCGGAGGCATGTGCAAGACATCCCCCTCCAGTGTTGTCGCAGCCATTATAAAAGAAAGAAGTGTCCCGTCCGTCTTCGGGCCGGGCTTCCGGTGGATGTCGGCCGGACGCCCCTGGCTCTGGCCCCATGAACGGGTTTCTTGGTTTATCGGCTGCAGCCGGATCCCGTCGGCCTCGGCCCCCCGACCGTTGGTGGTCGGACCGGAAGAGCATGTGGCGGGACTACCTGCAACTCTCAAGGGCCACCGCGGCCGGACTGGGAGAGAGAGGGGAGGGTCGAGGAGACATTCCCCCCCCCTGCAACTGTTCAGCGTTGTAAAGGCAATCCCCTGGCCGGGTCCCGCTGGTCTCGGCCTCTCCTCCGGCTACACCCTACGTTAGGATCTCCTGGCCGAGGCGTGGCAGCAGGACCTGCCTTATATGGGCTGCTCCCGGCTGGGCGTAGCCGGAACCCTGCCCCACCTTGGAAGTTTCCAGAGTGGGGGTGGATGTTCTACTGACTTGCATTTTCCCTAGTCTATCGATTTTTTTGGCGTGGCAGGCGGTGGGACAGCGAGGGGTGATTTGGTTTCTCTTACTGTTTTTCTGGTCTCTCACCACTGGCATATTTTAACGTTTTCTTGTTTCTAGGACATTAATAGGTTTTATCATTACGTTATGTTATCGTTTCTTTGTTCGTTGTTTAATAAAAGTTCATGTTCATCAGTGGCCTACTGATTTTCGTTTTCCTATTTTTTTCTTTCCAGGTTGTTTCATGGTAAAGTTTCTGTTAACAGGATACAGTGATCACTTCGTTATTATTGCATATGTCCTTTTCACTAGGGGTGCTCTCTGGTCGGGCCAGATGACGTATCTCTAGTAAATGGTCCGGGTGAAAAAGGTGCATCAATCAGTGGGGAGTAGATAGGCATGACAGATTACAACGGGGGAGAAAGGTCCGCATTACATACCCTTTCACTACTTGCAAAGATTTTCCTACGTTTATTTGCAAACAGGGAATACCTCCAAAAAGAACTAATTCCCAAACAGTCAATGTTCGGACAATCAATCAATCAATGAGGAATGAAATAGGTACGACGTGTTAAAGGCTTGCGTTACCTACCCTTCACTATCTGCAAAGGGAGATAGAATATTCCTATTCTTCCTCGTTTGCAGGTAGAGAAGATCGTTAAGAGAATTAACTTCGAACAATTCAATGCTCGATTGAAACAATCAACAAGGGGTACTGTGAACACAAATGAACGCCGCTTATATACATACGCATTGCTATTTTCAACAGGTTGTTCCTAATGTTTCTATTTTAGCGAGGTCAAAAGAGATCCCATTAGTGGCCTACTGATTTTGCTCGATTCCTTTTGTTTTTTTACACGATTTTTCGCTATCTGCAAAGAGTAAACAGAGTATTGCGACTCTGTGCTTGTTTGTAAATAGAGAATGAACCAAAGAGAACAATCAATCAAATGGAGAGAGAAGCAGGCACGACGGATTACAAAGGGGGAAAGGGCTGCGTTAACTACCCTTCACTATCTGCAAAGAGAGAGTACTCCTAATAGAAATGAGGGGTGGGGGGCAGCAATCAAAGCAGATCAGTGTGCATAAGCACGAAAAAAAAAATTCTTACCACGTACTTGACATTCGACAGCTTATGATATTTGCTATTAAAAAACCATTGAAATTCACTGAAAAAACCATAGGTTATAGACCATATATAGTTAGGAATTAGCATTTACAAAACCTTGAAAATTCACTGAAAAAACCATAGGTTATAGACCATATATAGTTAGGAATTAGCATTTAAAAAACCTTATTTTACTCACACAAAACCATTGAAATTCCATATATAGTTAGTTGCACTAACTATATATTGCGCACCCGCAATCCACTGCTGATGATGTCACATATTACATCATTCATGACATGGTCAGTGACATCACTGATGACATCACTGATGACATCTCAAATGACATCACTGATGACATCACTGATGACATCTCATTTGACATCAATGACCACATCACTGATGATATCATTCATGTGACAATACAATGCATCTCCTCACATTTTAATATAACCTCTGTTTCACCCAGTGTTAAAAACAGAGTATAATTTTTGAAACCATTGACACACCAATACTAGTTACTACATACGTACTCACTGATTCCTACGTCTACACACACATTCACTCATTCACCCATACAATCATTCATACATACAATCACTCATGTTTACAACACAATCATATGCACTCATACACCTATACAGACACTCACACTCTGCCACTCATCCATGGAGTTACTCACACACCTAGTCAGTCCTGTAAAGAATCAATCACACTTCCATTTTCTACTCTATACAGTTAAACATAGAGCACCTTACGTTTTCAACCATATACTAACACATACTTACTCTCTTATACAATCATTGATACAAGTACACATTGATCTGTACAGAGTCACACACCTCCCAGCCAGCCACACACACACTCAGTCTCCCATGCAAATACTTGGGCAATCAATCAATAACCCATATAGTTACTCATATAGCTACTGATCAACACATGCAGCAGTTTACAGAACAACAGACATAATGATGCACAAATTAAGACAGTTTAGTCACTAACCCATGCACTCAGTGAGACACATTTAATCACTCACTCATACATTCAGTCATGCACCTACTAAATCCTTCGTCCAGACACTTATACATCCACTCATTCTTCAATATGTAAGACATATTTTAACTTTACAGAAACATAGTCACTGGATGTTGTCATCAGTGATGTCATCAGTGATGTCATTTGAGATGTCATCAGTGATGTCATCAGTGATGTCACTGACCATGTCATGAATGATGTAATATGTGACATCATCAGCAGTGGATTGCGGGTGCGCAATATATAGTTAGTGCAACTAACTATATATGGAATTTCAATGGTTTTGTGTGAGTAAAATAAGGTTTTTTAAATGCTAATTCCTAACTATATATGGTCTATAACCTATGGTTTTTTCAGTGAATTTTCAAGGTTTTGTAAATGCTAATTCCTAACTATATATGGTCTATAACCTATGGTTTTTTCAGTGAATATATATATATATATATATATATACTAGCAGCCCGTCCAGATGTTGTCCGGGTATGAATTGCTGCCGGCCAGTAGTATATTGTTTTGTAGGATTTCGTTTTGATAGTATTTCTTATCTGTGACAGGCCTGTGAAACGCTCCGTTTCACAGTGCACTGCTGATGAACTTAAGAGTGCGCGTTCAGTAGTGTGTGAACTCGAGTTTCCCTACTTTATTTTTCCTTGCAATATTATATAGCGCAAACTCGACAACATGGCATGAGCACAATTTACATTACAGAAGAACACATTCATTTGTGGTAGGCACGGGGAGACAAAGCGATTTGCCTGGAATCACAGAATGTTGAGCTGATGCCGAGATTCGAACGTAGCTCCCCAGCTCTAAAGTTCGCAATTCTAGAACTTGTGGCGGGAGGTGTGTCTAAAAGTGTATATCGGTGCTGGCCATCAATGAGAGAGACCTGTGCATTTTTCAAATGGGTGGTGAAAAAATATGAGCATGTTGCTGGAGATGTGGGCCGCCGTGCCACCAATGTACTTACAGGGGGAGGGTAAACATCCATTATTCCGCAACTTTCTTTCCGCATACCATCACTCCGCATACTTTCATTACGAAAGTACCATGACTCCGCAATGCCATTATAACGCATGGCATTACATTTTATATGCTTTTACCACGCATACATTTACAACGAAATTCGTTGTAAATGCATGAATGGTAAAAGCATGTTTTTTTTTTAATGTTTGGATAAGGTAAGTATGGGTATAGGGGTATATGTTTTGGGGTACTGAGGTATATGTTTTGGGGTGTTTGGGTATTTTAAGGGTTCAGATATAGTTGTGGGTTATGGGGTACAGGGGTAGTTTTAGGGTTAAGGGATAGGTATGGGTTTTGGGGTACAGGAGTATTTTTAGGGTTCAGGGCTAGGTTTGGATTTTGGGGTATATGGGTATTTTTAGGGTTCAGGGGTAGGTTTGGGTTTTGGGGTACAGGGGTATTTTAAGGGTTCAGGGCTAGGTTTGGGTTTTGGGGTACAGGGGTATTTTTAGGGTTCAGGGCTAGGTTTGGGTTTTGGGGTACTGTGGTATTTTAGGGTTCAGGGGTAGGTTTGGGTTTTGGGGTACAGGGTTATTTTTAGGGTTCAGGGCTAGGTTTGGGTTTTGGGGTACAGGGGTATTTTAAGGGTTCCGGGCTAGGTTTGGGGGTACAGGGGTATTTTAGTGTTCAGGGGTAGGTTTGGGTTTTGGGGTACAGTGGTATTTTTAGGGTTCAGGGCTAGGTTTGGGTTTTGAGGTACAGGGGTATTGTTAGGGTTCAGGGGTAGGTTTGGGTTTTGAGGTACAGGGGTATTTATAGGGTTCAGGGCTAGGTTTGGGTTTTGGGGTACAGGGTATTTTTAGGGTTTAGGGATAGGTTTTGGGGTGCAGGGTATATTTATAGGGTTAAGATGGGTTAGTGTTTAAGGGTGTTGGGGTATTTTAAGGACTACGGGTGGGTTATGATTATGGGGTGCAGGGGTATTTAAAGGGAGCAGGGTGGGATTAGCACACGATAGGAGACATGGCATGAAGGGCGGAACGTACCACACGCACCCAGTGTTTGTCACGGCCCCAGCACACGCCCACAGCACAACGCAGACACGCCCACAAGGGCCTACTTTGCTGGCACGGTTCTCTTACCTTTTAAATGTATATGGTGGGCGTCTGCATAGCCTATGTCCTTCTGCTGGAACTGCCCTTTCCAACGCTGTATTGGGTGTTGTGATTGGTGCTGTGGTTCCTGAGATTACCCGCCTCAAAGGTTTGGGCTCTCTCTTTATTATATTAGTATGGATATATTTTAACATTACCCTCTTCCTCACAAGAACTTCACAATTAGAAGTTATGCACCTCCAAAGGCGCTGGTGAGGCTAGGTCTTCTCGACGAACAGGTCTTCCTTTGGACAGGGAGTCTTAGTATTTGTCAAAGCGGACGCACCACTGCAATCCCATATTACCACAGTTAACAAAGAGGTGATATGTCCTAAATGAAAGCCACCTCAACAGCAACCCCATTAAACAAGGCTGCCTAGCATATACGTCCCCAACTAGGAATAACCTGCATCCGTTAACAAACTGTCCAGTACATTTGCATAATGGTCTGAACTCCCTTGGCTGGTATAGGGTGATTTCAATTGTGTCCTAGACGTGTCCTTAGATAGGTATTTCCTCACCCAACAATCCTCCACCACAGGTCCCCACTTTGCACAACACTAGGCATCTTGCCCATTGGTTGGATCATTGGTCCGTTATTGATACTTAGAGACAAGGTAATGCAAGCATAACAGTTTGGTCTTTCTAGTCCCTTCGCAGAACCTCTATGTGTCCCCTACAATGTTGTGTTCAGTAATCAGGCACACTGAGTACTTAGCCATACCCTCTCAGATCACAATCCCCAGGGGCTGGGCTAAATTGGGACTATACCAACCCTCCGATCCAAACATGGTTGCTACAGCCTTCACTGCTCAATCACTCAGCATTTCACACCACACTACGTGGTAAAGTACTGCTTCCTCGTGTGCTGTGGAATGGGACTCATTCAAGGTTAGTATTAGGGGCCAGTGCCTGGCCATGGTTGTTAGTGCTCACAAGGAGCTGGGCTTATGGATTACAGCGATGGAGTCTGTACTGCTTGCACAGGAGAGCCAGGCTGTAACAGATGTTTACAGCTGTCTGTTCCAAACACACTGCCTTATTTGAGTTTTGGTACACCGGGAAAGTCAATTGTTCTAAGGAGAGTAACTTGGTTATCCAATGCGTGTGCAACCATATTTGTGACCCTCAGACAAACGCACACTCATAAATAAAGAATAAGGGATCCCCGCAGTCTAACAAGCCCTAAAGAGCTTAACACAGCTTATTGAAACCTCTTTAGTGCTCCTCTTCAAGGACAGAGTCAGTCAAACACAACATGATCATAGGAATCAGTTCCTTCTTATTAATTTGTCTGGCACAACTGTAGATGGTCAACTTGCACAAGATATTTGCAGGCTGTAGTTCAAATGACATTCTATGCAAGGGTAAATTACTTGTTGTACGCTCCTAGCAAGACAACTTCAAATGGGTCCTTCCTCTCTAAGGAGTGTCGATGTCTTTCCTCTGCCTGCCATATCTTCCGCATCACAATACCAGTTCTCAACTACATTCTGTAACTGAAATCTTAAAATGTTCCTTCTGTGTGGAAAAGTGAAGAGGCCTAATGTCTGTCCTTTGGTAGACTGACTTATTCCAGATTTCAGGCAATCTTTATACAGGAAACAGTCCCTTACTACTCACAGAGTAGATGACACTACCATGTATACAAACTTTTCTTAAAAACAATTAAAGAAATTCTACTTACAGTATGAAGATTCAGGTTGCGCAATGTGTTCTTTAGCTTGTTATAATTTTTCCCTATTGGGATTTCAGTTTTTAGCCACGGTGGAAGCCTTAGTCTGAGAAAGAGAAACATTTATTTAAATGGTTTAGGTGGGCCGAGCATTATTTCTTTATAAAATGTATCATGGGTAAAACAAGCCCATTGTGATTTAGTAAAACTTGAATGTAAAAGAACTATCAAGCTAATAACTGATCAATTATATTCCAGAAGTTTGACAGCTCTTCATATCAAACAGCATTTTGTTGTAAAACCAATAAATAAAAGGAAAATGCTACTTAAACTGTAAGCATCTTTTCACATTTTTAGTGCAGCAGATTCACATGTCTAGCATACCCCTGCCATCTAGTGTTGGGCTCAGATGTTTGCAGGTTGGTTTTGTTCAAAAAAGTCTTTCGTATCTTTAGATGTGGTGTGACTCAAGTATCTACTGCACATGGGCACAAACTTGAAGCTAGACTGTTTCTTGTACAGTGGATGAGAGTATAAATGGAGTTTAAAAGAAGTAAGGTGCATGAAGCGTAATGTGTAGTCACCAGAAGAAAGAAATGAGAAAACAACAGTCATCCGAGTTTGGCATTTTCTGTTCTTAGCATGTGTGGCTGTGGATACACATGATTAGCATATACTGTAATCCGGTGCCCTCCACAAGCGGCAGCTCGCATGTCGATGATTCAGATGTCTGGATCCAGGCGCTGCCGACCATGGCCTGCTGACGGGTTAATAGGTCCAAAAAGAACAATTGATGGACATAATGTTAAAAAATGTCAAACATTCACCCCAGTAAAGAGATCTGGGCCTAAATCCATCGATTTTTTGCTCCCACTGCCATTCCAGTTCAAACCCAGCCATATGCAAATCAGTCTTGACCCTGTTCCCCATGGGAACAGTCCACCCAGAACTGCCAGACCAGGTACTCCCTGGACAGGAAACAAGCATCCTGGGAGCGGTTTCGGGGTTTCACCCCTCATCTGCCAGACTAACTTAACTCCAGTGGCATGGAGAGTACGGGACCCACATCTGAGCGTACCCGTCCTACTCGAGGTGACAAATGCAAATAAAACAATTGATGGACAGAATGTTGAACAATATCAAACAGTCAGCTCTTTATGACTGAAAGTGAATGTTTGCATTGTTCAGCATTCCATCCATCATTTGTTCCTTTTGCTTTTGTCGCCCTAAGTGGGAAGGGTATGCCCAGCCGTGGGTCCTGTGCTCACTGCGCCACTGGATTCAAGCTAGCCTGGCTGATGAGGAGTGACACCCCGAAACTGGTACCAGGATGCTTGTTTCCAGTCCAGGGAGGGCCTGGCTTGGCAGTTCGGGCTGGACTGTTTCAATGAGGAACAGGGTCAAGACTGATGTGCATATGACTGGGTCCAAACTGGGGTGGTGTGGTAAGCAAAAGAACAATGGATTAAACTCAGATCTTTGTGACTGGGGTTCAATGTTGGCATTATTCAGCATTCTGTCCATCATTTGCTGCTTTTGTCGCCCTAAGAGGGAAGGGTATGCCCAGACATGAGTCCCGTGCTCACTTAGCCACTGGATTCAAGCTAACCTGGCTGATGAGGGTTGATGCCCCGAAACCGGTCACAGGATGCTTGTTTCCTGTCCAGACAGGACCTGCCTTGGCAGTTTGGGCTGGACTGTTACCATGAGGAACAGGGTCAAGACTGATTTGCATATGGCTGGGTCCAAACTTGGGTGGCGTGGTGAGCAAATGAACTATGGTTTAAACCCAGATCTTTGTGACCGTGGGTGAATGCTTGCATTGTTCAGCATTGAGTCCCTCATTTGTTACTTTTGCTTTTGTCGCCCTAAGTGGCAAGGGTATGCCCAGATGTGGGTTCCTTGCTCACTGCGTCACTGGATTCAATCTAGCCTGGCTGATGAGGGGTGATGCCCCAAAACTGGTCCCAGGATGCTTGTTTCTGGTCCAGGGAGGACCTGGCTTAGCAGTTCAGACTGGACTGTTCCCATTAGGAATAGGGTAAGATGGTTTTGCATATGGCTGGGGTGGCGTGGTGAGCAAAATAATTATGGATTAAACCCAGATCTTTGTGACTGGAGGTGAGTGTTTGCATTGTTCAGCATTCCATACATCATTTGTTCTTTTTGGGTTAATAGGTCCAAACAGTAGTGTTTGGTAGAGCTGTGTGGTGTGACCAGCTGGCTGCCTTGCACAAATCCGCTAGCAGGATATTTCCTACGAAGTAACGCACAAGCACCAAAAATCCTATACCTGAATCTTAATCTCTTTATATTGATTCAATGGTCATACAAAATATACTCCATAGTGCTTACTTAACACCAGAGAGGCTCTGTAGAATGTACACATCAGCTATTTCTACTTTCCCACGATGCTCTACTTCACATGCTCTAATATTTTCTGGGGAACAGTCTTCACCATACTCTTGATTGCCGCAAGTTAAACTCTAGTGTTGCATCCTGGGGCTCTATAGGCACCTAAAGGACAGACGAGAAGTAACTAAATTCCTAGAGTTGGCATTCCTTATTACCCAAAGGTTGAGCAAAATGGAATGGAAGTCGTTCACATTGGCTGGGATAGCGAATGACATGCCGAGCTGCTCCACTGGGCTGAAGTATAATCTTTGGTTTTATGGCGCAAACAGAAGAGGGGTCTCCGCAAGAGGCCCACTGCATCATAGTGATATTAGGTTGTTTTCTCCTTTGGGGACAGCATAAAAGACAACACTAGGCCACCTTAAACACATACACTCTCACGCAACTACATAAATCCACTACCAAACTCCATACTGACGCCCCCTGATTCATGGAGCAGCTGCACCTTCCTAGCCCCCTTGTGTCCCATTATGTTGCAGGGAGAACAAACCGCCAAGTACGAGCTCACCAATAGGGACATTGAGAAACGCCCTACCTCAAGTACACTACCTATCGGGAGCAGGCCTGCCGAGGTTACCTTTTACCGGTTTTGTTTTATGAGTTCTTGATTCCTTTACTCGCCACACAGATTGCAGATGTGATCTCTCAGTCATGCACCTGTTAGTCACCATGGACAAGAACATGTTGTACCCTGTTTCACCAACTATGTGTGGGGAGAATGCCCCCGCCCCACTTTGCTTTGTCGATGTCCTGTGTTTCCCATTTCTATATAGGAAATGAAAAACCTACTCAAACTTGTTTGAAAAAAAAATCTTGATTCAATGCTCAATGTATATTGGGACTTCATGTCAAAAGGCTGTATGGGCCTCATTGACTATGGAGGCAGCATGCTTCATCATCTGGCCGCTCCCGTCAGTGGTCAAGTAGTTCCAGGTGCACGCTGCTACCTTTAATAGGGAGCTCCGAGGGTATTTTTGGGGTTGCCAGGATACTATTGGGTGCCCTCCTACGTGTGAAGAGTTATTGATCGTGTAAGGCTATTGCATATTGCAATTTGAATGCTTTTTACTGTTTGGCATTGAGTTTAACTGTATGAATATTTAAGTACTCCTAGTAATAAAGAATTGTGTTTTTACAGAAATTCACAAATCCAACAGGACAATCAAATTTTTATTACAACTGTACTACTTGTGTTCTACTGTCCGTACACCCACTACACCAGCACCTTCTTTGAGTTAAGCCTTGACTGCTTGCCACATCCAACTGGAATTCAAGGGGGCCTGGATGGTCAACTTTGCATCACAGAGAGAGTACCCAGTGCCCTTTCAAGTGGTAAAAGTCAGTACTCTCACATTTCACATTGCCTTGTTGTTCGTCTGACAACAATAATTGGGAGAAAAGTCTGATAGGTTTATCCTTCTCAACATTTCTTGTAGCTATAATGACCAATCATTTATATAACTACTACATGAGTGTATTTCTTTCATTTCTTTCTGACTAGTTTTTATTGTTTTTATGAACCAAAATAGCCAAATATGCAGTGCAATCATGATGTCATGAATACACCCAAAAAGGCAGTACTGCACGTTATGTTACATCATCTAGCAATCAAATGATAATAGTTCCACCATTTCCCTCAAATCTTGTGAGGTTTACGAGGGCATCCACTGGCTTTGTAGATGGATTCCTTAATTTTTGCATGCCAGTCCACTGACAATCCCTCACCTCCCTCCCCCCCCCCCGATTCGACAGTAGGAGGCAGCCCATGAGATTTCCAGTATAGACCACGGTCTTGTTTGGCTATCACAGTTTCCAACCCTAACCAAAACACATTTCCTTCTATAGACGGCTACATCCTCCAAGATATGGAAGCGTGCAATATGGAGATAACAGTCAATCATCCACTCCATGTCTTGGATGTGCATGGATGGGTAGATGTATTAATGGTGATCATTTAATGCACACCACTGCTGCATTTTTCTTCTAGCATATAATGATCGAAAGAATGAAGATTCTTTACCTAGAACATGAAATATGTATGGTGGGTGCTCGGCGCTCCATCATTCAAGCCTGTGTTACAGTAACCTTTTGTTTGTCTCAAGACACCAAAAAACGTCTGGGCAAATAAATGTGGTATTAGTGTAAACTATGGGCCTATTCCTGATCTACCTCGTCATAGGGGAGAAGTCTGCAAAAAAATGAATATAGATCTTTTTAGCTAAAGGGTCTTTGGTGACAGCAAATTCTACTGCTGTATTACGTATAAGGCTCCCTGTTTTCCGTTTTCACCAAAATAATTGTCAATATTAGCTAGTAACCCTTTGCAAACTATGGGAACGCGAGGTACCAGGGGTCGATCAGAACTACTTTGCCCACTCGAGTGTAATCCAGGAGCATATGGACCCATAACGGTGAGTGATCAGAAATGCCCCTAGCTAAGTGGCGGATATCTTGAATATGTGTGATGTGGGAGCTAGGCAGCAGTATGTAGTCAAGCCGTGAAAAGCTACGGTGCGCCCCGGAGTGGAAAGTGTACTGTTTTTTCCCAGGATTACACATGCGTCAACCACCCACTAATCCCATAGATTCAAGGAAATCGGGGAGCCAGCACATGGCAGGTTCCAATTTGCGAGGGGGACAGCGATCCAGCACACCTGAGCCCACAAAATTAAACACTAAAAGACCAGCTGGTATGGAAAGAAGAGCGGAGCAGAGATCCCGATAAGTGGTAGTTTAAAGGCCAGGTGGTACATATATTGATAATAACGTAATGATGCAGCCGTCCCAAGAGCCTGTGATGCCCAGGTACCGACCCCTGTCGTCTGGCCATGTGGACTCAATATGCAGAGGGAAGGAATTCCTCACCAGGATACCCACCCCTCTGGAACCGGTCGTGAACCCCACATGTGCCACCAACTTATACCCACTCCCGCTCATAGCCTTACAAGAGTGACCCATTAGGTGTGTTTCTTTGAGAAGTACTACATCAGGCGCATGCTTCGTGATATATTGGAGGACTATATGGAGCTTTACTTTGTCCCCAAGCTCACTGACATTCCAACTCAATATTTTAATACTTTTCTCCCATTGTGTATGCATTGGATTGGTCATATCGAATATCATTCACATTACAGCCGCATCTGTTGCAATTTTGTCGATGTAAAACAGAACAATTATAAACCGACTCAAATCTCCCCCACCCCCCCAACAACCCCCTCCTCCCTGTTGCCCTGCCCACTGGACCTGAAACTGCCCATTGCAATTGGCAGAGTGCCTGTCGCCCAACTTCTAATACTAAAAGAAGTAATTTGGGGAATGAAGGTCCCCGGGTCCCCCCACCCTCCCACCGCCAAGCACTGTATTGAGTTCTGCAAGGAACTGTATATGTTATAGAGTTTTGAACGATCAATTGACAGTTCACCTCTCCCCCTGCACCCGGAGCCAGATTTGACCAGAGTATGGTATCGCTCCAAGACATTAACTCGTACTAACCCACCTTTCCCAGTATAGTGAAAGAAGACTGCCTTTGATATGTAAACTAAAACGGGGTGGGCCAAAAAGTCACTATATCACAAACACCCATGGCTAAGATTTAGGTTAGTCCCATGAAGAGAAACCCCAGCCCCCAATCATCCCAGCGTCCAGACAACCCCCGAGTGTTCGCAATAGTCCCAGGCCAACAACTCACAACCCTTCCATTGTCCAGGCCACGCCTTGCGGGACTCCAACCAGTGTGCCGCCACTTCTGGAAGATCAAAGAACCAGGCCCTTCCGTCCACCTCTACTCGTAGTCTTGCAGGGTAGAGCATTGTGTACTTGAGACCTTTATCTCGAAGCGGTTGCTTGATCCCCAGGAACGATCTTCTTTGTTTCTGAACCAATTGAGTGAAATCAGGGAAAAAGGAGATGTCTGCGTTTTCAAATCGTAAAGGAGCCCCCGCTCTGGCACTCTGAAGTATAGCATAATGGTCCCTATAATTAAGAATCCTGGCCAGGATCAGATGCGGCGGGGCTCCAGACTTCAGACGACCCCCAGGGGCCCTGTGGGCCTGCTCCACCACAAAGACGTTCCCAAGGCCTTTGGGCTTGAGGTGCCAGAGAATCAAGTACTCAACAAACAAGTCGACTGACTCCCCTTCTGCTTTTTCTGGAACTCCCAAAATGCGGACATTGTTTCGAAGCAGACGTCCTTCATAGTCGTCCATTTTGGCCTCTGCAAGCTTCCTGAAGGTCTGTCAATCCCCAATTTCGGACTGTAATTGGGCGGTGTCATCCACTAGACTGTTTGTCTTGAGTTCAACCGGTTTCAATTTCTCATTGTTCTTATTAAGATCTGCACGGATGAGGTTGACCTCAATTGAAATGGTGTCCATTTTATTTTCTAGGGAGGATTTGATATCCGCGATGGCCGCCATCACATCCTTGTGCGTGGGATCCTTGCTCAGGCTCCCCTGGTACACAGCAGTCTTGTTTTTGGGGACATTGTCCTGCGGGCTATCCCTAGTGAAGGCATATTTGTCAAGTTTGTTTGCCTGTGTGGATTTGGGGTGTCGCGCTGCCGCCATAGTAGAAAGCTAGTGGGCCGCGGGGTTGCGTCCAACAGTCACACCCTAAGATTCTCTCGCTCATCTGCCCGTTAATCTGCAGGCTCTATGGTAGGCATGAATGCGTGCATCTTCACTAACTGCTCGAGGCAGATCTCGGCCAGGCATACACCTCCAGTAGTCTGGTCCCCCGTCTCAGCTGACAGGCTGCCTGTACAGAAAAGAGGCCAGTTCAAGCTTCTGACCCATGCATACAAGGCCCTACACAACTGCAAACCCGCCTTTTTGAACCACAGCCTGAACTTCCATCAGCCCAAAATACACCTCTGCTCTGCGGCCCCTTCTCTAACCCTCCCCCCAACAAACATCTGATGTGGCAGATGCAGATGTCACTCCTTCTCCTACTTAGCATTGCAGACAGGCAGATGACCGCTACCCTTTCATCTACGGACCTCCCCATCTCTTTCAGAGTTCCTGAAGACCTGGCTACTCTGCTAATCAACTGGACCCTTCCAGCCCCTGGATACTCTCACCGGTGACAAGTAGAGCTCTACAAATCTACTGTATGATTGATTGATAATCTGAAAAGTAGGTCTATAGGAGCCACATGCCTTCATAAAGGACACGGACTATATCATGAACATCTTCATCAACAATGCCACAGACGTGTGTCCGGCTTGCTCTCCCTTTGTTCTCCGTTCCGGCCATTTTGATTTTGCCGCCCGGACTCGGAGAGCGGGACCGGCGGCGTTGGGTGGCCGGCGAATCCCTTTCTTCTGGTGGCCCCCCTTCCTGCCCGGGGTGCTCTGCTGCCGGTCAGCGGGACTTTGTTTGCCTTACTGCCGCCCCGGCGGAGATTTACAGCCGCGCTGCCTTGTCGGACTCTTAAAATGGCGACCGACCCCGAGGGTCTTGACCGGGCCTGGGCGAGCGCTGGGGGCCCGCCGCGTGGCCCGGGTACCGGATACTGTGAATGTTTTCCTACACTTAAGGAGTTACTGGACACCCTGCTCTCCTGGCGGCGCTGTGTGACCGCGCCTATCCTAGCTTCGGAGATGGTTCCTCGCGGCGGGCCTCCTGGGCCCCCACGGCCAGATGTCCTTGTGCCGCCGCGGGGTGCGGCTGGAATTATCCTGGCGGAATTGGCCCCGGCTCCGACCGCGTCTGCTGCTGTACGGAACTTGATGGCGCCTCCTCCTCCTGCTCTACCTTCTTTTTCCCGGGCCCGGGAGCTGGATTTTACTTGGCCTGGCCTTCATGACTCTCCCGCTTCCTTTCGGTCGCTGCTGCCCGGCGATGTCTCCTGTGCTGGCCCAGATGGGTCGGTTCTTCTGGACATATCCTTGGACTTGTGCCTGCATCGTTTGCTACACTTCGTTACTTTCCTGGATCGTCCGTGTTCCACTTTACGTGCCTTTTCCGGACTGCCGTTGGATCTTCCTGCTGTCTATCTCCTGTTCTTCGTAACCTGGTCCTCGCTGGATCGGACCGTTTCCACTTTGGACAAACAAGGACAGGGCTGATGTATATTGGCATCTGTGTGCGGTAGTCTTGCACTGGTTTGGATGGTCAACCTGTCCCGGTATGGTTCAGTGTGATTGACTGGTGCCCCTAGACTTTAACCCGATGTTCTTTGGCTTCCCGGGGACTCGCCTCCTCGACTCAGGCGGGTGGCTGGGTGCGTTTACTCCTGTCTCCCGGCCCTCCCTCGTGTATGTCTGTGTGTGTTTCCCATCCCTCGTTTCCTTCTCTTCCCTTCCCATTTTTGTCTTTGTTTCCGACTTAACTTTGCTCCGCTATATTTCGGGTTCTAATTAGGGCGACAGGCACGCTGCGGGGGGGTAGGCCGTAGCCTTCTGCAGGGGTGCAGGGTGGGCTTTAGGGGTGGGTTGGTGGGGGTCTGTCCGTATTGGGGGGTCTTTTTCCTCCCTTATTTCCTCTTTTTCTGTTCTATGGCTCTTGTGTGTTCACTTTTTCCGGGACTCCGTCTCCTCCTGTGTCCCCCTGGGGAATTTCTGTGTCTTTCGTATTCCGGTGTGTATCTGATTGTAGCTCGCTGGGTAATTTGGTATCGATTTTTGCTATGTTGCTTGCCGGACTCTATTATCCTGCTTTCACTCCTGGGGGTGCGTGGTTTGGTGGGAGTCCCTTCTTTCGTTCCCCCTTTTTCCCTCTCCCCTTTTTCCTCCTTTATGGGGGTCCTTTTATTTTGTTGGGATGCGTATCGTATTGTCTTTTATTATGTGGGCCTTTTTGATCATGTCTCCTCAATTTGGGTGGGGGCGGCGACGGGTAGGTGCGGTTTGATTGATGCCAGTGTCGTTTCTTTATATTCCGATTACGTTTATACTCTTTGATAGCTATGTTGGTATGGCCTCTTTTGTCTTTCTGTGATCGTAAGATGGCGGCTTGCCGCGGCCCCATCCTGGTTGTTTTTTGCACGGCCCATGACTCTTCTGTTTTCCCACCCCGCATTAGAAAATTAACCTTTTATTGTCCTGTTCTTGCTGATTGCTCGATGCTCTTATTGTTTCTCCTGTGCTCCTGGTGATATATCCTGTTGAAAATTTGTTTTTCATTTATTACGTTATCTACCATGTGGTGGCCAGCCCTCGTGGGTTGTAGGCCCGTATTTGTGAGCTTTCTTTGTACAATAAAGGTTTTCAAAAAAAAAACCAAAAAAAAAAAAAAAACAATGCCACAGACACGGGGCATGGCTACGCGGCGCTGCGTGATGACCGCCGCTTAGAGGAGCTCCGGGGGAACCCAGGCCCTCCCATATATCCGACATCCCCATCTGTGGCCTGAATGTAAGGAATCTTGCACCGGAATACACCCCGACCACGGAGCCCAAGAGCCGGCCCTTGTGGCTCACTTCCCGGCCGTGATAAGGCCTTTGGCGTGTCTGGGCCTGCTGAGAACCCAAAGCCTAGACCTCGAGTGAGTGTGAACGTCAGCGACGAGCTGACACAGGCGGCTGGATTTCGAGTCGGACCCGAAATCGTGCCCTGCTTTCAGTGCTGTTGTGTCCCGGACTCGGCTGATCTGCAGGCGCTGCCGCCCGCAGTGCTGTGTGGGGGCGGCAAGCTAGAGGCGACGCACACAGCGGGGAGGCGGCCTATTCATGGGAGGAAGGCCCAGATTACGCCCAAACAGAAGGCGGCGTGGGAAATCGGACCGCAAGTAATAATTGGTGATCTCTCCCTTAGTGGCGCCAATTATATGGACGGTAATAGATTGGATTTGGCCCATAATTGGGTCCTGCACATGGTGAGGTAGCTGTGCAGAACCACTAATGCCCTGCCCTGCCCTGCATGGGAGAAGAGCCTGGCCTCGATGTACTTGGATCTGTGTGTCTGTTACGTTTCTCATGAAAAAGCATATCGAATGCACTACCCTATTTCTCATCCTGTACCTCTATCAATATCTTTCATCTACATATACTTAGCTCCTTTATGCATCTATATACTTTCAATGTACTTATGGATCTATATATTTATCATTTTCTTCTAATTTAGTATTTCCAATGCACTACCCTATTTCTCAGCCTGTACTTCTCTCAATATATTTTCTAGCCCAACTTTCTGACTCATCTCTAACTTCTTTCTACTACTCTTTCCAATGCACTACCCTATTCCTCACCCTATACATCTATCAATATATACTCTACATCCAATCTCTCATTTATCCCAAACCACTACTATGATCCCCAAAATAACCGTTTCTAGACTCTCTCCTACTCTACCCCTCCTTGCATAATCTGACACTTCTTTTACTATACCGATCCCCCAAAACAAACATTCCTAAACTCTTCCCTATGACTCTTCCCCTCCAAAACCCCTTTTTAGTCATCCAAAAGACTCCTCCTACTGCTATGATCTAAAAAAAAATCCTTCACTCTATCCCTCCACTATCCTTTTCAATCAAAATAACAGACTAACATGTTCCCTTCTCAAATTTCATATTCCACTATAATAATTCACCACTAATCCTTTATGGGTTCCAGAGTAGCGTGCTACTCGCCTATAACGCGTTTCAACACCCCATTAGGGTTACAAGCGCTATATAAACCCAAACTGTGTACCCTTTTCTATCCCTCCCCAACCCTTCTCAATCCAAATAACTGACTAACATATCCACCACTCAAATTAATTTCATGTTTCACCATACTAATTCAACATTAATCCTTAAGGGTTCCAGAGTAGCGTGCTACTAGCAAAAAAAGCGCTTCAAAACCCCATCAGGGGTCGCAAGCGCTATAGAAATACAAACCTCTTTCCCTCTTCTATCCTGCCACCTAATCTTCTCTATACAAATAACTGATAACATATCCACCACTCAAATTACTACATATTTCGCTATACTAATTTTCAACACTATTCCTTTATGGGTTCCGGAGTAGTGTGCTACTCGCCAGAAAAGCGCTTCAAAACCCATCAGAGTTAACAGGTGCTATATGAATGCAAACCTTTCTTCTCCTTCTATCCTCCGCTATCCTTCTTACTCGAAATAACTGACTAATATCCACCACTCAAATTACTTTCATATTTTACCATACTAATTCACCACTAATCCTTTATGGGTTTCCAGAGTAGCGTGCTTCAACATCCCATCAGAGGTAACAAGTGCTATATAAATACAAACCTTTTTTTCCTCTTCCATCTTTCTGCTATCCTTCCGAATCCAAATAACTAACTAACCTATCCACCACTTAAAATGTACTTGCATGTTTCACTATACTAATTCAACACTAATCCTCTTTGGGTCCCGGAGTAGCATACTACTCGACGAAAAAGCGCTACGACGCCTCGTCAGATGAGGTAAGCACTATATAAATGCAATTACAATACAATACATTGACAACGTACTTTGTTCAGCATCACACTTTCCAGTTAGTGTCTAAGAATACCCGTTGGTGTAAAACACCGCAAATCAGTCATTGTCTCTTAGCTTCGCTTCCTGGGAGTCCTTAGAGGTCGATTTTACTGGTTTCTTCGAGTTGCAGACGTGTTTTGCAAAATTCAATGCAGATTTGGCATCTGTGAAGTGATGAGCAGACCCCTCGTAGTTGATCTTTAATTTAGCAGGGTACAACATCGTGTATGGTATTTCTGCTTGTCTCAGCAACTTTTCAACATGCACAAACTCACCCCTAGCAGCCTGCACTGCTGGGGTGAAGTCCGGATAAATGGAAATGTTATAACCTTTGTGCTTGTGGTTTCCTTTTTCTCTTGCCAACCTGAGGATAGTGTCCCAGGCTCAGTAATTCAATACACGTGCAAGTATTGGTCTCCGTGTGGATCCCACTGGAGGTCTGGGACCCAATTTGCGGTGGGCCCGCTCTACTACGAAGAGTGCTGAAAGGTCCGGATAAAATAGTTCATGCATCAGCTCCTCCACAAATGGTTCCATCTTCAAAATAGCCGTTGTTTCTGGGATACCTGTAATGCGTAAGATTGCGTTTGCGCGAGTGGGCCTCCAATTCCTCATTCTTGGCCTGAATTACGTTCAGCACTCTGTCCATATTGAGCAGCTGTTCCTTGGTCTCTATCTGGAATTCGTGACACTTCGTAGCACGGTTGTCTAGTGGGTCCAGACGTTCTTCATGTGTGTCTTCCTGTTTTTTGACCTGATCGAGTCTCGCGTTTAGCATGTCTAGTTTGTTATCAATGGTCTTTAAACTGGATTTCAGGTCAAGTAGCAGAGTACAGAGATCATCACCCAAGCCGCCTTCTCTGACGCTGGATATGTTATTGGTGTCTGCGTCGTCGTCTTTGTGCAGGTGAGTCTTTTATGCGCAAAGGTGAGATTAGCTTGTTTCACATCATGTTTCCCCATGTTCACCCAGGAACTACAGGCAGAGCAGGGCACGTCAGGTGCATCCAGGTGTTAATCCAACTCAGAGCGCAGTTCTTCCCAGGAGCAGCTTGCAACGATCACTCACAATCACAGGAGAGTCACAGCACGGCAAGCAGAGGCGCAGGGACAGACACCGCCAGGTCGAGCTGAAATGGGCTAAAAGTGCTGGGTGCGCTCACTCATAGCTCACCAACCCGTCTCACCTGCTCCTGTGAGACACCCGCCACTGGACCAGACTCTCCAAAGTCTCATGAAATGCCACTGCAAAGGGACAAAATGCTCTCCCTTGCCCCGGATATCATTAGGAGGCAGCACAGCGGCCGGGCAACATGCAGTACCTCCCAGATTGCCCACAGCTCCTCGGCCGCACTTCGCAGAACTCTGTGGAGTCACACTGATTTGGTCTCCTATGCGCTCACTGCTGTTGGGGCTAATGTAGCTGCGCTCAAAGGATGAAACCTGGAGCCCCAGGGATACCCTGAAAACGTGGGGGACACTACTGCACACAGCGATTCACCTTCAGCCCAGGCACGGCATTATTGTATTGTTTCCATCCCGTGTATAGCCCCGGGCAGCCCCTCACACACATCTCGCTGCTCGCTGGGCCATGACAAATCCTCACGGACCGCCCCTCTGCTCGAGCCGGCCGGTAGAGGTAGCGCTGCTCGGCACACTCCACTGAGATTGGTGCCTCTCACCGCCACTCACCTCTGGGCTTCACGCATCATCACACATACTCTGGGCTCCGCCGCAGCGCTGCCACCGCGGCTTCACCAGATCTGCTCACCGGGTTCAGTCAGTTCCAGGACTCCGCACCGGGGGATCACACTGAGCCCGACAACGCCCACAGTCTCTGGAGCCAGCACCTGTAATGTTGCTTGCCCACACTTCACACTGAGACTATGTAGGTGTATAAGTTCTTTCTCTTTATTCACACCAAAACAAGTAACTTGAGCATAAGGGCGCCGAGCGTCTGCACAGTGACTGCTCCGGTCGCCAACTCCCGTTCTCCCCGTTCGCGCCTTCCAATCCTCGCCTACCGCGCATGCGCGCGCGTCGCGCTCCTGTCTATAGCGTGACACGTCATCGCGTTCACGCTCATAGACTAGAGCGCATCCTACATATCTCCCCTTTTTAGCAATGAACAAAATAACCTTTCTCAAACTCTACAGAGTGTCCATGGTCCCCAATGTTCTCTGGCTGGGCCACCAGTCTGACAAGCCTATGATTAATGTCCACCCATTTCAAAGTCTCTATATCGAGGGGGCACTGTGACTGCCCTGCCACTACGGGTGTGTCTTACCGGCATGTTCTCATCCACCTCTCTTTCTCCGCCGGATCTCGCTCCATCTCTCCGATCTCCACTCTGTGTTACTCCAGTCGGTATAACATCTCTGGCTGTAGACCCTGTGCCGGGATTTTCCATCTCACTGTCCTCTCCTATTCCATCGGGAAGGACTTCATCACCCAGCTCTGGTTGAGGCCTGGTTTCATGGAAGTCCCTCTGTGTCTCTATCTCCTCCAGATTGGGCCATACGACTATCTTGTTCACTCTGGCCATGCGGTCTTGGGACCACACCCTGCCATCGCTGAGGAGGGCCGCTCTACCTCGCACCTCCTTGACTTGTAACGGCTGACTATATTTGCTGTCACCTTTCTTTTGTAGGGTAGGGAGTTTAACCCTAACCCACTCTCCTTCCTCCAGCTCTGTTCCTTTCACATTTCGACGTTTGTCGTAGTTAGCGGCATAGATCTTCTGGGCCTTTTCCAAATTGTGCTGAACCACCGCAGGGGACCATTTACTGGTGATGGTCTTCTCCCTCCATACTACATTGTCCCGAGTGAACGGATGCCGTCCTCTCAGCACTTGAAATGGACTGTACCCCACAGCCGTGGGGGTGATCCTGTAGGACCACAGCATACTCATCACCTCGGTCTCCCAATCCTTTCCCTGCGTGATGGCCGCCTGTATGGAGCCCATTAGCACACGGTTGAACCGCTCCACCTGACCGTTGCATGCAGGATGATACACTGCCGTGTGTTTCGACTCAATACCATTCCTTCTCATAAACCTAATCCATTTGTCCGAGACAAACTGCGGGCCATTATCACTGAGGATAGTTTTGGGAATGCCTTCTCTTAAGAACACCGTCGTCAGGAATTTGAGAATCGTGTCAGTGTCCATGGATTCTTGAATGTCCACCTCAGGCCATTTAGAATACTTGTCCATTACCACACATAAATACTTGTTCACTCCTTTGCTGTCCAGGACAGGCCCCAGTATGTCGATGGCCACGTTCTCCCAGGGCCCCTTTGGTGTGTCAAACTTCCCCAAGGCCGGTCGGAGTGGTCTAAGCACTTTGTCAGCGCCTTGGCATTGGCCGCACTCCCTTACTTGCCTTTCAATGTGGACATCCATGCCTGGCCACCAATACATTTGCTTGACGCGTGCTTTGGTCTTTACAATACCTAGATGGCCCTCGTGCAGTAGAGTTAATAACCGAGGTATTAGTGAATCTGGCGGCACGACCCTCTCGCCTCTATAGATGAACACTCCCGAGTCACTCAGGGACAGTTCCTCTCTTATTTCATAGAACCTCCGTACTCCATCGGTGAGCCTCCTTTTGTCTGGCCAGCCCGACGTCAAATGACTCTTTATCTCCATTTTTTCCACGTCCTGATCATAGGCGGCCTCCCATTCCTGGATACTTATCGATCTCTCATAGTCCTCCATGCTTGCCACCATCTCTTCCTTATCCAGGGCATCCTCCGGCGCCACTTCCATCGCCGCAGCCCTACTGAGATAATCCGCGACCCTGTTCTGCGTTCCCGGCAGGTATTCGACATCATAGGTGTAATCGAGCAGCTTCAAGGTCATTTTTGCTATTCTCGGGGTCGCCGTCTCATGACCCGAGGAAGTCAGGACTTTGATCAGGGGTTTATGATCAGTTTGCAGCTTAAATCTTGTGCCCCAAACGAACTGCCGGAACCTGCCCAAAGCCCAGGTGACGGCCAGCATCTCTTTTTCAATGACGCTGTACCTTTGCTCCGTCGGAGACAACGCATGTGAAGCAAAGCTGATCGTTTCAGTGGCACCATCATCCCTCACTTGTGCCAGAACAGCCCCTAAGCCCTTATCACTGGCATCTGTTGTCACCACGGTCTTGCCAGAGGGGACAAACCCTTGCAATGGAACAGCTTGGCTGATGCAGTCTTTGATCGTGTCAAATTCCAATTGCGCTTCTGAGTCCCACTCAAACTTTGTCTTGTCTCTGATGAGTTGCCTCATTCTGTATGTCCTGGTGGCAAAGTGTCTCACAAACTTACTATAATACTCGGCCATTCCAAGGAACGACCGCACTTCCTCCTTGGAGCCGGGAGCCTTTGCATCCTTTATGGCCTTCACGTTCCGTTCCTTGGGTGAAATTCCACTCGTGCTGATCTCATGACCCAAGTATGTCACCGAGTGGGTCCCAATCTTGCATTTGCTCCATTCCGCCGTTAGCCCCTTGTCTTGCAGCACTTCCAGAACTCTCTGCAACTTCCTGTCGTGATCTCCTTTGGAAGAGCCCATCACCAGGATGTCATCCTGAAAGTACTGTACCCCCGGAATGTCCTTGAACAGCCGATGCATCAGCTTCTGAAAGACAGCCGCTGCGGATGCCAGGCCAAAGGGCATCCTCCGGAACTGGTAGCACCCAAAAGGTGTAATGAAGGCGGTGTACTTCCTGCTCGATGGATGCAGCTCGATCTGATAGTAAGCAGACGTGAGATCTATGGTGGAGAAGTGCGTTACACCTTTTGTCTTGGCGAGCATCTCCTCAATTCTAGGTAGGGGAAATTTCTCCACGATGAGATTTTTGTTGAGCTCGCGGAGGTCAACGCAGAGACGAACCTGTCCATTGGGCTTCTTGACCACTACCAAGGGGGATAGCCACTCCGCACTGTCCACCGGCTCTATGATGCCTTGCTCCTCCAGCCTTAGGAGTTCCTGTTGTACCGCTCCACTGGTAGACATGGGTATGTTCCTGACTTTGTGCACCACTGGTACTGCGCCCTCCTTGAGGACCATTCTGTGGACGAACTTGTCCAGTTTCCCAACTGAGCCATCAAAAACTTTGGGGTATGCTGACTTCCAATCTTCCTCTCTCGTGAGGGGCCACTCGTCCGTCAAGAGAATCTGCTCTTTGCCTCCCGGGTTGAGTATGATTCCTAGATCTCCTGCGTCTCTCCACCCCAGCACTGAAGGACCTCTTTCTGCTATATACAGGGTGCACGTGGCTGACCTCACTCTGAATTCGAATATGAAGTCTCGGCACCCCACTAGTGGAATGGCGTTCTCAGTATACGAGATGGGTCTGATGTCCGGCGGCCATAGGTCTGGCCCCACCACAGGCACAAAGTCTTCTTCCCATATGGATCTTTGCACGATGGTCCAAGGAGATCCTGAATCGACGGCCACATGAACCTTCACTCCCCCTATCAGCATGTCCGTGCGAGGCTTATCTCGTCGCTTCCCCGTCACCTCTAACACTTGGTCCTCGATGCATAACACCAAATCGTCGTCTTCCAGGTCGTCCTCCCCGCTGACATCCGCTGTGGCCGCATCGACGCACTTGACCGTGGATTTCTTCCCCTTCTTGCGACATACTTTTTCAAAATGGCCGACCAGGCCACAAAACGAGCATCTGGCGCGGAACGCGGGACAGCGTTTATCCTGCGCCGAATGTGCCGTGCTGCCACATCTATAACACGCAAACTTGTTGTCAGGACCAGAGCGAACTGTCTGCTTCCCTGTCCATCTCGAATCCTTCCTTTGATCTCCATACGCCCCTCTGGGTTTGCTGGGCTGGGGTGCCTCGTCTATCTTGTTTACCATCTGTCTCGGTGCGTTCTCACGTTTGGCTGCTTCGGCACCGCGTTTTGACATCTCAGCCTTTTTGACCATAGCAACAACTTCCTTAAGCGATGTCTCGCTCTGCGCCCAAAGTTTGTCCTGGACAGTCCTGCACGTGGTGTGCATGACAATTTGGTCTTTGATATACTCCTCCTGCAGACCCCCGTACTGGCACGTGATGGCCAGGCGTCGGAGCGCCGCCACATAATCATCAATCGATTCACCAACCTCCTGCTTCCTCTGTTGGAAATTATACCTGTCTATGGAGACACAAACTGCTGGACGGTAATGGCTGTCCAAATCATCCAGGGCGTTTTTAAAGACATCTGTTTCAGTCGCTCCCCTCTCCTTAGGCACCAGGTTCTTGAACACTCTCACCCCCTCCGGGCCCAGGTTGTGGAGTAACAGTCTCTTCTTCCTTTCCGGGGTGAATGCCCCTTCATTTTCATCTTCAAGTGCTTCAATGTAGTTTTGAAAGTATTCCTTCCAATCTTCCCATTTTAGCTGTGGTTCACCCGGTCTAGGCAGGAATGGGATAGGGGCCATCAGAGCCGACGCTTGATTCGCCATCCTGGCCTCGCCTCTGGGGTCTACCACCTGGGCACTGTGTTGAATGGGTACACCGGATGCTCCTGCACTCCCTGCCGTGTTCCCTTGCCCTCTGGGGCTACCTGGGGTGCTATCCCTTCTAGCCTGCGTGGGGTCGTCAGTTTGTGCCCCTTCCTCTGTCTTGGGGTCGATGCCTTTGGCTGCCAGGGTGCTGGCTGTGCTCTCCTTCCCTGGCCCGGCACTGACCTGGTTGTTGGAGCTGTATTTGGTTGTTTCCGTGCTTTTCCGCTACTGCCACACCCTCTGCTCGTCTTTTGTTGCTGTTGTCCTTCTGCTGGTTGGTGTGGGGCTGTCGTGGAGTGTCTACTCCTGACCACTGTACTCCCTGGTGTTCGTGGTCCCAGCCTCGTCGCCAATGTAATGTTGCTTGCCCACACTTCACACTGAGACTATGTAGGTGTATAAGTTCTTTCTCTTTATTCACACCAAAACAAGTAACTTGAGCATAAGGGCGCCGAGCGTCTGCACAGTGACTGCTCCGGTCGCCAACTCCCGTTCTCCCCGTTCGCGCCTTCCAATCCTCGCCTACCGCGCATGCGCGCGCGTCGCGCTCCTGTCTATAGCATGACACGTCATCGCGTTCACGCTCATAGACTAGAGCGCATCCTACAGCACCGCAGGACCAGAGCAATTACACAGAGTCTGGAAGAAGGCAGCGGGCAGCCTGTGTTGTAGGCCTGAGACTCCGCTTCATGAGATGCTGCAATGACATGACAGCCTACCCAGGCCGCGACCGGGCTACCTTGCTTCTCTATAGGCACACATCCTTTTGGACTGCAGTTGAATTACACATCCTGTACTTTATATACCATTCTACACATCTTAGAAGCAAGTAGGTATGAACTCAAAGTTTAGGGTGAACACCACAAGCAACAACACTGTTTCAATTGCATCACATATAGTAACAAAATGTCACCTCATTTAATACATACTTTCTTATTTTTCCCCTATACAAGGAATGAGCTGCCACTGTCGCTTTCAGTTTGGGTAAGACTTGCCAGGGTGGTCATTCACAGGAAGGATGAAAAAAAGTTACCTTGTGCACTTGTTGGCCCAATCGGATTATCTCAGGCTAAGGTGTTTGATGAGGGGCTGAAATGGACAGATAGGGGGCCTACCTTGATATTCTCCCCAACGGAGTAATAAAAAAAAAACCGCCCTCTTCCCAGGCTTTGATTGGCTGACAGGTTTTCCCTAGAACACAGTGTAGCATTTAATATATGATTACCTTTCTCCTTTCTGGCGTTTTAAATTTCCTTTATACTCGCTCCATCTACTCTTGTCAGATAGTTCACCAGATATGAAGTCTTGCAGATCAGGTCCATTCTGAATGATCTCTTTCCTGTCATCTGGAGATGTGCTGAACTCTCTGTTTAGCCTGCAGTCATTATTTCTTGCCTTGAAATAAAAAATAAAATAAAAAAACAATACAGTTACTTGAATCCTATGGCAACTCAAGCTGCTTTGCAAACTAGTCACACATGCAGTAGGTAACCTATGTTTTCATCATGCTGTACCATTTTCTACAGGGCACTATTGATTATTTAATATCATTTAGATTTGTTGGCACCTCACAGTGTCCAAGTCCATAACCATAACCATTAAGATTGGAGAAGTATTTAATCACAAGTATCCTACTTTTGGCGCAGACTGCAAAACTGAACTCATGTTGTCTATAAGCACTTGGGGATCCAGACAGAGCCAATATTGCCACTGCATATTCGTGCCGTCCACAGTGCTGGTGAATTTTCACGAAATACTAAAAAAGCATCAAGGGAGTGAATTCTGTATTTTGATGAAAAATTCCAGGGCACAAAAGTGCCTGAAACACAATAAAATAGGCTGTGGATCAAGAGGTGAGAAAGAGAGCCAAGGGCTTTATTTAGTAAGGTGGGGTCACAAACCAGTCAGTCTTTTGAACCTCAACTTTATTTTGCACTAGGACTGGTGTACTAATCTGTTACAGCACAAAATATTCATTTGCAGGGTGTTGCAAAACAAACCTCACGCGACGTCAATATTTATGAGGCAGGAGTCAATTTGTGACTCTATGAATAGCTTCAAACATAGAGATGAGGTCTACGAGGGACAGCAATCGCCCTCCTTGCATTCACTTTCACCGAATGGCAACTTTTTAAAAAAAGGAACCAGGGGGGGAAATAGGGCCAACAAACTGCAGTGACAGGCTTTCTTAATGTTGCATAGTTCAGAATGCGAAAGGTCTTTTAGGAATATTACTCAATATCACCTCCTAGTCCTAAATATATTCGCTTTTCTTATATCCAGGTCTCGGTGTCTTGTATTCCTTACAAATTTTCTTGGTGGGTTCAATTTCTTGGCCCCAAAAATGGCCACACCTCCCCTCTTAAGTATCTTGGAATTACTCAAAATAATCTGCAAAAGAAACACAGGCTCAGGTCATCTCTCCAGACCCCCCAGCCCACCTATTTCATCCCACTTGCCTACAAAAAAAACAACAGGTACAGGTCCGTTTTCCACGCCCCATTTACCTGAACGAGACCTATTTTTACAGTATTTCCCTCTGTGTGCTTCTTCTCTTTGCTTCCTCCCCACACCGATTAAGTAAAGATAAGGTTTGGAGCTATCCCATTGGTAAATTAGAATGTTAGCTCCACCCAGAAATCTCAATTTGCTTACCAATCCTCTTTCTTTATTGCGCCCTCTAACCAAGCCTGTCTCTTTTTTGGATGCCACAACCAGCTGACATGTCTCGCTCTGGCAGTTTGGAAGCCGCCAACCCTGCATGTATTCTAGACCCTGTCATGGCCAACCAGTAAATAAGTAGATGTGAACATGGACTCAGAGTTCCTAGTTTCCCGAGGCTGGCCTTCTGACCGTTCCTATCACTGCAATCCCTATAGATGTGTCTACACCCACCGACTTCTTGAGGCAAGTCTGCCCTTATGTCAGGACATTCATTCACGTCATTTGAGGACACTCTAGTGGGAATAAACATATCAACATTGCCCTCCAGTTTGTACAGCCTAGGAAGGACTGTAAATAAGAGTAGTTGTAAAGGCAGAAACCCTCAGAGTATATTCTATGGTTTATATATTTGTTATGGGATAACCATATCAGCGATGCATGATCTCTAGAAGAAAAGTATCTGTTGTGGTCTTCATGGACAAAGACACTGGAAGCCGTGTAAAGTTCTTATGTACCTTTATTCCAGTTGTACATCAGGATGATAAGTAAGTACATCAGCTTGGTAGACCAGATAAACAGGTAGTAATGAAGTAGGTTAGCCCTGTAGTCCGCCCTTGGTCCTATGCCACAGCAGACCCCACCAGGAGCAGCCAGCCTGCTGCTCAGCCCATCTGTAACTGTCATCTCAAAGTCAGTCAGGCACCCAACATTCCAGGCTTCACTGTGACCCCAAAATTCCATTGCAAACACACACAGTGGCAGAGCAGCAGGAAGATTAATAAGCTTACTAGATACAAGTAAGTTATGTAGGGCATAACATAATCTCTAGCAAATACAATTTCAATGTTTGTACTGCCAATCTGATCGCTAGGCATTCGATCTCAAATATCACATAATGACATTCATAGGGCAACAAAAGGTGGCTAATACAGACAAGCATTTGCAATAAAATAGGTCTCGCATTATGAAAGTTTGTGCTATTGGTATTGTAAATGACACATTTTTTATTTATGTGTTGGTTTTGAAAATAGCAAAATTAATAGCTTTGTCATTTACAATGCCAATAGTTTTAGCTTTCACAAATGTGACACCTATAGCATTTGTAATGCAATATGTGTTGTATTTACATGACTTAGATGTATTGATATTACAAATAACAATGGCTTTTAATTTTTTTGAATAATACTTAAATAAAAGTTATTGTAATGTATAATGGCAATAGCTTAAACTTTTGTAAATAACTTTTGTGAAGATTATGTTCAGTGTATTTTATTGTGACGAAAATCCAAGAACAGAAGTGAAATATTAACATCGTTTTGTGACATTTGTAATGAAGCTTGAAACATTGAGAGAACATATTTGAACCAGTTGTTGAATGGTTGCACAGATTGATTCTGTGGTGGCGCTGAGTAATGTTGTGGTGGCGCTGAGTGATGATGTGGTGGCGCTGAGTGATGTGGTGGCGACGAGTGATGCTGTGGCGTTCAGTGATGCTGTGGTAGCGCATAGTGATGTTGTGGTGCCCCTGAGTGATGCTGTGGTGGTGCGATAGATAGATAGAGTGAGTGCGATAGATAGATAGAGGGAGGGCGATAAATAGATAGAGGGAGGGCGATAAATAGATAGAGGGAGGGCGATAGATAGAGGGAGGGAGATAGATAGATAGAGTGAGAGCGATAGATAGATAGATAGATAGAGTGAGGGCGATAGACAGATAGATAGAGTGAAGGCGATCGATAGATAGATAGAGTGATGGTGAGATAGAGTGAGTGTGATAGATAGACAGATAGATAGAGTGAGGGCGATAGATAGAGGGCGATAGATAGAGTGAGGGAGATAGATAGATAGATAGATAGATAGATAGATATTGTTTTACGCCTCACCACTTTGAAATGTCACCATCTGCCACTTGCAGGGGGAGAGCAATGTTCAAGGCAGGGATAGGGATGCCCACCTTCCCCAGCTCCAGGCATCAATTGTCTCTCAAGCCAATTACTCTGACTGAACTAATAGGAGCTGTTACTGCCAGCAATTGGCCATCAGTTATTTTAACAAGAGTCTGTTTAACATATCAACACCAGGCCGCGGCGAGCTCCCTCCTCCCCATCCCAGGCAGACCTCCCACCCCACCCCCCACATCCCCCCGGCCTGCATGCTGCAGTCAGCCCCAGCAAGGGCGACGGGAACTTCACAGCATGATTCATGGAGAAAGCAAAGGCTGCGTGCCGCCCTGGCGCACACTGCATTGATCAGTGTCAGGCCCTCAAACCGAGATATGAGGAGGAAGTCTCCCTATTGCGCAGTAGATAAACGCGCTACTGAATAATTGATCGGTGCAAATGGAACAAGTAGACTAATGTAAATGTTTCTATGACTCGCGAAACATTGACCAGGAGAGACCTCCATTAAACACCCGGTGCTCACCTTTAATACGTTTCTGCTTAGCCTGCCTTTGCATCTGGAGTGCGAAAGCAACATCGGTAGTAGAGTAACCAATTTGTTTTTAAAAAACGTCACCACACTAAAAAACGTCACTACACTCAGCTCCGTAGTGCAGCTACCGACATGTAACACCCGCTGCTCACCTTTAATAAGTTGCTGCGGAGCTTGCGCCTGTGTCGGAGCGTGGTGGGAGGATGGCAGGAAAGACCAGAATAGAGCAACAATTGTTTTTTAAAGTAACCACATTTAGCTCTATAGTGCATCCACCTACGTGAAACACTCGCTGCTTGCCTGCTATAAGTGTCTGCAGAGCTTCAAACAAGCCGATCAGTTTGTTTTCTAGAGATCACGGAACGCGGGCAGTCTACACTGTAATATATAATGGAAATCGGCGATGCTTGAAAATGCAGCAGCCTCAGAAGGACGAGCCATTGGGAAATTTGCACTTGGGATTTATATCTTAGCGTCACCTGACAAGCTATATGGCGAGGAATAACAAGAGCCATAAAATTATTAAAAAATAAAAGAGTCAGTTGAAGTAAATCGTGAAACTAAGGTGGTTAGCAAGCTTTGGATGTTAAATAGTTATTAACACAATATTCAGTTTTTCATAAAATCAGGTACATGTTGCAGTATGGAAAATCAAGACATGCTGTTTGAGAACATCGCTAAAACGGCTTTTTTAAATTTCCTCCTTCCAAAATAACCGGCAAGGTACGTAGGACAAACAGCAGCGTTTACTAGCTAAAGAGTTGCAGCGCATTATTAGGACATTACTGCTACAGGTTTCACACAAGTGCTTACAAAGTTGAATGAACGGTACAAGCACCAAACAGGAGAGTAGCTCGCTCACTGGGGGGGGGGGGGGGATACCACAGGCCGAAGCACTGTCGGAAGCGCCGGTGTGAGTTCCTGTGTGCAGAAAATCCAGCAGGGCATGCAGTAATTAAAGACAGCTACACCTGCATGGATGACGTACCTGAAAGCAACATAGGGCAAACATAGACTAGACTGTTGACTAGACCGCTGTGTCTGACCGCATCACATATGCAAGCCAATGCGAGGCATTGATCACGCATGTAACAGCGGATTCATGGTGAGACCTACGGGGTACCTGAAAAGAAGATAGGTAGTGTTGAGCATGAAGTCCACAAGGGGAGCGCATTAAAATTGCATGACGCGCAAGGATACCAACACACGGGATGCCTAAATAAAGACCGCAATCCGAAAGGGGCGAGTGTTGGGTAGTGAGGTGTGGGGACGCATTAACAATAGCGCCTTGGCTCCCGGGTCTCAAAGATTCACATATGGCGTCCTTGCAGTGCCGATGGCCGGCCATGGGGCGCCGTGGTGATAAACTTAAACAGGCACGAGGGTGAAAACATTGCTGTGGGGAGGGGAGAGGAGAAATGCGAGACACGGCCTGAAGTGTGAAGCAGTGGGCGGGGAGGCGTATCCCTTTGAAGTGGGAGGCAGGGGGCTCGGGAGCAAATGGTAAAAAGCGCGTGCATGAGCACATGCACTCGACGAAATCCGCGATGGTTTCAAAGCTTATTTGGCCCACAATACTCTCGTCTATTTATTCCTTGCGGAATAGAATAGTCGAGACCTAAAAAATAAGTTGGACACCCATCTCTAAATTCCTGGGATGAAACTACCTAAAACCTGTTCAATAAACACCCATTTGTAGGATAAATGTTTTCTTGAAATCAGCAGATGGTTGCTTTGTCCCTCAATTGTTCGAACAGACTCACTTAGGCAAATATTTCTTTAAACTGAGGAAGGTTGGTTCCCAGTCCTACCGGTTGTGGCAAGAAAGGTAATATAGCTACCCTTGTATCCTTTAAAGCTTACTCTAAAACTGCAAATGCCTCTTCCAGATTCATTCCTCAGGGTACTTGACTGAGTGTGGCTTTCTTTGGCAAGGTAGTTAGTGGGTCTACCAGCCTTGAGAATTTCGGGATAAATCTCAGATAATAGACAATGAAGCCAAGAAATTATATTACTGCTCTCTTGGTTTGAGGTCTTTGGATATTTTTGGAGGCCTTGGAAGGTGACTGTAGCTACATGTTAACCAAAGGGTAGCACTCTAAAATGAAAAGGCTGTTTATGAGGGTTTGTCTCCTGCAATGCAACCTGCCAGCACTCCTTAGAGTGGTGTAATGTGATGATAACTTGTGCATTGCCTACCTGTTCATTTAAATGCATCAATCCTGAGCCAAGGGTAGGCTTCAATAGAAGAGATAATGTTGATTTACCCGAAGACAATAAGGAATCAAATCGTACTATCTGATCTGTGTCCCAACAAAATAGGAGATGGCCAGGTGCTTTAGAAGGCTTCTATAATACCTAAATGGAACAAAGCTTCTACTTCTTTTTGAATTATGGCGCTACAAGCCTCAGGAATTTGATATAATCATGACAAACTACTTTATTTGTTTTCAAACATAAGTTTAAATAGAGTGGCTAGTCTGGAAAGGCTCGAAAAATATCTGTATCGGAAGTAAGGCAGGAAATAGTTATTTCTTTGGAATTTCCAAAAGCCTTAATCATTTAGCAAATCATGCTATTCACATGTTGGTCTGACAGATAAGCACTTTTTTTTGCTCCTCTCTCCCTTCAGTCCCTAACCATACTATTCTTGTTACGTCAAATTCTTCCCATATTATTTTACAAGTTTACATAAAAACCTGGATGGAGTCATTGGTGTCACGATGAGCTGTTCAACAGAAAAATCGGTCCTACTGCATCAAAGATACGATATGAACCATGCAAACGGGGCAACATCTTACATGCTGATGCAGGGTGTAAGACTAACACCTGATCCCATGGTTGGAAGGTGTGGAGATGACTTCCACTGTTGTAATATTTCACTTAGGTGTTCCGGGGCCTCCCCGGTTGACTCTTGCTATTTCACTAGTTCTTTGTAACAATCTTGTAGGTTAAAAGACATAATCTACTGGTGTTACTTCTTCATCTTCCTCTGCTTTCCATTGTTCTATGGCGATAACTGGTACATGTTTTGGCTAGCTCCCGTATTACAGGCTAGATGGATTGAATTCAAGCCACTAGAGCTGCAGTTCATGTATAATGTTTTTTGATTCTTTGATGAGTGAGAAAGGAAAGGTCACAGTCAAACTGAACACCTAGGTTTCGAGCTTTGGATACAGGTTGTGAAAGGGAGCCAAGGGACTCAGAGCAGCTGAAGGCATGGAGTGAGGTTTGGTCATGCCCATGAAGAGGGTTCTCAGTTTCATCACCGTTCAGACAAGGCTAATTTTCTACATCCAGTGGTTAACATGGGAGACAGAGGGCTAACTTGGGCTGGCTACTGGAATTGCCACATTACTTGAGGCAGCGTTTTCATCCTCATTTATGTGATAATGGTCAACTTCATAAGATTCAAGGATCTCTGTAAGAGGATCCATGTAGATGTTAAAACGCACTGAGCTAATGCTGAGCCTTGTGGAATGAAACGGGAGATATTTGCAGACCTGGACACCAAGGATGCGAAGGTAACCTTTTGGGAACAATTTAATAGACATAAGGTGAATCATAACTCCACTAATGCCCATGAAACATTCTCGCTATTTGAGTAGGATTAAAAGATTAATGGCGCTGTATGACACCAACAAGTCCACAAGAATTAGGATTCAGCATAAATTCCAGGTAGTTAGAAATCTCTTCTTTAGATGTAGTGTGTTTTCAGCACCTCTTCCGGATCTGAAGCCTTTCTGGAAATCACTGAGGAGGCCATTTGCTTCAAAGTGGGAAGAGAGTTAAAGATAGAGAATGGTTACTAGCACCTTGGTAACAAAGTAGGCCGGAGAGTTGTCTATAGTTGACAAAGTTCTCATGGTTTGCAGATGGTTTTTCGTGGATCGTTGTAATGAAGGCATGTTGGAGAAACTGAGAAATGGTTCCACTGGTGATAAAGGATTTCATTAATCTTGTGATGAACTGCATACAAGATGGTAGTCCAGATTAACGTTTTAGGCTGAGCAGATATTCCAAGTATGAGTAGAATTTTATGAAGGATTATAGTATGTTCTCCACCTCAGCATTTGAGGCCAAAACAAAGTCTGAGAGTGGCAGGGGCTTGTGGGGGGGTTCAACAGACTGTTGAAGGGATTTGTTTTTTTTAAATAAAAAACTATTTAAACTTAGAACAGCTTTTACACATTACAGACAGCACACATGAATATACAATTCAAAAATTCACATGTAAATATCATTAGAGTAGAAAACAGCGCATTTCAGAATTGTATATTGGTACAGTGCTTGGGTCAATGTTTAACCAATCGAACAGATAGCGTCATCCCTGATTACTAATGTGTCGCTTATTCGAAAGCAAAAATACTGTGCACATTACCATCAGCACATAAAAAGAAATAGCATTGAACATAATCTCAGTCAAATGCAAATACCAATCCGTTCCCGCATTTTCTCCATCTAAAGTGTTCTGAACACTGCTAAGTGGATACGCCCTATAAGGGCCCAGAATATCTCGTGGTATGGAGGCTATGGGTTGCATTATGGCATAAGTCTCAAAGCTGTTGTTACAAACCGCCATATCTTTCAGCCATTCAGTTGCCGTAGGGATTCTGCTTCTCCCCCAGTTCATTGTCACTCTTCTTTTGGCCAATAAGAAAGGTATCGCTATCAAATACCACACATTGGGTAGAGAACCCTTTACATAATCTAAGAGGGCTATTAGTTGAACATCTGCCACTTGATGGTATTTAATGTTTCTCGCCACCTCTATAACTGCCTGCCAATAATGATACTTAAGAGGACAAGAACGAATGTGTATTTTTAAAGTAGAAGATTTTATTGGTCACAAATTATGAAGGACTGTCTTAGTTACTAGTAGAGGGTATCTAGTGTGTGGACAAAAGAAAATCATGGTAACTGTCTCTTATACCAAATGATTTGAATATTATACCAAGCATTTGCAATGCAATAGGTCTCGCATTTGCGCAATTTTAAGCTATTGGTATTGTAAATGACAATGACTTTTATTTATCTGTTTTCAAACCCAGCACATAGATAAAAGGTTTGTCATTTACAATGCCAGTAGCTAAAAGTCTCGCAAATGCGAGACCTATTGCATTGCAAATGCTTGTTTTCCCCTTCAGCCGGTGAATGACAGAAATACAGAGGCCCAATATCCAGTGTATGGCTTTGCAAGAGCCCGACCTCTGCAAGCCCTGCCCCACTTTGAGCATTGCCTTCCCCAGCATTGCTGCAGGGATTACCAGGGCCACGGACGGCCCCTTCCCACCTCCGTAAACAAATGTCTGGAACACAGTAAAGCTTTAAAACAAGCCTTGCTAGAATAAAATGGTGCTCTCTCGCACGAAACAGCACTTGTACAAGTGGCCCTTGGAACTGGCTCGAAGCCCCAGCCTCGTTGGATAATTAACCTTTGCTGAAAAGAGGTGTTTCTGGTGTTTGCTCTTTCTTCTGGATAAGCCCCTGGGTACAGGATCTTGAACGCGGCTTATTCCGCTTTTTAAAGCAACTACTGTACATTGCATGTTTTAGGACATAGCACGCTTCTTAAAGAGGTGCAGTATTTAATGCAAGAAACGAAGAACTGTTTGCCTAGGCAGTTGTGGGATGTCCCCTCTCATGGGGAATCAGAACGGCCCGGATCTATTCATAGCTGCGTACACAGCAGTGAGGGTCCCAGGTGGCCCTGGCATGGTGCAGTCATGAACAAAATTATTCATCGTTAGGGCAAAGGTCACTGTGGGCTCCAAACAGTCGCTGGAGTGTCGGATGCGCGAGTGCGTACTGTTGTCTTTTTGCCATAGCCACACAACGTCACAACAAAAAGCATTTGCAATGCAAAAGGTCCGATTGCATTGCAAATGCTTAAGTTTAAAACTGAGCGCTGCGCCGTTTGAAGGACACCACACTCTTTTTGTTTTTAACTTTAACACTGATAGCGGTGTCCTTGAAGCGGGAGCTGCGATGAGGGTTCAAGTTAAAAAATATATAAATAAACCATGCGCAGTGTCCCTGAAGCGAAGCCACGCTCAGTTTTAAAGTAAAAAAAAAAAAAGAACAACAAAAAGAGCGCGGTGTCCCTGAAGTGGGTGCAGCAAAAATATAAATAAATAAAGTGAACGCGGTATCCCTAGCGGGCGCTGAGCTCTTTCACCCGCGGCGGAAATTCCGCCGCGATGCGGGTGATTTATGGCATGGGCGTGGTTCGGACGGCCCCCGGCCGTCCTCCGCACACGCCCACCGTGACGTCCGACGCACGCGAGTGGTTAAAGAAATACAAAAAACATACAATTTAGAGGGCATAGCGCTGCAGCATCAAGCTTCCTGGACGAATGACAAAAAGAAAGTGCCTAACGAGTAATTAACACTGCGAGTAAAGATCCAGTCCGGGTGGGCTGGGCCAAAAGGAGATAGGTGGTCAACTTGGAGAGACTAAAAAGCCTCATTGACAATGGAAAGCCAGGGTTTAGCATGCACAATGACGAAAGCCAATAGGAAAAAGGGGCAGAGCCCAGACTCCACTTCTGATATTGACTTGTTTACAAGAGGTCTCGCAGAGCGAGCAGAACATGCTCGCTGCAACGCTAGGCGAGACCTAAAAAACAGGTAGTCTCAAATTTACTTAACAAATGTGTTTAAAGAATATGATAATGGCCATTGCCCTAGGTTCCGCAGTACAGAACATCCTCACACACTGGCGCACTACTACGGTCCCCTCCACTACAGGCTGGTTACATAGGATGTGGTGTGTATTGGGGATGGAGAAGCTGTCACTCACCTTAGCCGGAGACATAGAGCAATATGATGACCTCTGGCAACCATTTCGCTCACTGTTGGTCACTGAATGTAGGGAACTCACCTGCCCGAGATACCTCCGCCTGTTGCGGCTCACAGGGCCCAAAGAGGCGGATTCCTAAGGAGGGTGCGAATGGAGAGTCCCTCACAAGCTAGAGGGGAGGGGGGGTGAGGGGGTGGATTTGAGCACTGGATGGGTGGGCGAGGGGGTGGGGAAAGGAACGGGGAGTTTGGGGGGCGGGTGGCAGGGTTTCCTTTTGGAGGGTTTTTCGCAGCACATACGGTATATTTACGCCTTTACTGGTCGGGTTGGTTTCTGAATACTTTGCCCGCCCTTTTTTTGGGGGCTGTACTTACCTTTCAAACGTTTCATGCCAATGTTGGACCACATAGCATATGCAATGTATGTTTTGTTTTATATGTGCTGCTTTCAATAAAAAGATTTAAACCTAAAGAATATGATATTCACATACAGTAGACTTAGGCTTGGAAGAAAAGATCGTGGAACCTCAGTTTGTATACAAGTTTCGATGATTCCTAGTTGAACGCGGTGCGCATCATGCAAAAAGTGACACGAATGATTGAAGAGCTGGTTTCATGCAACCTCTTATTGTGCATGCACGTCGTCAATCCAACAAGTATTTGTGACAGAAAAATGGTGCTAGATAGATAAAAGCACAGTCGGGAGAAACCATTAACCCTGTGTATGTACACTTGTGAGGGAATAATCAGTCACAAGGTCAAGAACCATGCAACTCTGTGAGTAGAAAGGTGTAGACCGACGGATGACCAAAAACTAATTTTGTGAGACTGACCTAAAGCAGCGGTACACAGCCGCTGACCCTGTAGGGCGATCAGGTTGAGCAGTTAAGACGAAGAAATGGCTGCTAAGATAAAGATTTATACATATGATTGTGAACGTTCAGTGCAGGCCAAAGATGAGAAATGAATCTTTAGCTCTAGAGTGAGAACTTACATGTGGTTTAGAAACTTGAAGGGACCCTTGCAATATATGTGTGATTAAGTCCATCCTTGGAAGTAATATTCCTAGTAAAAGTGGGAAGCGGCTAAATGAGGTCGTTTTGTGTAGTTGCCACGTGTGGTCCTAAAGATAAAACATGGTGTTTGAAAGCAAATCCCGAAATCACTTTGCCTATAGTATTTACTTGACAAGAACCAAAAACCCATGTATATACTCACCCTGAAAATGGAGGACGTATGTAACATTCTTATGTGGTAAATCTCTTAAAAGTAGTGATATTAGGGACGAGCCCCGACGCCAATAATGTCCTCCTGTTGCCCGTCCTTGGGACGTTGTGAGATTAAAAACAAGCCATGATAAGCCCCCTATATATATTGGATGATAAGTCCCCCGGTGTGGAGAGAAGCAGTTGCACCCCAGGGCAATAATCCTGGTATACCCGCTCACTTTCAACGTGTATGGGTACATGTTCCTTGGAAAAGATCTGAGGTTCTGGCCCTCAAACAATCCTTACCAGACCCCCATAAAAATCCTGCTGGTTATTACAAAGAGCTGTCCCAGACTGTTGATGCATGCATTATGAATTTAGCCGATATAGACATGTTGATGGGAAATGTGGTCCCACAACCATTATGGGCTAGGATTCGGAAAGAAGACCATGCTCAAGAATTGGGGGGTGATTGGGCTGCTATCCTTGACGCAGATGGACTCCAAGTGGGTGGTGCTAAACCTGATGCTTTAATTGCAGACCTTCCCGCTAGGATCATTACCTTGATGAAAACTATGATGCCCCCTCTGCAAGGTAATTGGGATAAGTTAGTTGCCTGTAAGCAAAAGAAAGATGAAAGCGTTTCCGACTTCTTTACTCGATTTGAGGAGACGTTTCTTGATCACAGTGGTCAGTATATGAGCACGGAAGGTGTTTAATTTGCTCCCCGAACTTTCTAATAAACTGAAGGATTCCGAAAGTTCATGGGCCGTTTCTTCTTCTGCTCAGATATTGGCTACTGCTCAGTATTATGAAAATAGGGATAAAGAGGAAAAGGACAAACTTGATAAAACAAGCATTTGCAATGCAATAGGTCTCGCATTAGGAAAGTTTGAGCTATTGGTATTGTAAATGACAAATTTTTTATTTATGTTTTGTTTTTGAAAATAGCGAAATTCATAGCTTTGTCATTTACAATGCCAATAGTTATAACTTTCGCAAATGTGACACCTATAGCATTTGTAATGCAATATGTGTTGTATTTACGTGACTTACATGTATTGATATTACAAATAACAATGGCTTTTAATTTTTTTTAATAATACTTCAATAAAAGTTATTGTAATTTATAATGGCAATAGCTTAAACTTTTGTAAATAACTTTTGTGAAGATTATGTCCACTGTATTTTTTTGTGACGAAAATCCAAGAACAGTAGTGAAATATTAACATCTTTTCGTTCCATTTGTAATAAAGCTTGAAACATTGAGAGAACATATTTGAACCAGTGGTTGTTGAATGGTTGCACAGGTTGATGCGGTGGTGGCGCTGAGTGATGTTGTGGTGCCCCTGATTGATGCTGTGGTGGTGCTGAGTGATGCTGTATGCTATGTTATGTTTTGTTTTGCTATCCTATGATTTGTTTTGTTATGCTATGCTATGTTTTGCTATGCTATGCTATGTTTTGCTATCCTATGCTTTGATTAGTTATGCTATGCTGTGTTTTGTTATGCTATGCTATGTTTTGTTATGCTATGCTATGTTTTGCTATGCTATATTTTGTTATGCAATGTTTTGTTGTGTTTTATTATGCTATGCTTTGTTTTGCTATGCTATGTTTTGTTGTGTTTGGTATGCTATGTTTTGCTATGCTATTATATGTTTTGTTTTGCTATGCTATGTTTTGTTGTGTTTTGTTAAGCTATGCTATGTTTTGTTGTGTTTTGCTATGTTTTGTTATGCTACGTGTTGTTGTGTTTTGTTATGCTATGTTTTGTTATGCTATGTTTTGTTATGCTATGCTATGTTTTGTTATGCTATGCTATGTTTTGTTATGCTATGCTATGTTTTGTTATGCTATGCTAGGTTTTGTTTTGCTATGCTTAGTTTTGCTACCCTTTGTTTTGTTACGCTATGCTGTTTTGTTGTGTTATGCTATGCTATGTTGTGTTGTGTTGTGTTTTGCTAGGCTATGCTATGTTTTGCTATGCTATTATATGTTTTGTTTTGCTATGCTATGTTTTGTTGTGTTTTGTTAAGCTATGCTATGTTTTGTTGTGTTTTGCTATGTTTTGTTATGCTACGTGTTGTTGTGTTTTGTTATGCTATGTTTTTTATGCTATGTTTTGTTATGCTATGCTATGTTTTGTTATGCTATGCTAGGTTTTGTTATGCTATGCTAGGTTTTGTTTTGCTATCCTATGCTTTGTTTTGTTATGCTATGCTTAGTTTTGTTACGCTATGCTGTTTTGTTGTGTTATGCTATGCTATGCTATGTTGTGTTTTGCTACGCTATGCTTTGTTATGCTATGCTATGTTTTGTTATGCTATGTTTTGTTGTGTTTTATTATGCTATGCTTTGTGTTGCTATGCTATGTTTTGTTATGCTATGCTATGCTTTGTTATGCTATGTTTTTTATGCTATGCTAAGCTTTGATTTGTTATGCTATGTTGTGTTTTGTTATGCTATGCTTTGTTGTGTTTTGTTATGCTATGCTCTGTTTTCATATGCTTTGCTATGCTATGTTTTGTTATGTTATGTTTTGTTATGTTATGCTATGTTTTGTTCTGCTATGTTTTGTTGTGTTTTGCTATGCTACGCTATGTTTTGCTATACTATGCTATGTTTTGTTTTGCTATGCTTTGTTATGTTATGCTATGCTATGCTTTGTTATGCCATGCTATGTTTTGTTATGCTGTGCTATGCTTTGTTGTGTTTTGCTATGCTAGGTTTTGTTTTGTTATGCTATGTTTTGTTTTGATATCCTATGCTTTGTTTTGATATCCTATGCTTTGTTTTGTTATGCTATGTTTTGCTATCCTATACTTTTTTTGTTATGCTATGCTATGTTTTGTTATGCTATGCTGGTGAGTGTGTGTGAGGATGTGTGAGGGTGAGGGGGTGTGACGGTGAGGGTGTGTGACGGTGAGGGTGTGTGACGGTGAGGGTGAGGGTGTGTGAGGGTGACGGTGTGTGAGAGTGAGAGGGTTGTGAGGGTGAGGGGGTGTGAGGGTGAGTGAGGGTGTGTGAGGGATAGGGTGTGAGGGTGAGGGGGTGTGAGGGTGAGGGGGTGTGAGGGGGTGTGAGGGTGAGAGCGTGTGAGGGTGTGTGACAGTGAGGGGGTGTGAGGGTGAGAGGGAGGGTGTGTGAGGGTGAGGGAGGGTGAGGGTGAGGGAGGGTATGTGAGGGGGAGGGGGTTGTAAGGGGGAGGGGGTGTGAGGGTGAGGGTGTGAGGGTGAGTGAAGGCGAGGGGGTGTGAGGGGGTGAGGGTGAGGGAGTTTGAGGATGTGAGGGTGAGGGACGGTGAGGGTGTGTGAAGGTGAGGGTGAGGGGGTGTGAGGGTGTTGGGGTGTGAGGGTGTGGGGGTGTGAGGGTGAGGGTGTGTGAGGGTGTGTGAGGGTGTGGGGTTGTGAGGGCTATGGGGTTGTGAGAGTGTGTGAGGGTGAGGGTGTGGGGTGTTGAGGGGTTGTGAGGGTGAGGGTGTGTGAGGGTGCGAGGGTGAGGGGGTGTGAGGGTGACAGGTGTGAGGGTGACGGGTGTGAGGGTGACGGGTGTGTGAGGGTGAGGGAGGGTGTGGGTGAGGGAGGGTGAAGGGGTGAGGGTGACGGGGGTGAGGATGTGTGAGGTTGAGGGGGTGTGAGGGTGAGGGGGTGTGAGGGTGTGTGAGGGTGTGTAAGGGTGTGAGGGTGAGGGGGTGTGAGGGTGTGAGGGAGGGTGTGGGTGAGGGAGGGTGGAGGGGGTGAGGGTGAAGGGGGTGAGGGTGAAGGGGGTGAGGGTGTGTGAGGGTGTGTGAGGGTGAGAGCGTGTGTGAGGGGGTGGGTGAGGGTGTGAGGGGGTGTGAGGGTGAGGGGGTGTGAGGGTGAGCATGATTCATTGTTCAGTAAATTAAGAAAGGGTATACCACATGACAAAATAAGAACTCTACAGCATGTATACAAGGAACCAGAACACACTGTTCATGACGTCAGTGAAAAAAAAATATAAATGTTTTTAAAGGGTACGACTAGATCGAGAGAAAAGCGCCAAAGCTAGGCGGAGAGCCCTATCTGGCTGCATCAGAATGCGTTTAAAGGTATTGGGTTAACCATACTGAATAAATGATAATACTTTCGTTATGGTCTACTCTACAACAAGAAGTGCTGTTACCAACTAATCGGCGATTTCCAATGGGAGAGGGCCTCCCTTGAAAGCATTGGCCAAGCCAATAGGTCTCGTCTTTGGGAATTGAACAGGATGGGTAAAGCCCAGCCCATACTGCTTATGCTGGTTAGCACCTCCTTTCACCCCATTAATTTGATACCTTTGATGCATGTTGATATTCAAAACATAAGTACCGCAAGGAAAATCGAGGGACAGTTGTATTCTTTGCCAGTACCTAGTCTGCATGCAACCAAGTCAATATAATTGCTTTTCACTTTAGTTCTTTTATGGAGGAAAAACCTTGAAGTCACCAGCATGCCCCCTGCGGGTCATCTCAGGGACTGGGGCTTTTTACACTCCTCGTGGGGGTATGTTTAAACTCAGATACATGGCCCTTTCTGGCTATAAAGCTGGAACGAGTGCTGGCACGTGCTACACAACAACTTTGCTAAGCGAAGATAAACGCGAAATGACGTCAGTGAGGCGTGACAGTCGATATAACGTCACTTACCCTAGAAGTGAGTGAGTGAGTGAGTGAGTGTGTGTGTGTGTGTGTCTCCCCAGAATCGGGGCACGAGACCTAAAAACTAAGGAATTAAAAACGAAAGTTCTTTTGCAACAGGCTTATCCCCCTCGTCCTGCTCAGCGCCAGTTTCAGCCGCATCCCCAATTCCAGAAGCTGTTACAAAAACCTGAGCCCTTTGTTCCCCGGCCCCCACTGGGTCCAAATAAATGCGCTTATTGTAAGGAGGAAGGTCACTTCAAGAATAGTTGCCCAGTTTTGTTGCAGCATGCTGGTGGTATACCTGGGCCGCGAGGCCGAGGTGGCTACCAGTCAACACCCAGGGGTATGGGGCGAGGTAGATCATCTCAAGACCAGCGTTCCTTTCCCCTTCAAAACTCCATGAATTATTTTGATCAGCAGAATGCTCAGTCTGCCCATTATTACAATGATGATTATTATACAGAGGATGAGAGTCAAGGTTTTCATACTAGCTAGGAGAGCCATAGACAAAGTGAGAGAGTCATATCAGTTCCAGTGGACCAAAATGGACCTTATATTGAAGTCATTGCACTAGGTGTTTGAGAGCAGTTTCTATTGGACACTGGTGCACCCTGGGGCACCTTTGTCTGGCTTAACAAATATTTCTGTAGGATTTTCCTGCGCCCCAGTTCATAACCCAGTTTCTCGTCCTCTGCCCATCTCAAGAGGTCCTTATGATTTGAAGGCTCTGCTTATTTTAACAACTGGTTGTGGTGAACAATTGTTAGGTTTGGACTTATTAAAAAGACTGTACGCAACATTGCATTGTTCCCCTTCTGGGGTACACCTCACTTTAGGTAAGAAATTGATTTCCCCAGCGTATTTGTCTAAAGACCAACTCCCCCCTGAATTGCGCTATCTTCCTGCCACCCTCTGGGCTATAGGCCCCAATGATGTAGGTCTCCTGCAGATTCCGCCCTACATCGTCACTCTCAAATCCAATGTTAAGTTACCTTGCATTCCCCAGTATAAGATTTCTAGTGATGGTGAAAGAGCTCTCTTAGCTATTATTTATGATTTGGTTCAGAAAGACGTGGTTGAGGAGACAAGGGGAAATGTATGCAATAGTCCTGTTTTACCTGTTCTTAAACGTACTGACTCTTCTCAGCCACCCGTTTATCGTTTTGTGATTGACCTCCGGGAGGTCAACAAGATTGTTGTACCCCAATTCCCTGTTGTCCCAGATATCACTGCCCTATTGACAATGATACCTGCTTCGGCTGCTTGGTTTTCTGTTATTGACCTCAAGAATGCTTTCTTCAGTATTTCCATTGCTGAGGAAAGTAGGGATATTTTCGGCTTTTCTTTAGGAGGCCGAAGCTTCCGGTTCAAGCGTGCTCCTCAAGGCTATTGTGAGAGTCCCTCCATTTATAGTCAAGCTTTGAAAACTCAGCTCGATGCTTTCACTTTGCCCCCAGGTGCCACCCTTATTCAATACGTAGATGATCTGTTGGTTGCTGCTGATTCTGAGGACATTTGTAAAGTGGTTACTATTTCACTGTTACGTCTCTTGTCTGACCTTCATCACAAGGTTTCACCCTCTAAATTGCAATATTGTCGCCAAGAGGTTACCTATTTAGGTCATCTCTTGTCGAAGGAGGGACGGCGATTGATCCCAGAACGTATCCAAGCAATTGCTCAAATGCCTGTACCATGTACACAAAGGGAGGTGCGTGCCTTTTTGGGCATTACCTCTTATTGTAGGCAGTGGATTCCAAATTTTTCTTTGCTAGCGAAACCTCTGTTGGCACTCACTCTCAAAGATACACCCCAACCTCTCCCTTGGACTGCGGAATGTCAGAAAAGTTTCACTGACTTACGTACTTCTTTATGCTCTGCTCCTGTGTTAGGTACTCCTGATTACAGTAAGCCTTTCACACTCTACGTTCACGAGAGAGAAGGTTGCGTATTGTCAGTTTTAACGCAACAATTTGTAGACAAGCAGCGCCCATGTGCCTATTTTTCGGCCACATTAGACCCAGTGGCCAAGGCGTTACCTAGTTGTCTGAAAGTTGCAGCAGCAGTTTCCATTCGCCAGTCTGCTGGATTGGTATTGGATAATACTCTTATTGTCATGGTACCACATGCAGTAGATACCCTCCTAAATAGAACAAAGACTCAGCACCTTACGAGTGCCCGCTTGTCAGGGTACGAGCTGACGCTCTTGGCCAGCCACGTACATATCAAACGATGCAATACCCTAAACCCAGCCACGCTGTTACCGATCCCAGTAGAAACAGGTACTCAGGAACAGCATGATTGTTTCCTCCGTACAGAGGAGGAGACAAAAGGTAGAGTCGATCTAAAGGACACTCCAAACCTGGACCCGGATGGGATCCTATGGGTGGATGGTTCCTGTTTCAAGCTCCCAAATGGTGAGACGACTTTGGCCTATGCAGTCACTACTTTGTACACAATTGTGGAAACAGCACGAATTAGGCACAATTCAGCCCAGGCAGCTGAATTGATAGCTCTGACTAGAGCTTGTGTATTGGCTGAAGGAAAAAGAGTGAATGTGTACACTGATAGCCAGTATGCATTTGGAGTGGCCCACAGTTTTGGCCGTCTTGGAAGGAAAGAGGGTTTTTCACCTCCCACGGCACTAAGATACAGCACGGCCAGTTGGTAAATGACCTTCTCGAATCACTTACCTTGCCCACTCAGATAGCAATTGTTAAATGTAGTGCGCATAAGAGGATTACTGATGATGTGGGTCGAGGAAATGCTTTTGCGGATCAGATAGCGAAAGAGACAGCCAGAGACGTTACAAGCCGCATGTATGTTGCGGGCCCTGCTAGATGGGTCAGACAAGGAGGGATGTGTGAGGACACAATAGAAAGTGTAAAAATGATCCAGGGAGAGGCTACAGAGAAAGAACTGAGTAAGTGGAGAGAGGGTACAGGAATGTTGGCCGCGACAGGGTGTTGGACAGAATTGTTGGAACATCAGCGCTGGCTGTTACCAGACGTCTATGTCCTTCCAGTAGTTACCATGGCACATGGTCCAGCCCACATTAGTGCTAAAGGGATATGCAAACTTCTGGCCCCTGTATGGCAGAATGTGGGGATCCCTAAATGCGCAGATAAAATGGTTAAGCACTGTATTGTCTGCTTGATGCCCAATCCAGGGAAGGGAACACCAACCCCAGCAGGCCATTTTGCTCCCCCAACGTATCCTTTTGAGGTGTTGCAAATAGACTATATTCACATGGAACGATGTAATGGTCTGAAGTATGTCCTTGTGGTGGTGTGTGCCTTTTCTAGATGGATAGAGGCCTACCCCCTAAAGGATAATACTGCTCTGTCTACGGCTAAAGTCCTTTTGAAGGAGTTTTTCCCGAGGTTTGGTTTACCTCGAATTGTTTGGAGTGACAACGGAAGTGAATTTGTGGGTCAGATAATGCAGAAAGTGTGTGCAGGTCTTGGTATCAGACTGAAATTTCATGCGGCAAACCCCCCTCAGTCAGCAGATTTGGTGGAATGTTATAATGGTACTCTTAAGCTCAAGCTCGCGAAGATACAGGCCAGCACGGGTCTTGCCTGGCCCGATGCTTTACCCTTGGCTCTTTTGTCTACTCGAACAACTGTTCATTCCCGTATGGGACTCAGTCCCTACGAGGTTGTGTTTGGACGCCCAGCAAATGTCTGGGGAGTCCCAAGGCCAAAGAAGTATTCCGAGATAGAGCATCAATTGTTGATTGATAATTTGCATGACCTCACCACTAAATTGCGTGTCCTTCATCAACAGGTACAAGACGCTTTGCCTCAGGCTTCCACTGATCCTGGCCATACCATATAACCCGGTGATTGGGTTTGCATCAAGAATTTCCAGAGATCAAAGAATTTGGAACCTCGCTGGAGAGAGCCTCGTCAAGTATTGTTGACAACACGCACAGCTGTGAAGGTGGTCGGAAAGAAAAATTGGATCCACGGTGTGCATTGTAATAAGGTACCCTTGCCTGTGCCTTATGACCAGTGGGTCCGTGAAGGTATTGGCGATTTTGAAGGTGAAAGGGTCCCCCGATTCGTACCTTTTAGCAATGCACGCCTAGATTGGACTCGATCTGAGAAAGAGGAGGATGACGTTTTACAGGAAGCTGTACCACCACATCTCGGGTTGAACACAACCAATCCAGAGACACTTTTTAAGGACCAGACTGTGCCAAATAAGACGAGATACAATTTGAGGCCTAGAGTGGCTAGAGACAATTGAGAATTTTTTTCTTTTGATTGCACTTTTCAGTGCAGGGTCATGGTAAGGGTCTTAGTTTGTGACCCGAGTAGTGGCAATAGGCCTTCGGGACTTGCATTGTCATAGGACGGCTGATAATCACAGCTGAGTGAAGAAGGAAGACTGCCACGAGCAACATTTAGAGGATGGATTTTGCTATACTAAAGAGAAATGATAAGAAGGATAAAATGAAGAAGAAATATTTCGAATTATTGCATAATAGATGTGGTATAACATTGTTTATTTTAATCTTTTTATGTATTATATTAGTTTGTGTGGGTTGGGTTACTTATACTATGCAGCAGACACCTACACCTACCTCCCATCCCGTGCCTTTTCGCACCACTGCCTCCCCGCACCAGTTACATACATTACCAGAACATGAGCAAAGTAGGAGAATGGAATATTTTAATAATTCATTCATTCAATTGTTGCACCAACATCAATTGGTAGTCAACACCACCGATTGTTGCGTTTGTGGACTCTTGCCCCATACTACGGATAAAGGGATGCCATATTTAGTTTTACCTTTTTCCCTGAAGGGGTCCACTTGGGCTTATACATCTATGTTCTTTAATGCTTACGAGAACCAACCCCGGCACCCTGTTGGTCCATATGGGGGTGGGGTTGACGTTAGTCATGACCCTCTGGTGAAGGGAATATCGGCTATGTCTAAATATTACAGTAAAATTAATGAGTTCCCCGCCGACGAACGACGGGCATACATTGGCTGGAACGTGACCCGTTATGTTACTAGCCTTACAGATAGGGCCAGGCGAAAAAGATCCCCGCCCATATGGACTGTACCCCACCTAGGCCACCTGTGTCTCCAAGGAAATGGTCAGAATGCTAAGGCCCAATTGGGAAAGAGCTCTTGTGCACATACATATACCTATGCATCCCAGACTTCTCCACCGTTAGTGGCATCTCAGGGAACATATTTCGTTTGCCATGACAGGGCCTATACATGGTTACCAACTAATTTCTCAGGGTCATGTTACGTGGCTTTTCTCCTCCCTCCGACATATACCGCCCCTTCAGGACATCACAGAAATAGGTACAGTAGAGGCGCCATTGATTCAGATGATACAGCAGGACAAGAGGGAGGCGACTTTTTCAAAGGATTCCTCCCATTCTGGGGCCCTATGGCCAATAGCAGAAACATAAGGCACCTCATTCGAGTTGTTGAGGCAACGATAGATGAAACTGTAGGGGCACTGAGCAACCTCATAGCCGAGCCTCAGGCGGACCGCCTTATGACATTACAGAACAGAATGGTTTTAGATATCATTGTTGCGGACCGTGGTGGGGTATGTAAATTGATTGGATCCAGCTGTTGCATTTACATACCTGACAACGCCCCTACAGTATACCAGGCCATCTCTAAATTGCACCTGATCACTGAGTCCATTCACCAGGACGAAGGAAACTGGTCTTTGACAGGATGGTTCTGGGGATTATTGTCCACATGGTGATGGAAGGTACTGACTTTCATTGGAGTGACTTTGGCTATTATCTTTTCATGTTGCCTCTGTCTACAATGTGGTCCCGCTATCTGCGGCCTTTGTGCCACCCTGTGTGTCCCAAGACCTGTCTCACAGAAAGCAGAAAATATGAAATGATGTTGCAGTAACAGCTTGACGACCTCATGGCTATTAACATTGACTCAGATTAACGTGAGTCTGTGTTTTGCCTGCGTAATGGCAAAAGGAGGGTCTGAAGTAATTCAGTTTCGACTCCATTTTGCATTCGGTCACCATTTCGTGTTGCCCTCACTCAGGCAGCTTGGCAAACCAAGTGTTTTTGCCCTTTGTACTGCTATGTGTCAAATAACCCCCCCCCCTTCCTTGTTGTGAAGCCAATTCCAGGAACTAGCCAAACTAACTAATCCTTGTCTAGACTGACTAATCCTTGTCCCAACTATCAATTGGCCTTCAATATTCTTTCCTTGCCCTATCTTATCTGTTGGCCTTCGGTATTCTTTCCCTGCATTATCCTATTTCTCAAGTTGTCCTTTGAAGTACACAAACACGTCCTGCCATTACTGATTGACCTATAGGTGCTGTCATTGATTGACTTATGGGGTTGGGCAAGAACACGACTCAAGGGAGACGTACTGGTCACATGGTGTCTTGTTTTGAATGTTTTCCTAGTGGCTAATATTTGGTGCATGGGGAGTATTTTTCTGTGGGTGTATATGGTTATAAAAGACTGTGAGCCACGAAGTGAAGGGGCAGTCTCCTGAGAACCTACTATTGGTGTACTTCTGGGACAACTGTGCATAGCTGCAGCTAATAAATTTGGTTTTCTACGTTAACAGAGTATTCCGTGTCTCTGTACAACAAGGCAGGTGAACTCGGAGATTTCAGGCGTGCCCTGCGCCGCCAGGCCCTTCTAGGCCCGGTTCTTCACAACACCGGACGAACAACCGCATGCTACCGAGCCACCCCGAAGCGAACCCATGGACCCTTCACCTGTCAAGCCTGCAAATACACATGCCTCCGAACCTGCAGACCACCCACCGGACCTCGCAACAACAACAACCACCTCAAGTGCATCCTCCTCAACACACGCTCCGTCCACAAGCATGCCGTCGAACTGTGGGACCTCCTGGAGACAACAGCACCAGACGTCGCCTTCCTCACGGAAACCTGGATGAACGCTTCCTCGGCCCCAGACATCGCCATAGCCATCCCGGACGGCTACAAGATCATCCGGAAAGACCGCGTCAACCAAACCGGAGGAGGAATCGCCATCGTCTACAGGAACACTAGCAACATCACGACCATCACCGAAGACACACTCTCCGCCACCGAACACCTACACTTCCAGATTCACACTGACCCCAAGACCACCCATAGAGGAACGCTCATCTACAGACCCCCGGGCCCACGCACACAATTCAGCTAAACCATCACCGACTTCATCAGCCCGCACGCCCTAGCCTCACCAGAATACATCCTTCTCGGGGACCTGCACTTCCACCTGGAGAAAAACAGCAACAACAACACCACCACCCTGCTCGACAACCTCGGACTCAAGCAACTGGTGAGCACCCCCACCCACATCGCTGGCCACACACTCGACCCCATCTTCTCCGCCAGCAACCACGTCTCCTTCAGCCACTCCTCCGGACTACACTGGACCGACCACAGATGCATCCACTTCACCTTCAAAAAGAATACTTCCCACCATCGCACGCAGCAAATCCCCCGCAGATGCTACAGCAAAAACACCACAGACCAGCTCCTCTCATCGCTGAGCCAGAACCCACCAGCCAACTCCGCTGACACCAACAACGCAGCCCACAACCTCACACAGTGGATCTCCAACTGTGCCGACAACCTCGCACTACTAAAGAACCCCCAGGCGTGACCAGCAACAGGAAAACCTCATGGTTCACAGACGCCCTCAAAGAATCAAAGAAATCCTGCCGAACCCTCGAAAAAACCTGGCGCCACGAACGAACTACAGAAAACAGGACAGCCCTCAAGATCGCCACCCGCGAACACCACTAGCTGATCTGCACCACCAAAAGGACAGCATTCAAAGAGAGACTAGACAACAACACCCACAACAGCAAGGAACTCTTCAACATCTTCAAAGAACTCTCCAACCCCAGTGCCAGCAACAACGACATCACACCATCACAAGAACTCTGCAACTCCCTCGCCACGTTCCTCCACCAAAAGATCGCAGATATACACAACAGCTTCGGACCCCAGACTCCGCCTCCAGTCACCGAACCAGCGACCCCCACCACCACCACCAGCGCCTGGACCCCCATCAGCTCTGAAGACACCACCAACATCATGAACTCCATCCACTCCGGCTCCCCCTCGGACCCTTGCCCCCATCACATCTTCAACAAAGCCGACACCATCATCGCACCCCATCTCCGGAACATCATAAACAGCTCATTCACATCAGCCACCTTCCCCGAGAGCTAGAAGCACGCAGAAATCACAGCCCTTCTGAAGAAACCCACCGCGGACCCCAAACACCTGAAGAACTTCCGCCCCATCTCGCTTTTTCCCTTCCCGGACAAAGTCATCGAGAAAACCGTCAATAAACAGCTGACTGCTTTCCTCGAGGCAAAGAACAACTCACTCGACCCATCCCAGTCCCGATTTCGAGCCAACCACTGCACCAAAACCGCCCTCATCGCAGTCACCGACGACATCAGGACCCTGATGTACAACAGAGAAACAACCGCTCTCATCCTCCTGAACCTCTCGGCAGCCTTCGATACCGTATGCCATCACACCCTAATAACCCGCTTCTTCACCACTGGGATCCAAGGAAAGGCCCTGGACTGGATCACCTCGTTCCTCTCCAACGGAACCAGAGAGCCCGCCTCCCTCCCTTCCGCTCAGAAGCCACCGAGATCATCTGCGGCGTACCCCATGGATCCTCGCTCAGCCCAACCCTCTTCAATATCTGCATGAGCCCCCTCACCGCCATCGCACGCAAACACAACATCAACATCATCTCCTACGCCGACGACACCCAGCTGATACTCTCCCTCACCAAAGACCCAGCCACCGCCAAAACCAACCTACAGGAAGGAATGAAAGACGTCGCAGAATGGATGAAGCTCAGCCTCCTGAAGCTGAACTCAGACAAGATGGAGGTCCTCATCCTCGGACAATCCCCTTCCGCCTGGGACGAATCCTGGTGGCCCACGGCGCTGGGCACCGCACCAACACCCTCGGATCACGCACGCAACCTGGGATTCATCCTGGACTCGTCACTCACGATGACCAAGCAAGTCAACGCCGTCTCGTCATCATGCTTCAACACCCTACGCATGCTCCGAAAGATCTTCTGGTGGATCCCCACCAAAACCAGAAAGACGGTCACCCAGGCCCTCGTCACTAGCCGACTGGACTACAGAAACGCCCTACACGCAGGAACCTCCGCCAAACTTCAGAAACGACTACACGCCCACCCGCCAGCTACGGTCCACCAGCATCGCCCTCGCAGCCGTACCACGCATCCGAAGAGCCACCGCCGGAGGAATATCCTTCTCTTACCTGGCTGCCAAGACTTGGAACTCCCTCCCCATCCACCTTCGGCTGACCCAGGACCATCTCGCCTTCAGGAAACAACTCAAGACCTGGCTGTTCGAGCAGTAGCATACCCCTCCCCCCAAGCGCCTTGAGACCCTCCCGGGTGAGTAGTGCGCTATACAAATGGCATGATTGATTGATTGATTGATTGACTACAACGCATACAGAACGCCTCCGCACGACTCATCCTTGACATCCCTCGCCACAGCCACATATCCGCCCACCTGAGAAACCTGCACTGGCTCCCTGTCAACAAGAGGATCACATTCAGGCTCCTCACCCACGCACACAAAGCACTCTACGACATGGGCCCCGAATACCTCAACAGCCGCCTCTCGTTCTACACTCCCACCCGCCAGCTCCGCTCCGCCAGCCTCGCCCTCGCCACCGTCCCACGGATTCGCGGAACCACCACCGGAGGAAGGTCGTTCTCCTACCTGGCGGCCAAAGCATGGAACTCCCTCCCCGCACACCTACGAACGACCCAGGACCATCTTTCCTTCAGGAAACACCTCAAGACCTGGCTTTTCGAGCAGTAGTAGCACCCGCCACCCCCCCACTCCACCCCCTTCAGCGCCTTGAGACCCTCCTGGGTGAGTAGCACGCTCTATAAATGGGTTTGATTGATTGATTGATTGACTTCATAAAACTGACCTTCATCCAGTGCTCTAACATTTATAAGGTCCTAATATAAGGCGAGACCTATTGGCTATGCCAATGCTTGTTTATAATAGCAATAAAAAATATAAATAAGCAAGAGTATAATTCCCAAAATCCAAAGGAAAAACTGGACTGGAACAGCAGGTCACGTATGGACCTGGAAAACTCGGCAAGGCCGTTAAGGTGGTCATCACGCACAACACACAAACCTTTACTGGATCAAAACACCTCCAACCACACACCTTACAGTGTCGCGTGCTACCCATGAAGGCAAGCGCTTATGCACTCCACATTAAAGTAATACGCACTAAACAAATGTTGCAATAATATACATGAAACACATCAACTCCTCAACACTCGTAAACGCAAATCGGCCATGATGGGTGTAGCAAACCCACGAACGTTCTATACGAGGGTAAGGAAGAACATTACTTTATACGTAATACATTGAAAAGCTGTATCATCACCAATATGTAACTCGCATTATAGGGTTTCGCGTTTAAAGAATGCGTGGCGAAGTCCCCAAAATTTTCTATTTAAGTATCCAATTTTGAATTTCTACAAAGCTCACCCCGCAAGGCCTCTGCTGCCTCTTGGCCGAGGTGAGCCGAGCACACAGCCAGACAGAGACCCGTGTTGTCCCCCTCTGAATCTGTGCCATCGTTACACCCGGCTCAGGTGTACTGATCTTTGCTGATCTCCTATCAGCTGGTTGATGGTTCGGTATTTGATTATTCTGTGCTGACTTTACGTAAGCTTGCGAGGGGGTGTGACTTTGTTTCTGGAAACACTATTAGGACTCGGTACGCGATTGGAATAGACTGGAGCTTCCAGATTACGTTGTGATGTCAGAGCATCGCGGGACTACATTTGCGTGATGACGTATGACGCTCTCCCTTTTCTCGGTCTCCTGCGAGGTGAGGAGACGTTTAGCCCGGTTCCCGTTTTGTAATCCACTGCAATCCGTTAAATTTTAGCACTTTCTGACCCCCTAGGAACATCTGGGCTGATGGGCTAAGTGGTTATAGCTCTCGGTTGAAATTGTTGCCGGATTTCTTAGTATATATGTTTAATTCTAAACAGGCAGAGATCGATTGAGAACTTTCTTTCCGTTTGGCCTCTCACTTATTTAATTCTGGCCTGTTATGCCTTCCTTTGTGCGTTATAATGTTCGTTGTACAGTGGTTGTTTTTCCGTTTTCTCAAATGCCCTCTCCCTACAAGCAGTGACACACGAGAACGCGGGTTGTCTAAGCCTAAACTTCCCAATTTGCTGTTTTTTTAGCTGTACTATTTACTCATGTAATGTACATTCTCTACAAATGGGCCGATGTTTTCTTTTTAACTGTGAACGTTGTATAACTGGATAACAACGTTCACGTACAATATCTGCCGACATCTCTTTACTCAAACACTCGAGCACTCGCCAGTAGGTGTAACAATTTGGAGAGAGCGATTATTGTATAAATCAATAGTTACATACTATGTAAAATGTCTGCCTTGTTTTCTGATGGTATGGTTGAGCTTGGCAGTTGCTGACGTTTGATTTCTTTGTATTTATAGCCCATTAGATATCTGTGGCTACCTTGTTCGTTGACACGTCACATTTGTGGGCCAATATCCTGAAGACCGCTTTTAGCTAATATGACCATTCGCCAAGCAGTAGTAATATGTAGTGTCTAGCAAATTAATTCATAGCCGTTGCTTTGTCTGAAGTCTGTAAATCGTTGGTTGTGCGAGATGGAGATGCGCTCTGTTGTGATGACTTTCGTCTTCTGGTTAGGCTTGATGCGTCCGAAAAAGGTGAGATGGACTCCGAAGTTCTACGCTTCTTTTAGGGTAGAAATAAAAGGTTGCAGCTGGTATTGGTTGTAATAGTTCAATGTTGCGCTTGAAGACCCAAAGTATGATGTGCTCCATTGGGTTTCGCTTCTATCTGCGTATAGGTTGTTAAATGTGGGAGGGTTTATGGTCACACGTAAACCTGTTGTAATGTGGTTGTTTAGATGCTTGTCCGGGGATCGTTGCCCATGAACTCCGGAAACTTTCTAAATTAACTGTATATTAAAATTTTTGTGTATTTGTTTATTTTGCCATTTTAAACATGAATTTGTGTATTTTAAATGAAGCTTTTATGATGATTTTTATCGAAATAAAGCCTTCTTGACCTGACCATAGATGATCAAACTAGTGGTAACAGTAAACATGCAAGGTGACCGCCCCATTTGTATGTCTGGTTTAGCTGCATTTGTCATCTAAACTGTGATTAACAGTTTTAAAAAGTACTATTGAAAGGAGTTTTGTCTCCTCCCATAATTAAATGCTTGTCTGAAGTACAGCTTTTAATTATGCTGAACATACTTGTTGGTTTGTGGAAAAATTCGGTACCCAATACAGCAGAACTTGGTTATGGTCAATTATCAAGGCAAAGGGTCTGGTCTGTTTGTTATGATGACCGCTGTAGGCTTGACATTTATTAATAAAAGCATTGAATCCAATGTAAATTTAAGGGGGTGTATGCTTTTAAAGGTTGAAAGCTTATATTTTGTTATTCCGGTCACTGATATATGTGGAAGGTCAGGGCTTTTTGGTGTTAATCCTTGTGACAAACCGTGGCAATGAATATCTGTGGAGAGATGGTATTTTGTATTGATAACTAATATGTACATTTGTTGTTTTTATTAATATTCCTGATAGGTGCCTTGTCTCGTGAGCTTGTGCAGAATATAGTAAGCTTGCGTTGGTTATGTACACAAACCAATGGTGAAGACTATGGACTGATTTGGAAAGCTATGTCTGTCATAGGCAAGGTTTATTATGGAAAGTTGTGGCAGTGGCTTTAGCCTTTTTATTGTGAAACACTTGTTTAAGCCAATAGGCCTTCCACCACAGATTATCGTACCGATACAAGTTGTAGACATGCATTTTTTGTTTTTTGCTTTAATTTCGCAGTGTCTAATACAGGCAGGGTATTCGGTGTTGGTCGCCCTATGACAAACCGTGGGTGGGGAGAGTAGATTTTCATTGTGATCTTGCTACACAATTTTGAGAGAAAATATACAAATATCAACTGTTGCATATGTTTTTTTTATAACTAAATGCATTTAAGTTGCTACTTAACCATCACATCAGTAGGCATGTTATGGCATTAAATCAGGGATATATGCTGTAGGCCTTATTGGCTCACTGGGTAAACCATGTCCATTCATAGGTTACATTTGTTTATTATGAATAGTTGCAACAAGGCAGTAGGCCTGACTTATTGTGAAAAGCATGCATTAGACAGTTGGCTTTAAGGAATGGATTGATGGATTACTACTGAAAGTCAGAATACTGTAGCAGACAAGGGATACAAGATTTGCACTGTAATAATTATTGTTGGACTCTTAAGAACATCTGACTGGTTAAGTTGTCCACCAGGACCGACATGCACTTCAGTTCTACCAATGGTCCCCCAAATGGCTGCCATTTACACTTTATCTATGAAACCATACAACATTGACTTTCCATTTGGGTAAATGCGTTTGAGTGCACATGAATCTGTGTGGAAATTAATGCACTACGTTACTATGGCTGATGTGCCAGTCAATTAATTTTCCTTTTTTTAAAAATAGGCCCCCTTCGATTAGTTTTGATTAATTTTTGTTGGGGGGGGGGTGCATACATGTTCCCTGTCAGTGGTAATGTGATGCTTGCTGCGCCATTTCATCTGCTGCTGTTCGAGGCCATGGCCTCTAAAAACCTTACAACTATCATGGAATAGTATTGGCCATGCAAATGCTGGAACTTTAAAACAGTGAAACTATTTGCAATACTGTTGTAAGATGGGCACCTGCTGCTTTGACTTTTATTTTGTTATTGCAAGCATGCCTGCCATACTTTGGGACCCTAAACAATCGGTGATCAAAGGGCAGTTTTATTTATAAGCTAGGCTTATTGGCTTTTCAGTGCTCGTTCAAGCGTTAAGGGGCAACATGTTTAAATATTCCTCAGGAGTTGAAAGGTGATTTTCATCCCTATAAAATGTTTGCTGACCGTGAATGTCATATTTTGACCAATTGTACAACAGAAGTCTTGCAGGCGACTTTATGTAAAAGTTTTGCTTTCAATCCATTGTTGGTTTTTGAAACAGTCTCCATTTGGCCAGTATCAGGTTTTTATGACCACCATGGATATCTTTGTAAAATGGTACTGCCAAGGGTATTTAGTGGTGTTTACATACATTTTTTTCATTTTCAGAATGAAGACCATTCTCAACAACCAGACTGTGGACATCCCCGACAAGGGTAATTTATTAAATGTTACTTTTTTTTGAGGGGGTTGGGTTGTTCTGGGTAAGAGTTTATTTTTTGTAATCTGACCTTCTTTTTTTTTTTTTTTTTTTTTTTTTTTTTTTTTTTTTTTTTTTTTTTTTTTTTTTCTTCCTCTCAGTGGATATCACCTTGAAAGGGCGCACTGTTATTGTGAAGGGCCCCCGGGGAAGTCTTCGCCGGGACTTCAACCATATTAATGTTGAGCTCTGTCTCATGGGCAAGAAGCATAGAAAGGTGAGTTACATGACTTATTTCCAAGTGATATGAATGGGTGTGTGATTGGTCTTCAGATAATCTAGGTAAAAGGTCAGCACAAGAGCAGTTATGTAGTGCAAGGTAGGACACATGTAGGTAAATGGTTGTGTAACTAACTAGGCCTACATTAGGCCTCATAAAACCATTCAGCGCTCTTCTGAGTGCTACATTTTTATACAGCAAGAACCTACTCAAAGGTATTGGAGCGCTTTACATGAGCACCTTTCTTTTTTCCTTTAGTTCTTTTGCCCTCTTTCTCATCTGCCGGACTGCTCCCACATACAAACCTGTTATTTCCCAACTTTTGCAGCTACTGCTAAAGTATCATTGTCTTAATTTCAGTCTCTGCTCGTGACGCGCATGCCACTTAATCACAAAAAATAGATTCCAAAGACATTAATGTATATGTAGGTCAAACAAAGACAGCAGCCAGTTGTTCAGATCTGTATTAGTAATGTGTTTCTGCCCTCCGTAGCCGAATATATCGGTCACCACATTAGTTTTCATGGGATGGTGCTAGGAAGCTGTCCTGTCCTGCACGTGTCAGTCAAACACTCTTTATGGAGACAGCCTATTTTCCCATAGATTTCAACAATTTAGTTACCATGAGATCAAATGTCCTTGTACAGACAGGGCAAGGAATACCCATGTGTGGGTTAAGAGGACTTGAGCCTTGAAGAGAAGTGAGCCTTAACTTGAGACAAGACAGCTTTCAGTCAGGCGCAATCTCTACTCTTTTCCTCACTCCCGTTGTTTTTAGTTCTGACATATGACTGCTCATGCAAGAAATATTCAATACAAGGAGCTTGCTGCCCATCCTTTTCTTAACATTCGTTGGCTTAATTGTCACTCTTACTGCTGCTTTCTGATTAGCCAGTGCATACTGGCATCACTTCAGCTAGAGCTTGGGCCAAGTACTGATTTCTACAGCTTGATTGCTGGTCTGCTGATCGTTGTCCATCTGCTCATCTCACTGTAACTGAGGAACTACTTCTATTTATTAACCTCTTAACATTTGTAGCTGTTTTACATGGTGCATGCACTTCAAACAAGCCCTTTTGAAATGTTCGTGACAACAGATAATCTCCTTTCAAATATTTTCATTGCGGCATGGGCGCAATTGCTTTTTTAGTATTAAGATTTTTTTTTTTGCCAAATGTCATTTTTTTAGGGCTCGCGAAGAGCCCTATTGTAGAGGTTTTAAAAATGGACCTGTAAATTGCACACGCTCGTGCATGCGTTTTTTTACTTTCCTGTCTGCCATTGGCCTTCGTGTGTTTTTGTTTTAAAGCAAGCATACCATAGGTCAGAGGTGGGCGCATAGCTCCGCCCTTGGCCTATTGTCTGTTACGCGCATTTCCTGATATATTGCTTTCAATTATAGTGGCCAGACACGGACTGCGATAATTGAAAGCATATGTCAGGAAAGGCGCGCGCACCACTCGCAAGGCATTAAGAGTATAAAATCCATGGCTCTTTTCTGTCCCTCCGCCGGGGTCAAAGTTCTCCTTTCGTATTTGCTTTGGCTGCCTCTTCTCAGGCTCAGCTCCTTTTCCCTTTCAGGACAACAATGCCCCCACTCCCCCCATACTAATTTATCCGTGTGGACTCGAGGCAATTATTTCGTGATACATCGCAGCCTTTTCTTTGGCGATCAGGGAACTATCTGTCAGATTTAGGGTCCCTGGTACTAAGGTGTTCCCGGGGGCGCTGAGAGGGGCTGTTGATTCCCACTGGGAGCCGAGACCTCGCGTGTGAACTGGACAAAAACACTGAGATTCGAAGTAGTTAACACTTCCCCGTTAACAGAAGGCATAGCGTGCATTTGAACTTCAGCAGAGGGCTGGGCGGGGGTTCATGAGACCCCCGATGCTGCCCACTGGTTTGGCCCCTGCCTCTACTGGGGTCTCTGCTTGTCACAGCTTGTGACCTCTAACGCCAGTTATATTAAGGAAAGGCGCCCTTTGGTGCAAAATGTGTTATTTATCATGTATGCGTTTGTGTGTGTGTGTGTGTATGGGAAAAGGGAGGGGGTCAGGGGCGCTGCACCTCCAAACTTTACCTTCTGTTCTTTCCTCCCACCACCAGTTCCATATTTTTCCTTGCAGGATCACCTATTAGTGCCTGCTAACTTTTGTAACCGTACAAAGTGGCTTCTGAAGAGGTATAGATAACATCAGCAACAAATGCATGCTGGAGGGTCGCACCTTTATAAAAACACTCCCTGCTGACTTTGACAGTTTTAGAGCTATCACCTAGAGGTGAATAGACTCCGGATGCTGTCACACGGTCCCTTGGGAAATGGCTGTTTTTGAAACCTCAAAATTCAACGATTACGTTAAAGGCCAGTAATCGAGATATCTGAACATATATTATCATAAATAACATGCCCACAAAATAAAATCTGGAAGAGGGGCACTAATGTTAGTTGACCACTCATTCCAATATTCAGTGTAACCAGAACACAATAAGTATTAAACAGTGTGGAATTTATTGTGTTTTAGTTCTCCATCCTGCTATATATTTACCTTTACATAATGTTCACTATCATGATGGGCAAGTAGTGGGCCACTGTAAATTATACGTTTGTTTAATATGTCGGCAGAACAGCACTACATATCGGAAATGTGAGTACCACACAATATACAGAATATGCACTTTCCACGAAGCAGCAACACATGCTTTTATGTAGTGCTCCACAGATGTTAGCTTTGTGGCACTGTGGGAACAGTCGCACTGGTGAATGTTTTCTCAATCTGGAACGATAAGAGGCTAACTTCACCAGCCAGGTTTTGCAACATGTGACACACAATCTCAGACTACTATCTGCAGAAAAGTAACCCACCGGACAGTTGTGTATGCTTGTTTGGTTCAATATTTTAAGGTTTTGTGTGAGAGCAATAATAGAGAAGGGAGAGGCGCCCTGTTATGAAAAGTAAACTCTAGGGTCGGTGAAGAGTGTTCATACACTTTAGTTAGTACGTTTATAATGCGGTCTTTTACTGCAGAGACACGGCTGGGTAAGTTACAAACTGCGCACTTCCAACCCACTTCACAATGTCAATAACATAAAAACGGAGCAATCTGGTATTTTCTGTTTTTGTACCCTCAGTATCGCTTCTCTCCAATGAATCTGTGCACTTGGGATATATAAGTGCATTGGTTTATTATTCTGTGCATTGCTTACTAAGACAGATGTTCAGAAATGTATAGAAAATACTTTTACCCATCAGGCTATTCGTGCAGGTGCATACATTTGCTTATTTAACTATATGTACTAGAATTTAGCTGTGGTGCATTGTGGGAGCATCGTGCATACTCCCTCTTTAGCTATTCTTGAGGGTCTCTTATCTGTAAAAGAGCGGAGGGGAGGCCTGAACTTCAGAAGTTACTATGGCCAGCGGCAGAACACTACTGCCAGAGATCCGCTTCACTCCACAGCAATGTGGCTCATATAAGATGTTCTATGGAAAAGATCTACAATGTAATGCTAGTTCGCATAAGTGTTCACTCTTTAATCTATATATATATATGTGTGTGTATATATATATATATATATATATATATATATATATATCTGTCCTTTATGCATTACTACACCATTCATCCGATCGCCAATAAACTTTGGAAAGTTAAGTACACTCCCGCGAAGGTTTCTGGCTTTTTTTTTAAAATCGATCCCCCAGGGCCCACAATCTTTCGAATACTGATGTGCGCACCAGACGGAAAAACAACAAATCGTGTATCCACAAGCACTCAAATAAATAGAATTAAAACACCATTTATCCGATCGCCAGGAAACTTTGGGAAGTAGTGTACACTCCCGCAAAGGTTTCTGGCATAACATTTTTTTAAATATCGGCCCCCCCAGGGCCCTCATAATCTTTCGAATACTGATGTACGCACCAAACGGAAAAACTAAAAATCGTGTATCCACAAGCACTCGAATAAATAGAATTAAAACTACACTTTGAAATGTTTTCCATATTAAAATGAATACGTTTCAATAAAAATGACAATGTAAATTGAATGTTATCATAACGAGTTTCCTTGAAATTCCTTTCTTCGGAGATTGCAGCCAAGCGCGACTGGTAAGCTAGTATGCTATAATGTGTCCATGGAAAGCAATACAAATTAACACATTTTCCAAATTCAAGTTTTGTACACTCAGGTCTTTCTGTTATAATCTAATAGAAAACATGGACTATGCAAGGACAAACTGACCAGTTGGCAAGTGGTTTTAACAAAGCACGGATTAGTTTGCTCCAGTCCAACTCCCATATATACCATAGACACCAAATTATTTACCGGAGCAAACATAAGGAAAACAAGCATTTGTAATGCAATAGGTCTCGCATTTGTTAAAGTTAGAGCTGTTGGCATTGAAAATGACAACGCCCTTAAACTGTTATAAAAAAACATAAATAAAAGGCATTGTCATTTACAATGCTAATAGCTCAAACTCTCATAAATGCGAGCCCTATTGCATTGCAAATGCTTGTCTTTTTTTGCCCATGGGGTAAATTAACCAAATAAGCATTGGCAAAGGCAATACGTTTTGCCATTGTGGCTATTGACTCTGCCATCTCATTTTGTTCATGCTGCACAGCATGGGCAGTGATTTTAACTATGCTGCATAGCAGCATGGCTAAAAGTATACTTTTAGAAGGACTCTGCATCCAGGGGTGGTATGCTGTTTTTTTTTGGGGGGGGGGGGTTCTGTACACTAGTGATGGCCGCATCATAGTGCTTAAGAGTTTTACCCTCACTGCAGAACATTCCTGCTGCAGTATATCACAGCTGCAAAAATTGCCTATAGCTCTAAATGGCAAGACCATTTGGGTTTAGTCAAGTGCTTAAATAAAAAGAACCAGCATTGGCAGAGTGCATGTCTCTCGCATCAGTCTCCCTAGAGTTCCCTTCCTCAGTTGCTGCAGGACTCCGCCCTACATGCTGCTTCACCCTCTTACACCCCACCCACCCCATGTTTTGCTTCGGCCCACATCCGCCCAATGTCAGTGTTGCTAATCGCCAAGTAATGTATGTGCAGTTTTAGCGCTAATCTGCTGCTTTTACACTTTGTCCTTTTGCCGAAGCCATAAACACAAGGGTATTACAGAAAATAAAGTGGCTTTCAAATCTGATCTGACAGTGTCTGCACTGAAACTTAAAATGCTGTTATACTGCTTAGACTTCCGGTTTAGAAGATTTTAATCACAATTTTTTATTTACAGCTTCGTGTTGACAAATGGTGGGGTAATCGCAAAGAGCTGGCCACAGTGCGCACAATCTGCAGCCATGTGCAAAACATGATTAAGGGTGTCACGTTGGTAAATGCTATTTTAATTTTTTTTTGTGTGGTCTGTTGAAGAAATGTTTGTCAGTGGTTCTGTCTTGTATTAAGCATTGTAAATCATCGAATGGCTAAAATCGTGTTCCTATAGTGGTATGCAGTTGGCTGTTATGTGCATTTGTAAAGCTGGAGGGTATCCTTGGACTGTAGACTGACAGTTGAGTGTTTCTAGGGCTTCTTGCAATCCATATACACGTCAAACGGTTTCCTCCAAACTATACCCTAAACCTTTGAGACCACATGTTTAGCATTTTTTCCCCTTGCTTTGGCTTGAGCTTTCAGTATCCATATTCTGTAATGGTTGCTGTTATGGCTAGTAGAAGAGAATTGGTGAAAGGTATATTTTTCTAGTTATACCAGCATTCATAGGAATGGTCTTCCAGACTAGGTGCTGAATGTGTGCTTGCGATAGAACATCAGAGGGTCTTGATAAGTTTAGTTTACAGTATCCTGTTAATGGTTTGTCTGAAATATGGTTAACTTAGTGTTAGATTTTGTGCCTTGGACTTTTGAAATTCATCAACTCTGCATTTTAGTGACTTGACTACTCATCACACCCTCTGTTGTCACAGATCGGCCCCAGTCACTTCAATCTCCCATCATACTGCTTGTGCAACCTCTAGATTTGTACTCACTTCTAGGGTGTACTGTAAATGCTGCGTTCTTATCCTGTTTTACTGAACAATTTACGTGCTCCAGAATCTGTTTTCTTTTACACAAGTCTTTTTATTTGATTGTGAACAACTTGAACTGTTCATAAGGTAACGTTCTTTAATGCAAACCACTTTCTCATTTGCAGGGCTTCCGTTACAAGATGAGGTCTGTGTACGCTCATTTCCCTATTAACGTAGTAATTCAGGAAACTGGCTCACTTGTAGAAATCCGTAATTTCTTGGGGGAGAAGTACATCCGCAGAGTGCGCATGAGGCAAGGTATGTTGTTTATAATTACGTTTTAGTCCACAGCTTCAATATCCTTTGTTGCCAATTTGTCATCTTCTCTAGGAGCCAGAAATCTCAACGTGTGTATTTTTTTAAAATTTATTTTTACCTTAATCCATATAGCTGCATGTTGTCATATTGGCTCAGTCGCTGGTAGGCTATCAACTTTCCTCCTGTACCTGTTGCATGCTACCTCAACATTGCTAAATGGCAAACTTCTTAAGATCTGCAGTTGGCACCGCCTGAGTGGGGTTGGGATCCTGACATTTCACACTCCCCTTTTCTCCCCCACCACCAATGTTCTAGTGCTGCTTGTCCTTTCTGGGGGTGTTACTACGGGTGCTTTTGAGAGTTTAACCTTTTGTCTAGTGACAAGCACTGTACTAAATTGCGGGATGAGGTACCCACCATTGCTACAGCAAGTAGTTTGTGTAGAAAATGAGTAGTTGTTGCCTGAGTTGGGTGATGTGTTGGGTGTGCACACCTGTTCTAGTTGGAACTTCCTGGTGCCCCCACAATCAACTGTGTCCTGCTTTCCCTCAGTTTTGGTATTGCAGACCCTTCCCTAAAAAGTTGCCCACATCATACCTATCCAACAACACCACTGCACTGAACATTGCGGTCTGTTGCTACAGATTAATATAGTTATTCTGTAGTAAACATGCTCCACGAACATGGCAATCTGCGGTCATTTGTCTTTTCTAGATAGGAGGATGTGTAGTAAACGAGTTCTTCCAACATGGCCACCTGCTGTCATCACACTTTCCTCTATGCTCCTACCTACTAGCCTCCCACAATGCTTGTCTAGTCTGTTGTACCGGGAGGTTCCAGTCTTGACAGTTGAAGGTCTGGTCAGCTGGCGAGTTGCGTTGCTCTGCTGTAATCTAATAAACCTATCGTGAAACTACAAAGAAGTGTCTTGCTGTCTTCACCTACTTATCTACAACACTTTTGGCAACATCCTGTGCTGACCAGACCAGAGGAGCAGACCAAGAAGAACAGCACAGCACGAGCAACCAAGATCCCACTTAACTGCGGCCAGAAACAATATATTAAGCAACTGAACCATTGAAACTCAAACCCAGAAGTAACTAGCTGCAAGTAAACTAAAAGAAAAAGAATTTACAAACTACGAAGAAAAACAAAGGCAGCCGCAATTAACGGAAACCTAACCCAGAAGATAAAAAAGATGGAATCAAATCAGCTTCATTTGTTCCTCATCTGCTGCTAAAGGAACGTAAGAAAAACAAACCAGTAATCTTGTAGAAACATGCCGCAAGGACTTGACAGCCTCTGCCTGCTCAAGAGAAACGCCATGAATCAACTGCTGGTAACATTCATTAGTACACCGCTTCCACGCCCCTGACCTCAGCTGAAATAAAAGGAAAAAAAACAAGAACAAGTAGGAAACCCATCGCCGGTACCTGATCTGTGTCTATTGTGAGAGGATATCCCCGGTTTCCTAGTGATTGACTATCTGTGGTTTTCTGTCAATAGGTTTCTTTGCCTGCCTGCGAGGGAGCTCCGTTTGTCTCCATGCTGATCCGTTCTTTCCTCATGCTTCTTCCCTAATGAAGTCCTAGAACCTCCAGCTGTCTTTGCGGAGTGACAGCGTGTTCCTCTTGTCATGCTGTGCTTCCAGTGTTGAGTGGAAGAGGTTTCTTAAAGTGATAGCGCAACGTAAGTCATCGCGCAACGCTATGAAGCCATTTTTCAGTACTTTTTACTCCCGCACCCAGATATGCAAACGGTGAGGTGGACGTGAGCAGTCTCCACGTTATGCGTGCATATTTTAGAATGCGTGCTGGTTGTGAACATATACATAAGGCTGTGGTGTCATGAATCAAAGGCATTTTCAAAGCGCAACCTGTAACTAGGTCAATGGCTGTTTTTGTGACCAGATTGTTGGCGCTATTGAACAGACCTAGAAATGCCCAACATCGACCGTTTCCTTTCAGCTTAGATACCGGTCAAAAGCCCTAAGTGTTTCTCAACGGTGAAAAATACACGCGGCACATCCAACATCTGTAGACTTCTTCTAGCAAGTGTCTCATGTATTAAAACTGCTGATTTCCACATTCCGGAACGTCTTGCGTGAGGCTCATTGTGAGCTGAAGCTGTGTGTTTGTGCTGTTTGGACAGTTAAAGAGCAATCATTAACGTTGCAGCACACATTTTTCAATTAAAGGACCATTTAAGCAGTGTAAAAGATCACGAGTGACCCAACAATAGAATACGAGTCAGTGTAAAATGTATGACCAGAGTGCCATCTAGTGGATATTTTGGGTATTCATCACAGATCTGGGAGAAGCCAAGAAACATGTCAGAGCAGATAAAAGAAAATAAACTGTATTGTGAAAGCAACAATTCATCAGTATGCCTATGCTGTCTAGAACTAACTGATAATTAAAATTAGTTCATTACTATAGGACAATTCTAGGAGAAAAAAAGAGCGGAATCCTTGGCTAGGAGCTCAAATGTCTCAGAACCTAGAATTGAGACTGTGAACCTAGAGGAGAAAAAGCTTGTCCAAGATCAGAGTGGATCCATAATCTACTGCTGACAAACGTCCAAGAACCAACGGTGGACATAACCTGCAGGAGATAAATGTTCTCTCAGAACCAAGAGGGGTTAAAGGTAAGAACCAACCCTGAACAGCGTCCTACAACTAGCACCTGTCACATTCAGAGAGCCCAAGAGCAGGGTAAAGAGTTCAATTAAGTGAAATTGAGCCCGTTTCAGAAAAACAAGTTGGAGTTGTTGGTCCCAGAACCAGTTGGTGGCAAAGGCCCTGAAATCATTAGGACACACATCTCCCAGTACCAACTGAGGACTAAGGGCCCAAAACTTAAAGAGGACAAAGCAGTGGATGGGGTTCGTCCAAGACGGGACAAAAGTTACCTCAACTAGGAATGGACTATGGTCGGCAAAGAGTGGACAAGGAATGGACTATGGTCGTCCAAGTGGGGACATAGGTCGTCCCAGAACAAAGAATGACAAAGGTAATCCAAGAGGGGACAAAGCTTTCCCACATCTATGAATGGACAATAGTTGTCCAAGAGTGGACAAGTACTGGACAAAGGACGTCCAAAAGAGCACAAAGCCCATGACTGGTGCGGAGACCAGAAGTGGTTCAGAGGACTCAAAACTGAGTAACGTTCCACATCTGGAAGCTAGTCAGTGAGCTCTTAATCTTGTCTGTAAACTAGAAGGGTACAAATGTTCCCAGAACCAAGAAGAAGTTTCTGCAACGGGGTTGCTGTGCCCCAGTACTGAGATAAATATTCCAGTATCAGGAAATGTAAGAAACTCCAGGAAATGTTTTTCTTGAACTAAGGGTCCAAATAACATCAAATTCTGAGGCCCTCAACCAGAGCAAGGGATCTAATACTCGAGAAAGACGTCAAGAACTTGTTAGAGGGATCCAGAACCTCAACTGGAACTTTTAGTTCAATTCTATCTTTATTTTAAATTCATCTTGGAGCGCAAAACAGGCTGAAGAAACTGACCTGTGTCTTTGTGTTTTGCTGGTCAAGGACTGATAGGAGAAAGTGGACTGTCTTTTCCTGTTTTGGTCTGCCTAAGGGGAATAGGTGGTGATACCTATTAGTTGTTTTGGGTTGTGTGTCTCACCTCACATTTCACTCTAAACTCTCTTCGCCCCTTATCGTTAGTTTGCCTTTATCTTTATTTTTCTTTCTATTATAAAGGAGGTGGATGGTGTGTAATACATTTCTAGAAAAGGGTGGAGGATGTATTGTAAACCTATGCTCCCCCAACATGGCCATCTGTGGTCATTTGTCTTTTCTAGATAAAGGAGGAGGATGTGTAGTAAACTAGTTGTTCCAACATGGCCACCTGCTGTCATCACACTTTCCTCTATGCTCCTACCTACTAGTCTCCCACAATGCCTGTCTACATTCTATGTTGCACCGGGAGGTTCCAGACTTGACAGTTGAAGGTCTGGTCAGCTGGCGAGTTGTGTAGCTCTGCTGTAATCTACTAAACCTATCCTGAAATTACAAAGAAGAGTCTTGCTGTCATCTACTTATTTACAACATATTCGTTTGGTTGAAGTGTTAATTTGCAGTAGATATTACCTTGGGATGAGCTTGATGTCATGTATGCGCATCACAATAAATAACCGACCGTACAGATTTTCTCTTGCTAATACTTTCTACATTTAATGCTAAGCCTGTTTTTTTCTGTATTTGACAGGCCACACTTTAACCATCGTCACTTACTTTTTAAACAGTATCCGTGAGACACTTGCAATTTTTCCTCCTAATTTGGGCCTTATACCTGGGGTGTAAGGAGGAACTGAAGATAGCCAAAACCTTTTTTCTTATGAAGTGAAGAAAACATTGAGGGTGTGTTGGGCATTTTTAACCTTGCTGCCTAAAACTGCCAGGAAAGAGCACTTTTAAAAATTTGTATTTGCTGTTTCTACCAGCTTGCTGGTTGTGAGGGAAAAGGGGTGAAGGCCATAGTTGTGAACCCAGATATCCTATTCTGGAAATCAAACTTCATGAAAGGGTCATTTGTGTGGATTGGTTAAGGCTGTCCCCCATACAAACTAATCACTGAGTTTAAAAATTGTGAATACAAATGAAAATAAATTGTCTGTCCTCCAAAATTTGTCTTGGCGGTGTGTGTGGCTTTCATCATTTTATGCTGAAAATCCAGTCTAGCTGAAAATTGCAATTTGAATTGTACCCAATACTCTGAGTTAAGGGAATGGGTATCGTTCACGCGGTTACAAATTCAGTAATGCCCATAATGCCAGGTGATTTACTTTATGCAGTTTGCAGTAAATGTACTTTGAGGCCATCGATTTAAAATAGAAAGTTAAAGTTTTAGAAAATTCTGTAACCAATGTCCTGCCATGCAATGTTTTTCACTGATTTTGAAACCCATGCAAACGTTTGCGGGGGTGTATTACTGAACATGACAAAAAGGCCAAAATAGGGAGCAATCCAGGGCCGTTATGATTTATGGTAGTAAATGGCCATGGGGAGGCTGTAGTTTTGAGATCAGACCAGTTTGCATCCCACCTGCTACCCTACAAACCCTGCAATTCTGTGTCACTGTTTTAGCATATATTGTCTTGCGTTTCACAGTTTAGACCTACAAAGCACACCTACATGTTGGATAATCTACAGGTGTACAAATTTCATTGGGAGTAGTGTCAGAACATAGAATGGCAGAGTTTTGAGTAGTTGTACTACTTTAGCAGCTATATAGTGCTTACTACCTACGTGGAGTTCAAATTAACTTATCCACAACAATTAGTATGCGGTTTTAAGTGTCTAACATGATTCCTCTGCATGCGGTGTCTGCATTGAGTTGACAAGTACACATCCCCTGGCCGCCTGCCTCCATTCTGCTTCTTTGGAGCAGTCACAGGTAGAGTACTGGGTAGGAGTTGCCTGTGCCCACCACTTCACTGTAATATGGCTCGTGCACATTATGCACCGGGTGGCTACAATGTGATTATTTTCTAAAGAGGTATGGACCCATGCAAATAGGTGGATACTTAGATTTTGAACGTGCACCGTATAATGTGCTTAAGTGCACAGTTACTAAAGTCTTATTTTTTTATGGTCTGGAAATTATGACTGGTGCCTGGCCTAGTGGGGCTCGCATCTTTGCCCTTTAATCTGTTGTCTAAATATCATGCATTCTGTACAATCTCTGCTTCGGAAATCCCTCTACTTTTTGAGAAAGTGGTGGCAGGTATAATTCTTTCCTATCGATTTTTAGGTCTCGCCTGTCGATGCGCATGCGCATCGAGCAAGCGAGACTATAGGGGCTCATCCACACTTTATCTAACTTGCAAGGAATCGTGGCGATTCCTTGCAGTGCCCGTGACTTTTAAGCTCAATGCGCATGTGCATTGAGCTTAAAAGCGCGTGCACAGCCGCCCGCATTCCTCCGACACCTTTGAAGTGAAGCTTAGCTTCACTTCAAAGGCCCGGCTTCCACGGCCGCCAGGCCACATCAAAGGCTTCCCCAGCACTGCCCCGCCCATCAATCACCCTCCCACTGCCACCCCCCTCCCTCTCCATATGGTGCGCTCTGCCTTGTTTCTCAAGCCGCCCGGCATCCCGCGCTTCAGCAGTGGTGGCCGCACACACCATTTGCGGGACACTGCTTGAGCAATTGTACCGCTTCTTGTTTAACATTTCAGGTGAGCATTTCTCTCTTAGCACCCATATCAAGGCCACCGCACTGTCAGTAACTTTTAAAAACATTTTGCTTTCAGCATGGCACTCATCTAACGACCATCGCACTGTTCGGTAACTTTTAAGGATGGCGCCATGTGGAGCCACATGAGCAGTCATGCTGTAAAAGAAAATAAAGTGTGTCTACGTTTAACATACATACCAATATAAATTGTGCATGTTTAAAATACATAACGCAACTAAGTAGTGCAACTGATCTCTGATGCTGCTGGCTACACTCCTGTCTTTAGACGCTGCAGATGGTCTTACTCTGCTGACTGGTGTGGTTCTTCTAATGTGAATGTTATGAACCACCCTTTTCATGCAATTTCCCGTAAACAGCCTGCAGGCTCCTCTGCTGCTGGAATTTCCCCCTCCCTTCTCGCCCAGTACTTTGCGCGCAGACACCATCTGCCTTAAACAGCCTGCAGGCTCCTCTGCTATTGGCATTTCCCCCTCCCTTCTAGCACAGTCCTTCACCTCGGCGTGCACTCGCACCTCCTTTATCCCCTTTCGGCCGCTTAGATGTTCTCAGTTAGCCACGTGCTCTCAGCCTCCTCTATGCCTTTTAACTCCGTATTTCTTGCTCTAGGTCCATTCCGTTCTCCCCATTTTTTCCTTCCTCACTGACTTTATCTGCATCTTTCTCCCTATCCTTCCATCCTTCAACTTTCTCAAGCTTTCTTCCTCCGGATTTCTGCTCCTCCATCTCATGTGTGCTTTCTTCACGGGCTTCTGTCTCCTCCAGTGTTGATTTCCCACTCCATGCCTCTGACGCCTTCTGCTCGCAGCCAGACTGTCCGTTTCCTCTCTGACACTGTCTGATTGCTAAATATTGCATCTGCTGGTGTCATACCACCAGCCTGGCTGGGGCGCCTCCTGTGGAATATGACCGAGCCAACATTCCTCTACCAGGCTTGGAACTCGTCCTCACTCGTCCTCACACTACTTTATGACACACACACTGAGCCCACACACTACTTTAGGCCACACACACACTGCGCCCTCTCACTACTTTAGCCCACACACACACTGCAGCCTCAAATTACTTTAGGCCTCACACACTACGCCCACACACTCTGCACCCTCACACACCCTGCACCCTCACCCTTACTCACCCTCACCCTCACCCTCACTCTCACTCACCCTCAACCCCTCACCCTCACTCACTCACCCTCACTCACCCTCACTCACCCTCAACCCCTCACCCTCACACAGTGGAATAGGTCTCGGAGCATTTGAGTTCGAGCTTTTAGAAATGTTTGTGTTTTTTTTTTAATTCTTTAGCATTGGCTACAGGAAACAAAAATGCTAAAGATTTACAAAAAAACCCATAAACAATTCTAAAAGCACTAACTCTAATGCTGCGAGACCTATTGCATTTCCAATGCTTGTTAAATTGTGGACTGCCTAGATTGCCCTGAAGTAGAAAGGAAACCAAAGCATTCTTTGTTATATTCTTTTTTTGCTATTAAAAGAACTTTTTTCCAGCTGGCAAATCCTATTATGCTTTACCCAAATACTGCGCTATCTTCTGCATTTATTATGAAACCGCTGTTTATTTGTTCACATGATGCATTGAAGTTTTGGGCTGTGTGTGAAAGACTATATATGCGCAATGTAAAGATCCCTGAATACCCTAGTTGCAACTTGCTAATTTTCAAATCTGTTAATTATTGCTAGGTTTTGCACTCCTATAAAATTCAGTATTCAAAATGAAATATTGTGTTCAACATATGTTTTTAATATTGCCAGGTGTCAACTGTGCAGTTTCTCAAGCCCAGAAGGACGAGTTGATTCTTGAAGGGAATGACATTGAACTGGTTTCAAATTCAGGTTTGTTGCAAGTTTAGTTGGGCGGACTCCGCAGCTTTTAGATGTTAATTTCAAAGTAGGTCGAAGAATGTTTACTTTATGAATCCCTTAAGTATCTGGTCCATAACTTTACTCACAAAATGACTACATTTTTTAGCCAATGTAGACTTTTAAACAATGCTCATGTTGGTAATAGTTAAAAAAAATTAAAATTGGGTACATTTACAGTTAGTGTTTCCTAGGGCTATTTTTACATTTATTTCAATGAGATGACTTATTGAAATATGCCATTTTTTGGTGCATTCCTGTGCACTGATCTGTGAAGTAGTGATGTATGAAGTCATTACATGAAATCGTGCCAAAGTTTAGATTTTTCTTATCTTCCATTTACAATTTAGCTGCCTTGATCCAGCAAGCCACCACTGTAAAGAACAAGGATATCCGAAAGTTCTTGGATGGTATCTATGTTTCAGAGAAGGGCACTGTCCAGCAGTTGGAAGAATAACCTTGGTGAGAGACTGGATCTCATGTATTTGGTGATTTGTTCTCTTCTGTGGATGTAGTCTACATAGTGAAACATCAAGATAATATGGCACTCATTATATACAATTAGGAGGAAGTTTTAAAAGTTTCTTTTGTTAATTTCTGGTCCATGGGTCTCTTAAGTGTTGTGGCTGTTCGAATATAATATATAGAATGGGGTGTGGAAACTAAGCCATCTCTGCCCAATATATGAAAAATCAGATCATTGCCCTGTGTCCCTTTCTCTGTCCACATTTATAGCCAAGAATGTTCTTTAGCCCAGCACATACTTTCCACACAGACTGCAGTGTTAGGCAGCCCAACTTCTACCTGTGAATATACACTCAAAACTCTTTATTCTTCAAAGGCCTAACACTATCGCAAATCTAGTTTATTCTGCTGACCATCCGGTACTCTTGATTTAAACAGCCTCCCAAACAATCGACGCATGAATGCTTGTTGTTCCCATTTATTTGCAGTTAGAAAATCATCAATTTCTTTCGCTTTTGTTAAAACGTGAATTGATCCAGAGGATAATGCACCTCCATTAAAAATACTTGTTTTTACTATACCTTCCAACCCCTTCCTATTCTGTGATGGACATAAGTAGCACTGCCATTCACAAGTTAATCTTCACTTGTGTGTTCAACTACACCACATACATCTTGTACTCTTTGTTTTTAATCTGTCTGGTAATCCTTCTCAACCTCCTGTATGCACTGATAGAGCAGTCCTTAACCAATATCCATGCACCACCCGTAAACGGTACCCTTCCACTCATGTTTTCTCCATGAAATCCGCTAGTCTTTGTTCTTGTGAATCTTGAACAGATTCCCCTTGCCAGCTTTGACATCACCTGATTTCTTAACTGCCAGTCAGTTGACCGTAAGTTATACCTCGCAACCAGCAGCACTACCCCACATATCCAGGCATAGAGAAATCTACTTGCTATGGCGAGTTGGATTTTACCAGGTCTAGATTTTTTAAGACCTACTGGTCCGTTCTAGTGAGTGAACTTAAGCTGGTAAGGAACTGTTCATTCGGGAAGTGAATAAGCAATAAAGAAGCCTTTAAATCTGTTATCTTGGCACATTTGCTGTCTGTTCAAGGACACGGGTCAAATGGCAGTTTGTCTTTTTACTAATTGATGCTCATCTTACCCTGGAATGGGGTTTACTTTTCATTCTCTTACTATAGTTGGAGGATTTTGTAAAGAGCTGTCTGACAATCCTTGTGAAACAAGACTGTAGGACATCAGTTTTTTCTTCTAACACTACATTTTAGTAGCTTGTAAATAGTTCAAATATTATAAGATCAATCTGGAATTACAAAAGCACTTTTTTGTAAATCAGAAGTATGCCAACAGATTTAAATAGGAGCAAAACAAATCGAAACACTTAACTTGGTGATGTGCAAATGAGAAATATATTCAGAAACACTATTTCCAAACCATATTGTTTATACTCTATAGTTTTATCTGTAAAGCTGCATGTCAGTGCGAAATGTTGTGGCCATTTCAATGGAAAATATGCTTATTGCAAATAAGTGTGCTACCACTCCATGATTTAGTTATATATTAAGTGATGTTTTTTTTAACTTGCTTGAGAAAGTCCTGCCCTAATGACAATTCTGTTAATGAACTAAGAGCCAAGTAGGATCTTGATTTGTATTCTCTATAGAGATAATTTAGTCTATTAAATCGAACTAGTTTTTTTATACAGCAGACCAGCCAAACACATTTGAAGGTGATCTCATATATGATAATGAAGAAATTGGCAGCTCAGTGAATTAAAATATTTGCCCAGCACTGCATAATTAAAGCCAGTTTATGGGTCGAGCAGTACAGTAGAGCGAAGTAGATTATTTAGGTCACTAGACCCGGAGGGAGTGGTCTTCATAACTTTTTAATGCCGCCCACCCCTGGGGGGGAAATCTGCCTCTTCCCCCCCCCCCCCCCCCCCCCCCTCCCCACTCCACCCCTCAAAGTTTTTAACAATTCTTTTAAATTGTATCTATTCTAAAAGTATCCAGTGTGTGGATGGGAGTTTTGAAGAATATTTGGAATCCCTTCACCTTTGACACACTCCTAGCTAGGATATAAATGACAAAACGTGTTTGTGATGGCCTATTACAGAGCCTAATGCTGCTTTTGGCCAGAGCCTGGAGACCCCCTGGCTTCACCTGAGGCCCCCCCTAAAGGGGCATGCCCCTTCCCCAGTTGAGAAAACCAATGTCTGCAGGTAACATTTTAATGATTTTTCAAGGCCAGACCAGTTATACCTGCTGCTGTAGACTTACATCTATATCCATAGTCGAGGGAACCTCAGACCAACCAGCATGTACCTTTTTTGGTACACTTGAAGTTACCAGAAAACAAAAGTTGTAGACTTTTTTTTGTCCATGATGTATTAAATATCTGCTGTGGTGTGATTTTTAAATCTCTTAACCTTTTTTTCTTTTTTTTTGGCAGGTGTCTATGCCACCAACTGAAGCATTTCTGTAAATATAAATGGTCTGCCAGAACAGCATCAAAAAGATCTTTGCGGTGCAAAATTAAAATAAAAAAATATTATTCCTTGTTTGCTTGGTTTTGTACAGTTTATTTCGAAATGGTAAAATATAATTGCCTCTAGCGGGATCTTTTTCTTCACTTTCGTTAGACCATGACTGTTGGCGTCCAAGAGTTGTAATATAAACTGAGGCCTGAATGGCATCAGACTAGTCTTAAAGGTCTTGCAAATATTGCTTCTAGAAGGCAATGGATGCTGTACTCTTGTAGTGTAGTTCCTTTATTCCCAATGGGCTCTGCGCATTGGAATAATATATCCTACAGATGTGACGTAGGACTTTGTCTACTAAGTCTCTATCGAATATATTAGACTTAATTGTGCCAGCTAAGTCAGAGGTCACTAGGAACTTTCTCTAATTCACAAGTTTGAGTTTAAAAGTATTTCTATAGCGCGCGTACACCAAGCGGTTTCATGGCGCTTTTTGTAGTACTACAAACCCAAGTGGACGGAAAGAACTAAAAGCCATGGGCGAGGGGTTTAAGAGGGAAATGCCTGGGAGAAAAGAAAAGCTTTAAGAGCTTTACGGAAAAGGGAGTAATGGGGACAAGATCTCAGAGAAAGTGGGAGAGAATTCCAGAAGGCGGGAGTGTTGGACTTGGCCTTTTCCCCCCAAAATTTTTCGCTTTTGACCCCCTCATCTAGATTGTCTCCCCCATGGGATTAAACCTGTATAGGCCATGAGTGGTGTGAGACATCTTTTGAAAAATGTTATTTCCTGACATAATGTGAGCACTTGTAAAATCCCCCATTTTAAAACTGCACCCCCATTTTAAAACTGCACCTGACTGAAATGTATTGCTTTTAAAATGGATGCCATGGCCATGGGTTTTGCCACTGGACTGACATAGGTCAGCGGTCTAGATAATATTACCCAGCTACCCCTAGTTTTGGAGGGAAAGCCTGGCACCCAGGGTGCTCACCCCCTCCCCTAGAACCAGTTTAGGCTAGATGTGCCAACATTCTAGAAGGTCCTGGCACTGCCTGGGAGGAGGGTATAAATAGGGTGAAGTGTCACCAGAGAGTCAGTCAGCGCTGGGACAAGGAAGAGAGGGGACCTGCTGTGAGGTGCTACCGCCACATGGGCCTGTGAGCTGGGCCCTGCACCCCTATGACCCCCCCCTCTGCTGTCCCCATGGGCCCCTGACAAGGGAGGGCCCTACCCAGGTCCCTGACACTGTGGGAACCGGGAGTTACGCCAGCGCTACAATGAAGAAGCGCCCAGGAGGTGAGAAATAGGATTGTCCACTCCCCCTGCTGAAGCTGTGACCCTGTGGGAGTACTGGGTCGTGAGGAGCTGCCTGAAGGAACTGTTGCCCTTGTGAGGTACTGCCCGTCAAGCGCTATTCTGAGGAGGAGTGTGCCCTCAAGGAACTGAGTCTAATAGACTGCCCCTGGACTGCCTATCAAGCGCCATCTGGGGAAGAGTAGGCTCCTAGGAACTGTCACCCCCTTGTAGGCACTGCCTGTCAAGCGCTAAAATTGAGAAGCGCTAGGTACTCGAACTGTGCCCTGCATAGCACTGTGTTGTGAAGCGCTGAAGAGCAGTGCGCTGTAAATAGCGCCATCTGCTGAGGAGAATCGCGCTGTGTGGGCTGAGGAGACTGTGAGGAGAAATAGCGCCATCTGCTGAGGAGTAGTGCGCGGTGAAAAACGCTGTTCCCTGAGGAGACTGGGACAAGGAGCAGTGCGCTGTGAATAGCGCTGTGGTTTGAGGAGGCGCGCTTCTGTCGCTATATAAATAATTAATTAGAAGGGAGCCTACCCCTTATTGCCACCGGAAATCACCGCCGCGGCCCGGCGCTATCGTGGGGACCCCCCCCACTATCGTGGGAATCGTTGCGGCGGCCCCCGGTACCAGGAGAGGGCCGCCGAAGTGAAGGAAGGGCCGCGCTCGGCCCTGAGGCCGCCGACATCCCCCATCACGTGACGGGGGCCCGGCCGCGTCATCGGCCCGCCCCCGCCAACGCCGTGCACGGATTGGCTGCCAGCCGGGCAGCAGGAAGAGGCTCGGAAAGCCCCGGGTTCCCGTGAGGCCGAGGGAACCTGGGCGAAGCCGACGGCAGTGTTGTGGGGCTCCCGTGGTGGAGAGGGAGCCCCGACTGGCCACGAGAAGCGTCGCCGCCGCGTGGAGAGAGAGCGTAGGGCGGGAGCCTACCCCGCCTCCGCCTGCAACGGAGTGGCCCGTGGAAGAGCCCAGCTGTCGAGAGGAGGAGGGGCTGCGAGACGCAGGATCGGTGCTGGCCCTGCCTTTACCTCAGACGCCCCGGTTGGGCGCTGCTGCTGGCGGGGCTCTCCTAATCTGAAGAGAGCCCTGAGCGCCCAATCCTGTCTGTGAGGCCGCGAGTCCGGAGCAGCCACTCTAGAGGTCCCGGGTCCCCGTGAGGGAAGAGGGGCCCGGGTGATGCCGGAAGAGTGCCGGTGCTCGAGGGGACATCCTCTGGACTGCCGGTGAGGGGGGCCTTAATTAGACGGTGACAGGGGTGGAGAGGGCAGCGGGGCACAGGGTCGGTGCTCGCCCCCACCCCTCTTTTGTTGGAAATTGGGCCCTGTAGGCCCTGGAGGTGCGCATGAGACCTCCAAGACTGAGCAACATCTCCACAGTGAGAAGTGGAGGCCAGGTTCTTACCATGGGTAGAATTAATCCCTGCTTAGGAGAAGGGAGAGGTTCTGGAAGTTCATTATGACAAAGAGTTACCTGAGCCCTAGAGAACTGGCTTTCCTGGCCTAATGATAGAGTGATCCCTGGTTAAGGAAGTGCTGAATAACAGCCTACGGTAAAGTGTGCTACTAGGGTCAGTGCTGACTGCCTGACGTCCCATGTCACTCCCTTGTGCTCCCAGTTGATTGTGGATTATGATAACGCCAGTTACCCTGTGGGTTCACCAAACTGCATGTCTAGGTCCCGGGGAGGGTTACCCTAAGCTGAGGTTCGTAGGCCTAAGGTTCTATACCCCGAAGTAGTTGGTAGAGGGAGCCTAACTATTCCCTTACAGGTGTTCCTGAGCTTTAAGGAGGGCCCTACCTGATGTTAATGCTAGGCGATGTATGTTCCGCCTGCTGTTTGATACACCTAGCCCGGTGACATGCCTGATGAAATGCCATAGTTACCTGTTGCCAGATGGTCCCTGAGGTTAGGCCTGGCTCTTAGGTTACTGTTGATATGTTGATGGTGAGGCCACTTTCCTATCTAATGGTTAATTGCATGTTTTTGTGCCACCGTGCAGGTGATTGTACCTTTTATTACAGGTGCTCCTATTTAAGAGGTACTATGAAGCCCTGATGTTTTCTTTCACAGGGGTGGGTTGGTGTGATTGTGCATGATATATATACCTATGCTAATGTGGTATTCTGCATTTACAACCCCCTAAGGATGAGAGCCTGAGTTGGCCCCGCCAGATTGGCCCCAGGTCTAATGTTTTATTAATCATCCTTTTTCCTTACAGCATGGACTTTGGACTCAACCCTTTTTATCCCATGTAAATAATCCCCCACTGAAATACTTGGCTCTGGTGCCAGTTGGCGCCATGTTATGACGACACTGTTAATGCATTTTTGCCTTGCAGGTTGGAGATACTAAACTGCTTAATTTTCCAACTCAGATTGGTGTCCTGCCTCTTTTGTAGTGTGCCTGGTGTGTTGACTGAGGGTACTGCGTGAGTGCTTCACATGTCCTCCAAGTTTGGCCTGCCCGCTTGATGCCATGCTACCCCCTTTGAGACTTGGGCAACCCCCAATTCCAACATTTGGTGGCAGAGCGGTGGGATAGGACTTGTGTTTGCGCAGTACCACAGCGGCCACGGGTTACACTGCAAATAGAGCTTTGGAGGTAATCCGAGCCTTGTTGTGGGGATTATTGTTGCTTCCTCCTGAAAGTGTTTGACAATTGTATCCCCTTGTTCCACTGGGAGGGTGTGTCCCGGGTGTACCTCGCCACGATGGGGTTGATTTACCAGGAAGTGGAACTGATGGAGTACACCGAACAGGAGGTGATAGACTTCCTCCTGGAGAGAGGGATACCCCCAGTAGGGAACATTAGGAGGAATTTGTTTCTCTATGAGGCCCTCAAGAGGGGAGAGCCCTTAGAGATTGGTGGGGATTTGTCTGACTACCCCCCCGAAGTGTTGAAGGGTCAGTGGGTTAGAGACCAGAGTGAGGGCTCCCCATCCAGAACCCAGGGAGGTAGTTGCTCCGATGAGGAGGAGGAAGAGTCTAGCAGGGCAGAGACGCCAGTAGCTGTGGAGGACACCGGAGATAGGGAGTCTCGCACTGGGTCCAGTCCCGGGGGCACTGCCCCATCCCTTTCCCTGTCCCCAGAAGAGTGGGTAGATAGGCGAGAAGAGAGGGAGTATCAGCTGGCGCTGGCAAAGCTCAGGCATGCCGAGGGCTTAGCGCAGCTGAGGGTAGAAGAGCAGCGACTAGAGACTGAAAAAGTCCTAGCGCTGGAGAGGATGGCGGAGGCGGAGAGGGCCTTCGCCAGAGAGAGATCAGCTCAGGTGGGTAGGTTGTCCCCTGAGAGTGGTTTCAGGAGTCTGGATTCACCGAAGAGGGTGGGATCCAGTGGTGGCAGCGAGTGTAGGTCCAGTGCAAGGAGTCCCACTCCCGAAGCCCAAGAGACTGTGCCTGATTCCCCGGAAGAGGAGGACGGGTTAGTGTTTAGGGGCAGGGGTAAGCTGTTCCATCAGTCCTGGGGGGAGTTCGAGGAGGAGTGTTGGACTGTACTGGAGGATTGGGTGGTGAGGAGAGCAGTGGAGGATTGGGAAGGGCTGTGCCATGCCGTTATCCGGGAGCACATGCTAAGGAGTTGTGTCCCAAGACTGCGTCACCATCTGTTGCGGTGCGGGTTCTCAGACCCCAGGGAACTTGCACGGGAGGCAGACCTCTGGGTAAGTGCCAGAGCGTCTGGGAAGACATTGGGGAGTGATCCAGAAAGGAGAGGTGCAGGGATCTTCCGACCCAGCGTGGCGGGAGAGGTGAGAAGCCCAGCTAGGTCCCAGGATAGTGGGCGGGTTGTAGGGCCTCACATCCCATCTAAAGGAGGGAGTGAGACGGGGAGGTGTCCCGAGATGCCCCAACTGCAGTCACAGGGACTGGAGAGTTCTTTTAGGGAACCCCAGGTTGGGAGTCTAGGCTGTCCCGGTGTGCCTTCTCGTGGAAAGGATCCCCTCATGTCAGGAGGACCCGGAGCATCATTAATTGGAGCTCCAGTGGTTCGGGGGTTTGACCAGTCACAGGGTTTAGATCCTGGACTGGGGTTCCAGGTTAAAGGGTTGCCTGACCTGGAGGGTGGGGTACCTGTAATTCAGGTCCCTACCAATTTGACTCCTAGGGGTACTACTCCCATTGGGAGGGTGCGGAACTCTGGGAGGGGGTGCAGAGGGAGGAAGGTCTCTTCTCTGTCACCAGCTCAGCCACAGGGCGCAGATCCTGGGTTGGGTGGCCAGGGACAGGGTTTGCCTGCCCTGGTGGGAGGGACCTCTGTAACCAGGGTCCCCCCGGAAGTGACTCCCAGGGGTACTACTCCAGTTAGGAGGGTGCGGGACTCTGGGAGGGGGTGCAGGGAGAGGGAGGACTCGCCCCTGTCACCGGTTCAGCCTGTGGGTTTCGGCTCCAGGTTGGGGAGAGAGTTGTGTGAGGGTGTCCCCCAGCGTAGGAGATGGAGGAACCCTAGGAGGAGAAGTAGGGGGAGGAGAGCCTCGCCCCTAAGGGCTGGTCAGTCTGAGGGTGTAGACCCCAGATGGGTGGACCAGTGGCAATTTGGAGAGAGGAGAGTGGTCCAAGGGAATTACAAGCCTGAGGCTAGAGCCTCCCACTCTAGGAAGGAGAAACATCCCACTAGGGAACACCAGTGGGGTGGTTTTGTTGGTGAAGGGAGGGTTGCGAAAGAGAACCATCGGGTTCCAGAGTGGAGGAGAGACTGCAGGTGCTCCTGTAGTTGCAGGCCTGCGTCCACCTTTTTCCGCCCCAAGCAGGGAAGCCCATCAAGGCATTGATATGTCTACCCTGGCTTTTGGCTGGGGGGGAGTCGTGTTGGACTTGGCCTTTTCCCCCCAAAATTTTTCGCTTTTGACCCCCTCATCTAGATTGTCTCCCCCATGGGATTAAACCTGTATAGGCCATGAGTGGTGTGAGACATCTTTTGAAAAATGTTATTTCCTGACATAATGTGAGCACTTGTAAAATCCCCCATTTTAAAACTGCACCCCCATTTTAAAACTGCACCTGACTGAAATGTATTGCTTTTAAAATGGATGCCATGGCCATGGGTTTTGCCACTGGACTGACATAGGTCAGCGGTCTAGATAATATTACCCAGCTACCCCTAGTTTTGGAGGGAAAGCCTGGCACCCAGGGTGCTCACCCCCTCCCCTAGAACCAGTTTAGGCTAGATGTGCCAACATTCTAGAAGGTCCTGGCACTGCCTGGGAGGAGGGTATAAATAGGGTGAAGTGTCACCAGAGAGTCAGTCAGCGCTGGGACAAGGAAGAGAGGGGACCTGCTGTGAGGTGCTACCGCCACATGGGCCTGTGAGCTGGGCCCTGCACCCCTATGACCCCCCCCTCTGCTGTCCCCATGGGCCCCTGACAAGGGAGGGCCCTACCCAGGTCCCTGACACTGTGGGAACCGGGAGTTACGCCAGCGCTACAATGAAGAAGCGCCCAGGAGGTGAGAAATAGGATTGTCCACTCCCCCTGCTGAAGCTGTGACCCTGTGGGAGTACTGGGTCGTGAGGAGCTGCCTGAAGGAACTGTTGCCCTTGTGAGGTACTGCCCGTCAAGCGCTATTCTGAGGAGGAGTGTGCCCTCAAGGAACTGAGTCTAATAGACTGCCCCTGGACTGCCTATCAAGCGCCATCTGGGGAAGAGTAGGCTCCTAGGAACTGTCACCCCCTTGTAGGCACTGCCTGTCAAGCGCTAAAATTGAGAAGCGCTAGGTACTCGAACTGTGCCCTGCATAGCACTGTGTTGTGAAGCGCTGAAGAGCAGTGCGCTGTAAATAGCGCCATCTGCTGAGGAGAATCGCGCTGTGTGGGCTGAGGAGACTGTGAGGAGAAATAGCGCCATCTGCTGAGGAGTAGTGCGCGGTGAAAAACGCTGTTCCCTGAGGAGACTGGGACAAGGAGCAGTGCGCTGTGAATAGCGCTGTGGTTTGAGGAGGCGCGCTTCTGTCGCTATATAAATAATTAATTAGAAGGGAGCCTACCCCTTATTGCCACCGGAAATCACCGCCGCGGCCCGGCGCTATCGTGGGGACCCCCCCCACTATCGTGGGAATCGTTGCGGCGGCCCCCGGTACCAGGAGAGGGCCGCCGAAGTGAAGGAAGGGCCGCGCTCGGCCCTGAGGCCGCCGACATCCCCCATCACGTGACGGGGGCCCGGCCGCGTCATCGGCCCGCCCCCGCCAACGCCGTGCACGGATTGGCTGCCAGCCGGGCAGCAGGAAGAGGCTCGGAAAGCCCCGGGTTCCCGTGAGGCCGAGGGAACCTGGGCGAAGCCGACGGCAGTGTTGTGGGGCTCCCGTGGTGGAGAGGGAGCCCCGACTGGCCACGAGAAGCGTCGCCGCCGCGTGGAGAGAGAGCGTAGGGCGGGAGCCTACCCCGCCTCCGCCTGCAACGGAGTGGCCCGTGGAAGAGCCCAGCTGTCGAGAGGAGGAGGGGCTGCGAGACGCAGGATCGGTGCTGGCCCTGCCTTTACCTCAGACGCCCCGGTTGGGCGCTGCTGCTGGCGGGGCTCTCCTAATCTGAAGAGAGCCCTGAGCGCCCAATCCTGTCTGTGAGGCCGCGAGTCCGGAGCAGCCACTCTAGAGGTCCCGGGTCCCCGTGAGGGAAGAGGGGCCCGGGTGATGCCGGAAGAGTGCCGGTGCTCGAGGGGACATCCTCTGGACTGCCGGTGAGTGGGGCCTTAATTAGACGGTGACAGGGGTGGAGAGGGCAGCGGGGCACAGGGTCGGTGCTCGCCCCCACCCCTCTTTTGTTGGAAATTGGGCCCTGTAGGCCCTGGAGGTGCGCATGAGACCTCCAAGACTGAGCAACATCTCCACAGTGAGAAGTGGAGGCCAGGTTCTTACCATGGGTAGAATTAATCCCTGCTTAGGAGAAGGGAGAGGTTCTGGAAGTTCATTATGACAAAGAGTTACCTGAGCCCTAGAGAACTGGCTTTCCTGGCCTAATGATAGAGTGATCCCTGGTTAAGGAAGTGCTGAATAACAGCCTACGGTAAAGTGTGCTACTAGGGTCAGTGCTGACTGCCTGACGTCCCATGTCACTCCCTTGTGCTCCCAGTTGATTGTGGATTATGATAACGCCAGTTACCCTGTGGGTTCACCAAACGGCATGTCTAGGTCCCGGGGAGGGTTACCCTAAGCTGAGGTTCGTAGGCCTAAGGTTCTATACCCCGAAGTAGTTGGTAGAGGGAGCCTAACTATTCCCTTACAGGTGTTCCTGAGCTTTAAGGAGGGCCCTACCTGATGTTAATGCTAGGCGATGTATGTTCCGCCTGCTGTTTGATACACCTAGCCCGGTGACATGCCTGATGAAATGCCATAGTTACCTGTTGCCAGATGGTCCCTGAGGTTAGGCCTGGCTCTTAGGTTACTGTTGATATGTTGATGGTGAGGCCACTTTCCTATCTAATGGTTAATTGCATGTTTTTGTGCCACCGTGCAGGTGATTGTACCTTTTATTACAGGTGCTCCTATTTAAGAGGTACTATGAAGCCCTGATGTTTTCTTTCACAGGGGTGGGTTGGTGTGATTGTGCATGATATATATACCTATGCTAATGTGGTATTCTGCATTTACAACCCCCTAAGGATGAGAGCCTGAGTTGGCCCCGCCAGATTGGCCCCAGGTCTAATGTTTTATTAATCATCCTTTTTCCTTACAGCATGGACTTTGGACTCAACCCTTTTTATCCCATGTAAATAATCCCCCACTGAAATACTTGGCTCTGGTGCCAGTTGGCGCCATGTTATGACGACACTGTTAATGCATTTTTGCCTTGCAGGTTGGAGATACTAAACTGCTTAATTTTCCAACTCAGATTGGTGTCCTGCCTCTTTTGTAGTGTGCCTGGTGTGTTGACTGAGGGTACTGCGTGAGTGCTTCACATGTCCTCCAAGTTTGGCCTGCCCGCTTGATGCCATGCTACCCCCTTTGAGACTTGGGCAACCCCCAATTCCAACAGGGAGCCACAGTTGAAAACTTGGATCCTCCCCATTTTTTCAGTTTAAAGCGGGTAACGGTGAGAAGTAGTTGGGTGGACGAGCGCAGTTCTCTATTCGGGGTATACTCGTGGATGGCAGAACTGATAAAGGCAGGGGCAGAACCAGACCAAACGTTAAAGATGATACAGCCCAGTTTAAAGAGAGCACGTTGCTGGACAGGGAGCCAGTGTAAAGATATAAGGAGGGGGTTGACGTGGTGTGACTTAGGTAGGAACACAAGGCGAGCAGCCTGGTTCTGGACTAATTGGAGACGCCGCACGAGGTACGCCGGCATGCCGCAATAAAGGGCATTGCCGTAGTCCAAGCGGGAAGTCACCATAGCCAGAAGTATAAGTTTAAGTGCAGATGGGGTGAAGAACCGGGAGACTACGTATAGTCCGTAGGGAAAGAAAAGCTGAAGAGACAACCGCACCAACTTGAGAGTGAAGGGAAAGTTGATCATTAATTTTAAAACCAAGGGTTTTAACCGAGGAAACAGGAGTGGGTGGGGGACCTAAAGAAGGGGGCCAAAAAAGTGAAGACCAAGGACTGGAGCAACCACCCGTCAACACCAACTCCGTTTTATCGGGGTTGAGTTTCAGGTGGTTGTGATTCATCCAGTCCTGGATGAAGGTCATAAAGTGAAAATTAGATAGACACAGAAGAGGAAGAGTGAAAAAATAAGCTGGAGATCATCTGCATAATTGTAGACAGACTTCCAGCTGCTGTAAAGCAAAAATAAGAGGGGCAATGTATAAATTAAATAACAGTGGTGACAGTGAGGAACCTTGGGGGACCCCGCACTGCACAGGCCGGGAGTCGGATGAAAAATCGCCCAAGCGAACTGCTTGGGTGCGACCGCTCAGGAAAGAGGACAACCAGACCAGGGCAGACCCCCCGATCCCCGCCGCGACACGTGAAAGTAAGATGGCATGATCCACCGTGTCGAAAGCGGTGGAAAGATCGAGAAGGACCAAGGCCTGGGGCTGATTGATGTCCATGCCCTCTCGGAGTGTCCAGGACGGAGATGGCAACCGATTCTGTCGAGTGCGCAGGGCGGAAGCCGGCCTGCCTGGGGGCCAGGACACTGTTCCCTTCCACAAAGGTACTCAATGTACTAACTACGTGGCGTTCCAGTACCTTGGCTAGGAGAGGCAGGAGTGAGATGGGGCGGTAATTGGCTGAAACAGAAGGATCAGTGCCTGTTTTTTTTAAGAGGTACAATTACCGCCGCTTTAAGAGAAGGGGTAACAATACCCTGGGAAAGTGAACTATTCAGGAATATAAGAGGTGGTGAGGGACAGGAGTGGTAAATCTGTTTCAAGATATAAGTGGGACAAGGGTCCAATGGGGAGCCCGACTTAATCGAAGAGAGAAAAGACAAAAAGGAGTCAACCGTAAGAGGGGGAATGGAGTCTAGACGTGCTGCAGCCAGAGGAAGAGGAGGATTGGTGAAGCAACGGGATGGAGGTGGAATATTTGCTCTGATCATGTTGATTTTATCGAGGAAAAAAGAATTAAGGGAGTCGCAGAGGGATTGGAAGGAGAGGGTTTGAGTGACGTCCTGTCAGAGTAGGCTAGATCTTGGACGATGTCAAAGATTTCTTTTGAACGGTTCTCAGCGAGCTGGATTTTAGCTGAGAAATAAGCCTTCTTGGTCTCCAGAATGGATTTTTTATAAAGGGCCAGGAGATTGTTGTAACGGTTTCTAGAGATGGGACAATAGTCCTGTCGCCAGAGGCGCTCCGCTCGTCGAAGATTAAGTTTTTGAGTTTTCAACTCCTCTGAAAACCATCGGTTGGCATCTTTAGGACGTTTAGACGTGATACGCTTTAGAGGAGCGACTGTGTCACAACCAGCCCGCAGCCAGCCCTCAATAGATTCCGCTTGTCCAAGTGATGACAGTCCTGAGAGATCCGGGCTAGATGCGGAGAGTATGGTCGACAAAGCGGCCACCTCGACTCGGTTCCATCATCGTGCCCAGATGTTTTTGGCAAGAGGGGGCTTAGGGACTGAACGAAGAGATAGAGAGAAACAGATGAGAAAGTGGTCAGACCAAAGGCAGGGGGAAATGGAAAGTGAAGTAACCGGGCAATCTCGATGCCAGATTTGGTCGAGAGTGTGACCCAGGTTGTGGGTAGGGGCGTGAACAGCAGAAATAAAATTAAGAGCAAGGAGTGATTCAGAGAACTCCTTAGATACTGTACATTCCGGCGGATCGGAGGGCCAGAAATTAAAGTCACCAAGGACCATGATTGACCGTCAAGGTAGCCACCAGATCTAAAAAGTTAGGGAGAAATGAATGTGGGGAGGATGGGGGTCGATAAATGAGGACACAAGTAAGGGGGGGGAGTGAGCGAGCCACCAGGCAATCTGAAGATCCCAGGGGAGAAACAGTTAAAGGTTGGAAAATTATTTCTTTCCGGGCAATCAATGCAACTCCTCCTCCTGGCTTACCGGGGGAGCGATGCGTAATAAGATGGAGGAAGGATTGCCAGGAGAGAAGGAAGAGAGCTATCAGAGCCATGTCTCGGTGAGAAATAACAGATCAGGTTTGCGCGAATCCAGTAGGGTGAAGAGGTCCAGCTGGTGTTTGACAGCTGATCTGGTATTGAGGTAGATCGCAGAAACAACCGTAGAGGGAGAGTCAGTGGGAGGGCAGGTAACAGGGCACCCGCTCGATACCAAAGATGGGGGACAGGCGTGGGACAAGACGTTGGGTTTAAGGAGGCCCAGCCTGTTAATTCGGGCCAATGTGGAGCCCTCTAGAGGCCACTGGCCTTGAAGGTCAGTCAACTGCACAGGCGTGTATTGAATTAGGAAGGCAGGGTGACTAGCCCCTAGCCGCGGACGGGCGCAGACGGGCTTTCCTTTGGCGCGCCATCATCGCCTGCTGCGCTTCCGAGGAAGACACATATTTCATAGGGGAAAGGGCAGTGGGCGTGGCCTCTGAGGGGGCGTGGCCTGCAGTCAGAACGAGGCGCTGGGAGAGCGTCCCTCGCTAGGAGAAATCTGCGCTGAGACTGCAGATCAAGGCGTCAGGTAGTAGGGTAGGTAAGTTTTAAAACACAAGAATCACACAAATAAGGTCACAGTTTTTAAAATCAACAGCCTCCCGGCTTTCCGCCTCAGGAGTAGTGCTTGCAAATGGCGACGCTCGTACTCAGCGTCCCACTTGTAGTGGTGGGCGTGGCCTCTGAGGGGGCGTGGCCTGCGATCAGAACGAGGCGCTGGGAGAGCGTCCCTCGCTAGGAGAAATCTGCGCTGAGACTGCAGATCAAGGCGTCAGGTAGTAGGGTAGGTAAGTTTTAAAACACAAGAATCACACAAATAATAAAGTCACAGTTTTTAAAATCAACAGCCTCCGGGCTTTCCGCCTCAGGAGGGTAGTGCTTGCAAATGGCGACGCTCGTACTCAGCGTCCCACTTGTAGTGATGAGCGGTGGGCGTGGCCTCTGAGGGGGCGTGGCCTGCAGTCAGAACAAGGTGCTGGGAGAGCGTCCCTCGCTAGGAGAAATCTGCGCTGAGACTGCAGATCAAGGCGTCGGGTAGTAGGGTAGGTAAGTTTTAAAACACAAGAATCACACAAATAATAAGGTCACAGTTTTTAAAATCAACAGCCTCCCGGCTTTCCGCCTCAGGAGGGTAGTGCTTGCAAAATGGGAAGGGGAAGGGATTAGTTTCTGACAACCGCTTAAACATGACAACTTTGTTTCCCCAAGATAAAATGTATCTTCAGAGTCGTGGAAACAATAGAGATATTTTACTCAGTCAAATGTGCATGCTTCGTTTCACCAGAGCTGCAGAGAAACAGACTGGCGTTTTCAATAAAAGTATTTATTGAACAGTTTTCTTTCTCATGCAGAAGAAATGAACTGCTACAATCCTAATACTGGCTGTAAAGTATAATGCGTACAGCAAGAGAATTATAAAATAATACTGTAAAAGCATGGTATGGTTTCTAAGCCATAAAATACATACATAATGACTAAAAGTACTGGATGGGTTCTTCTAAAATACGCCTACCACGATGTACCTAACCGAAGTCTAGTATGAGGGAAGAAGTGTGATGCAGCATAAATTTAGTATTCTTTTGCCAAGAATCTATCCAAGATTTCTCTTGGTCTAATCCGCTCTGTATGTTGGTTTAGAATGAAGGTCTGTTATCTCTTTTCTCAGAGATACCAGACCTCAATTTCCCAACACCCCGCAAGGGGAGCTTGGAAACACGAGCTGGATTTCTCGGCAGGAGAAAAGACTGAGTCTCTCAGTGCGTCTGCTGGAGGGTGCTTGGGCAAGTGTGGACATATTTATACCTTGAAGGTTCCGGGTTTGACGTAAAGGTGGACATAACGTCATCAAAGAGTCTCAGTTCTTTGAAAACTCCATGAGTTCTTGGACAACTCAATATTCAAGCAAGGGGAAGTCCCTAACTGCTGAAGCTGAGTTTTCCAAGAAATCGATGTGGATTTTTGGAACTAGTGGAAGTAGCCATGCTGTATTTGGACTGCATGAGCTATGTCTGAATATGGATGGATCGGGAAAATTACACTAGGGTCTTAAAATGCTATACAACACCCACTCCACTTTTTATGTTCGACATTACTAAAATTAAACACTAAAGCATGTGTTTACAATCTCACCCAAAAATACATAATGCATTTGAAATAGTTGCACACAAATGAGCATTTGTACTGTACACATTTGAGAGCAATGATTTCATTTTAAGCATAAAGTATGATATTGGCAATGCTAACTGAATGAATCCTAAAAATTAAATTTATGTGATGGCTCTAAATACAGTAAACGGTCGAGACCATCCCATAGCAGAATATATATATATATATATATATATATATATATATTTGACGCACCACCCTAAAATGAAGGAACCCCAGGTTTGGAAGAATGCCAGATCGATATGGGCAAACCGGTAATTAAAAGTGATGGAAGGGGAATTGCAGTCTCTGCCCAATGGAGGGCTGCTCTCTTCTTTGGAAAAAAATGTCACGAAGTTGCAAGAAACCCATTGGAGGGTAGCAAGTGCCTAGAAACTACAAGTACTGTGATACCCTGCATAAACACATCTGAATTTAATAACTGAAGTGAAAGTCACGCAGGAGCGATTTGAAAAGCCTAAAAACAGAAGCGGAATTGTGGCAGGAAAGACTTTGCAACCTCGTAGTGCCTTTGAGAAAGAAGATTGTTATCTTTGAAACGCGTCAGGCAGAATTGCGGAAGGAGTGGCTACGGACTGAAATCCCCATTTCATCTTAAAATAAAAGTTGTGGCATGCAACCAGTGCGGGCTTATTTGCATGGGCAAACTTTGATGGATATATATACTGTTTTAGTTAAGTTAAATATTGTTTCTAGGAAGTATTCAAAGAATTCTTGTTCTCTAAGAATAGTTCTACTTTAAGCAGATTACTTTGTGCCAAAGTTCAATTTTGGAAAAGTCTCCTGGAGCCGCAGACTCCTCTTGTGAGAGTCTGACTCTTGTGACGTCATAGTCTACTGAAAATGCGCCGTCATCGCACTGTCTGCCATTGTACGACGGGTGCCAGCGCTGAGCAGTAGGAGACGTAACTTCCACCGCCAGAAGCAGCCAGGGGACGTGCCTGCCACTGCAGGTAAGCAGATAAAAAGTTTAGTGACGTTGGATTCTGTTTTTTTTTAATGAATGTGCACAAAAAGCGAGTGGAACAGAGGGCAGAAGGGCACAAAAACGAGTGGAACAGAGGGCAGAAAGGCACAAAAAACGAGTGGAACAGAGGGCAGAAAGGAACAAAACGAGTGGGGCAGAAAGGCACAAAACGAGTGGAACAGAGGGCAGAAAGGCACAAAACGAGTGGAACCGAGGGCAGACAGGCACAAATAAGGGGAAAACGAGTGGAACAGAGGGCAGAAGGGCACAAACAAGGCAAACGAGTAACTGGGCAGAAGGGCACAAAAAGCAAAAAAAGAGTAGCAGAAGGGCACAAACGAAGCAAAAAAGAGTAAGAGGGCAGAAAGGCACAAAAACCGAAGCAAAAACGAGTGGAACAGAGGGCCGAAAGGCACAAAAAAAGCAACGGGTGGAACAGAGCCGAAAGGCACAAAAAACGAGTGGAACAGAGGGCAGAAGGGCACAAAAAACGAGTTCTTAATTTTGGACATATTAATTGAAATGTGTTTTTTTTAACATAACATTTTATTAAAGAAAAACAGTCCGAAAATCAGTCACAATCAAGACTGTACATTTGAATCAAGGTACAGATCAAACAAAAATATAATTAGTGTACAGTTTGTCCTACGGGACAAGGTCTGACCATGGCTAGTTCAGTTGTCGGAGAGTTGCAGAGTTCACCTCGGTAATTGCTCCAGTGTCCCCATTTCTTGTCCCATTTCTTAGGGCAGCCTCTTATTTTGTAGACTGTCTTTTCGGCAATCATGCAACGGTCCATCTCAGCCATCCAGCTCACCACTAGCGGCCTTTCTGGGGAGCCTCAGTGCATTGCAATGGAGCGTTTGGCCAGTAGAAAACCCAACGCCGCCCATTGCAGTTCTAGTTCATTCAGGTCCGTGGCCCCCCATATATTGAGAACACATTCTTTTGGCGCCTGTAGGAGTGGCTTACCCAGAGAACTGCTCATCTTACTGATTGTTCCTTCCCATAAGATGTGATAGAAGGTGCCGGGGAGGCCGCAGCCTCGCAGACACAATGCGTCAGGGCGTCTACCAATTTTGGCCAGTGTAGGGGCGGACATGTAGGCTCTATGTAAAACCTCCAGTTGGATTAACCTGAACCTATGGCAGATAGCCGATTCCCTAGGGGACAGCAGGGCCGCCCACCAGTCATCAGCCAGGGGACCCAGGTCCTCCTCCCATTTGTTCCGCAAGGACTGGAAGGGGTCGGGGAGATTGTTACAAAGCTTGCGATAAGTGTAGGAGATGGCTTTCGCCGCGAGGGGTTCCGATAGTAGTCTATCCTCCAAGGGGGAAGTCTCAGGCATGGATGAGAGGTCAGGAATGGCGGCAAGGATTGCGTGTTTGATTTGTAGATATCGGAAAGATTCCGTTAGTGCAAGGGAGAATTTGGCCTGAAGATCTGTAAATGTCAGCAGCTTACCCCTATGAACAAGGTCGAAATCCCTATTGTGTCCCATTTGTCGAATCCCTGAAGGAAGCAGAGGGAACCCAGACGTTGCGACGACCAGAAGGGTGTTGCCGCCGTGAGTTTACATGACCATCCCAAACTCTTGTTGGCCATATGCCATATTGCGATCGTATGTGCCATGGGTCCAAGGTACTTATTCCTGGTTGGTGTGCTGTAAAGGGCCCCCAGGTAGCCCCCTCGCCCAGTCTGACATCGGTCAAGGAGGAAGGCCGGATCCAGGGGTGAACCATGGATCCAATGATAGCCACCAATTGTGACGCCCAATAGTAGAGGCCGAGTTTGGGTAAGGCAATGCCTCAGTCATACCAGCCTTGGAAGAGTGTGATGGGCGATACGGGCTACTCCGCCATCCCACAACAAGACTGATTTCACTTTCCACCGAGCTAAAATAGGAGTCCGGGATCGCAAAGGGACAGTTTTGCAGAGCATATAGGAAGCGCGGGAGCGCCAACATTTTAAACGGGGCCACCCTGCAGGGAAGGGAAAGTGGGAGGGATTGCCAGTGGGCCACGTCACTGTGTAGTCAGCGCAGGGGACCCAGTAAGTTACGATCGTGGAACACCTTGGGGTCAGATGTGATATAAATACCAAAGTATTTAAATCCATCCGGGGCCACAGCGATGGAAAAACCCCGGGGTAGACGGGGCGGTGGACCATGTAACATGTACAATGTAGATTTGGACCAGTTGATCGAGTATCCCGAGTATTTCCCAAAGTTAGTAGACATGAAATAGATTGTTAATAGAAGACCGGGGGGAAGCTACATATACCAGGATGTCATCGGCATAGAGGGAGATTTTGTCCGTTATCTCATCATTCCATTGGAGGCCCCTGATGGAGACATCCGTGCGGACCCAGTGGGCTAGAGGTTCATGGGTGAGGGCAAACAGCGGAGACAAGGGGCATCCCTGTCTGGTTCCCCTGGAGACCCCTGGTCTAATGCTATCGAACAATGTTTGCTGTACTGCGCTGGCTACACTGTCAGGAATCTGGCGGCGGTCTAAGCTGTGATCTCTGTAACAGACATTGCAATTAATTCCAAATTCGTAAATGTGGGCATTCATCCCTGGCCACCTGTACATCTCTTAACTCGAGATTTTGAGATCCCTTGATGTCAGACCCTCTCCTTTATGTGGTTCTTGAATCAAAGTACCCCTCCGATTCCGGTTTGGAATTACTCTATCTCCCACTCCAGGGATTCGAGCTAAGGGAACGAAGTTGGCATCAATTATGTATGAATATTCGAGTGGATCGTTTAGAGGCAACGCTGCATCGCAGCCTTTGCTTGTGGCATGGACAGCTAGCATTGTTTCACCGTCTTTGTGTTTTTTGTAAGAGTGATTGCAACTACGGAAGCCGTTTGCACAGCTGCCTTCACGGTTTCATCAGCCAATGAATTCCCTTCAACGTGAGCGCCATCAGGCTGATGACTCAGTGTATGGATCACATGAGTCTTTTGTAGTTCTTTCTGTAATAGAACTACTTGTTCCCAAAGCAAGTTATGGCTTGATTGTGCCACCTTTTGCGTCTTTGAAACCTTTTTGAACCCAATTCTGCAAGTATTCATCGTAAGAGTGGACGCAGTAATACGAATCACACACTAAGAGTGTGGGGAATTCGTGATCGGTATTTTCAAGCGCCATCTTGAAAGCCTGTAGTTCAGCTCGCTGAGCTGTACAGTCTCCTAGGGATTGTTTTTGTGACCATAGGTCTGAATTTACCATCGCGCCAGCGACCTTTAACAATCTCACACACAGCAGTTTTCCCCCAATTGCGGGTTGTGCTGATCAGTCTGTATAAATTATACATCCATAATGTTCTAGAGGGAGAATCTCAGTGGACCTAGGACATTCTTGTTCGTATTGTAGAAATTCTGGATTTTTCAAGTAGGGGTCAAAAACGTATTCAATGTCTGTTGCAGCAAGAGTTAACCCATTGTATCCATCTCAGATGTAAAGCTTTTGCATTTGGAATGCTCGCTTTTGTCACTGCTGCTAAGGCAGGTACAGGAGTAACTACCTTTTCCGTGCTAGAGGGCTCTTTTGCTACTGCAGTTTGAACCGCTGTCACAATTTTTTCTGTTTAAGTGAATTTCATTTCAGCTTGTGTGTACAAGTGTGATTTATAAGCTATTGGTACCTTTTCACCTTCATTAAAGGTTAGGTATATGAATCTGCATTCGGATTACAAGGTTGTGTTCGTTTACGCGTGTCTGTAAATGTGGCGTTGCTAACATGTCTGCACTGAACGCAAAATATCTGTATTTTTGAGTCCAATTGTTGGACCTGGGGTCTCCAGACCACATAGGGTAGCCTGGCACAGAGTAGGAAGGTCTAACCCCCTTCCGGGACCTTTGGATATTAATCCCTGGACCCACAACAGCCCCCCAGTTCCCTCCTTACTTAAAGCCAAACGTTTTGGGTTATTTCAGCCGTCACTGCGCAGTTGCAGCAGACCAGCAACTGCCACCAGACCCTCTCTCTCCCCAGCGGTGTCTCCCTCGCTGGCCAGACCGAGTGACAGCCAAGCCGGCACCGAGGGGGACGCACTGGGTTAGCGGCTCCGCTGGTTTCTTCTCTGTTGAGCTCCTCCTCGAGTCGTCTCCATCGTCTCCTCGGCAAACGACGTCACTGAGCAGGCGCGGGAGAGCAGCGGCTCCAGTCAGTTGCCGCCCCCTTCTCCTCAGGCAACCAGAGGCCCTCCTCCGGACCTGCACGCCGGCAGACACTTCCTCGTTAATACTCCGCCCCCCCTTTGGGGTTAGTGATTACCACACCGTGCCTGCGCAGAGTCGCGCCACCTCAGCCTCACCCGGTCACTCGCTCCGCCACGCTACCTCAGCAGCCCCCGACTGTTCCTTGTCACGCAGTCAGAACTGGGCTGTGGGAAATGCAAGACGCATCCCAGTGGTTGCGTTTCTTTCCACCAGGATTACCAAGAGCGGGGGGGAGGATTTCCCGGCTGCGCTTCTAAGTACAGGTAAGGGGAGGCTTGGTAGGCCAAGCGCAGGAGGACACGAAGAGAGGGGGGTAGCCAATTCCCTCAATCCTCTCGCTAGCCCTGCAGAGCTCCTCAAGGTCCTAGCCAATTCTCAGATACTGGACAGTGGGGCGGATCTCCACACAATTCCACTCCTCCAAAAGTCCCTTAAGCCCACCCCAGGCTAGGGGCTAGTCCTTTTTAGCTCGAACGGACTCCCTGTCCAGGGTCAACAGGAACGCAGTCTAACAGGGTCAGGTCTGCAGGAAGAGGGGTGGTGTTTACAGTAAGGAGGCAACCCTTAAAAAGAAGTTCACCCTCTGAATGTCCTACCCCACCTTGCGCCACAGCCTGTACTCCAGCTGACCCTCTCTGGATGACAAAATGGCTGCCCTACAGTTGGCCTTTTATACCCCTAACCCCAAGTGTCCAGAATAGGCCAGAAGGTTCTAGATTCCCCATATGTGTCTATGGGCCAGTCCCTGAGGTAATCAGTTGTGGCAGTTACCAGCCACCATTTTGTGTGACTAAAGTTTAATAAGAAAAGGGGAACTTCTAGGCCTCAATAAATGTATGAGGACAAGGTAGCACGCACCCCCTAGGACAACACCAAAAATTTCAGTGGACATAAGAAAATGAAAGGTACTAGGAGGCAAAAGGGGACTAAATAAATAAATAAATAGGAGGGACCACCCATAGGGTTGACAGGTCTAACACGCGTCCCCCCCCCCCCCCAGCTGAAAGTGGGGAGAGCTACCCAACCCCTTGGAAGTTCTCATAACTAAGGCGGAAATACCTGGAGAGACCGTCTGCATTGGCGTGGTCCACTCCTGGCCGATGTTCCACCCGGAAGTCCATTCCCTGTAGGGAGATGGACCATCTCAACAGCTTGGGATTCTCCCCCTTCATTTGCATCAGCCAACGAAGCGGTCGATGGTCGGTCTGAACCAGGAAGTGCGAGCCAAATAGGTATGGCCGCAGCTTCTTCAGAGCCAATACCACTGCAAAGGCTTCCCGCTCAATTGCACTCCACTTCTGTTCCCGGGGAAGCAGTCTCCTGGATAGGAAGACAACCGGTTGATCCAGACCCTCCTTTTTGAGTTGCGATAACACTGCCCCAATGCCATGTTCTGATGCGTCTGTCTGGACAATGAATTCCTTGGAAAAATCCGGAGCCCTTAGGACTGGTGCTGCACACATTGCTTGTTTCAACTTTTCAAAGGCTTGCTGACAAGCCTCCGTCCAGACTACCCGTCGGGGTTGCTTCTTAGATGTAAGCTCAGTTAGGGGGGCCACAATAGTGCCATACCCCTTCACAAAGCGACGGTAGTATCCTGTGTGGCCCAGGAAGGCTCGGACCTCTGTTTGGGTTCTGGGGGGGCTCCCAGGCCATGATTGCCTCAATCTTTGCCTGGAGGGGTTGCACCGTTCCCTTGCCCACCAAGTGGCCTAGGTACACCACCGACCCCTGCCCGATCTGACATTTGCTGGCCTTGATTGTCAAGCCAGCCTGTTTCAGGGCCTGGAGAACAGCCTGTAAGTGACACAAATGGTCCTCCCAGCTGCTGCTGAAGACTGCAATGTCGTCTAAATAAGCAGCAGAGAAGGCCTCCATCCCTGAGAGGACCTGGTTCACCAGCCGCTGAAAGGTGGCAGGGGCGTTCTTGAGCCCAAAGGGCATTACGCAGAACTGGTAGTGGCCCTCAGGCGTGGAGAAGGCTGACCTTTCCTTTGCTCCATCTGTAAGGGAGATCTGCCAGTACCCTTAAGTAAGGTCAAAGGTACTCAAGTATTGGGCAGCTCCCAGCCGTTCAATAAGTTCATCCGCCCTAGGGATCGGATGTGCATCAGTTTTGGTCACTGAATTCAGTCCCCGGTAATCCACACAGAACCTTAGTTCTGGAGTGGTGCCCGGTGGGGCAGCTTTTGGTACCAGAACCACCGGACTGGACCAGGGGCTACTAGAAGGTTCAATTACTCCTAGCTCCAGCATCTTAGTGACTTCACTGTGGATGCTGACCTTCACCTTGCCTGACAGCCGGTAGATCTTAACATCACAGGTGGGCAGTCTCCTGTGTCCACATCATGGGTACACAGGTGGGTCCTTCCCGGGACAAGGGAGAACAGCGAAGAGTACTGCTCCAGGACCTGGCGGCAGTCCTCTCGCTGCTCAGGAGTCAGGGATGGTGAGAGAATCACTCCTTCCACCGACCCATCCTTTTCCTGAGACGAAAAGAGACCAGGGAGAGGCTCGCTTTGCGCTTCCTCTGCTCCATCAGTCACCATCATTAAGATGACCTCTGGCCTCTCATGGTGGGGTTTGAGACGATTGGCATGAAGCACCCGTAGGGGCTGCCTGGGGGTCTTAAGATCCACTAAGTAAGTGGCCTTACCCTTCTCCATCACCTCAAAGGGGCCTGTCCAGCGATCCTGGAGGGCACTTAGCTCTCCAGGTTCCATCACCCACACTCTCTGGCCAGGCTCCAATTCCACCGGGTGAGCATTGTGGTCATACCACTCCTTCATCACTGCTTGGCTGGCTTCCAAGTTGTCAGAAGCTTGCTTCCACAACTTAGCCATTTGGCTCCGGAAGGCCAGCATGTAGCTCACCACATCCTGGGGAAGCTTCCTGGGAGTCTTTTCCCATCCGTCTTTCACCAGGCTGAGAGGTCCACGCACAGGGTGCCCATACAGAAGGGGCTGAAGCCCACTCCCTTCTGTGGAACTTCCCTGTAGGAAAACAACAGGGTAAGAGGACGTCCCATTTCCTCCGCAGGCTCTCAGGCAGACTTCTTATCATGCCTTTCAAGGTCTTGTTGAACCTTTCCACCAGACCATTGGTCTGTGGGTGATAAGGAGTGGTAAACCGGTAGGTAACTCCACACTCCTTCCACATAGCCCGCATGTATGCTGACATGAAGTAGGTTCCCCTGTCGGACACAACCTCCTTGGGGAAACCCACTCTGGTAAAGATCCCCATCAGGGCCCTAGCCACTGCAGGTGCAGTAATGGTCCTCGGAGGAATTGCCTCTGGGTACCGTGTGGCGTGATCCACCAGAACCAAGTTAAACCTGTGACCAGCTGTAGTGGGTGGATCCAGTGGCCCCACAATGTCGATGCCCACCCTTTCAAAGGGGGTGCTAACGACAGGAAGTGGTTCCAGGGGAGCTTTCAGCTTCACCCCTGTTTTCCCACTGGCTTGGCAAGACACACATGTCCGACAGTACGTGTCGGACGCCACCCTCATCTGAGGCCAATAAAAGTGGGGGACAAGCCGGGCAAAGGTCTTGTCCTGCCCTAAGTGTCCTGCCAAGGGTATTTCATGAGCCAGTTCTAAAAGAAAGGCTCGGTATCGTTGAGTGACAGCCAAGGCCCGTGACGAACCATGTACTGGTGCCTTTGGCTCACTGTAGAGGAGACCATCCTCCCAGTAAATATGGTAGTTCCCCGTAACGTTACCTGCTGCCTGGGCTTCGGCCTGACGCCTCAGTCCCTCAAGGGTAGGGCACTCCTTCTGGCCCGTACAAAACTCCTCCCTGGTAGGCCCTCCCTCCACATGCCACTCAGCAGGGATAGGTAGGTTCTCCAGGGAGACAACATCCCCCTCCATGGACTCCTGGTCCACCTCCACAGGTGGCCTATCTGTCTCACGGGGCGTGGATGCCGAGGTAGGCTTCTCCTGTCCTCGGTTCTTTCCCTTTTTGGCAGCTGGCTGTGCCTTTGTTCCAGGCTCCAGCCCAAGCGAACTCCCCCTCCGGATAGTCGCAGACCTTGTGCTAGCACAGGCCCAGTCAGGTGTACCGAGCATCTCAGAATGAGTCTGGTATTCCACCTCCTTCTAAGCATTGTGCTCCATATCATTCCCCAGCAGACAATCAACTAGCACGGCAGGGCTTACGGCAACTCGAAGGGAACCTGCAACCCCTTCCCACTCAAATGGAACCTCGGCCACAGGGTAGTGGCCCACTCTGCCGTCAGCCATCGCGGCGGGGTGGAGTACATGTGGAATCACCTGCTCTGGAGACACCAGTTGACTCCTTACCATAGTCATACTGGCTCCTGTGTCTCTCAGAGCCTCCCCTCTTTGGCCATTGATGGTGACCCATTGCCCATACTTAGTAGTATTTGAGGGCACCTGGATCTTAGGAACCATCTCCCGATCTCCCAGGGACACTAAGGTGACACCCGCCCACTCCCCCCCCTTATCTAAGGGCAACTCCTCCCCGAGCACTATACTAGCTACTCCCGGGGCTTTTCCTCCACTGGGAGGGGGTGGTCTCTTTGGGCACTTGACATCTCCCTTATAGTGTCCAACGCCACCACACTCAAAGCAGTGGACAACCCTTGGCTGCTGACTTTGGCCAGGATGAGGGTTTCTGGGCGGGTTAGCCTTAGGGGTGAATCCTGTTCCCTTTCCCTGGAAACTGTTTTGGGGGCCTCTTGAGAACTCCCTCTTTTTATCTCCCCCCTCTTTCTTCTGGGGGGTGCCCTGTCCGGTCCTTTGGGAATCCCCTCCAGTCCCCTTTGAGGACACCCGGGTACTAGCCCAGATGTCTGCCGCCTCAGCAAGCTTCCGGGGGCTGGTCAGCTTGCTGTCCACCAGGTGTTGTCGCAGCTCGGGAAAACATTTCTCGAGTAGGTGCTCCTTGAGGATAAGGTCATACAACTCCTCATAGTCCCCCACCTCGCTGCCTTGCACCCAACCCTCTAATGCCTTCTTTGCGTAGTCCAAGAAATTCACCCAATTCTGTGTGCCTAGTTTGTGACTACCCCTAAACTTCTGTCTGTATTTTTCGGCAGTCAGTTCAAACTTTCTTATCAGCGCCACTTTCATGGTGGGGTAGTGGGTCTGCTCTCCCTGCTCTAGGGCCAATAGGGTATCCCTTCCTGCAGGAGGCATGTATTTATACAAGCCACCCCCCCAGTGTTTCTCCAGAATCCCATGGGCTCTTAAGGAGACCTCATAGGCAGCCAGCCACTTGGCGATGTCATCCCCTGCGCTGTAGCTGGCGACTACGTCCTTTGGTAAATAGGGTCTGGGTTCCCTGGTTGTATCTTTGGATTCGCTGCCACCATTAGGAGTACTGGGCGTCCCTACCTGCAGGGCCTTAACCCCTTCAGCGCTAATGACAAGGGTAACTCGTCATGGACTTTCCATTGATTTCAATGGAAAGTCAATGGAGCTCGTCGAACACCCTTAGCAGCCAAGTGGTTAAAGTCTAACTCTCTGAGACTCAACTCATGAGCTAGCCTCTTCTCCTCCCTCTCCTTCTCTAATTTTGCCAACTCTCATTTTAACTGCCTCTCCTCCCTCCTGTCCGCTAGTTCAGCTTCAGTTAGACTCCTCACGGAAACACTGGTGCCCTCCCTTGAGAGTGTTCTGGGACCTGTCAGTAGGTTCTCCTCCTCTGGTCGGTACAATACATCTACCCCGATGAGTGTCCCGGTCGGCCTACTCCTCCTTTCCATCTGGGTGCGCTGCCACCCACGCTCTCAAGCTGGTTTGGAGTTCCCCTTTTTTAGCACCACGCTTGAAGAACACTCATATTTTGGCAAAATTCTCGGAGTTGGGCCACAGTATAGGTCTCCAATTCTTCCAGAGCCAATTCCATTTTGCCAATGAGTCGGGGACAGCCACTCGGAAGAAATTAGTTAAGAGGGTAATTAGAAGCTACTTCCACCCACCACCAGGAGAAAATTTGGAAAAGCAAAAATTTAATTAGGAAGTCCGCTTGGAGAAAACTCCAGATGTAGGCATGTGGTACACACTGCGTTACTATTGAGTGGAGGCAAGCACAAGCTCTATCCCACCGCTGAACACCAATTATGTTGGACCTGGGGTCTCCAGACCACATAGGGTAGCCTGGCACAGAGTAGGAAGGTCTAACCCAAAAGCACAAGTGTTAAGCTTGCATCACACCCTACAGTAACTCAGCGTCCATCCATTCAAAAATAACGCTACACCAGTTTAGGAAAATACGGTTCACTTTTATAAAAGTTTTTGTATACTCTCGCTTATTTCATCTGACTGTTTTGTCACTACTCACATTAGGTATTTCTCCCCCAATCAATTCAGCAATACATTGTTTCATAACTCAATGGGTTCAACATAGCATTAAGTATTCTATAATAAAGGCATTTCCTTGGTTAAGCTGACTTGGCACATTAGGAAGCAGAGTCTGTCACCTGCAAAGGAACAAGGGAATATCCAAATGAGTCCAGATGGTAAATTAATTACTACAACCTGCATAACTAAATTACATCAGGTGAATGACAAAGGGAAGTCAGAGTAATTCCCCCCCCTCCCGAAAAAGAAAGGTTCAGCAACAAACTCAGGCAATGTCAGCATTAAAATGGGTTCAATGTTCTTTTTCTTTTCCCCGCTTTGTCACCCTTCTTTACTTTACTTGTTCCCTTTTTCACGAGTCCCGGTGGCTTCCTCGACTCAATCTTCCCTGTCTTGCCAACTCAGTGCTTCCAGAAAATAAATGAGGGGGGGGGGGGGTTCCCTTCCGGGACCTTCGGATATTAATCCCCGGACCCACAACAGCCCTCCAGTTCCCTCCTTACTTAAAGCCAAAAGTTTTGGGTTATTTCAGCCGTCACTGCGCAGTTGCAGCAGACCAGCACCTGCCACCAGACCCTCTCTCTCCCCAGCGGCGTCTCCCTCGCTGGCCAGACAGAGTGACAGCCAAGCTGGCACCGAGGGGGACGCACTGGGTTAGCGGCTCTGCTGGTTTCTTCTCCGTTGAGCTCCTCCTCGAGTCGTCTCCATAGACTCTTCGGCAAACCACGTCACTGAGCAGGCGCGGGAGAGCAGCGGCTCCAGTCAGTTGCCACCCCCTTCTCAGGCAACCAGAGGCCCTCCTCTGGACCTGCGAGCCGGCAGACACTTCCTCGTTAATACTCCGCCCCCCCTTCGGGGTTAGTGATTACCACACCGGGCCTGCGCAGAGTCGCGCCACCTCAGCCTCACCCGGTCACTCGCTCCGCCACGCTACCTCAGCAGCCCCCGACTGTTCCTTGTCACGCAGTCAGAACCGGGCTGTGGGACATGCGAGACGCATCCAAGTGGTCGCGTTTCTTTCCACCAGGATTACTAAGCGGGGGGAGGATTCCGGCTGCGCTTCTAGGTACAGGTAAGGGGAGACTTGGTAGGCCAAGTGCAGGCGGACACAAAGAGAGAGAGGGGGGGGTAGCCAATTCCCTCAATCCTCTCGCTAGCCCTGCAGAGCTCCTCAGGGTCCTAGCCAATTCTCAGATACTGGACAGTGGGGCGGATCTCCACACAACTCCACTCCTCCAAAAGTCCCGCAAGCCCACCCCAGGCTAGGGGCTAGTCCTTTTTAGCTCGAACGGACTCCCTGTCCAGGGTCAACAGGAACGCAGTCTAACAGGGTCAGGTCTGCAGGAAGAGGGGCGGTGTTTACAGTAAGGAGGCAACCCTTAAAAAGAAGTCCACCCTCTGAATGTCCTACCCCACCATGCACCACAGTCTGTACTCCAGCTGACCCTCTCTGGATGACAAAATGGCCGCCCTACAGTTGGCCTTTTATACCCCTAACCCCAAGTGTCCAGAACAGGCCAGAAGGTTCTAGATTCCCCATACGTGTCTATGGGCCAGTCCCTGAGGTAATCAGTTGTGGCAGTTACCAGCCACCATTTTGTGTGACTAAAGTTTCATGAGAAAAGGGGGAACTTCTAGGCCTCAATAAATGTATGAGGACAAGGTAGCGCCCACCCCCTAGGACAACACCAAAAATTTCAGTGGACATAAAAAAAAAATGAAAGGTACTAGGAGGCAAAAGGGGACAAAATAAATAAATAGGAGGGACCACCCAAAGGGTTGACAGGTCTAACACCAATTAATAGGTTTGAAATCAGGTTTGATTAATTCGTAAAGAGATTTAACCCTTTCTGCGTAGTTTAGAATGTAAGTTCTTCCGAAATTCAGGAATCCTTGAACTGACTAAGTTTTTCACCGTTTTTGGAGGTTGGAGCAGCGCACCTTTTTCTAAAAAGTTTGCTGCCAGGCTTTTTCCTTCACTTGAAAGTTCGTATCCTAAGAATAGGACGTTGAGGTGGGCAATCCTTGTGGGTTTTTTTTTTTAATTGAATTTGTACCCTTCAGAGGCGAAGCCAAGTATTATGGTGTTCACCCTGTTCAAGTGCCTGTCCAAATCATCGTCTGTAAGATAGATGTCATCGACATAAGATAATGCCTCGTCATCATACGTTTGTAGTAACTGTTACTCTGGCTGAAAATAACCCTGGACTATTCTTGAATCCCTGGGGGAGACGACAGAAGTGACCCTGTGTCCCCATGATTGAGAAAGCGGTCAAGTACCTGCTTTCAGGTGCGATATTTTGACAGAAGAAACAGTTTGAAATATCGAATGTAGTTTTATATTTTTTGCGCATGATGTTCATCGGGGCTGCACTGTGTGCATTTTCTACTGCAAAAGTTTTGCAACAAGAATTTAAATGTCTGTAGTCAAACTAGACTATATGTATTGTCTGGTTTGGAGACGGGAAACAAAGGATTGTTCATGGACGAGGTGCATGTTTCAATCATCCCTTGGTATTCAAGTTGGTCTAGGATCGCCCTGACCTGTTTTTTAGCTTCTTGTTTCACTGGATACTGCCTCTGTGCAGTAGGTTAAATTTTTTTTTTAACTGGATGTCATGGTGAGGAGAGTCCTCATCCCATCCCACATGATTTTTGTATAATGCTGGAGCCTGGGCTACAACCCGTTTTCTGGCATAAGTGTATTTTTTATGAATAGGAATATGATTGGAGAAGGCTCGCATAATCTCTTTGCCATGTGGGCACTCCCTGACAAATTCAGGTGGCCAGTCTTTTTCAGCTAGAAGGATGTCATAACCCTTAGTTTTTCCCAAGAGTGATTTTATTTTTCTAGTTTTTCTAGTTATGTCCCCCTCTATCTGGAGTGTTACTTCATATAACTTATGGGGTACACTTACCCTGGTATCTGCAGTTTCAACCTGAATGAACTCATTCAGGTCCACTGTCTCCAGATCCTTCAGGATCTTGCGAGCTATGGTAACTTCTGCTGCGCTGTCCAGCATTGTCTGGGCCCACTCCCCGTTCTTGAGTTGTCCTCAAGATCCACTTCATGTCTGATTTTTAGACTTGCTACCTTCTTGGTGAATTGACTTTTCTTATTTTTTGGAACGTGTTGATTGTCTTTGGACTTCACACGTTCTTCCTTGTGTTCTGATCGTTCTCTTCTTTCGGATTTCTGCGAGGAAGTCTGAAAGGTACGAGAGGAATGTGTATATGTATTTTAATTAATTGTTTTAACTGAGCTAACAGTTCTACATCTGACCTTTTTTCAATGTCAGGATGTGGTGTATAGCTGGCTAGTACCGGCCATGTTGCTCCTGGTCTACCTAGTGGATCGAACCTGGTAATGTGATTTTAATGATGTGGGGCGCCTTTAAACCAGAGCTGATGCTCTTGGTAAATTCGTGGAATTTCAATGTCCTCGAAAGGAACGTATTCTGCTGGACGGTCCTCTAGCTTGTGGAAGTGGAACACATGTGTTGTTGGATTTGCTTCAGGGAAGATAATCCATGAATAGAATAAATCTGTCTGCCGATATTCATGTGCCTATGACAAATATAACAATATAACCCTACCACCTCTTGGTGATAGGACATTTTCTTTAAGCTTTATAGCTATTGTCTTCCTTAGGTTTTCCGGGAAGATTATAGCATCTGGGTCATTTTGTTGGAAACCTGTAACGTCTAAACCCGGCCGGTTTGCAGACGCTGCAGTACGAGTGGCTCCGGGATTATCCTCGTCAGCCATTTTGTTGAAAGTTTTGCAGAACAAGTTTCAAGGAGACAAAGATAAGGGTGCACAATATTTTGGAACACTATCTTTCAACTTTGAATCAAACCAAAAACTAATACATAGGATTTTTCGTCCTACTCAGTTATGGCGGATATTTTATCCTTTAACCCACTCCAGACGTCTATTGGAGTATTTTACGGGAAAAAGGTGTCTCTGTGAAAAGCACGATAGAGTTACTCTAGTATCTAGCGTTAAATTAGTGCCTTACCAAACGTTTGGCGCATGTAGTGTAGTTCCTATATTCCCAATAGGAATATCGAATATATTAGACTAGCTCAGGTCACTAGAAATGTTCTTGAATTCACAAGAAGGGATTCGTTTTTGACAACTGCATAAACATGACAACTTTGTTTCCCCAAGATAAAACGTATCTTCAGAGTCGTGGAAACAATAGATAGATATTTTACTCAGTCAATCGTGCATGCTTCGTTTCACCAGAGGTGCAGAGAAACAGACGGGCGTTTTCAATAAAAGTATTTATTGAACAGTCTTTTCTCATGCAGAAGAAATGAACTGCTAAAATCGTAATACTGGCTGTAAAGTATAATGCATACAGCAAGAAGAGTATTCTAAAAATACTGTAAAAGTATGGTATGGTTTCTAAGCCATAAAATACATACATAAATAAAGACTAACAGTACTCAACTGGTGCTTCTAAAATACTATAACACAAGGGATCTCTGGTATAATGTCCAGAGAACCGGGGGGTTTTGGAGAGGACAATTGGAGTATATCCTCCCTACAATTATCTTATCACAAAAATATTTCAAAAATACTAAGCCTGAGAGTAATTTTCAGGTGGTGTAACACACGAGGAACTTAGGACTTGTATGCGGTAGTGGGGGCTGAACACCTGACCAATAATGGTGTTGAACCTGATAGTCATGTCCACATGTATGGATGGAAAACACTAGTTCTGTTTAGTTACCCTCACACACTCTAGTGGTGTCATGCTTCATCATTGGGTCACCCCGACCCCTAAAAGTCAAGGTGGGCTCAACCACAGTGTTGGGTAGCTCTTTGATAGATGAAGGATGGGGGATTATAAGATAAAATACCTCAATCAGACCCCTGGTTTCCCTTTATCCGTGGGTCTGGTTGGGTCATTAAAAATTATTTTAAAACTGTTTTGTTTGGATTTTAATGGTCCTATGACCCTAGTGCCAACATGTTTCAGTCCATACAGAGGGCCATAAAGGTCCAGGACTTTCTTCAGGGCTGGGAACAATCCACCTCTATGTGTAGGGAATTTACAGGATGGGAGGTCCCTATCCTACCAATGTAGCGAGGGAAGAGTAGCTTCTCCTCGTGTATGCTTCAAGGTATCTCTGTAATGCCAGGCTCCATCAATTAGGGGGGCTTCAGGCTTCTCGATGGACCGAGAGGTGCTGGTGAGAGGTCTCTAATTGTGAGTTCCCCCGTCATTTCATTGTATGGCGGTCTCGGTCCCCGGCTTGATCTCAAATACGCCTACCCTGATGTACCTAACCTAAGTCTAGTACGAGGGAAGAAGTGTGATGTAGCTTAAGTTTAGTATTCTTTTGCCAAGAATCTATCCAAGGTTTCTCTTAGGGTCTAATCGGCTCCGTACCTTGGTTTAGAATGAAGGAGGTCTGGTATCTCTCTGTCTCAGGACTCGATTTCCCAACACCCCGCAAGGGGAGCTTCGAAACACTGGAGCTGTATTTCTCGGCAGGAGAAAAGACAGCGTCTCTCAGTGCGTCTGCTGGAGGGTTGGCTTCCTTCAGCACTTGCTGTAGCGAGATGCGTCGGGCAAGTAGATAGTCGAACTGCTCCAAACCACTGTGTTTGCTTGGGCAAGTGTGGGCATATTTATACCTTGAAGGTGCAGAGTTTGATGTAAAGGTGGACATAACGTCATAAAAGAGTCTCAGTTCTTTGAAAACTCCATGAGTTCTTGGACAAATCAATATTCAAGCAAGGGGAAGTCCCTAACTGCTGAAGCAGAGTTTTCCAAGAAATCGTTGTGGATTTTCAGAACTAGTGGAAGTAGTCATGCCGTATTTGGACTGCATGAGCGATGTCTAAATATGGTTATGACTTCTATGCCTATATAAGGACATGGATCGGGAAAATTACACTAGGGTCCTAAAATGCTATACAGCACTCTCAAAGGAACCAAGCATGTTATGTTTGCTTAGATTTGAAGACCATGCTAAATGTAGGCAAGGCTGCATCTGGCCACTGAATACTTAGTTTGCAGGTGGGTATATGTGAGCAGGTCCTTTTTAGTCTCTGCCTAAAGTTTGGGGTGGGGCATTAAGTGCCGTAAAAATAGTGTTCGGGTGTACCCTGATGGCCTGATTTGGAGATAGATAATGAGACCCACTGCGTATGTGTTCATGGGAACTCATTATGGCACTATCTGGAACAGTGTATTATGGACCACTTCCTTTTTACCCCAGTAGCCAGGCAGCTATGTGTAAGGTTGTCTTGACCTTAGGCATCTGGACCATGACAATCCTGAAGACCAGCTTGGACAGGACAATAGGTTGGACCACAACTTTTAAATCTGTTAACTTTTTTACAATGTTTGCATAGTGTAACTAATTAAAGATACTCAAGTGGATAATGAGTGCCTATCAATCACACGTCTACCCATTTTTATCTACATTAAGTTTAGCTGTAGGTGGAATGGTGAGCAGATTAGGATGACCACCTTTCTTGATCCCCACTGTTAATACTTGGTCCTATACTTGGTTTGCAAGTACTATTGAAAAGGTGCTTCTCCTTCGACGTAAGATATCTGCGCCATACAGTGAGGACTGTTCCTCTTCGCCTTGTTTAATCTGATTACATTCAAGGCATTTCAAGGGTGTTTAATGATCTGTTTGATATCCCTTCATTGTGTTAAAGGGAGTGCTTTTTGCCGCACACTGAGCAAATGTAAGCTCCATACCCACACCCGAAGCATATGTAATCTACCTTTTCATCGCGGTGACAGGCCCCAACTTCCCAACTAGGTTTAGTCCACACTCACCAGTACTTATATTCATATATATACCCAGAATGTGCCAGCGCTCATAGGGTTAACACATATAAACTCAGTAACAATTGGTTTTAGTTAAATGGGGAAGCATGTTGAAAGCTAAACATTGCCATACAGTAGAAATAGCAGTAATTGTAAGCACTAGAAAGAGTAGCTGCACTGTCTGAAATTAAAGAGGGGAGTTCAGGAACTCACTATGGCTGCACTTCCAGGTATATTAGAAGTGGTGCATAAAGGCGCCAGCGCTAACTGCAGTCTCACTTAACATACTGGCTGCTTTCTCAATCACAAGTGAATGGAACACACCTAGACACTGCAGATGGCAGTGTGTTAAAGATTGTTAAAATCCATCCACTAAATGCCAGATCCCAAACAGCAAAAAGATGCTTCAATGTAAAGCCACTACTGGCTTTGGATTAATCTGCACTCATAGGCAGAGCAGAGGAATGCACTCAAGCATTATGCCCTAATCACAAGCCTTGCTAATGTTTTTGTTCTTTTTACAGACTAACATATATCATTTCTCCACATAACATCACAGATACACAGAATATGCCATTCGCAAAGGGAGCGATGAGTTTTATTTATTTTTATACTTCACACGCAAACTGCAAACATCAAAATAGTACACAGAAGGCAAGTGAAAACTCAGGCCCTGAATTGTAATAATTATCCAGCCATCCCCTGCAAGTACACTACTACCATCATAAGTCAGAGTCCCTGTGAGCACTGAGTTGAGGAAAGAAGCACAGAAAATGAACCCCTTTGCAGGCCAGACGTGGTGAGGAACCCATTTTTTTTGGGGGGGGGTGGGATCCTTCCCTGGCAAGAGTTAGGAATAAATACCAACACTACTTAAGTGTGCAAGCAATTTTTAGCTCAGCACGTTTTCCTGAGATGAAAGTCTGCCTTGAGACTTCAAGTTCCAGAACCAACCACTCAAGCTAATAAAGATTTAAGGAAATGTAAGCTACCACGGATGGGATCTGAGAAGACCGTGCACAAACACAGCACATGTATGGAGTATGAGAGGGGCACCAGTGTAAGAAGAATGTAAAGCAGAGGGACAATAGAAGAAAGAGAACCTTTTATAGATTTTCATATTATGTTACTTTGGGGGGGCGGACTAGTCCACAGTATAAAAAACTACAAAAAAATAAATATATACAGCGAGATAGGTAGAGGAAAGAGTCAATGAATAAGAATGAAAGAGGAAGGCGGGAGGAATCAGGTGGGGAATAGAGGGAAGTATAGAGAAATAGAGAGAAACATGCAGAGAATGGAGAGTCATACAGTGAGGCACAGAGAGTGAGTGAGGGAGGGTAACTAAAGGACAAAAACTATATTTCCTGACCATATCCCATATATGAATTTCATTACAAGACCGGAGGCTAGCATTATGCATACAACTTTTAATGCAACTCCAAACAGCCGCATATGTCACAAAGCAATAGTTCCAATGGAACATTCTTAACAAAATAATTCTAGTAACCACTAGGCAAGCAGCCTCTTTTAAATGCGGCTCCAAGCAGATGAGTCATGTTTTTACTTACTCTTAAAACTGTTCATTAATTACCATCTATTTATTGTATTGTACTGCTATTTATGAATTATCTTCGATATGGACACTAGAGTCTGCTCTTTTGTTAAATACATATGATTTTCTTCTTCATTGTGTAATATATTTCTGTTTGTTTCCTATTTCTCTAATTACCTTCTACTCGCGGGACGATCCGCTCTCCTTTCTCCCCTCACTCGTTCCTTACCCGTCCTCCAATATATGGAGGTCGGCTCGGGATCCTTTTGTTCGTTTTCCCCGTAACCGCGCTGCCTTTTCTTCTATCTGCCTGAGCGCTTTGCCAACTTCGCACATTATACTTTTGCGGGCCGAGGAGATAGTAACTTCCCTCGTTGCCCTCTTCCCTCTACCGGCAGCGCCCGTGTCCGTTGCACGTTACCGTGTCATTTACCCAAAACGATGAGGAAGGGCCATTGGCAACACACGCGCTGCGCGTTGTTGTTGCCTAGCGCCCTTCCTCTAACGCGATGCTCACAATGAGCGTATCCAAGCAACCGGCTGATCGCGCATTAGGAAACTGTCAGTTTCCCAACGCGATCGGCCGAACTACATCAATTTATCGTTTTTGCTCGCTACTTTTCAACAAACTCGTCCATTTGGGCTATATATATTTTTATTTTATATCTAAATAGATCACAACTCTATTCTAATCACTGTGCACAAAAAAAAAGGGGAATCACTCTTTATCTATTACATTCTTATATAAAAAAAAAGAGGGGTTAGAGAAAAAGGATCTTTATACCATTCATCATGTCTGACTCAGATTCAGACCAAAACGATCTTTCTCTCCCCAATATCGATAATGAGGCATTTAAATCATTAATACATAAAGAAATGAGGTCCTGTATGTTCTCTACACTTTCGCAAGTGATGGCTTCTAAAAGACCCTTTCCTCCCGAAGAGGAGGATGAATTTCAATATGATTTTGAAAATACTGCTGACCTCAACGAATTAAGGGGTAAAAAAAACTAAAAATATTGACTCTACCCCTAAGAGCACTATTTCAGGTCCTAGTACCTCGGGTGTCCTTAGCGGCACAAATTATAAAGGTGTCCCCCGCGGCACAAATTATAAAGGTGTCCTCAGCGGCACAACTTATCCAAGTGCTCAGAATAATGAATTCATCCATGATGATTTTAACAATTCTAACGATGATGATTTTACTGATAATGCCTCAGAATTCCCCGACGAATACATCCTCGACTTGGACGAGGATAATCAAGATTTTGAATCCTATGATGATAATTTACCTTCCTCATCTAAGGATAGTGTCCTTGACCCTTCAGGTGAAGAGATGTTTTCACCTCTGAACATCAGACACCCTAGAAGCTCTGATTGGGTCCCCATGGACCATGTCAGCAATTGTATTACTAAATGGATCAGTAACCCCCTAGAGAGGGACACTCGTAATCTCCTACGAGCAGAATGTTCAAGACCTTCTATCGAAGGTAAAGTCTGCCAAACTCCTAATCTTGATCCCGAACTGATAAAATATCTTTTCAAGCTTGGTAGGGATCCAAGAAAAGGTATGGAGAGATCCCTTAAAATCTGTCAAGACAGAGTTCTTGATATTTTAGGTCCCCTCGCTAAAATTATTGATGCCGCTGAGAACAGTCATCTCAACGGTTCCAGCCTAGACACTAACCTTATACGTGGGTGGAGTCAAAGGGCACTAGTTCTTCTAGGAAACGCTAATGTTGGTCTCAATTCGGAAAGAAGGAGAGTCGTTCTGACTAAGATTAGCCCCAAGTTGAGCGACTTAGCCGATAAGGAGCCTTCACTTAATCCTAAAGGGCTTCTTTTTGGCGAAGACCTAAGCAAGACTCTAGGCAAATACGTATCCACTTTTACAGCCCTGGATAAAGCACACCAAAGTATGAAAGGTTTTCAATGTCAACAACAATAACCTTTTTGGCAGGGCCGGAAGAAGAGGCCAATCTTTCGGCCGCTTTAATCATAGGCCGTTCGGTAGATCCAGAGGTTATAACGCAAGAGGCGACTATCAGTCCTCCTACCAAACTCAATTCTACCCTTCAAGAGGAAGAGGCTTCCGTTCGAGAGGGTCAAGACCAAGAAGGGGATATAACGACACCAACCCACAAAGTAAGTCATTTGTATCCTTTGATGCCTTTTTCCCCTCCCACAAAAGTGAGAGGCAGACTAAAATTCTTTCTCCAGAACTGGAAATTAATTACTCAAGACCCTTGGGTTCTAAACACTGTTACTGGTTTTTCAATAGATTTCATAGACACTCCGATTCAGGCTTCTTTCCCAAGAGTAATGCCTCTCTCTCAGGATCAAGAAAAGATTATAGAAGAGGAGATCTCTTCAATGCTCCTGAAAGGCGCAATCATAGAAGTCCCTTTGGAAACTCTGAGGTTTGTAAGTACTCTTTTTCTGGTAGAAAAAAAGGACAAAGGTTGGAGACCCGTCATAAATCTCAGAGAACTCAACAAATATCTTGTTTACAGACATTTCAAAATGGAAGGTATCCATCTTCTGAGAGATCTCTTGCTAGAAGGAGACTGGTTGGTCAAACTGGATCTCAAAGACGCCTATTTTACCATTCCTATGGCCGAGAAAGATCAACCCTTCCTACAATTTATTTGGAAGGATAGACTTTATCAATTCTAAGCTCTCCCCTTCGGACTCTCTTCAGCCCCTTGGTGTTTCACCAAAATAATGAGCAGTCGCCTCATCTCTAAGAGAGAAGGGTATTCGTATGATTATATATCTAGACGATATCCTTATTATGTCCCAAGACTATACTCAAATTCTTCAAGATCTCAAAACTGTTATGGATCTTTTAGAAAACCTGGGATTCATTGTGAACAAAGAAAAATCAATACTGTCTCCCTCAACGTCCATGGAATTCCTAGGTTTTACCGTGGATACCACCAATTGTCTTCTCCTTCTTCCTCAGAAGAAGAATTCCAAAATCAAAAAATAGATAAGACATGTCCTCAAACATCAAAATCTTTCCTTAAGGGAACTAGCAAGACTTCTAGGTCTTCTCTCGTCCTCCATTCAGGCTATCTTTCCGGGCCCTCTAAATTATCGAGCCCTTCAAAGGATAAAAGGGAAAGCCTTAAGATCAGGTCTCTGGTACGGAGACTGTGTTTCCCTGAACCAAGAGTCCATTTCAGAACTAACCTGGTGGTTGGAAAATTTGGACGCTTGGAACGGCAGAGCAATTTTTGGCTCAACACCAGATTTTATTTTGGAATCAGATGCCAGCCTTCATGGCTGGAGTGCCTGTCTCCTAGATCAAAATACTGGTGGAGTTTGGTCTCAAGAGGAGTCTTCTCACCATATAAACTACCTAGAACTATCTGCAGGCTTTATGCTCTAATGAGCTTCAAACACTCCCTTCAAGGCAGATCGGTTGTTTTAAAAATGGACAATATGTCCGCAGTTGCCTATATAAACCGTCTGGGTGGAACAAAGTCGGAAGACTTGTCAAATTTGGCCAAAAAACTTTGGATCTTTTGCCTGGAACACAAAATTTCTCTAAGAGCAGAATACCTTCCTGGAGAATCCAACCTCTCTGCAGATTGGAACTCAAGATTCCTCCTGGATCATTCCGATTGGAAACTGAACACCTTAGTATTCAATTCCCTCAATTACTTTTGGGGTCCCTTTCAAATAGACCTTTTTGCGAGCAGGTTAACCTTTGAAATGGAACCCTATTACAGCTGGATGCGAATGCTCTAGCAGTCAATGCTTTCCTCCAATCATGGGTTGGAGTCAACGCCTATGCCTTCCCTCCCTTTGCAATGATTCAGAGGGTCCTCCCGAAAATAAAACATCAACATGCTTCCATTGTCCTGATAACTCCCTTTTGGCCTTCCCAAGCTTGGTTCCCAACTACTCTGGAGATGTCTTACGACGCTCCTTTCCTAATTCCTTCTCTCAACGACCTTCTCACCGACATAGACGGTCTAATTCACCCTCTTGTTCAAACAGGGAAGTTGAACCTTCTTGCCTGAAGAGTGTCAGGAGATCCAATGATCTCTCTAGACTTTCGTCAACAGCTTCAACTCTCCTCGGAGAATCTTGGGCCCCGGGAACACACTACCGGTATAACAACATTTGGAAAGTCTGGTTACGTTGGTGCTTGGAAAGGGACTTGGATCCCGTGGAAGCACCTATCGTTGATATAATCAATTTCCGTGGAGAACAATTTGATAGAGGTCTGAGTTACAGATCTATCAATTGCTATAGATCAGCTATTTCTGCCGGTCATTCCTTGGTCAACAATAAAACGGTAGGTAAAAATCCTATTATTTGTAGAATCCTTAAAAGTATAAGACTTAGAAGACCTCCAAAACCTAGATATCAGTCTCTCTGGGATGTTAAATTAATTCTTGACCTTTTCTGTAGTTGGCCAGATAACTCACTTTTGAACAGAAAGAACCTTTCTATCAAACTAGCTACTCTTCTTTGTCTAATCTCATGTCATAGAGTTTCTGATGTTAGAGCTCTAGATATTTCCTATAGATCTTATGATATGTTTGGTGTTAAATTTGAACTCCACAGAAGAACCAAAACTATGTCTGATTCTATTTTCTATCCTCGTTTTGATATTTGTAAAAAACTTTGTGTTGTAGATTGTATGAAACAATATGATTCGAGAATGCATGCCCTTCGCCCTTCTGGTGTTAATCAATTACTTATATCCTTTGTTAAACCTCATAAAGGTATCTCTTCTGCCTCTATGTTTATATATATGTTTGTAACGCGCTAGGAATCGACTCCCAGAGGAGTATCTCTGCGCCTGTGACCTAGAGAGCGCTTTCTGCAAGTCCAAAGGGGATGTTTTAGGATTGAAACAAAAAGGTCTTAAGTTGTTTCCTGAAACTCAGGTGTTCTGTACATTTCCTAAGTGCCAAAGGTAATCCATTCCACAAGGTCGGACCAGCTACGGACAGAGCTCTACCACCCTGCCTTACTTTTTTTTACAGCTGGCACTGTTAGAAGCAGCTGGTTACTGGATCTGAGAGATCGCATCGGAATGTACGGTACAAATTTGTCTGCCCAATGTAATGGCCCTAATTCATTTAGACTCTTGTGAATAAGGCAGCAGATTTTAAATACCACCCTTTTCCGAATGGGGAGCCAGTGTAATTTAGTCAGGAGTGGTTTAGATGGAGTTCTTGGAGGAACATTTAGAACCAGCCTTGCTGCTGTGTTCTGCACAACCTGAAGTTTAGCTTTGACTCCCTCGTTGGCTGACAGCAGGAGCCCATTGCAGTAGTCTAATCGACTAAGGATCAGGGCCTGCACTAAAGTCTTTCTTGTAACATCCGGTAGTAAAGGAAAAACTTTTCGTAGGAGGCCGATCACATGAAAACAAGTGCCCACCACTGAGTTGGCATATTGTTTCATGGAAAGATCTCGATCCAGGCGCACCCCCAAGTTTTTCACGACCAGTGTGGGTTCAGGTACTGGCCCAGATCCTGCGGCCACCAATCTGGGGTCCATAAGATCTTGGCTTCTCCAAACAACAGGACCTCAGTCTTCCCCACATTGCATTGAAGGCAGTTTGATGACATCCATTTGGCTACTGCCTTCATGCCATTGGAGAAAGAGGCCTTCATTTCGTTCGTAAGCTGCTTAAAAGGATATAATAGCTGTGTATCATCCGCGTAAGATACGGGGATGAAACCAAACTCTCGCAGAATGTTTGCCAGGGGGGCCACATAGATGTTAAAAAGAGTCGAGCTCAAACATGAGCCCTGTGGCACCCCCTTGGTAATTTCCATTTCAGCAGAACGAAACGTACCGATGCTGACCGTCTGGGTCCGGTTAGACAGAAAGCTTTTTAGCCATGCTAGAGCCGTGTCCTTCAGCCCAATGTCAGCAGATCGTTCGAGTAGGATACTGTGAGAAACAGTATCGAACGCTGCTGACGGATCTAGTAGCACTAGAACAACGGAAAAGCCTCTATCTTGATATCTATAAAGATCATCTGTTACTGATAGTAACGCAGTCTCCGTGCCATGTTTGGGCCTGAAGCCAAACTGCGAGTGATCCAAGCAGTTGGCCTGCTCCAGAAAATTAGATAGGTGCCTATTAACGTGCTTTTCAGCTAATTTTCCCATAAAAGGGAGTAGAGATATCGGTCTTAGATTAGACAGATCTGTCCATGGGATGGTAGAATTTTTCCTGATCGGTCTAATCGATGCTCTCTTCCATTCTCTAGGCACCTGACCATTTGTCAGTGAGAGGTTCACAATTCTCCGGATGCCTGGGCCCAGTATATTCCCAACAATTGGCATTATTCTTGCTGGAATAATGTCCAATGGGCTTCCACTTTTTATTTGATTAATGTAGCCATCTACCTCATCTGCAGAAATTGGGGGAAAAATGCTAAGGAAGCTTAAGGGAGAGTTAGTTGAAATGTGTGGCATTTCAACTGTGGCAGATATATTGGCATTAGTGATGTTATTATAGATCTTGTCGATCTTACTCGTGAAAAACTGTGCTACGTCGTCACATAGTTGCTGAGATGTCAATTCAGGACTTTCACAGGCTGCAGGCTTAACGAACGACTGTAGGACTTGGTACAGCTTTCTAGGGGCATTTCCTGCAGATGATAGGAGGGACGCAATGTGAGTCTTGCGTGCCAATCGAATAGCTTTATGGTAAATGGAAAGGGCCGACCAATAAAGATTCCTATCATCTTCATTGTGGGATGTTCTCCATACTTTTTCCAATTTCCTTGCTGCCCGTTTTAAAGAATGTAAATGCTCCGAAAACCACACTTCCTGCTTCTGAGCTGGGCGAGTTTTGAAAGTTTTCATTGGGGCAACTTTATCCACTACTGTCCGCATAGCTTGATCAAATTTGGCTAGGGCATTATCAACTCCATCCGTGGAGCAAGCAGCTGGCTCAGTAAACCCGTGCTGGAAAATTTCCGAGTTTATCTTATGCCATGGTCTTCGTATAATGGGCAGTGTCATTTTTAGTTTTTAGTTTAGTTGCAAGATGGGTTAAAATTGTTATGAATTTTGCTGGTGTAGATCTTAATATCTTCAAACCACATTCTATCAGAGGTGCTGATGAAGCAAGATTTCGCACATCGCGACTTGCTTGCGTCATGAACCTCGAATCACTCATAACTCTGTAATCCAATTGTACGTCTTACTAATTTCCTTATTTTTTTATATACATGTATCTTAGTGATGCTTGCTTATGTGTTTCACTAATACGAGTAACCCTTGTCCATAACATGGCCGCTGCTTGGGAACTTACTACTGCGCATGCGTTAGTCACACTCACGTGACGTGACGTAGTTGTAGTTTTGGTGGGAAAATGTGCGCATGCGTACTTGCCTTTAAGATGGCTGTCTGTATACTCACATGGTGAAGCTTGCGCAGATGCTCTCGTGTTATTATGTGTCGCGCTAACCCGTAATGGCATAGTATATTTTTATAAGTAAGAAATATAAAGTAGTTACTCATGGTATATGGTACATTCATTTATTTCTATGTTTTAATTTGTTCTCGCTTACTTTTCATGTATCCACGGCATGGAGGGGTGATGGGATGCTTGGGAGTCCATGTTGAAGTGCAGTACTGCGCATGACCAAGGGTGGCAAAGTGGCATTGACTAAGTGCCAAGTGAAAGACTCTGCCAAGACGCACCTGGGAAGATGCACCTTCACCCAGCCAGAGAAACTGAAATGTCCTACAGTGGATACATTTGTATAATTTCTATTGTATTCTGTCAAATCTCTCATGGGAACCCCAAACCTGCTAGGCGGTTCCCTAAAATGTAAATGCCAGATTGTAGGAGCTTGTTTCGATTGGTGTGTAGACCTGGCCTACTTGGGGACCAATGGAAAGTGGGGATTCTGACACTTTGCAACATTGGGGGGTGGTACACTGACCCAAAAACAGTATAACTAGCCTAGGTTTAGCTAGAGAAATTGTCCGACTTGTCTGAATAGCTGACCTGTCACTGACCCAACACACTCAATAGGTGACTGATACAGAGGTGCTGCGGAGCACTCTGTTCGAAATATACCATAGACTCTGAGAGGTTTTACTGAACCTTAAGTGCTGGCGAAGCACTTTGCTGGGATTTTCGCTAACCCAATCGGGGTTCTGACTGATAGCTGCAGAGAGGGTGGAGCGCAGGCGTTGCTTCCAAACTGCGGGTGCTGGTCGTTCCTTGGTGGTCCTATCCTGATCCTAATCCGGTTATCCTGTCCTGGGGTGTCCATTCTGCACCTGCTGTCCCATTGATGACTGCTATTCCTTGGGGTATTTCCTGTCCTTGACTGATCTGTGGCCAGGGTTGGTCTTCACACCTTTCTAGGTAAATATAGTGTGAAAACTCTACATTGCACCTTTCTATTTTTCTGTCTTTGCTTTAATAAAGACATACCTTGCGCATTATTGAATTTTCCATGCTTTTGTAAAGCTACTGAATGAAAGCTCATACGTTACCACTATTTTCTTAGCATGTTCCTATGTTACCCTTCCTTTTAGTACAGTTCTACATACGGTTCCTGACATTATAGATGTGGTTTATAATTTCCCCCTGAAACTGATTGAAGTAAGGTTGCTATAACTATAGCGTGTTCCCTTTTTACCCCCCTACCTCTAGATGTAAAGGATTTCCAACTCTCACCCAGCTTGTTATAAGTACATTTAGTATGTGCCCTATGTTTATCCCAAATTTATAGATGTTCTTTCTAAAGTCGTCTTCCTGAAAATTGCTTAGCATATTTCTCTGAATTTCATTTCATTTAGACTCATAAATGGTAGCCCTAGTACACATTCTTTACGGTTATGTGATTTTCGTTATCCTAATCATTGATTGCCTATTAACTGTGAATTTGATGCTATCTGAATTAGAAAACTAGATAAAGCTTTTTAAAACTTCTCAGTAGTCTGTGGTCATTTGATGAATACAAATGAAATAAAAGTTGGTATTGTATTTTGCCTGCCTTTTCTTTCACAGCTAGCTCCCTGATCCATTGTGGTCATAGGTACCCGTAACGGTGGATTGGTAAGTCGGGTACACTAGAAAAAAATAGGAAGGAATCAGGGTTATTGGTAGTAGAAAGTAAGGTCACCTGATTAACGTATATAGTAAATTGGAAAAATGTTTATGGGCCTAGTACGTATATGATGAAATTGTTGGTCGGTGACCTGCGATCTCTATCAGTGCTATGGCCAGTAAGTCCTTTTAGTCAGGAGGTTAGTTAGATGATATTCTAAAAGCTGCTGATTGGTCAAATTCTAGAACCTTTGCTCATCATTATTGCAAGCCTATATCTCACATGTCTGATGTTGTTTTACAAGGCTACCAACATGCATAATGATAGCCTCCGGTCTTGTAATGAAATTGCGATTCTCCTATTAACATGACCAGAGAATCGGGATTTCATTAAAGACATGGAGGCTAGCATTATCCCTCCCTCCCACCCTTCCCTGGGTGGTTGATAATTATTCTTTTAGCTACTTTTTACTTCTGTAAAACTGATAAAATGTTCATTATTGCTTTTCTATGACAATAAACATACCTTAATGAATGGAATATTCTATTTGATTCCTTTCTGTTCCTTATCAAGATTAATCCTTCTTTATATTTCTGAATTTATATACACTTCTTTTCAGATAACCTCTCGTGAACTTATATTCCTGATCGTCTGTCTTCGGATCTTGGAGATTTCGTTTGTCCTCCATCTACCCTGATTTTATGAAGTCTCACCGCTGAAGTTTCTCATTGGGACATTTCCTTTTTCTCCTTTACTCCTTATTTAAAAGAGGCTGCTTGCCTAGTGGTTACTGGAATTATTTTGTTAAGAATGTTCCATTGGAACTATTGCTTTGTGACATATGGGGCTGTTTGGAGTTGCATTAAAAGTTGTATGCATAATGCTGGCCTCCGTGTCTTTAATGAAATCCAGATTCTCTGGTCATGTTAATAGGAGAATCGCAATTATCAATAACTTCTTGAAGTGATAAATCATTAAAATAGATATTCTGCTTGCCACCAAGGAGTCTGATAATTTAGAATAAGGTAGAGTGGCCCCAGATCATGCGCCCTGTGGTAAATCTGTCATTAGAAAGCGAGGTTTCCAAAGTTTCAAGTTTCTGCTTACGGACCATCAGAAAACACCTAAAATGCGGATTCCCTGGCCTGACCCCAGGTGGGGACACATCCATGTGGCAACTTGTGATGCACCGCTGCACAAGTTCAATCAATTGTATTTTAATTTGCGACGGTTAAACTGCAGGGATTTAGCCATTTCGAAGCAGTAAACTGTTTCGGGGAGCGGGAGCCTGGAGGATACTTTAGGCTGAGGCAGGGGCTACATCAGCACTAAGACTAGACAATTGCAGGTAGAGTGGCCCAGAAGCAATGGAAGTTGATTAACCAACACGCCAGTGTTAGGGAAAGTAAAATCATGCCCCCTCCGATCTCCAGTGTCGTCACAGGGTTGACTCCTTTTCTCATCCTTAGTCCGTCAACATACTTCTGTTTGCTCCTGAAGCACGAGGATATAGGCAGGCAGTGTAAAAACGACAGGAAAGCTACCAGAGTTCTAAGAATTCTGTTAATATGCTGACCCTTCGCAGGCCTTCCTGAACGTACAGGTGCTTCCTTGCTACCTCTCGCTTACTCTGCGAATCCTGCAGCTGGGGACCCCTAGTGCAGTGCACTGTATTCATACTAAGCCAGGCTCAGCCAGCACTCTCACACAGGCTCCTTCACAGCCCCGGTCCCCCGAATGGACCAACACTCCAGTTCCTCCTGTTGGAGGAGGACTGGGGCCTTTAACTAAAGCCCGGCCGGCCCCTTCATCCTTAAATGATGTGTGTGTACGGCCGGCGTCTGCTGCTAGGTAGGCAGAGGCAGTGGGCGGCGCAGCATCCTCTTCACTGTCACACCCCCCAAAAAAAGCAGCATTGGTTGGGCATGGCTCAGTCAGTGCACGGCTACCAGTACTTTTAAGGTTATTACGGGTACGTGGTAGGCTGGGGGCAGGTGCACTGCCATGACTAACTACTGATAGATAGCACCCTGAAGCTGCTAACTGTTAGGGCAGCGGGAGTCTGGAGGAAACTTCAGGCGCTGGCAGGGCCTTAAACTTAGCCCCGGGCCCTTCATCATGATGCATAAATATATCTCACTGTGTATGGCCACCGCTACAGTAGACCAGGCAGAGTCAGTAGTGCAGCACAATATTATAATCCAAATAAGAGCGTCAAATCACCGCGCTAAAGAACAAACAAAAAAACAGCGTTCGTTTGGCAATGGACGTGCCTACCGGTTATTACTCACTGTTACGAGGTGGGCCGGGGCACTGCCTTAATTCACGGAAATAGGCCTGGTGTGATGCCGCTCTCAACGCAGTCGAGCTCACTTGAATGCTGCTGGTGACTCGTGGGGTGCCCAGGCGTGGCAATCTGGAACAAAACCTGTGCACGCTGCCGGGCTGCCGCACAGACCCTACATCTGACGGACCAAATCCAGCCCCAATTGCCCAATCAGTGTCCCACCCAGCGGCAACACTGGACTATGGGCCGCCAAAGGAGTAATGCCATCAGAATCTTGTTGGCTCGCACAGCTGCAACGTTCTTCACAGGGACTCCGGAGAGGAGAACGACACTGTGCGCCGAGTCAGTGAGGCACATAATATCATATGTGACGTCACGTGCAGCAGACTCATGTAGACCCGGCCCTGCAAAGTAAGTGCCGGTGCTAAGCACGGCACAAATTAAGCACTGCACACCCCTTCTTAAGATCTGAGCCTTGAACTGGTCCCCCAAAACAACTTCTCTTTAGCAATACAAACCTATATCCGAGGCCTTCTTTGTGAGGGCAGGCTTGCTTAGATTATTGGGTCATTGAAGGTATTTCATGCACAGAATGTGTGCCAGGACAAACCTGTCGAAGGACCTACTGAGATTGTTGGTAAGACCCGTACAGAGATGTGTTGGATTCCCATCAAATAGGTATGTAGATCAAGTGTTCTCATTTGGTCATCCAAAAATGGGGTGGTATGTCTCTTGATCAATGAGACCCATCCATCGCCCTTACTCAATTGGGTCGCACCATCAATCGCTAAGGTACCCATGAACAAATGATAAAGATGGGATCGAGTGCAGTGCAAAAATCAAAAGATGTGTGAGTTAAAAACAAGGGGTAAAAGGATCAATAGGCGAAAAACTCTAATGTAATTTGTCCTTTCCCTCAAACAAAGAAGAACAATGCAGAGGAAGCAGTCTAAACATATAACTGCATTTACAAGGCCAACATGTTTCAGCCGGTAGGGACAAGATCCCATGGCTTTCTTCAGGGCCAGAGTTCTAAGCATTAGCTACTGCATACATAAAGTGAACGTAACGACAATCTGTAAAGGATATACATAAATAGTCCAAAATCGTGTTCCTCTGTACCAAACGGTGTCTCTTACATCTGAATAGTACAGGGAGTGTACCTCACCTCTCCTGGAACCCAGCTCAGGAAAAAGGAGGCCCCGCTCTGTCCGGCATTGTCTCATCGCAGGACCCGAGCTTGGTGGAAGGCACACCAGTTTCTCAAGGCAAGTGGTGTAGTTAGTTCATCAGTGAGATCATTCATGTGGGTGACTTTCTGCAGTGAAGACCCAGAGTCTAAGGTCCCCAGTGATGCTGCTTTTGCTCCTTGAGTTTGCACGTGTGTTGATCTGCAGCAAAACCATCTATGATGACCCACATGCAATTATCTTTGCCGAATGCCAGTATTTGTTGTGGTCAGCTGTTGAGTGTGTTGAAAGTCTGAGACACACACACACACACTCACACTCACACTCTCACTCTCTCTAACACTCACTCTCTCTCACACTCACTCTCTCTCACACTCACTCTCTCTCACACTCACTCTCTCTCACCGAGAGAAGAGCAGAATCCTGCTTACTTCTCAAAATCCTGCCAAGAGTACACCATCATTCAGAGTGCTACCCTTATGGATAAAATCCTCACCACGATGGTTGACACTGCGGAGGATACAGTGTATAACTGTCTAACCATACCTGGACGACTGGTTACAAAGGAAAACTACATATGCGACCCCTACAGGAATGGCTCTGCAACGGATGGTCAAGCCTCGGGGGGATGGGAGGATATAGTGGTTTTCACATCAGATTCAGTAGGCGATAGTATGGTGGAACCTCAGTGACTATAACAGATGCATCCCACGCGGGCTGGGGAGCACACATGGTAAATATGCATATCTGAGGTCTCTGCAGCCCTGTGGAATCCATGAAACACAAACTATCTGGAACGGAAGACTGCCTAGCACGGACAGTGCTTGTTCAAACTCAAAGACCATGTTCTACCTCAACAAGCAGGGGGAACAGTCATTCACACCGAACAAATGTGTTCACAATACTGGCAAATACAAAATGCCTAAACTGTTTTTTTTATTTATTTCAAAGTACTTTATTCATTTTTTTTATAAACAAGTACATGAGCATTTCTGTTATGAGGTTCTAGCCACACATAGTTTGTGTTGCAGTAGTTACAGGTGTCCAGGTGTACACACCAGCAGTCCGATGGCAATGCCCAGCACCAGTGGAACCTGAATACAGTGTTCACGCAACTCATGGAAGAACCATTTGAACCAATGCACAGGGGTGAATTGAAGTGCCTAACCCTATGGATAGCATGTCTAATAGCCATTGTGCCACTCCGCAGAATCGGCGATCTGCAAACACGGACTATCCTACAACCATACCTTCAAATCCACAAGAACAAGGTTGCACAAAAGAGAGGACAAAACAGAATTCTAGACCCAACCACTCGTTGTGGAATAGATGCACAGCATGTAAATGCAGTAAAATCTTCAGGCTGCTGGGAACAATTTCGTTTTGGTAGATGCATCAACATATAGCTTTGGTCCATTACCTGAAGTATCCTCTTTACTTTCTCGAAGGACCTATGTTGTTGCATCCATGTCTAATTGACCTGTTCAGTAATGAAGCATAGTGACAGCCTTTCTGTAGATTGTCAAGCAACTATTGTTCCAAAAGAGTTCCTTGCAGAATCCAGTAGTTGCCTCCAGGTTTCACTGTTAGTTTTGTCCACCCCCCTCGGTCTGACACTCCCCTTAACCTAAATCCACCGCCTCCCCAACTCCCCCCCGCAATCCTATCCTATCTACAGTTTCGGAGTTCTTGCTGCAGAAGAGAAACGTCCAGGCTCACCTCTCTGATTTTTATGAATTCCACAGCCTCTCGGGAGGATTGGATTGCGTGCAGGGTGGTAGTTGGAGTCCTGCCTGTTGCTTTATTAGTGACTTTGTGTATATCCTCTTGCTTGGAAGAGCCCCCCCTGGTGTTTTAAGTGGCTACAGGTCCAGCTCTTAAGGTTTCTCCCTGCAAGTAAAACCGCAGGCTCAGCCCTTCTCCTTTGTTTCACCAAGGTTGCAGTCCTGTTTTCCACGGGTCCAGCAGTTAGGTAGTCAGGGGTGCCACTTTGACTGCCACTAGCTTGTGTATGGGAGAGCCATCAAACCCAATAGGATTACAATTTGGGCAACCCTACCCTCTTACATGACTTCCTGGGGGTTTCTACTAAACAGTCCAACAGTACATCTCTGCCGAATTTCCAGATGTCAGTTTTCCTTCCCTGGATCAGAGCTATGGGCACATCCCTGAAGTGAGTCTAGTATAATGATAGATCCACCCCTGTAAAACCAGTTTTTGAACATTTTCCTCTGTGCCTCTCCCTGTCCCGCCCTAGGTCGTTGCCACTCTGGTACTGAAACAATGGTAGGGACAGGCATCTATGTTAGTTACACCTGGGGCTGTCCCTCTGAAGCTTATACAGTGTTGGTCAGTCCACCCCCCCCTATTCTCTCCAAGGCCATGTTGTCCGGTAACACCTTCCAAGGCTTTGTCCCATATCCTGAGAGCAATTTGCACTTCCCAGCAGGCTGTCAAGTGGCAGTTGGGGATTATCCAAGTAAGGGCTATTGAGGGCGTTAGGCAGAAAATGCCAACTTTCTAAAAGTTCAAAAAAGGGGGTCGGACCCAAGTGACTGGAGCCAGGTAGGGCCAATAATCAATCTGTATACGGGGGAAATACCTGGACTCCAACTAATTTTATAGAAATGACCACACTATATGCCTTTTGTGGTGCGGGTTATTTATTTACCCTCTTTTTTCATAGTTTTATATCACTTCAAAATGGAAACTCTTATTTTCAAGAGAAACATTAAAAAGTTAAACAAAATTCAACATTAATCATGACCACATATAAACATTTACATTAGACAAAACTCAATCTCAATTAAATTACAAACATACATTCAAAATTGCACAATATATCATGTAAATCATGAATAAATCATTTGTATTTATGCAATCCTTTTCAATTTATAGGATGAGCTGTATTCAACCTAATAGATGACCAATTTGAAACATTCGTTCAATATAAGTATCCTGTTTTAACAGTTCGACTGATTCCTATCTTTAAAGAATATGCCGACGCGTTTCTAGTCTCAATAAGTTCCTTTACGGGCTTTCATCAAGGCTGCTTATTAAAAGCATATTGAGGCAATCTATAAAACAAAACAAATATATGTACATCACTACTGGTGCTCCCACTTGCCAATGGTAATCCCTAATTGTTTTATTTTCCCTTTAATTCATACCTTCTGGCAGATTCTTGGCAGAAGAAATAATGTCACTTCAATTATTCTTGGGGCGACAAGATGCGGTTTTTCTACAAAAACAACAAACCAGTTGTAAAGGTGGGCTGTTAAGCATCACTTATTATAAACGCACGACACTCAAGTCGCTGAACTCGCATAGGGCATACCTTACTTCTGTGTGTGTGTCTCCCGTTCTTAGATGTGCGGGAATTCTCCTTCTAGGTATAATCTGTAGAGAGGAAGCAATCGTATATTACACAATGCCTCTCACAACATACATTCATGTAGTACTCGGGCTCTATTGGAGGGTTCATACCTGTATTATGAATCCTGGCTTTTAATCGGTATCCCGTCTGTTTTTGAAATCATCCGCTTTTATTTAACAAGCTCTGCGGGAAAGGAACACCTCATTAGTACCGCCTTTTGTGCCTGCAGGCATTACAGCGAAGTCGCTGCTAAAGCGGCGGTCCACACCTCTTCTCGTATAATTATTTTCGTGGAGAGAAAAGTAGCGTTTCTTCTGAACGGCGCCACCCAATCCTAGAGGCGTGGCGCCCTTAGTGGCATCGGGGGCGGGAGCCAGCATGGGACGTCTTCAAGGCGGAAACAAGGACAGGGAAGAGCCAGTACACGTCATTAGGGAGGCAGGGCCGACCTTCCCTCCCCCGAGGGTACAAAAGCCTCGGGGGAGGCTGAACTAACCCTCTTTGTCCTCTCTTTACCGCTCCAGCGGCAGCAGACCAGCAAAGAAGTACCCACCCACCCATCCCTGCAACAAGAAAGAGAATGGCGGGGTCCCAGGCAAGAAAAGGGTGTGGACTTCCCCCTTTTGGTATGGACTGGCTGCCCGTGGAAAGGGCAAGCAGTCATTGTGGGACTCTGGGCTGGCGGGAGAGGGGGGACTGACCTGCTGGTGGTCCTGACCACTCCTGCCCTACCCAAGATGACGTTTATAAACATTGGAGGGGGTATACCCCAGTATGTTTGTCACAAGTAGTGGCAGATTATTTACCTGCGGCTCTGTTGACCGGAGGGCGGTCAGCGTAAGGAGAGCAGGCTATCTTGGTTGTTGCCTGCTGGCACAACCCGAAGGACAAGCAATAAGGCCCCTTGGAGAGCGGGGCGTAAATATAATGGCAATCTATAACTTTGAGATTATTTAACGCTGTTGCGTTGATAAGCAAGTATTTTTAAAGATTTACCTTAAACCTTAATCAAGATGAATAAAGGATTAATGACACTGTTTGAAGTTTTTAATAAAGACTACGCGGTGAACGACAACAACCTGCTTCATGTCTTTTATGGGGGGGAGGGGCGACTCGCACCCGGTAGGCACACTATTCCCACCAACGCCGGTCGCCACCATATGGTTGCTGCGCTCCAGCGCGATGACCCGGATGTGAATGTTATAGTTTCCTGACAAGATTACTTGCGCCACTATGACTGCTGCGAACCGTAGTTTCCAGTCCAAATTTAGAGAATCATTCAATGTGATAAGTTAAATTGAATGCAAATAGCACAATGCGACACGTTTAATATTGATATTTAGAACTGCAAGGTCATAATTTTTCAAAAACGAATAGCACTTTTATAAAACCGGAGTTGAGCCGCCATACATTTTAGAAACCACCATCTACATGACATGTCATCTTCTACTTCACACAGAATCATATGCATAGATCTGAATAGCAATTAAAGCTGACCACTATTTTCGATTGAAATAAAAGTGGCTATGGGCATTGCTTGCTTCACTAGTTACCTTCATGAATAATTTATATTTTGATTCTTACACAAACTCTCTGGGGGTCTTAAACTCTTGACAACTCAGACATTTCGTTAAGGCCTGTTAAGACACTATTGAATTTCATTATCAGGTACGCCTCTTTGGCCAACAACATTGAATCAATATCTGCAGTGATTTTTGATGCATTCACAGATAGTAATACTGTCCATTTAAAATCATGTTCAGAGTGGCTCTCTTTTATAAAGTGGTCAACCATAGGGGCTGTGCTCACTTTCTTTTTAATTCTGGAACGATGCTGGGTTATTCTTTGGTTTATTTGTTGATTAGTTTTCCCTATGTAGATTTTTTTACACGGGCAAATTACAGAGTAGACGACATTTTTCGTCCTACAGTTAGTAAAGGTTGATTGTTTTCATTTAATGTTTTGGTGTACAAATTCTCCTCCTTCTATAGTGTTGTCGCAGGCTATGCACTTTCCACATTTATGGTGTTTCTCAATCGCGTTCATTCCCCATTGTGCCAGTAAATCTTTTTTGACTTCTCTTGAAGAGATGTCTGCTCTTACCAATTCCTGGCCAATACTTCTGCTTTTTTTCATCGCAAACAGTGGTCTCGTGTTTTTCACTTCAAGATTTTCTAATAGATGCCAATTGTGCATTATCTGTTTGAACTTATTTGTCCCTGGTCCAAATGTGGACACACAGACCAATCTGTCTAAGCTAGGTTTTTCTCTGTTTTGTAATAATGTCTCCCTTGGTGTAAACCATGCTCTTTTTCTGGCATGCTTAAGCATCTTTTTGGGGTAACCGCTTATTTGCATCTGGTCACAAAAGGCACCCGCATGTACTTCAAAATCTTCTTTAGACGTACAATTTCTACGGATGCGGAGCAGTTGGCCATATGGAAGGTTCTCTTTAAGACTTTTGGGGTGAGAACTCTCAAAATGTAGAATTGTGTTTTTGTCTGTATCTTTGCGATGCAATGTGACCGAAAGGAGTCCTTCCCTCGGAGCCACATCTACATCGAGAAAAGTTAACTTAATCTGACTTTTAGCATCAAGACATAAAATTCTGCTATGCTAAAAGTCAGATTAAGTTAACTTTTCTCGATGTAGATGTGGCTCCGAGGGAAGGACTCCTTTCGGTCACATTGCTGTGAAAAATTACTAGGATTTTTTAACTGCCAGGACATGTAAAACTTAAATACACATATCCGTGGGATTCTGGCCTCAAACTGAGTGAAAGGGCAGCTCAGGGCTCATGGGACGTAGGAACACACCTCCTGTGTTGCTGGACCCTTTGAAGTCCATTGGAGCTTGGGATCAGCCTACGAATGCAGTGAAGTGACTCCTTCACTCCAAGGGAGATTATCTGCGGATGGCTTGGATGCACCACAGGTCCTACACGGCTCCTGTATGTTGCACAGGCAATGCAGCAGACTGATAGGGAGACTAAGTCAAGCCCAAGTGAAGTCCAGAGTGTGCAGAAGGTCGAAGTGTAGTGGTTTCTGTTCTGAATCTTGTCCACAACGAATCTAAGGTCCTACAGCCAGGTAAGCCCGTAAGTACCCACTGGAGAGGGTTGGAAAGATTCTGGACAGGAGGGAGGTTACTCCCATGTCCTTTGTCCAGTTTCGTGCCAGAGCGGGAGCCAACGACTCCCAGGACTGGTTTGAACTGGACTATGCACAGGGACACTAAATGTGCCCCTCATGTAGACATTCAGTCTCTGGAAAACGCACCCACCCATCCCTAATACACTAAATCCTGTCTGGGTGATGATCACACCTCCCTGTGACAGGATGCCTATTATCCTGCCTTCCCCTGCTCGAGCTTGGCTCAGCAGCAGGAGAGCAGAAATGTGTGTCTGGTTCGCAGAAACCATTTTGTGCTGCCCGGGACTAGAAGGCTGGTACCGGGAGCCCCAGGAGCCCCACGAAGGACGCGTCTGAGGGGTGTAATCATACCTCCCACACCGGTTACCCGTGTGGGGGGGTATGATTCCAACATGTTTGACACCAAACACTATAGGGTCTGTTTCAGCCATCGTGTAATGTCCCTCTATATATTTACACTTTATGTACAGTTAGACACTGATCTAGTCCAGCACTGTCATTTGCACTTTATATTCAGCCTGCCTTGAAAACACTTGAATATTCCTACTATAGACTCAGAAATTTGGTATTCAATGGATTTATCCAGTTATTCGTTTACAAACTTGCATTAAGAGACACTTTACACATTTTAATTAATGAAATTATGATTGTTATGTTAAAGAAAATAATTAACTAGCATTTGTATAACTGTGTTTAACTTATTTTGCGTATTTGCACGAATAATAGCTACAAAACACACAAGATGTTGTCTATGTCTATAGTCATGTGACTGTTCGAAGGGCGGAGCCTATGCTATTCACTAAGCATTATAAAAACAAAAAAGTTGCACTAGTTCGTTGCATGTGAACAAGGGCTCTTGAAGCCCGAAACGCGTATTGCCCTCCTGTTTTACCAGCTGCAATAAAGTAAAGAACCTGTGAATCCAGTGGTCCGTCTCCTACTTTGCCTGCCTCGTCGGTCCTGGGTGGATCAGGAAGTGGCGTTTTGTGGAGTTTCAAAAAAAATAAAATATATATATAGTATATGGCTGCTTCACTGACAACCCGGGAGAATGGACTCCGTAGGCTGCAGTGGTGTCCTGCTCATGCAGGGGCACCTTCTCACTTAGAACCAAGCACCCTGCCCGCAGGATTGTAAAGGCCTGCTATAGGGGGGGATTCATAGTTTTTAAGTGCAGTGACCCATAGATATAGTAAACCTATATTTTAAGTAAGTAGTGTATGCACCGACTTACACAGGCTGCAATGGCAGGCCTGTAGTTCCATTTTCAATGGTCTCCCATGGATGGCATAATATATGCTACAACCCATGGGGGACCTCTGGGGAACCCATGCCCAGCGTACATGTGTACCATATACTAGGTATTGACATTGGTTCCCCAGTATCTAATTTGGGGTGTACCTAAATACATGCATAACAGTTCTAAGGAGATAGACTGTGGTCGTTATTAGCAGGATCCCAGTCAGACTAGTCAAAAACAGCATCACATCAAGCAAAAAGTGAGGGTACCATAAGGAGCAGATCCTACTTTCCTACAATTACCCATCCCACCAATACCCTTACTAACTCCTAAACCCTTAAAATACCCTTACCACAATCACTTTACCCGTCTTTCAACCCTACAAAACATCCTTATCACCCAATACCCTGAAACCTTAAAAATACCCTTACCACTCAATACCTTTACCAAACCCTAAACCCTAAAATACACTTACTACTCCTAAACCCTTAAAATACCTTTAAAATTCAGTTTCCTTACCCACACCTACATAAAAGAATACCCGTACCTTCCTTTGCCACTACCGGTTGCTAAACCCGAAAGTACCTTTACCTCCCTATCCCCATCCCATAATCCCTACTCAAACCATAAATGGGTGTATGTATATATACATATACATACAAATAAATATACACACACTTACCGTAAATAGACTTTCCATGCGTGGTAAAGATTTTTCATGGTAAAGGCTCTGCGCTGTAATTTCCATGTTGTAAAAATGTTTTCCCTTGCTACATCTTTGTTTGTATAGAAAGCTTTATGCTCTCTGCTGACGTTCATGGATGCAAGTGGTGGAACTCCTTACCAGCTAAGATATAAAGTGTTCTAGACCATATGAAATTCATGACGGTATTAAAGACCGGGTCCTAAGTAAAATAAGGATTGTGAACCAACCCAGCGTTTATCACTTAGAACCTCAAAATCCAAAGTAGAGTGGGAGAGGCACAAAATTAGTAGGGAGAACTAGGGGTTCCTTGGCTCAAAGAATGAGCCGAGCCATCCAAAGAATTGCCATGTGAGTGATACAGCAAGTCAAGTACAAATAAATAGATTTCTTGGACACTAGTTTCAGTTTAGCACATTGTTATATCATTGCGTTGACACTGGTTAAAAGTAATTGTTGTTAAGCTTGAACTGTTTCACATTGATGATGCCCTGACAACATTTATAAGTAAACCAAGAGGTCAGTTTGTTAGTGCATTGTATATATGGCTAGTATTTTTGTTGTATGTTGAGCTACAGTTTATTTGTTGCGTGTGAGATTTTTGTACAGCGCACATCCTAAAATATTTTTTTTTCTTTCCCCTTGTGTTTCTTTTCCCATTCATTCATTAAAGAGAACGTAACGTATCAGTGAGTGCATCTCAAGCAGTCAAATCAGGCTGTAGGATAACGCTACCCCTTTAACATTGGACAGTGAGTAATGGCTTTGGGGTAACCATCTCATTGGGATCCTACATTTGGGGCATTTTCTCATCCACTCCCCTCAACATGGTGTTGACCGTGAGCCCAAATGTCATATGTGAAAATGGCACAATTACTCCATTAGTGTTTTTGGCAGACTCCTAACATGAACACAGTGTATTGGGAACCCATGGATTTCAAATTGGGGATTAGGATTTTAGAGCTAAGCGCCAGAAAGTCAAGGCCAAGCTACACCACCAAGATATTCAAATCCTATAGATTTATGTAGAACTAATGTGGATGAAATCCATCCGCAGTCAGTTGTTGGCTCCAGTATCTAGTCCAGAGCTAGATGCTCCCACAATTCGCTGGACCCCCTTGTGCATTAAGTGGTTTCCACGCCTCTCTCCTGGTTGTGCAGCGTCAAAGCTAGGGTGTCAAGGGCCCTAGTGCAAGCAGGGAAAATGCCCCCTGTGCCTTTTGTTTAGGTGGGTAAAGACAGTCATAACTACTGATTCAGTGGGACCCTAACACCTCTGGGTCATGTTACTATTGCACCTGTTGCTCATCCAATAGCTATACCCCTGAACAGCCTGATCAAGCTAGACATTAGATAGGACTTCCTGATGCAGCAACAAATGAGGAAATGACCAGACCAGATGGCTGTTTCTACTACAGTGCGAATCATTAGTTAAGCAAAGCACAGTGCGCCGTAGCACTCTGTTCATTACAGCTGTCTCTAGCTTCTAAGGGATGATTTTATTTTTATATGCTGCAATCTTAGAGTTTCTAAGAACTCTGATGTGTCTGGAAGGTTACCGGTTGGAGCTGTGCCCCAAAACAAGCCTGCTTCTTCCCATATTAAGGATTACTCTCAAGCCTTTCACCTTCTCTCCCCATCTGCGCTCCCACGGTGGCACTGTCCCCTTCCGCTGATGTACACTTCATCAGCAGGGTCATAGCTACCAGTGGTATAGCTGGTGCAATGCACCGGGTCCCAGGAAGTTTAGAAGCACCGGCCTGCCCTGTACCTGAGGCATATATTTTAAAAGCCTCCAATTCCAAACTTTTTTTTTCTTTTTTAATTTGCTTTAATTTTTTATTTTTACAGGTCTGCCTGGGTTCTCTGTTTACTGTTGGGAAGAGGAAGGGCTGGGACACAAAATAGGCCCGGAAACCGAAGTAAAAGGGCTCCACATCAGTAAACCTAATAGCTAAAATATAGTGGCCCACATTTGCAAATCAGGTCAGTTTTGAACTTGTTAATATACATGTAATGGTATTTTGCAAGGTCTGAGAGACCACATTCATTTTGTGTTTTATGCGGGCAATATTTGTGGTAATGTTTGGTAAATCAACAGTAAAAACCAGCCCACCTGACCATAAAACAGGATACAAACTGATCCATCAAACCAGCCCTTTGAGCACTGCCTGATTGCCCTATGGGTCAGCTGGAGTCTGGGGGAGAAGAGACGGTTACAACACACTTCTATCCACGGGTTTAGAAAAACCTGAAAGAGCGTGATCCCTAACCTCTAACTAACTACAAAAGTGAATTAAGAAGAAATGTTCTTGACATAAATGTTTTGGAGTCCTACTCAAAAGGACGGATTCCCATCACTCACCAATGGTGACATGCTTCATTATCTGGGTGTCCTCCTAGTGCCACACTAGTGACACTAAGGGCTACAACCCTTTCAAAAGGAAAGGGGAGCTCGCTGATGTTTTTATCAAGAGTTATTGATTGTGCCCTCAAAATTACGCGCTTTAGTAATGACCTACAAATGTGAGCAGCTACTACGTGTGGGAAAAAAAATGTGCAGTGCTGAAATAGTTTCGAGAAAGTGAATTCAAATTGGGCAGGGAGAGTAAAAAAAACTTTTATTGATATCTATGTGCTCAAACTTAAAAAGAGTGCAATGCACGGTTTTCAACAAATAACTGTCTCGATGGATGCAGCCCCCGGGGTTAACCAGGGGGACTGGGCGAGGAGTCATGGTGCCCCCCCAGCCAATCCTGACGGTTAGCGCGGCCGACTTTGGTGCTGGGAAACCAGGTTCGAGCCTCTTATTGTAAATAATCGTGAAATGGGAGGAGAATGTATAGATTTGTGTCAGAAGAATTGGCACATATTTAAACTCGAAGTCTTATTGTTTCTCTTCAGTCAGAGCGCACCAGGCCCCTGCCAGGGTGGGGGCTCTCGGAGAGAAAGTTTTCCACGGTGCACTGCTCGAGGGTTTGAGAAGGGATGAGGCAGCACAATGCTGACTAGAGCAGGAAAATGTTTGCACCACATTGGCATGAACAGGAGTGGATGCATGAATGAATGATGGATGCAGGATGGATGGATGGATGAATGGATGGGTGAATGGATGAATGGATGCAGGATGGATGGATGGATGGGTGGATGCATGAATGAATGATGGATGCAGGATGGATGGATGGATGGGTGGATGCATGAATGAATGATGGATGCAGGATGGATGGGTGGATGCATGAATGAATGAATGATGTATGGATGTAGGATGGGTGGTGTGGTGACTTGACCACCATCCCAGGGCACTAGGACCCTGTGGGCAACGGGGCAGCGTCCAGGTCACTGGACATGACTTCCTGTGGGCAGGCAGGAAGCGGGCACTCACCATCAGGACGAGGAAGAGGACGGACGCAAGAGGCGCCCAGAGCACATGTATGAATAAAGATATGTAAACCGGTACCTGGCTCCTGCGTAGTCATTGCCGCGCAGAGGCACCAATATACGACAACTGGCGACGAGGCGGTTTGGAAATCCACGCGTGTGCGTCCCTCGCAACAAAAGACAACAGGAATACAGGAGGCCACCCTGCATCGCTGTCTGGGGAAGAGGAGCTCATCACTGAAGCGGGAGCCCACCCCGACTGAAACGGACTGCGGGAAAGACTGCCGGCTGGGACCCCCGTCTGATCGGGTAAGCGCTGCTGAAAAGAGCGCGAAGACAGAAAATAGGCGCGAGCTCTCGCGAGAGTCTCGGCGGCCATCTTGGGGTCAGGCGGCCAGGGCCAATAGAAACGCTGCACGGCGGAGTGGCCATTTTGAAGCCAGGCAACGTTGCAGCAGGCGAGAAGGATCGCGAGACTTGGCGGCCATCTTGAAATCAGGCGCCCGGGCCAATGGGAAGGCTAGAATAACGGGCGGCCATTTTAGAAACAGGCAAAACGCCGAAAACAGAGAAAAGGAGTAGAATAAGCTCCGAATTGAGTGGCAAAGCAGTCACAGAAGATAGGAAAAGAGGCAGAAGGACAAGAAAAGGAAACGAAATTGCAACACAATTAAAAAGGAGCAATTACAAGAGGAAGCCAAAGAGGTGAAGAAAAACAAAAAAAAAAAAAAAAGAAAATAAAAAAAAAAAAAAAACAGGAAAATATATAATAAAGGCATAACAGTACAAAGGCAACAGAAGGGCCAAAGACAGAGAAAATGCCAGAAACAAAGCACAGTGCACAGTATCGCACACCACTACCATTCAGTGTGTCAGAACCACAAGTGGGAATTCGATGGGAGAAGTGGATTGTGAAGTTTGAGCGCTATGTGGAGGCGACTGATGTGGTAGACGGAAAGAAACTAGGGCTATTCCTGAACCTTGCGGGGGATGAAGTAGAGGACCTCCTCATCACTCTGCCCCCGAGCGAAATAAAAACATATGACAAGCTGATCAAATGCTTGACGACGAAGTTTGATCCACAAAGGAATGTCGATTTTGAAAGGTACAATTTCAACATGGCGTTTCAACAGCAGGACGAGTCAATGGATGATTTCGCAACAAGGCTGAGAAAACTGGTGGCTCATTGCGAATTTGAGAACTTTGACAATGAACAGGCCCTTCGCCTAAGATTGATAGAAGGCTGTCGCGACACAGACTTTCGCACAAGGCTACTTAAAGAACCGACGAGTGTAGAAAAGATTCTAGACTTGGCAAGAGCGGAGGCCAGGGCAATGGTGCAAGCCAGGCAGATGGACCGAAAGGGAGAACATCTACACCGGATGACAGACACCCGCAAGACGGGCAACTGGAAGAAAGGATCAAAGGACCCAGGAGCAAGAAAGGAGGGCTCGAAAGAAGGCTCTCAATGCTACAGGTGCGGTTTGGACTTCCCACACCGAGGAGCATGCCCGGCCTTTGGTCAGACATGCAGAAAATGCAACAAACCCGGCCATTTTGCCACCATGTGTCAAGGGGCACGTTTCAGAAATGAAAGAGGAAAACAAAGAGTGACAACAACCAAACACGTACGGCACATGGAAGCGACTGATAGGAGCTCGTCGGCGGGGTCGGAAGACGAAGATGAGGAACAAAGACCGGCAGGAAAGGTAGAACGCCTTTACCTCATGTCCACAGAGGAAGGGCAGGAGGAGGAGCACATCCGGTTAGTGGACAGGAAGTCTATAAAAAAGACGGATTGGGTGACCATCGACGTAGGGCCCCATCAAACAGAATTTGTGCTAGATAGCGGGGCCACATGTAACATCATGTGTGCCACAGAATATGATAAGATGAAAATAAAGCCTCCACTTAGACCGTCAAATGTCAAAGTATTCACATGGGGTGCACAGAATCCAGTAACAAACATGGGGAAATTCACGGAAACCATGACGCACAAGGGCAAGACCGTCACGGAAGACATACACGTGCTACGAGGAGACATTCCTGCACCATGCCTACTGAGCAATGTAACGGCCAAGATAATGGGCCTACTAAAAATGATGTACCACATGTCAGACAGAGAAAACATCCTACAAGAGTACCCGGCACTAACGAAAGGTCTTGGAAAATTAAAGGGAAGACAAATAACCTTACACATAAATGAATCAGTCAGGCCTATGGCCCAGCATCACAGAAGGGTGCCCATTAATCTACAACCTCAGGTAGAGGAAGAAATAAAGGCGCTACTGGAACAAGACATCATCGAGCCAGCTGAGGGGCCAACTCCATGGGTATCACCAATAGTGGCGGTGCCTAAAAAGGATGCTGCGCAGATAAGAATATGTGTGGACATGAGAATACCAAACACAGCCATAGAACGAGAACGACACCCAGGGCCGCACCTAGATGACATGATAAGTCGGCTGACCGGAATGAGGAAATTCTCCAAGCTCGACCTATGCAAGGGGTACCACCAGCTGGAGTTGGACCAACAGTCCAGATACATCACAACCTTCTCCACGCACCTCGGGTTGTTTCGCTACAAGAGGCTAAGTTTCGGAATATCGTCAGCAGCAGAGATCTTCCAGGAAACAATAAGGCAAATAATAAGACCAATCAAAAACAGTCTGAACTATAGTGATGATATCCTGGTGTTTGGCAGATGTGATGACGAACATGATAAGGCGTTGAGAGAGGTATGCTCACAGCTAGTAGAGGTGGGCCTGACCGTAAATGGAAAAAAATGCGAGCTAGGCAGGGAAGAACTGGTATTCTTCGGACACGTCTTCTCAAAGAGAGGAATGAGACCGGATCGGGGCAAGATAGACACCCTTGAAAAGGCAAAAGAACCAAAGGACGTCGCTGACGTGCGCTCATTCCTCGGTCTCGCCAGCTATTGCGCGAGATACATAAAAGACTTTGCGACAGTGAGTACGCCGCTGAGAGAACTAACGAAGCAGGGCCAAGCGTTTGACTGGACAACTGAGTGTCAAAGGGCGTTCGAAGAAATAAGGGCATCAGTGACGGCAGTGGACCACCTAGCGTACTTTGACCCGAGACTGTGCACCGAACTGACAGTGGATGCCAGCCCGGTAGGCCTTGGTGCGATATTAGCACAACACAAGCCAGGAAAAGACTCGCCGCGACAGGTAGTGGCGTATGGAAGCAAGAGCTTGTCAGACATAGAAAGGGCATACTCTCAACCAGAAAAGGAGAGCTTGGCGGTTGTGTGGGCATGTGAGCACTATCACATGTTCATATACGGAAAACCGTTCACGATTGTAACAGATCATCAAGCGCTAGTGACAATCTATGGTAATCCAAAGGCAAAGATACCACCAAGAATTGAACGATGGGGAATAAGGTTGATGGACTACAACTTCACGATTGTCCACAAACCAGGGAAGGATCAAAATCCAGCGGACTACATGTCACGGCATCCGCTTCCCTATCAAAAAAGGGGCGCCACGATGGCAGAGGAATATCTGAACTTCATCGTGAGACAGAGCACTCCGGTATCGATAACAAATGAAGAACTAGAACGAGAAACAAAAGGAGACCAGACATTGCAAGCCGTCGGAGTGGTGGTGCGGCAGCAGAGGTGGAGACACATCAACAGCAACACCATCACGGCGGAAGGAGTCAATAAAGAGGAACTGCTGGCGTTCAAAAAGATAAGCGAAGAACTGTCGGAAACAGAGAAAGGAATATTAATGAGGGGCTCCAGAATTGTAATACCACGTCGGCTCAGAAAGAGAACAGTTGAACTAGCACATGAGTCGCATCGAGGCATTGTGGCGACAAAGAAGATGCTGAGAGAAAAAGTCTGGTTCCCGGGTCTGGACAACATGGTAGAGGAAGAGATAGCACACTGCCACACCTGTCAAGTAACAGGACCTCCCGCCAAACAGACACCACTAAAGATGTCGGAACTGCCACCGGCAGTATGGACGGAGCTGGCAACAGACTTCTATGGGCCGTTAGAGAATGGAAAATACCTACTAGTGGTCATTGACGAATTCTCGAGGTTTCCAATAGTAAGAGAAGTATCGTCGACGTCGGCAAGTGCTACGCTACCAGTGCTAGATGACATATTTGCCGCGTGGGGCTCCCCGCAAACACTGAAAACGGACAACGGTCCTCCATTCTCGGGAGAGGAATTCCGCAGATTCCTGGACTACCTGGGGATAAAACATCGGAAGATAACTCCCCTGTGGCCACAGGCCAATGGAATGGCAGAACGATTCATGGGGACAATAAAGAAAGCCATCATGAGGGCGAAGTTGACGCAAATATCTATTGGACAAGCGCTATGTCAAGTACTCAGAGACTACAGGAACACTCCTCATAGCTCCACCGGCAAATGCCCGGCAGAGCTGGTGCTGGGGAGATCGAGCAGAACACGGTTACCTCAGTTAGAGGCAACGGGAAACACGACCAGAAGTGACATTGCGGCCAGAGATCACAAAGCAAAACAAAAAATGAAAGAATATGCCGACAAAAGGAGAAATGCGACAGAACACCAGCTGGCTGTAGGGGATCTGGTGGTAGTGCGACAGAAACAACAAAGGAAGTCGGACACTCCATTCTCAAGAGACCCGCTGGTTGTGACTGATGTGAAGGGGTCAATGGTGACTGCAGCTTCAGACAACAAGGAAATAACAAGGAACAGCTCCCACTTCAAGGAATTGAAAGTGGAGGAAGAAGAACATGCAACAACAACTGTAAACAGTGAACAAGAACAAAGACCAAAAAGGGAGACGGCACTAGCAAAAGAGGAAAACGAAGGACCAGAACAGAGCAGAGGACAAAGACCAAGAAGGGAGTGCAAGAAGACGAGAAGGCTACTGGAAGAAATGTAGAGACTTCTCTCTCTCTCTCTCTCTCTCTCTCTCTCTCTCTCTCTCTCTCTCTCTCTCTCTCTCTCTCTCTCTCTCTCTCTCTCTCTCTCTCCCTGAGGCCAAGGATTTGCATATGGGACAAAGACATTCCGTTTGCAACAAAGGGGGAGATGTGGTGACTTGACCACCATCCCAGGGCACTAGGACCCTGTGGGCAACGGGGCAGCGTCCAGGTCACTGGACATGACTTCCTGTGGGCAGGCAGGAAGCGGGCACTCACCATCAGGACGAGGAAGAGGACGGACGCAAGAGGCGCCCAGAGCACATGTATGAATAAAGATATGTAAACCGGTACCTGGCTCCTGCGTAGTCATTGCCGCGCAGAGGCACCAATATACGACAGGTGGATGGATGGATGGATGGGTGGATGCATGAATGATGTATGGATGGATGCAAGGTGGTTCGGGCTCGCTCGCTGTGCTCGCTGCGGTGCAATATGCAAATTAGTTTACGCCTCACCACTTTCAAATGTCACCAGCCGCCCCTGGTGGGTAGGGCTGGAGTGGCAGAAGAGCAGGAGAGTTGTAAATCCCGGGGGGGGGGGGGGGTGTTGTTGCTGGCGATCATCATGCTTTGCCTGCTGCAGGGTCGACCCTGCCTACCTGTCAGAGATGTCTTACCAAAGGACCGTCTTCTTGCTGCTGCTCTGGGCAGGGGCGGTGCAGTGCCAGCAGCAAAGAGGTAAGAGTGGACAGGAGCAGATTAGATTCATTGTTTTTAATCAAGGTTTTCGGTCCAGGTGTGGATCATCATTTAGCCGTACATAAGGGAAGCGCCAGGCAGCTGCACCGTGCAGGGCAATGCTTCTCTTAACTGCCGTTTTCATTTTAAGGGGTTCCGTTTGAAGATGTTAGAGATTTGACGAGGAAAGTTATAAAGCTGTTCTTCCTGTTTAATTTAGGAATCAGCACAGTGCTCTTAGGGGCTGTCCTTGCGCAGTCCGGAACTGTAAATGCACTGGTTGCAGTTGCCCAAAGTGCAGCAGGTACAGTGGCACCAGGCCCAGCAGGGTGAGGGCCCACTCTACCGCTGTTAAAGCTGGGGTTTACTCCCATGCCTGATGGTGGGGCAATTCCTTGCTTGCATTAAGGCACATGGCACCCTTGCAGCTCTACTGCAAATGCACATACAGTGACTTGAAACAGCGCATAACATTGTGAATCCATGAATGGTACAGTTATTATTTTAAGTATTTACATCTCCTGAAGAGTGGTGGTGATGGGACTATATCATTCTGACTAAGATCACACTGTGTTTCCAAGTCGGGGAGTCGTGATTAAAAAAACAAGTCCATTAATTCAACAGTCAGCGTCCTGCAAGTGCTCAACTGACTTTTTTAGGCAAAGACATTGGATTGCCTTACCTTGTCAGCTAAATCGAATCCCCATTGCAATTATATGGAAAGTAAAAAACAGTCATGTATTTTGTCCCATTATAACCATCTTTTTCTATTTGTCCCATTTGGGAGATAAAGCGATGAATCCATTTGCTCAGGTTCACACATGGGGTAAAGCGTGTAAAAGGATTGAAATTCTGGCTGCCGGTTTCCACAGTCTGCACTTAGCCACTGAATTGCATCTGACTCCCTGTGACCTATCTGCTGCTGGGTGACTAGTGGACAAGGGTCCACTTTGTTGAATGTGTTGCACATGTTTTTCTGCTTAACATGGACCATTGCTGTCGGTACATTGGGGTGCAGACGCACCCCTTCCAACTTACCCAACCCCCCCTTTGCAGTTTCCTATGCAGGAGGCGGGTCCTGCTGGTGAGGTAAGGAATGGCAAATTATAGGGCAGAGTCTTTGGCAGGGCTTTCTTGCCATGAATCCCATCGGTATGCAAAATGCAAAGCTTTATAATGTATGCACATTGACTTGCTCCTGTTGAAGAATGTATTAACCAACACTCGCTGATTTAGTCTTAATTGAAGCACTAATCAACATTGTATTAGCACTCATAGAATAAAGTAGATTGTGTAAAACTACGGGGGAGAGAATGTGGCCTATCGGCTAGGGCGTGCAACCTCGGAGCTGGGAAACCTGGTTCAAGTCTCGACAGGGACGCTCAACATTCTGTGATTCTGAGAAAATCACTTAATCTCCCTGGTGCTCATGTAAAGCTTTCTGATACCCTCAGGTCTAGTTCGCCCTCTATAAAACTCCACACAAAAAAAACAGGATCTGGTGAGATGCATTGGTAGGTAAAAAATCAGGGGAAGAGCTATCAGTGGTGCAGCCAGTGCAGTGGTGCTCACCTTGATTGCCTGTGGAGACTGCATTATTTTACTCAATGGCTGCTCAGATCAGTGTTTTTCCTCATATCTGCCCTGCACCAACCTCTCTGTTCCACTTGCTGGAGAGAAAGAAACTTGAAGGGCAGGTAGAAAAAAAACAGACCGGACGCAGATGGGCATCAGAGATGAGCAGTGGTTTAATTTGTAGATTATTTCTGAGAGGCTGTATCGAGATGGTGCTCTGACTGCTTGTCAGGAGTTGTGATGCTTTATAAGTGAGTGGCGCAGCATCAGTCATCCAATGACAGAGCAGTTCATAATGAAGACACTTTAGAGGAGGTCCTGAGAAGGCAGGGTAGGTATTTTCGGCACATGCAATGCTGTCAGTTCATCATTCACCACCAGGGCCGGCTTTAGCTCTGGTGGTGCCCAGTTCTACAGTATTTTTTTGGGTGTCCTCCTCCAATGACCTCCTCTTTGGATTCCCACTGTCATCTGTCAAAAGTGCCCCTCATCTCTCCATAGCCCCTATCTCACATACATTTAATTTGTTTTAAAGCACTGTTAAAGGCTGGTTTTACTAATCCACTCACCTAGCCTAAAAAAAATATAGATCTGTTCTTTGGAGCAGGCATATTAACCCTCTGTGCTACTTTAATGCAAGTTAAAACTGCCACTAGACACAACTCTGATCTATTTCTCTAGCAGGAACATTCATTACAAGAGTTATCTTGCCATTTTTATTGCTGCCCGAAAGCTGGATGCACAAGGAACTTTGCAGCAAGCATTTTTAAATAGTAAGAAGCTGCTAATCACAGGGCCCCTCCTGAGTACAGTTCCCCTCTCCAGGTCAGCGCCTAGTGCGGCCTCACCACTCGTACTGCCCTAAAGCTGCTCGTGCTCACCACTCACAAGCTCAATTGCTATGTGGGTATTTCCGTTAAAAGCTAGAAGAACTTATAAAAATGAACCAGTAGTGGAAAGTTGAAATAAACACATCTAAGGAAGACAGTGATTTTCCAGGGTAAACAAAGGTGAGCGATTTTGTTCTAGAAACTTAGACATTAGACTTAGGCATTAAACTAAAGTTTGTTGTCTGTACATACAGTCCCTCCTGGGGAGCAAAGTCTCTTCCATTTTTTGGGGATGCCAAAGCTCATTACCACAATGTTATAAATGTGCTTAGATTCACAGCAGTCCATTTGGGGACAGCACTTGTGCTGGAGAAAGGTTCCTTGACCCGCGCTCCATGGTAAACACTGCAGAGGACCCAAGAACACAAAGCGCCAGCCAGTGCATATTTGAAAGTAGGGGCAATAAAACTGCAATTTGTATTTTTCAGATGGCATTATGTTATTAAAACCTATATGCAGTGGTATATCTGAATGCTGCCTATCCATAAGGTGATGCAACTCTTGGAGTTATTTCATGTATTTCACCGGTATGGGATTCTAACTTTATTTTATAGTTTCATTCTCAAGTGCAGAGTGAGACGTCTACACATAAAGAAGTCTGAACTCTCAGGGAGAAATATAAGAGACAGAGTGGAAGATGAAATGAGAGCAGAGAGCGCGTTCATCTGAGCAACCAAATGAGAGAAGGGAAACCTGTGATTGAGAAGTGTACCAGTATGAGGGATAACAAATGTGACGAGCCAGAGAAAAAATTAGGTGACAGGAGAAGCAGAGCATAGGGGGTGAAGAACAAGAGAGGGAGGAAAACAGAAAGTAAAACAGAGGAGGAGCAAGATAATGAGAAGGAGATAAATGGAAAGAATGAGAGTGAGGCACAGAGAGAGAGACTAAGGGTGAGAGAACTAAGAAGCGAAGAAGCAGACTTTGAGAAAGGGAGAAAGTGAGAGAGAAGATACAGTGAGATCAAACGAGAAGACATGTTTTGTGATCTGGTGTTCATGAATTTGAATCTCAATTAGGCCAAGTCACAGTTTCATCTTTTTAAGGTTGGTAAATGTGTACATTAATACCTTTGAAGAAACACTTTATTATAAGAGGTGTCTTGAGGTGAAGCGGGTTATCAGAGAGTTCCGCAGACTAAAGGAGAGTGAAATCACTTTACAGTGTTTGAGAGTAACAGCGAAAATATAAGACCACAAATCTGAGAAACCTTAATAAACATCGAGGAATAAAGTAATGTTTAAAGAGCACAAATGTGTGCATGGGAGAAAGAAAACCGGGGTAGAGCTATGGTAAATGTATTAATTTGCACTTAGGAAAAAAACACTCTGGAGTATGAAAGAATATAAGATCAAAAGGCGAAAGAAAGCCCCAAAGATAAAGTATAAAAGGAGCCTGAGAAACCCAGAGAATCACATAAAGACTGAAAGAGACCCATAAGAGCACACAAGACACCCTTGAGAATGAGGGAGAAAGGCAGTTACGCAATGAGAGAGAGAGACCAAATTAATTTTGAGTTTTGTAAGGATCTCTGTAAAAGAATACATTCTCGCTCTGTTGAACATCATCAAAATATGTTGTGTAGAGAAAATTAAAGAAGTCAGAGATGGTAGATTGTGTTGGGTGGACCTTTGTCAGGGGATAGATAAAGAAAGGGATGGAGGGATGGATGAGCAAAGAGAGAAAGGTTATGTTAGACAACCTAGGAGAGAGTGAAAGAAATCCCTTCAAATAGATTGAGAGATGGGGCAAAGATTGATGAAGTAGGGCCTCAGGGGGCAATAGAATGGGTCCCAGGGAGGCAGAAAGAGTGAAGCCCAGAGAGAGAGGTGATACAAATGTTGAAAAAAAGGACGAAAGAGCGTTATCAATGTAGGGTCAAAAGATCCCAAATAGGAAAATGGGTGGAAGAGACCAGGAAACTACAAAGAGAGTGAAAAAGTAAAACAGAGAGCCAGTGAAAGACAAAGGGAGAAGGCGTCTGTAAAGTATTAAGACTTTGCAAAAGACCGATAATGCGGAAGGAGTAATCCACCCAAACAATGGGTAAAGGAGACACATCAGAAGAAACTTAGATAAAGGAAACCCCGGAGGGAGAAGAGAATAGTATTGCCTTTACATGAGTTGGTTATCAGTTTTCAGTGCATGTGTGATGTGCTGGATTACGAGCACAGGGTTTGAAGCTCTCTAGTTAAGTGTAAATAGCTCACACTGGTCTGATCAGCCACTGCAGTTATTCCCAACAGTGCTACCTTCTCTGACTGCTCAGCTGGATCAAGGTTCATTCATTAAGGCTCATGGACCATTCTGCATAGTCCATAATTAAAATCCAACTCTGTGTCAGGAATTACATTTCCCAAGCTGATAACTCTTCATACATTGATGATTTGACATTTAAGGCTCACATTTACCATCACACTAATCGACGTAAATGTACTTTTTTTTAATCTTGATGCAATTAGAATATCTTTGTTTATAAAATATCTAAGCATTTGGTGGCATATTCTATTCTGCTTGGTATAATGAGGTCTTGTTTTTTTCCCTCAAACGTTTTAATTTGCTTTATTCTCCTTGTAAATAGTGCTTCTTATTGCCGCACACAACTTTGAATTTTACTTGTGTTGATGGAATATTATATTAATGTTAACATTTTAATATTTTGCAGACCCATTGATCTTTTATTGTTCAGATCTTTTTATTAATTTATCCAGGTACAAATACTCTTACCTAAGTCCAAAGGCTGATTAAGTAGAACAATGGGACATACAGTGGGATAACATAAGAAGGAGATAAACAGCGAGGAAGAGAGGATACCAGGGGGACTGGGAAAGGTTGGAAAGGAGGGATAAAATATCAGGGATTGCCACCCAAGGAGCATAGCCCCTCTCATCAGAATGAGCTCTTTCACAATGTATTCAGTGTCAGCAGGTTGGGTATTTTAGTGCGTCGTACCCACTGCGGTCAGTCTTTGTCTTGTTGCTCAGGCATACCTCTTCATCCTGTAAGCTGTTGTACTCATAAGTAAAGAGGACTAGTAAATTCCCAAAAGTCCTCTGCCAGAGATTGGATGCATGGGCCCCTCATTTTGTCAAAGTGTAGCAACTTGTTCTGCAGGGAAGCAGGAAGCTTTTCCATCCCTGTGAGGTCCCATAAATTATGTAGCCAGTCAAAGTGAGACAACAATGCATCTGTGACCCATTTGGCTTTAATGACATGTTTAGCCCCACAAAAAGCCATTATTATTGCCTTCCCTTTGTTAGAGTGTAGAGAGTGTGTTTGGACATTGGGGAATCTCAGTAGGACGTAACTCGAAAGACGGGGTATATCTGTTTAAAAAATGTCATTGATATCTCTTAGAGGGCCTATCAGTAGTGTTCGAGTTTGGGACAGAGTGTGTCGGGGTGGCCAAAGTTGTGTTAACAGCCATTAGGATTGTTGAGTTTCCATTTCACCTTCTTGCTGGGGTGTAGTACCAATAGTGTGTCTCCTTAAGCATTGCTTCTTTTCCTCAGGCACAGAATGAGGAGGTGGAGGATGTCAGTCCATTTCTCTTGGATGAAGTGAAAGTCCAGCTCAGCTTCCGAGCTGCGGGGCTAGAATAGTTGCACGATTCCCATGTTTTGAATTGTGTACCCAGACCCAACTTCAGTGTTTCCCACAGAAAAAGACCAGTGCACTTGATCAAATGCCTTGTCTCTGTTAATTGACAAGAGAAGTGCTGAGACTCACTCTACCGTGAACGTGTGTCTGTCTGTCAGTCTTTCAGACACCCTGGAAGAGAAAGCTGCACAGTGTGAAAGGTTAGGTTTGTGACTGGTTGTCTTTGTCTTGATCGATTTAGAAAAATTTGGGAAAGACAACTTGGTTTCTGCAGGTAGGTTGGAAAAAGAGGTCGGTCTTAGTTTTGGGCTGATTATCAATAAACCAGGAATTTGGGACTCTAGTGAGTTGAGTAGCGGGATCACATGGTGGAAGGTTGGGTGTTGGCTGGAGATCCTTCAGTTGTTCTCTGAACATTAGCAGGTTGGACGGGTTGTGAAGTCTGTTTCAAGGGCTTTTGGCAAACATTAAATGGATCAGCCCTCTGCAGAGTATTTTAAAGTGAGTTATTGGGAAGACGGTGTGTGGTTGGAACACAGCTAATTTTTTGGGGTGATTTTGTCCTTGATCCTTAGTGGTGCTTATCAGTAAATGGCTTTGTGAGGTAGTGGCGTGGAGGTTGAAAAAGAAGCAAGAGCGAGTTGTTAGCATCCAGGAAACACAACAATGGACTGTTTAAATACATCTGTCCAAGAATGGTAACAGACAGTTGCATGTGTTGAAAACCTCAGCCCTGCCTGGTCTTTACAAATTATTATCAGAGTGTGGAAACCAATACATTTGCAAAAATTAAAAGGCAGCAGTGAGAGATTCCAAGAGCAGGTTTACTAATGTCACAGCTGACGGAAAATGTTGATAAGCCTACTCTGACCAAAAGAAAAGTGTACATCCTCTTTAAGCCAATGTGCTGACCTAAATGATGCCCCTCGTGCTCTTTTTTTTACCTTTTCCTATGTTGGAATATGCCTGGGTTTTTGGGAGTTGTGTCAGTGTGGATGTCTCTGTGTTTGAGGTATTGACCTGCTGGGGGCTTTTTTTGTTTGCAGAAGAGTCTACAACAACCTTGCTATGTCACTGTACAGAATACAACTAGAATGCTATATGAGTGATAAGGAAAGTGAAGGGATTTGAACAAGGCTATTATACATGGCCCAAAACAAAAAGGGCTTGTGGTGGGTCAGTGGTAGAGATATGTCCCCCATTCCAGCAAAGTCCTCTCCTCTATCAGTGGCCTTTTTGTATGTATGTGAGGGCGTGTGCGTGTGTGTGTGTGTATGTAGATAGAGCGAGAGAGAGAGATTCAAACACTTTAATCAAACAGCACTGATTTGCTAAAAAAGATAGTTGGACAATTTAATGTGTGTGGCAAGGTGCAGTGTCAGTTTTTTCTGTGTTGTCACCCAATACATTGATCAGCTGTGGTGGTGGGCACTACCGGAGACAGGACAAATAGCACTGGGTAACAGGCACAATCTGGCCTCTATAGAGACACCAGTGAAGACTCTGGAGTAAATAAATATAACATCCCCTGCAGTATGGAGGGTCGCCGGCCTGTGAGCTCTTGACTGGCAGAGAGAATGGGGGGGCCCCCTCCATGTATGTTGCAGGGGGGCCCCCTCAAGTTTCGTTACGGTTTACTTTTGCTACAATCGCGGCACCCGCGCTTTACTTTAACATGGTTAAAGGTAAAGCGCGGGTGCCGCTATTGCTGCAAAAGTAAAGAAATAGATGTTTTTTTCTATTTCTTTACTTTTGTAGAAATCGCGGCAACCGCGCTTTACCTTTAACATGCTTAAAGTAAAGTGTGGGTGCCACGATTGTAGCAAAAGAAAGAAAAAGAGTGGGCCGCCATTTTTTAAATGTTTACTCTTGTTTTCCTATGCGCTGGTGCACAAACAGACAGCCTAATCCCACGCACTTCCCACCGTAGTACAAACACGCTTGCATGCTTGTCTAGCATAGGGTTGGCACAGAAAAGATACTCTTCCATTACTCCACATCACTGAGGAGGCCTTTTCTTTTATAAACCAATGTTTCGAGGTGTTCGAAAGTCCAATTGGTCGCACACTGCTTGTCCTATCAGCGTGTTGCCCCAAAGCATTGTGGTCCATGAAGTAAGCATCAGCGGGTGCGCCTCTGCCAGGGTCTTGAGCAAAAAATCACTGTCGCGTTGGCCATCCCTGGACACGTGTTTCGAGGTTGTTACCTCTAGTCAGCAGGGAATAGGCATATATGTAGGGGTGCTGCATAGGCTGCCAAAAAATATCCTCAGGTCCGGTACCACTCGTGGCACGCAGGTGCGTAACCCGGGCTCGTCAGCCCCACCAGCTCAAGGGAGCTTGAATACATAAGAAAGTCCAATTGGTCGCACACTGCTTGTCCTATCAGCGTGTTGCCCCAAAGCATTGTGGTCCATGAAGTAAGCATCAGCGGGTGCGCCTCTGCCAGGGTCTTGAGCAAAAAATCACTGTCGCGTTGGCCATCCCTGGACACGTGTTTCGAGGTTAGTACCTCTAGTCAGCAGGGAATAGGCATATATGTAGGGGTGCTGCATAGGCTGCCAAAAAATATCCTCAGGTCCGGTACCACTCATGGCACGCAGGTGCGTAACCCGGGCTCGTCAGCCCCACCAGCTCAAGGGAGCTTGAATACATAAGAAAGTCCAATTGGTCGCACACTGCTTGTCCTATCAGCGTGTTGCCCCAAAGCATTGTGGTCCATGAAGTAAGCATCAGCGGGTGCGCCTCTGCCAGGGTCTTGAGCAAATAATCACTGTCGCGTTGGCCATCCCTGGACACGTGTTTCGAGGTTGTTACCTCTAGTCAGCAGGGAATAGGCATATATGATGGGGTGCTGCATAGGCTGCCAAAAAATATCCTCAGGTCCGGTACCACTCGTGGCACGCAGGTGCGTAACCCGGGCTCGTCAGCCCCACCAGCTCAAGGGAGCTTGAATACATAAGAAAGTCCAATTGGTAGCACACTGTTTGTCCTATCAGCGTGTTGCCCCAAAGCATTGTGGTCCATGAAGTAAGCATCAGTGGGTGCGCCTCTGCCAGGGTCTTGAGCAAAAAATCACGGTTGCGTTGGCCATCCCTGGACACGTGTTTCGAGGTTGTTACCTCTAGTCAGCAGGGAATAGGCATATATGTAGGGGTGCTGCATAGGCTGCCAAAAAATATCCTCAGGTCCGGTACCACTCATGGCACGCAGGTGCGTAACCCGGGCTTGTCAGCCCCACCAGCTCAAGGGAGCTTGAATACATAAGAAAGTCCAATTGGTCGCACACTGCTTGTCCTATCAGCGTGTTGCCCCAAAGCATTGTGGTCCATGAAGTAAGCATCAGCGGGTGCGCCTCTGCCAGGGTCTTGAGCAAAAAATCACTGTCGCGTTGGCCATCCCTGGACACGTGTTTAGAGGTTGTTACCTCTAGTCAGCAGGGAATAGGCATATATGTAGGGGTGCTGCTTAGGCTGCCAAAAAATATCCTCAGGTCCGGTACCACTCGTGGCATGCAGGTGCGTAACCCGGGCTCGTCAGCCCCACCAGTTCAAGGGAGCTTGAATACATAAGAAAGTCCAATTGGTCGCACACTGCTTGTCCTATCAGCGTGTTGCCCCAAAGCATTGTGGTCCATGAAGTAAGCATCAGCGGGTGCACCTCTGCCAGGGTCTGGAGCAAAAAATCACTGTCGCGTTGGCCATCCCTGGACACGTGTTTCGAGATTGTTACCTCTAGTCAGCAGGGAATAGGCATATATGTAGGGGTGCTGCATAGGCTGCCAAAAAATATCCTCAGGTCCGGTACCACTCGTGGCACGCAGGTGCGTAACCCGGGCTCGTCAGCCCCACCAGCTCAAGGGAGCTTGAATACATAAGAAAGTCCAATTGGTCGCACACTGCTTGTCCTATCAGCGTGTTGCCCCAAAGCATTGTGGTCCATGAAGTAAGCATCAGTGGGTGCGCCTCTGCCAGGGTCTTGAGCCGGTGTGTGAGTAGTGGGCGACCCCACCCCCATTTGTAACTTTAAAGCTCCCGTGAGCAGTGGGCTGACGAGCCTGGGATCCCGCACCTACGCGCCTGAGTGGTACTATACCTGGCAGATATTGGCAGCCATCGGCAACCCCAGTACACGGCCTATCCCTGCTGACGAGGGGTGATACCCCGAAACACGTGTCCAGGGATGGCAAAGACAGCGAAGATAGCAGAAGATCGAAAGATGATGCATCGCGAACACTTTACTACATTGACCAGAGTCCTTAGGGGCGACACCGCCGGTGTGTGAGTAGTGTGCGACCCCACCCCCATTTGTAACTTTAAAGCTCCCGTGAGCAGTGGGCTGACGAGCCTGGGATCCCGCACCTACGTGCCTGAGTGGTACTATACCTGGCAGATATTGGCAGCCATCGGCAACCCCAGTACACGGCCTATCCCTGCTGACGAGGGGTGATACCCCGAAACACGTGTCCAGGGATGGCGAAGACAGCGAAGATAGCAGAAGATCGAAAGATGATGCATCGCGAACACTTTACTACATGGACCAGAGTCCTTAGGGGCGACACCGCCGGTGTGTGAGTAGTGTGCGACCCCACCCCCATTTGTAACTTTAAAGCTCCCGTGAGCAGTGGGCTGACGAGCCTGGGATCCCGCACCTACGCGCCTGAGTGGTACTATACCTGGCAGATATTGGCAGCCATCGGCAACCCCAGTACACGGCCTATCCCTGCTGACGAGGGGTGATACCCCGAAACACGTGTCCAGGGATGGCGAAGACAGCGAAGATAGCAGAAGATCGAAAGATGATGCATCGCGAACACTTTACTACATTGACCAGAGTCCTTAGGGGCGACACCGCCGGTGTGTGAGTAGTGTGCGACCCCACCCCCATTTGTAACTTTAAAGCTCCCGTGAGCAGTGGGCTGACGAGCCTGGGATCCCGCACCTACGCGCCTGAGTGGTACTATACCTGGCAGATATTGGCAGCCATCGGCAACCCCAGTACACGGCTTATCCCTGCTGACGAGGGGTGATACCCCGAAACACATGTCAAGGGATGGCGAAGACAGCGAAGATAGCAGAAGATCGAAAGATGATGCAACGCGAACACTTTACTACATTGACCAGAGTCCTTAGGGGCGACACCGCCGGTGTGTGAGTAGTGTGCGACCCCACCCCCATTTGTAACTTTAAAGCTCTCGTGAGCAGTGGGCTGACGAGCCTGGGATTCCGCACCTACGCGCCTGAGTGGTACTATACCTGGCAGATATTGGCAGCCATCGGCAACCCCAGTACACGGCCTATCCCTGCTGACGAGAGGTGCTACCCCGAAACACGTGTCCAGGGATGGCGAAGACAGCGAAGATAGCAGAAGATCGAAAGATGATGCATCGCGAACACTTTACTACATTGACCAGAGTCCTTAGGGGCAACACCGCCGGTATGTGAGTAGTGTGCGACCCCACCCCCATTTGTAACTTTAAAGCTCCCGTGAGCAGTGGGCTGACGAGCCTGGGATCCCGCACCTACGCGCCTGAGTGGTACTATACCTGGCAGATATTGGCAGCCATCGGCAACCCCAGTACACGGCCTATCCCTGCTGACAAGGGGTGATACCCCGAAACACGTGTCCAGGGATGGCGAAGACAGCGAAGATAGCAGAAGATCGAAAGATGATGCATCGCGAACACTTTACTACATTGACCAGAGTCCTTAGGGGCGACACCGCCGGTATGTGAGTAGTGTGCGACCCCACCCCCATTTGTAACTTTAAAGCTCCCGTGAGCAGTGGGCTGACGAGCCTGGGATCCCGCACCTACGCGCCTGAGTGGTCCTATACCTGGCAGATATTGGCAGCCATCGGCAAACACAGTACACGGCCTATCGCTGCTGACGAGGGGTGATACCCCGAAACACGTGTCCAGAGATGGCGAAGACAGCGAAGATAGCAGAAGATCGAAAGATGATGCATCGCAAACACTTTACTACATTGACCAGAGTCCTTAGGGGCGACACCGCCGGTGTGTGAGTAGTGTGCGACCCCACCCCCATTTGTAATGTTTCGAGGTGTGTTAGCCCAGCTGGATCAGTTGAAATGAACCAGGAATATAGGTCACAGAATGCAATAGGTTAAACGTCTCCTCTTCCTACAGAACACCTGGGCAGGAGAGAGAAATATAGGACCGTGGCGAAGAGGACTGTGTGATAGCTGCCAAGTTTTCAGATTTAATTTTCTTGCTTGCACTGAGGCAGTGCAGCTCATCTGCACCAGACTGCCCTTGAATTTAAAATGACCTGCTTTTGTAGATCAGGGACTCCCATCGCCAGACTTATAAAACCGTAACCAGCACAACAATTAACTTTTCCTAACCCCTTATTACCTATCCGGGCTGCAGACATTTATAGCTGCTGCACTGAAAAACAAGCATTTGCAATGCGATTGGTCTCGCATTTACGAGAGTTTGAGCTATTTGCATTGTAAATGACAATGCTTTTTATTTATCTGTTTTCAAAACCTGCAGGCAGTGCGCAAACGAGCACTTTGTACTTATAGTCATTGCTTAAGAGAAGCAGGACTGGCAGTAACTGCGCTCATTTTACTGACAGCCTTGCTTCTCGTACTCCAGGACTATAAGTACAAAGTGTTGGTTTACACATGCCTTGCAGGTTTTCAAAACACATAAATGAAAGGCATGGTAATTTACAATGCCAATAGCTCAAACTCCCGCAAATGCGAGACCTATACATTGCAAATGCTTGTTTAAGTAGAAGACTTAATCAGCAGAGTTTCATAACAAACAAAGCTAGTAATGTTAGTGCCTACATTTCTTATACCCAGTATCTGTACTATTTAGTGGGATATCCATTGATTCCCCCATTCATTGTTCACTGTTAATTGGTTATTTGGTAAGAAGTGCAGCTTTGTTATTTTAACACATCCACGTTAAGTAATTACTGTTTTTCACTCTGTTTACTATTGCCAGGAATCACTACTCTAATTTTGTTTTAGACACTACCCGCATTGGACACATTTGACACTTCTATGTAAATCGCATTGGAAGAGTTGTTCTTTGGTTTAAATTTGCCACAAATACGGTGGGACATGTTCCACCATATTTGTGGTCAATGCACACTTCTGGAAATGATTCTAGCACCGGAAGGAACAAACGCATGACTTGTAAATGGATTGAGAGTTGCCACTTTCTAAGTATGTGGCATTACTTTTCAATTCTGTAATATTTGCTGCAAATATTTGTCGATCGTGTTATATCCACACGTCATGCCCTATTCAGACTTTAAGTGATTCTCTGATTACTGCTATCACTTTCAATAAGTCACCCGAGAAGACTCTTGTTTTTCCATCTTCGTGTTTCTCCTTTATTTATTTCATGCTGGTTTGTTGCTGGATAATGCCAGGACTCTTACCTCTGCTTTTCATGTCTGAGATCCTACCACTGCTTTCATTATGGCCAGGTGATGCAGTCATTCCAGCTTGGCCATGTGAAATAGCATTTTTTACGGGCTCGGCGACGTCACCACTTCGTCAGAAGTGGGGAGGAGCTGCGAGCCGTATTGTAGCGGCTTTTTCGTTCATGCTGGATACATTTTTCTTTGCTCGTGCATTTTCAGTGCGCTATTTTATTATCTGAATAGTGATTGGTCGTCGCGGTGCTGTTTTTTTAGTAGTCTCCATGTGATAGGGCATATGTAATGTTAGTCGGCCATTTTTGGCATATTCTGTGCGGTTACGTGCACGGCAGACCATTAATTTTAATTAGGAGCTGTCAGAGTGCCCTTGTAATGCAATCCAGATGGTAGGAGCGCGTTCACCATTCTGCATTGCATGTATAGGGCGCGCGTTCATCTGCAGCGTTTTTGGGGCTGAGAAATGTGGACGTCTATTGTATTGAACTTTTATGTGATTTATCATTGCTCTGAAAAACGTGTGTTTGCAAGGAAGTGTTCCCGATTACAAGGACATGGTGTTCGCTTATTTCCTTTGAAGCGCTGTCTGATATGTATTTCCCTTTAATAGCAACACGTACTTTGGATACCACCACCAGTACTACCACTACCAGTACCACCACCACCACCAGTACTACCACTACCAGTACCACCACCACCAGTACTACCACTACCAGTACCACCACCACCACCAGTACTAACACCATCAGTACTACCAGTACTACCACCACCAGTACTACCACTACTACAGCCACCAGTACTACCACTACTACAGCCACCAGTACTACCACTACCTCCACCACCAGTACTACCACCACCATCAGTAATACCAGTACCACCACCAACAGTACTACCACAACCAGTACTACCAGTACCAGTACCACCACCACCAGTACTACCACCACCAGTACTACCAGTACCACCACCACCACCAGTACTAACACTACCAGTACCACCACCACCACCAGTACTATCAGTACTATAGCCACCAGTACTACCACTACCACCACCATCAGTACTACCAGTACCACCACCTCCAGTACTACCACTACCAGTACTACTACCACCACCAGTACTACCAGTACTATCAGTACTACCACCACCAGTACTACCACTACTACAGCTACCAGTACTACCACTACTTTAGCCACCAGTACTACCACCACCACCACCACCACCACCACCACTACCACCAGTACTACCAGTACCACCACCCCCAGTACTATCACCACCAGTACCACCACCACCAGTACTACCACCACCAGTACCACCACCACCAGTACTACCACTACCAGTACTACAGCCAGCAGTACCACCACCACCAATACTACTGCTAGGGAGTGCATAGAGAGTGCAGAGTGCATAGGGAGTGCAGAGTGCACAGGGAGTGCATAGTGCAGAGTGCATAGAGAGTGCATAGTGCAGAGTGCATAGGGAGTGCATAGTGCATAGGGAGTGAAGAGTGCATAGGGAGTGAAGAGTGCACAGTGCATAGGGAGTGAAGAGTGCACAGTGCATAGGGAGTGCAGAGTGCACAGTGCATAGGGAGTGCAGAGTGCACAGTGCATAGGGAGTGCAGAGTGCATAGGGAGTGCAGAGTGCATAGGGAGTGCAGAGTGCATAGGGAGTGCAGAGTGCATAGGGAGTGCAGAGTGCATAGGGAGTGCAGAGTGCCTAGGGAGTGCAGAGTACATAGGGAGTGCAGAGTGCAGAGTGCATAGGGAGTGCAGAGTGCAGAGTGCATAGGGAGTACAGAGTGCAGAGTGCATAGGGAGTGCAGAGTGCATAGGGAGTGCAGAGTGCATAGGGAGTGCATAGGGAGTGCATAGGGAGTGCAGAGTGCATAGGGAGTGCAGAGTGCATAGGGAGTGCATAGGGAGTGCAGAGTGCATAGGGAGTGCAGAGTGCATAGGGAGTGCAGAGTGCATAGGGAGTGCAGAGTGCATAGGGAGTGCAGAGTGCATAGGGAGTGCAGAGTGCATAGGAAGTGCAGAGTGCATAGGGAGTGCAGAGTGCATAGGGAGTGCAGAGTGCATAGGGAGTGCAGAGTGCATAGGGAGTGCATAGGGAGTGCAGAGTGCATAGGGAGTGCAGAGTGCATAGGGAGTGCAGAGTGCATAGGGAGTGCAGAGTGCATAGGGAGTGCAGAGTGCATATGGAGTGCAGAGTGCATAGGGAGCGCAGAGTGCAGAGTGCATAGAGAGTGCATAGGGAGTGCAGAGTGCATAGGGAGTGCATAGTGCATAGGGAGTGCAGAGTGCATAGGGAGTGCAGAGTGCATAGGAAGTGTCAGAGTGCATAGGGAGTGCATAGTGCATAGGGAGTGCAGAGTGCATAGGGAGTGAAGAGTGCACAGTGCTTAGGGAGTGCAGAGTGCACAGTGCATAGGGAGTGCAGAGTGCAAAGTGCATAGGAAGAGTGCACAGTGCATAGGGAGTGAAGAGTGCACAGTGCATAGGGAGTGCAGAGTGCATAGGGAGTGCATAGGGAGTGCAGAGTGCAGAGTGCAGAGTGCAGAGGGAGTGCAGAGTGCATAGGGAGTGCAGAGTACATAGGGAGTGCAGAGTGCATAGGGAGTGCAGAGTGCATAGGGAGTGCAGATTGCATAAGGAGTGCAGAGTGCATAGGGAGTGCAGAGTGCATAGTGCATAGGGAGTGCAGAGTGCATAGGAAGTGCATAGGGAGTGCATAGGGAGTGCAGAGTGCATAGGGAGTGCAGAGTGCATAGGGAGTGCAGAGTGCATAGGAAGTGCAGAGTGCATAGCGAGTGCAGAGTGCATAGGGAGTGCAGAGTGCATAGGGAGTGCAGAGTGCATAGGGAGTGCATAGGGAGTGCAGAGTGCATAGGGAATGCAGAGTGCAGAGGGAGTGCAGAGTGCATAGGGAGTGCAGAGTGCAGAGTGCATAGGGAGTGCAGAGTGCATAGGGAGTGCAGAGTGCATAGGGAGTGCAGAGTGAATAGGGAGTGCAGAGTGCATAGGGAGTGCAGAGTGCATAGGGAGTGCAGAGTGCATAGGGAGTGCAGAGTGCATAGGGAGCGCAGAGTGCAGAGTGCATAGGGAGTGCAGAGTGCATAGGGAGTGCATAGTGCAGAGTGCATAGGGAGTGCATAGTGCATAGGGAGTGCAGAGTGCATAGGGAGTGAAGAGTGAAGAGTGCAGAGTGCATAGGGAGTGAAGAGTGCACAGTGCATAGAGAGTGCAGAGTGCATAGGAAGAGTGCACAGTGCATAGGGAGTGCAGAGTGCATAAGGAGTGCAGAGTGCATAGGGAGTGCATAGGGAGTGCAGAGTGCATCGGGAGTGCAGAGTGCAGAGTGCATAGGGAGTGCAGAGTACATAGGGAGTGCAGCGTGCAGAGTGCATAGGGAGTGCAGAGTGCATAGGGAGCGCAGAGTGCATAGGGAGCGCAGAGTGCATAGGGAGCGCAGAGTGCATAGGGAGCGCAGAGTGCATTGGGAGCGCAGAGTGCATAGGGAGCGCAGAGTGCATAGGGAGTGCAGAGTGCATAGGGAGTGCAGAGTGCATAGGGAGCGCAGAGTGCATAGGGAGCGCAGAGTGCAGCCCTGCAGATTAGAGCAGCACAGATCAGGCTTCAGTGCCAGGCAGCGGCTGCTTGCAGACCCAAGAAGGATGAAGACACAGAGCAGCCCTGCAGATTAGATCAGCACAGATCAGGCTTCAGTGCCAGGCAGCGGCTGCTTGCATACCCAAGAAGGATGATGACACAGAGCAGCCCTGCAGATTAGATGAGCACAGATCAGGCTTCAGTGCCAGGCAGCGGCTGTTTGCAGACCCAAGAAGGATGAAGACACAGAGCAGCCCTGCAGATTAGATCAGCACAGGCAGCAATTTAGAGAATGACATGCATCTACAGTGAAGGCAACGTTTGTTAACTCTTACAGTAGGTATGGAAGAGTACACACACTGCACACAGACATACAGGCACACCCATATTCATTTAAGCTAGGAGCACAAAAGGTACGAACATCACATAATTGGAAGAAATCAATATAGCTAATATGTTGCAGGTCCTCTTACATTTGCTATTAAACAGAAATATAGAACAATCAATAAAAACCCTGGAGGCTCTGCAAGCGTGCCTCCTTTGCCGTTCTGTAAATGTAATATTCCTTTTAAGGGGCTTATGTTTGGGACAATATGCTGCCTATTTTTTTTAATGGATCCTTGTGCTAGTGGGAAAACAAAGCTCCGAATCTGTTTTCCCCGTCTCCATGAAGCATGAGGCCAGGGAAGAGGGCAGGAATGTGACACTACTCTGACAAGACGAGATTAGAAGTAATTAACAGACAACAGATGTCCTCTTCACTTTTATGAGGCCAAGAGTGTTTGAGAGTCTGTTTTTTCTACTTTCTGTAACTTCACATGTTTTTAAAACCAAACATTTGTTGTGTTCTGCCTTATATCAGTGTGTTCTTAGAACCATCTATAGACATAGTTAAGTCGAATACTGAAAACAGCATGTCACACCATATACGCACCACACATTCATACACGATACACACATAACACACACACACCACACACACACTACTCTCTCACCACCACACACTCATCACCACTCACCACAACACACTCACTACCACAGACTAACCCCCACAGACTCACTCTCACAGACTCACCCCCACAGACTCACCCCTACAGACTCCCCAATTTCATTGGAGTGGGACGCAATGCTAGACCTTTCTACATCCTCTGAACCTTCATCACATTGAGATGCTGTAGTATAAATACCCAACTATCATTCCAAAACGTAGAAAGCAGCTGTGCAAGCTTCTTACACTCACAAGGAGACCACAGGCAGCTGAGGTGCAAGCTTCTCCCACTCAAAAGAAGGACATCACAAACAGCAGTGGTGCAAGCTTCTCACACTCACAAGAAGGACATCACAGGCAGCAGCTGTGCAAGCTTCTTACACTCACAAGGAGACCACAGGCAGCTGAGGTGCAAGCTTCTCCCACTCACAAGAAGGACATCACAAACAGCAGTGGTGCAACCTTCTCACACTCACAAGAAGGACATCACAGCCAGCAGCTGTCCAAGCTTCTTACACTCACAAGGAGACCACAGGCAGCTGAGGTGCACGCTTCTCACACTCGCAAGAACGACATCACAAGCAGCAGCTGTGCAAGCGTCTTACACTCACAAGGAGACCATAGGCAGCTGAGGTGCAAGCTTCTCCCACTCACAAGAAGGACATTACAGGCAGCAGCAGTGCAAGCTACTCACACTCACAAGGAGACCACAGGCAGCAGAGGTGCAAGCTTCCCACACTCGCAAGAACGAAGAACAGGAACAGCACAGAGATGCACAATGCAATATTCTCATACTCACAGGCAGCAGCGGTGCAAGCTTCTCACATTCACAAGGAGGACATCACAGGCAGCAGCTGTGCAAGCTTCTTACACTCACAAGGAGACCACAGGCAGCTGAGGTGCAATCTTCTCCCACTCACAAGAAGGACATTACAAGCAGCAGTGGTGCAAGCTTCTCACACTCACAAGAACGACATCACAGGCAGCAGCAGTGCAAGCTTCTCACACTCACAAGGAGACCACAGGCAGCTGAGGTGCAAGCTTCTCACACTCGCAAGAACAAAGAACAGGAACAGCACAGAGATGCACAATGCAATATTCTCATACTCACAGGCAGCTGAGGTGCAAGCTTCTCACACTCACAAGAAGGACATCACAAGCAGCAGTGGTGCAAGCTTCTCACACTCACAAGAACGCCATCACAGGCAGCAGCAGTGCAAGCTTCTCACACTCACAAGGAGACCACAGGTAGCAGAGGTGCAAGCTTCTCACACTCGCAAGAACGACATCACAAGCAGCAGTGATGCAACATTCCCTTACACACTCACAGCAGGTACTGTGCCAAGGCAGCAGCAGCAACAGAGCAAGAGTCCTTTACAAAGAACAGGAACAGCACAGAGATGCACAATGCAATCTTCTCATACTCACAGGCAGCAGCGGTGCAAGCTTTTCACACTCACAAGAAGGACATCACAGCCAGCAGCTGTGCAAGCTTCTTACACTCACAAGGAGACCACAGGCAGCTGAGGTGCAACATTCTCCCACTCACAAGAAGGACATCACAAGCAGCAGTGGTGCAAGCTTCTCACACTCACAAAAAGGACATCACAGGCAGCAGCAGTGCAAAGTTCTCACACTCACAAGGAGACCACAGGCAGCAGAGGTGCAAGCTTCTCACACTCGCAAGAACGACATCACAAGCAGCAGTGGTGCAAGATTCCCTTACACACTCACAGCAGGTACTGTGCCAAGGCAGCAGCAGCAACAGAGCAAGAGTCCCTTACAAAGAACAGGAACAGCACAGAGATGCACAATGCAATCTTCTCATACTCACAGGCAGCAGCGGTGCAAGCTTCTCACACTCACAAGAAGGACATCACAGCCAGCAGCTGTCCAAGCTTCTTACACTCACAAGGAGACCACAGGCAGCTGAGGTGCAAGCTTCTCCCACTCACAAGAAGGACATTACAGGCAGCAGCAGTGCAAGCTACTCACACTCACAAGGAGACCACAGGCAGCAGAGGTGCAAGCTTCCCACACTCGCAAGAACGAAGAACAGGAACAGCACAGAGATGCACAATGCAATATTCTCATACTCACAGGCAGCAGCGGTGCAAGCTTCTCACACTCACAAGGAGGACACCACAGGCAGCAGCTGTGCAAGCTTCTTACACTCACAAGGAGACCACAGGCAGCTGAGGTGCAATCTTCTCCCACTCACAAGAAGGACATTACAAGCAGCAGTGGTGCAAGCTTCTCACACTCACAAGAACGACATCACAGGCAGCAGTGGTGCAAGCTTCTCACACTCACAAGAACGACATCACAGGCAGCAGCAGTGCAAGCTTCTCACACTCACAAGGAGACCACAGGTAGCAGAGGTGCAAGCTTCTCACACTCGCAAGAACGACATCACAAGCAGCAGTGATGCAAAATTCCCTTACACACTCACAGCAGGTACTGTGCCAAGGCAGCAGCAGCAACAGAGCAAGAGTCCTTTACAAAGAACAGGAACAGCACAGAGATTCACAATGCAATCTTCTCATACTCACAGGCAGCAGCGGTGCAAGCTTTTCACACTCACAAGAAGGACATCACAGCCAGCAGCTGTGCAAGCTTCTTACACTCACAAGGAGACCACAGGCAGCTGAGGTGCAACATTCTCCCACTCACAAGAAGGACATCACAAGCAGCAGTGGTGCAAGCTTCTCACACTCACAAAAAGGACATCACAGGCAGCAGCAGTGCAAAGTTCTCACACTCACAAGGAGACCACAGGCAGCAGAGGTGCAAGCTTCTCACACTCGCAAGAACGACATCACAAGCAGCAGTGGTGCAAGATTCCCTTACACACTCACAGCAGGTACTGTGCCAAGGCAGCAGCAGCAACAGAGCAAGAGTCCCTTACAAAGAACAGGAACAGCACAGAGATGCACAATGCAATCTTCTCATACTCACAGGCAGCAGCGGTGCAAGCTTCTCACACTCACAAGAAGGACATCACAGCCAGCAACTGTGCAAGCTTCTTACACTCACAAGGAGACCACAGGCAGCTGAGGTGCAAGCTTCTCCCACTCACAAGAAGGACATCACAAACAGCAGTGGTACAAGCTTCTCACACTCACAAGAACGACATCACAGGCAGCAGCAGTGCAAGCTTCTCACACTCACAAGGAGACCACAGGCAGCAGAGGTGCAAGCTTCTCACACTCGCAAGAACGACATCACAAACAGCAGTGGTGCAAGCTTCCCTTACACACTCACAGCAGGTACTGTGCCAAGGCAGCAGCAGCAACAGAGCAAGAGTCCCTTACGAAGAACACGTACAGCACAGAGATGCACAATTCAATCTTCTCATACTCACAGGCAGCAGCGGTGCAAGCTTCTCACACTCACAAGAAGGACATCACAGCCAGCAGCTGTGCAAGATTCTTACACTCACAAGGAGACCACAGGCAGCAGAGGTGCAAGCTTCTCACACTCGCAAGAACGACATCACAAACAGCAGTGGTGCAAGCTTCCCTTACACACTCACAGCAGGTACTGTGCCAAGCCAGCAGCAGCAACAGAGCAAGAGTCCCTTACAAAGAACTGGAACAGCACAGAGATGCACAATGCAATCTTCTCATACTCACAGGCAGCAGCGGTGCATGCCCCCATTGCTACAATTACAATTTAACACACATAATTCTACTACACACCACATTAACACACTCTATAACACTCAGCAAAAATACATTACCATTTACAATGCCATTAGCTCAAACTCAAAAAATCCGAGCCCGATTGCATTTCTAATGCTTGTTCTATCTTGCTTCACCAGCTCTCAACTACATGTTGCTGACATTTTCTACTGTTAGTCATCTCCTTCCCACATCTTTAGACTTTAGTGAATGGGACTCCATCAAAACGTGGCAAACATCCCGTCGGCCATATTACAAGTGCCGTAGGCTATAATGCACTTGCAATACAGCAAATGACCACGTTTGTGACTGAGTATCCCGCCCACCAAACTCTAAAGAAGTCACTTAGTCTCATCCAACACCTGACCAGGCACCACCTGGGTTTCATTAGGGTGCCTTGGGTGGAATCAAACAGTCTTCCACTCTTTTGTGCTGTTTCAGGGATTCTGCTCAGGAACAGAACTGTGCTTGGGATCATAGAACATTGGCATGTAGGTCCTGAGTCATCATAACCCATTAGCATCTATGGCCCAAATATGACTTGCTTATAGTGCCTCACTTGCCCTGCTAACCTTTCCAAAGAGACAGGTGATTTGGCACCCCAGAACACAACACTCCCAGCCCTCTCAGGGATCGCGATAACTGGTCACACCCTTTCTTTCTCTTACTCATACTTGTCCACAATTAATAGAAAAGAGACAAGAAGGAAGTTTAATACATTTATTTAAACCATTGTGCTCTAATATGCAGTAATTGCGCCATAGCTACAAAACAAATGCAGCCAGTAAAGTCATTAGCATGATTAAAAGACCATACACAATGAACAACCCTGTCATATTAGCTGACAGATTTGCCTAAACCCACCCTCACTACAGAAGCTGAATGATTATAGATCTTTGGCCTTAATGGAGGATCCCATACCATAGTATACATAGAGAGTTGGTCTACATTTCAGTTGACGCCGTCCTCTCATCTCAGAACCTTCGTGTGCTTTGTTTATAACTACAAGTCCCGGGTTGTTGACAACGTGTGTGTTCAAAACCAGTAGCTGCGTTCCTCTCTCTAGGTGCTGGTGTCTGACCACAGAGAATAACATGGAGCAATGTTGTTTGACCATGCCCCGAATGTTCTAACTAAATCCCAGGAACTGAACAAAATACAAACATGTACTAACTATGTGTGAAAATGCAATGTGGCACAAAACCAGCGTAATGTTTGGTAACGTGTGCAAAGCAAAAGCGGTCTACAACTTGCATAATTAGTCTAACATAGGGAAAATGATAATGGGCCATGTAGGAAACACGACAGTGTGCGCTGCAACTGAACATGTTCACTCTTCGGTTGGCCTCTGGGTCATCCTACACTTTCTACAAGTGCTGTTCACCTCTCACCCACTCTGTGCCCGTTCTGCACAGACACCTCGCATACCTGTCCATTAATAGAGCCTAATAGAGCCAAAATTGATACTGCTTCCTGGGCCAGAAATAATCTAAGTCACTTAGGAAGCATGTCATTTCTTCCTTTTGACAAACTCTCAGCAGTGGGTCAACTCTTCCAGTAAGTCTTGGAGCATCACCTATATCTGTTCACTAGTTGATGTGGGTCTCTAACTTGAGATGAACGTCTTAGTCCCTCCCAATAATGTAGGTTTCCTTGCTCACTTAATCGCTCTGATTCTGTGCTGCTTCTCAGAGCCACTAGTTGTGGGATGCATGCCCAGTGTGGTTCAACAAGCATATGCCTTCCTACTCACCAACTATGCACACAATATTTCAATGAGTATTAAGGACCCTTGCAATATTTATTAGATTAGTAGATCTCCTCACACCTTTCTTTTTCCATTAGGTCGCTATTGCTGTAAAACACATCTCAAATTTCTGACATGGTGGGACCACATCTAGGTTTGGTAGATCTATTCCCAAAACGTCAGCTATCTCTTATGGTGTGGTAGCACTTCTAGTTCCATTGTTTCTATTCATTTCCAAGCTACACATGCCATTGCCTACAAACATTAGGCAGGTGAGGAGATGTTCATTCTGCAAACACAGGTTTTATGCAAATCCACCGACCCGCTCCCAGCCCAAAGCCGACTAGTCAAAGCAATGGGGAATCACAAGGTCTCATGTATTGTAGTGCTTCTATTGGACTAGGGCACCATATGGTAACAGCATGTCAGGTGTACCATCTAGGAGCTATATCACTGTATGACATAGAAAATGTCACCTGGTACGAGCCACTGCACTATGAGATGCCTAGGACAAAGTAATGCCCTATATTAACATATCGGACTCCTCATAAAGGGGTCCCAGCTCCTCTTGTATGCTTTAATTGTAAATTGTATTTAAATAGCGCTTACTACCTCATACAAGGCGTTAAAGCACTTTGCGGCAAGTAACACAATATTTCAGAACCCACGATTAGAGGTTAATATCTAAGATTATCATCTACAGAAAAGGTGGTCTTCTCCATGGATAGTATGTCCCATAACCTTAGGATAACGATCCGTTTGTAATTTACACGGACCATCCATGAATTTACTCTGATGTCCATTGTTCGTGATGGAAGTTACCACGGATGGGATGTGTCTGTAATGTTAGCCGTTGTGCGAAAGGGGGAATGTTAACTCCAACAGTTGTGATCGCTCAGCTGAAGCAGAAGGGAGGACATCTTTTGTGCAGTGATTCCGACGGAGTGATAGACAGCTTAACTAGAAACCAGCCTTCTTGCCAGTGTGCCCGCTGCCTCAAAAAAATGTAAATGTGGGTAACTGGTTAATCTGGGCATGTAAAGGCTGCTTGAATGCTGGAATAGGTATTAATTGATAGAGTTCACTCTAAGCTGCCCGAAGTGAAGATATTGTTAGGTTGTTCTAAGTTGAGCTATGAAGTGTGTGCTTTTAAGTGAGAGTTGTAAAACTGTTTGCACCAGGTGCAAACTAGGTGCAATCTGCATATTCCCTGCTGCCCACACATACATCTGTAGTGATCACATTAACCAACGGAAATTTCGTATTATAAAATAGTGTATGTCCCACTGATTAGTTTAACTTGCATTTATTTTTCATATAAGATGTGAATTGTTTTGTATGTAGTTACCTGATGCTGCTAGATTTGATAAATGCCTCCCTCCACACGGCAATTGTGCCCCCTCTATGGAAGCAAGCCTGGGTCAAAGTACTCTTGAAAAAACCTAACCTGGACCCAGGGGAATGGGCAAACTACAACCCCTTTTCTCTGCTGCCTGCAATTAGCAAAATAGCCGAAAAGCATGTGAATTCTGCTCTCTCAGCCTTCCTGGAAAATAATAACTGTATCCATCCTACGCAGACAGGATTTAAATCACAGCAGGGCATGGAGACGGTTCTCCTACCTGTAGTAGAAGAATCAAGGAAAATCCTTGATGGTGGAGGCTGCACTGCCCTTATTTTGTTAGATCTCAGCGCAGCCTCCGATACGGTGAACCATCAACTGACTATCCATAGACTGAGGGACGTGGGAGTAACTGGAATAACGTTGAAATGGCCGCAGTCCTTCCTAGAAAATAGATCCTTCACAGTCTTTGAAGATGAAATCATCTCGAAGCAAATACCCCTGACATGTGGGGTTCCTCAGGGATCTTCCCTAAGCCCCACCTTGTTCAATATTTATATGAGCTCCTTGGCAGAAATTGTATGCTTATCCGGGGTACAGATTGTCACTTATGCCGACGATACCCAGTTGGTTGTCTCTCTTAATCAACAGGACAACTCCGGTCCTGGCCTAGCCTCGTGCTTTGAAAAGGTATCTAGTTGGATGGATAGTTCATATTTAAAACTGAATGGGGCAAAGACTGAACTTATGCTCCTAGGTAACTCTGCCCCCTCGAACATAGATCTGTTTTGGCCCAGCTGCTTGGGCCCTCCCCCTGCTCCAAAAAAACAGATTAAGAGCTTGGGTGTCTGTCTCGACTGCAACTTGGATTTTAAGGAACACGCTCGGAAAGTTGCAGCCAGCTGTTATGGCCTTTTAAGGTTGATTAGAAGAATCCTTCCCCTGCTACCTTTCATTGCCAAACGGCTGCTAGTTCAAGCATTAATTCTGTCACGGCTGGACTATGCCAATGCTGCCTACTTAGGAGCCCCTCAGGCCACAACTAAAAGACTACAAACTGTGCAAAATTGTGCAGCTTGCCTGTTATTGAAGATCCCCAAATGCCTTACGGCTAAACCTGCCCTCGCCACCCTTTACTGGCTTCCAATTCAGGAGATAATCCAGTTTAAGGCGAAGTGCATACCTCTTAAAGCGCTTTCCGGAAAAGGTTCACCATTTATTCCCTCTATGATTCAATCCTACCGTCCCAATAGGGCTTTGAGATCTGACAATAAGCGTCTGATAGCAGTCCCAAAAATGATACGCTCACGAACTGAAGGCCGTTTGTTTTCATATAACACGGCCAAGCTTTGGAACCATCTCCCTCATCACATTCGGCTTGAGCCAAACTATATGAACTTCCGAAATCAACTGAGAACTTTTCTTTTTCCTTGATCTGCTCGTAGTGTAAGTTGGAGCCACAGTTAGCGCTGGGATGCCCTCGGGTAACCAGGGGCTTTAGAAATGTTTCTTCATTCATTCATTCATGGTGAAAGATCATCAAAATATTCACAGAATTATTTTTAGCCACACCCCATGATTTCGCCTCCACGCTCACTGACCCTGTCCCCACTGCACTCAGGATCACAGTATCCGTACATTTTTTTAATGCACTTCGATCGCTGTGTTGACTACCTATATAAAATCTGAGAAAGCCAGTGACGTTAGCATATCTTTTCCCATAGTCCTGCACCTTCACTATGTACTATTTTTTTTTCGTGTCAGATTTACCTGTTATCTGCATTCACTTAACACAGTCTACTATTCATCTGATAGAATTGTACAAAGCCACTGTTCTCAGGTGCTGAAGGTGACTGAGAGAACAAAGTAATCTACTCAGTTACTTAAATACATTGTGAGACCAGGAAACTTGGGTTCAAATCCCGGCTCACCCACATGTCTAAAATGTGTGATTATATTCAAATCAACTTTTTCATGTGTCTAGTTTACTTGCTAGTGAAAATTCAAGAGAACTTTCTTTTTTTGCAAAATATTTTTCTTTTGGTTTTAGAAAAACAACAAAAGGAGAGCGAACATGCACCTGCAACAATAAAGCAAACCGAGTGGAACAGCAGCAGCACAGTGATAGTCTGTACACATTTCACAAGTAATGGCTGTAGAGCAATCAGACAGGCGCAAAAAATCATTTAACAGCACTTTCAAGTAATTGATTCTATACAAAAATCTCACCTGTATATGCTTTCATGGTCTGTAATGTTTCACCAGCTATAAAAGTATTATTGGCCATGATATAAGGGACACCAGACAATTAGTTCACTTTGTTTAGTCATGGCTTTGCACATGAGGGAGGGTTAATAAATGTTTTAAAGTTCCTGTGTTAAAGAAACACTTTCTACTTTATAAAGTCTTTATCATGTTCTTATAGTTTGTTGTACAATTTGCGTTCCAAATATTCTGAAGATTATAGATGTTTTTTGGTACTTAGGATTGAGTCAGACCATTGGTCCGGGGTTTTCTCAACTGCAGAGCCATTTCAAGACATGGACAGAGTGGAGAATTGCTCAGGTCCCAACTTTCCCAAGGGCCCGGCCCCTGCCTGCCTTCCACAAGCACTGCCAATAGAATATCAGTAGAATTCGCCAGGGAAGGTGGGTTTGTCCGCTGCTGCTTATTACGCCACTTGACAGGGCTTCTTCGGTTTCTGGCTACTCTCCATGTATGCAATACGATACTCATAGAGGGCCCAGCTGATTTGCTAAATTATCCCGCCTTGTTCTTCTCTACCTCATTTGTCCAGTTCAATGACCGTTTGAGTAAGTTGCTATGGCTCTCTGATCTTGATTTTATCCTGCTCTTTAATTCTCTATCTGATAAATGTAAAGTCCCTGATACACATTCTAATGTATCAGTCAGGTCTTCTTGGTGCTGTGAGACTACAGTCAAGTTATGGGTACCTCATAACCTGACATTAGGTGTGAGACTGTCACCCACACCGTCTGTTCTGCCTCATTAATTTATTTAGGTTTGGTGTCTAGTGGAGGGTGAGACGAGCAGAAGGTGAAAAGGTAATTTACCATAATGCTTCCCAAACTGTTTGCAATGGGTATTGAAATATTTGGAAACAATCAAAATGTTGCTGTTCCTAGTAAATAAATGCATTGATAAAGTAGTGGGGCATGGTCGCACCTCGGATGTTTCCATACAATTGACCCTTTGTCCTGAATTTTTATGCTTTGTGCTGAATTTTACAGTCCTGTCCTGAGTTTGTCTCCATGCCAGTTGGTCATCCTACATAGTCTATTGAACTAAACCTGCAACATGGGTGAAGTGCTTTTTCCCTATTGTCCCAGTATTACTTGGATCACTGCCACCGATGCCATAGCAAGCGGCTTCCCTCTCAACAATGTATTGAATGTGGCTAGAGAGATGGGGTGTCCCTACCTAGGTCCATTGGAACTTGGACTTTAAACGTTTTATTTACTTCTACAACGCCTTTCAAGTCAGCTTGATTTAGGACATGTCCACCACAGGGTACCTGTATCCCTGCACCATCGCCAGCAGTGGTCATTCCTATTCTCGTTCCACTGGGCTATTTTTTTGATATACCATTTTTATTATTTTTTTTTACAAAACATATAGTATGCACCATTTTAATTTCAATACATTGGTAGCGATCATGGTTACAGCCCCACCATCCATTGTTCTCAATCCACTGTGCTATTTTATCTGGAAACTTATACCAGTAAATTATGGTTTTCTGGGTTTCCCTAACCTGTCTGGTGTGATAACATTTGTAGGTCCTATCTTACATTTCTTCCATTCTATATGAGACAGTTACTTCCACGTCTTTCTCCCACCCTTCCTGGCGAGGGGTCCAAACATCCAACTAGTTGTCATGAGGAATTTGTAGGTAATAGAGATTAATCTGGGATCTGTCTTTGAGCCATTTTCAAACCCTGGGAGTGGTCGGGGGAATACCTGGTTTCATCGTAGGGTTTAACACCCAATGCCTCTTGCATGTAGGCAAACCTCTCTGACTCAGGGAGACTATATTGGCTTTCAAGGTGTTCAAATGACTTCATGTGCTTATGTGAGAAAAGGGGGCCCACCTTTATACATCTCCTGTCTCTCTGACCCTGAAATTAGTCCTTACCCATAGCTAGTATAACATTTAAATGAAAGCAAATGCTGTGTGTATGGTGACCCGAAGGAAGAAAATCTCAATTTTCAGGGAGATCTTGTCCCAGACTACTGCCAGTGTGGCCCTTGTCACCAGCAACAAATGGACGACTCGGCTTCTTTGTGATTGTGTGCTGGCACTTTGATGAAGGGCTTTGGCTGGTGCGGTCTAATTGGTCAAGATGGAGGACATGAGCCTCTCATGCTCTGACCCTACATCTGAGAGCACAGCCAGAGTATATCTTCAAATACCCACACTCCCCAACCCCCCTTGCAGTCTCCTGACAGCTCACTTTGGCTCTTACAACCTTCATCAGAGCACCGCTGGCTGCTTGTGTTCTCTGTCAGGACTTTGAAGTTGTGTTTGGCCGCAGACAGGGAGTGAGCTGGTATTCAGCAGCCATTTTTGGTGGCCCTGGCTGATGAAAGAAGATGGGGGTTGTGCCATTTTTAGTATGTTTGTTCACTGGAGCACCAGAGTAGCGTAATGTGAGAAAGTGCTGAGCTGTGGTGTCATGCTCCAGGGATGGACAGTATACGAGTCAATTTGGCAGCAATGCGGTGAGTTGGTGGTGCTTTTGGTGAAAAGATGTTGCACTGGGTTAGGGCTATTGAGGCAAAAAACGCAGTGTGAGTAGGGGCTGAAGCGTGTGTTCTATCAGACCTCCCATTTTGGACAGTTCTATGGCCCCTGTCCTGCTCAGCGTAGTCCCGAGCACGTAATTTCTCAATGAGTTGGGGCTGGGTGACATTTACTGAAGTGGCGGCATGGGAGTCCGGCTCAACCCACCATATTAAGGGCCACTGAAGTTTATCTCCTTGTGCTCCTAGAGGATTCAGCGGTGTCCCTTAGTAGCCTGGGCGCGTGGGGGGAGTTTTTCATTGTTCGACCCTTTTTCTTTTCACTATCAGCGGCGAGACATGTTCAGCACAGAATTCCCTGAAATGGGGGATGGGAGTTGTACTTTCTGGACACAGGACATTGTGTTTTCTTGGCTGCCCCTGCTCCCCACGGTCCTACAAAACCTCAGTTGCTGTGGGAGCGGAGGGGCTCAGACTGCAGAGTGTGCTCTGTGCATCGGGGGAGGCGGAGTTCTTCTATAGCCTGCTGTCATGAGATCATACTGGGTGGACTTCCTCATACGGCCATCCCTAGGAAACTGTGGTGTCATCCGCCCAGCAGATTTGGGGACTATTTAAGATGCTGGTGGGCCCTATGCTCTAGGGGTTGCTCCGATTTGATTTGGGTTATGGGTGAGGGAGACACAGAGAGCAATTAGTGATCTAGTTTGTGTGCATGGACTGTTTCCCCTCCCTCCATCAGAGTGTGTTCACTCGGATGCTGAATGGCAACCTCTGTTTGCTGTTAGTGGTGTCTGCTTGGCCTTTCTTATTACACATGATACCCACATTTTAAGTGTCCCTTAAAGTGACTTCAGAGATTCTGCCCATCTGGTGTTCTTCCTGTGGGACTACAATAAACTGTTCGGAGTCTCACTTGCATTTGTCGCACCCAGGGGCTCGCATATATGTTTTGCCTGGGCGTGTTGGATATTGCTTGGGGCTGGGATGATTGCCTCTGCCCCCCCTCCTGATGGGGAAAGTGATGCTTCCAGTGTAGTGTTTACTTGCATGTACGGCAGTGTTACCAACAATGAGATGTCCTCTCTAATTGGCACGATGGTGAAGTCACCCTCCTTCATAAGCAATGGAGGATGGATAAATTCATGAGGGCAAAATCTCTGGGATTTCTTTGCCAGCGGATAGAGCTACCACATAGTCCGATCAATGGGACAATGCTGGGTAAGCTGGCCTCAACTGCTGTTATTCCGCCAGCCATCCAGATTTTCAAAGCTAGAAAACTCTGTGAAAGTGTTGTGTTGAGGAACTTGGAGGCAGAGTGAAGGATGTGATGGGCCATGCCCAGAGCAACAATCTCTACTAAATAAGGTAGCTGAAGGCACCTGGACTGAAAAGTTCCTGACACCTTTCAAACTTCCCTTGTCATGTGCCCGAGTTAGGCCCCGTAAGAATTAGTGCCATTTCAGCGTACACACGTCCCTTTCCTAAAGTAGCCTTCTCTTTTTCCACATTGACTTTTAGCACACATTTGCATTTGTGACTCTTGGATTCGTTTCTTGGAAACTCTGACCTGGCTGGCACGGTACACTTCGTGAGTACACTATCACACTGCCTTGACATTAGACTGGGCCCTCACATGCGTGATACAAATGTGTTTTATTATTGCATCCATGTGGCAACACAGATATCTTTGGAATAAAAACAATGGTAGCCCGATTACAATCTCAGCCCGAGGCAAGGATGCAATTTTCTATATATATCCTTGTTTCCTAACTTAATCAGAGGAGACATTTCTGCTGACTTCGAGGGATCCCTGCATGCCAAAGCTTTTGCTTAGCAGACGACCAACATCTCTGTGAGGGTTGTCCAGTTCTCGACCAAGAAGGGGTCTTGCACTCTTACCCACCAGGTAATAGAGTTGGATCATCCAGAAGGGGGATTCTTGGCAGAATTCCCATCTGCACCCTAGACAGGTAGGTTAGTATTTTCTCGTGGTAGAAGTTTGCTACATAGCTATACTATTGTATATGTATGCATATATAAGTTGTGTCAACATAATGGTGGAACAATTCATCTTGTTCACTGTTCTGACATTTAGTATAACTTTTGTCTGCTTCTGTCTATTAATCATTGCAATGCATTTTCTATATGCAAGAATCAACACAGTTCAATAAATATTGAAAACGCCCCAATGTGTATTCTTTGCATATTTCTCTGAGCGAAAGAGAGCACGAGTGACTGAGCGAAAAGTTTGGAGTCTTTCACCACGATTCCTAAAGGGCTAACAGTGGCACTGCAAGCTAGCTGGTCTCAGGGACAACATATGCAGCGGGGGTGCATGGAATCAGTCCGGCACCATCATAAGTTTATGCTGACCCCAAACGCACAGTTCCTACTGATGGGTAGAAACTGCACGACACTCTGGTGCCTGTGCAATTGTGTACCTCTTGTTTCAGTTAATTGCATCAGTGAGACTATTGATTACCAACATTTTTAATTATACAGACTGCAACAAAATCCCTAAAATTGTGCATATCAAACTCTTAAAAAAATCTATGGGCAATGGACTATTCATTCATGCTCCGGTTCTCCTCAAATCTCAAATTACTTTTTAGCCTGTGTATCTTCTTTTTAAAGCAGCGGAGGAAGTCTTGAACTGGGTTGCAGAGAAAGACGGTCCTTAAACAGAAACCTGTGCCCTAGTCTTCACTTAGGCTGGCTTTCAGGGTGCCAGGCTCGAGGGCAAACAGCATAGAAAAAAAGATAATAGTACATTATGCATGAGATAGGACAATAGGTTCGGGTTGCTGTTGTACATGATAGAGGGTCTAGCCCGGATTCTTTACTAGAGTCAGACTAGGAACCTGTAGCTCACTGAGGGTTCAATGTTCTATGTCCTTTTCTGCTCTTTTTTTGTGCTTCTCGCTGACGGATTCTATCAAAGGCATCTGGAAGCCTCTGGTTTTTGGTGGATGCAAGAAGGTATTGGGTCTGTGAGAGGGGTTCCTAGTTGACTTTACATTTCTGATGTAAGAGTGTTCTAAATGGGGGCGATACCCTCATGAAGTAGGAGGATGGTATGAATGAATGAATGAATGAAGCCCGATTTATATAGCCCAACTTAGCCGCAAAGGGCGTCAAGGCGCCTAGCCAAATAAACTGAGGGGTCAGAGAGCATGATTAATGGTAGGCCTTGGTGAAATACCACGTTTTTAGAGTTTTCTTGAAATGAGCCATAGTGGGTTGGATTTTGATCTCAGGGGGAAGGGCGTTCCACAGTTTAGGGGCCACAGATGAAAAAGCTCTTCCGCCCCATCTGACCTTGTTTGTCCGAGGGACGGAGAGGAGATTCTTATTAGCAGAGCGTAGATTTCTGCTGGGGGTATAGGGAATCAGAAGGGAGCTTATGGCTTCAGAGCTGCCTCCAGATAAAGCACTAAAAACTAGGCATTAGATTTTAAAGGAGACTCTGGACTGGATCGGAAGCCAGTGAAGACTCTTCTTGGCAAGAGTGGCAGAAGCGGTGCCAGGAATGTCCAGGACAAATCTGGCAGCCGCGTTCTGGATAATCTGGAGGCGTTGGATAAGGCCTTTGTTGATGTCTGCATATAGGGCGTTACAATAATCCAGCCGTGATGTAACTAAGGCAACCACAGTCAGTTTGCGGGCTTGAGGGGAGAGATAATGGGCGATTTTTCTGAGCACCTTAATCACTCCCCAACAGGTAGAGACAGTTCTATTGACCTGTTGTGTCATGACCAATGAAGTGTCAAGAATCACGCCGAGATTCCGAGCGGAGTTTGACGGTACAGGACAGGCTCCGAGAGAAGGAGGCCACCATTCACTGGACCATATGTTTTGATCTTTACCGAAGATCAAGACCTCGGTTTTCTCTCCATTCAGCTTCAGAGCGTTTGAAATCATCCAATCGGAGACTGCCTGCATGCAGTTCCTGAAGCTGAGCGCGGAGGTACTCACCGAGTGGGAGAGAGACACCATGATCTGGGTGTCATCGGCGTATGACACCACCTCCATCCCCTTAGCTCTTACTAGCCTAGCAAGTGGGGCCACATAAATGTTAAAGAGGGTCGGACTCAAGGCCGACCCCTGTGGGACCCCACATTGCACAGGCTTAGCAGGGGAGAGGAACTCTCCTAGCTTGACCCTCTGCTCTCTCTGGTCAAGAAAAGAGGACAGAAGGCTCAATGCTGGGCCCTCCACCCCTATCTCCCTCAGACGAGCAGTTAAAGTCGAGGGAGACAGGGTATCAAAGGCTGCGGTCAGGTCGAGGAGGACCAGGAGAGTGGTCTGTCCTCGATCGACCCTTGATCGTATATTGTCTGTCACTACTGTGAGCGCCGACTCCGTGCTGTGGAATTTTCGAAAGCCATGTTGAGACTGGTCCAGGAACCCAGAGGCATCAAGAAAAGCAGTCAGATGCTGATTGAGGTGTGATTCCAAAATTTTGGCTGGAGCAGGCAATAAAGAAATTGGCCGGAAATTTTTAAGGGCTTCCGGATCCAAAGTGGGCTTTTTAAGTAATGGCTTTACTATGGCCCGTTTCCAAGAAGCAGGGAAAGGGCCCTGAGTCATAGCCTGGTTCATTACCTCAAGAAGAGGGGGCAGCAGAACTTCTCTGCAATCTTTCAGAACCTTCAGAGGGCAAGGATCCATTGGTGAACCTGATTTTGTCCTGTTTAACAGAGAGTCTAGTTGGTCAAGAGTAAGAAGCGGAAAGTTGGTCAGAGTCTTAGAAGGATCTTTAGCCCAAGATTCTAGGACAGGTTGAGGCGGGAGAGGACGGGAGCACATTAGATCTCTCTGTGCTGCCAAAGTTAAAGAGATATCGGTGATTTTAGCATGGATGAACTGTGCGATCTTGTCGCACAGCTCTTGGGTCCCTATAATGGGATCAGGAGTCTGCAGAGAACACAAGGAATCCACAATCTTAAATAATTCCCTAGAGGACGTAAGGGATGATGTGAGCCTGGAGAAGTAGTCCTGTTTTTCTTTAATGACCTTAGCCTTATATTCTCCAAGTGAAAGCTTGTGTACTTCTCTATCTATGGGGTTCCAGGTTTTCCGCCATTGCCTCTCCTGCCTCCTACATCCCTGCCTCAACAGTCTAAGATGCTCCGTGAACCAGGGAGCAGAAGGTTTCCGCCTAGCTGAATAGCGCAGAGAGGCAGGAGCTAACAGATCTACCGCTCTGGAAATAGAATTGGCCAAGTCCAGTGCCGCATCGCTGGAATCCTTCAAGGGAGAGATAAAAGTCTGCGCTATAAAGGGGGCAAGAGAGTCATTGGTGATTCCCTTATAGTTCCGCTTAAGTATCTTGTTAGCATAGCCATGTTGAGGTAGAGAAGAGGGAAGGGTTTTAAGTTCTAAGGGAACTGCCAGATGGTCTGACCAAACTCGGGGAATAGGGGGGCCTACGGAGAGTCTGGGGTCATTAGAGAACACCCCATCAAGGATGTGGCCAGCCAGGTGGGTAGGACTATTAACCAGCTAATGGAGGCCACATGCGGCTAGGGGGTCCACCAAGGAAAGAGTGTCCGTAGAACACAGATCATCTAGATGAAAATTTAAATCCCCCAGAATCGTAAGGTGGGGTTTGCCAAAGTAGGGTTCCAAGATTTTAAATAGATTAAGGCTAAAACAGGCTCTGGGGCCATGGGGTCTGTAAATGAGAAGACCGGTGAAAGACACTGAGGGAGAGGAAGAAATAGTAAAATGAATAGCTTGGAAGAGGTCTGAAGGCGCAGAGAGAGTTTTAATGCGACAAACAGAAGAGACTTTAAACAAGATTGCCAGCCCACCACCCCTGCGTCCTAGTCTGTCCAGTCTATGAAGTGCATAGCCCTCAGGGATAGCATACAGGAGCTCAGGACCAGACGTATCAGACGCCCAAGTTTCGGTGATGAAAACCCATGAAGGGCTTCTGTCAGTAACAAACTCATGGAATGAAGTATGATTTTTTATTAGTGACCTGGCATTGATGATAAAGCCCCTTTCCGAACTATAGGTAGGCATAGAGGGGGTATTAGCCGATGGCTGCATTGTAGGGGGATGAAGGGAGCAGGTAAAGCAACAGCATACCGGAGAGCAGAGAAAATCTTCAGGGGCAAGGGTATGGTGACATGGAAGAGAAGGGGACTTAAGAGCAACTATATCCTTATAAGCATAAGACCATGTCACCTGACTGCCCAACGATGTTGGGCAGTCAGGTGACATGGTGATGTATGAGTTGTGTAGTTATGGTACAGTCACACTGTGCATTCAAAAGCCATTTTTCAGTTTGCCTATAACTTTGGCTTCTGTAGAACTGCACCAAATTTGGCAAATGAAATGCTAGTCTTCTAAGATTCAGTATGCCAATGTTCTTGCAGTCCCATGCAGGGAAACAAATAAAAGTTTTCTGTTTTTAGCTCTTATAGGAAATGTTGCTTGTGCATAAAGCAAAAACGTCTGAATGGATTTATGCCAAACGACGTATGAAAGTAGAATCTTACTCAGAAAGTATGCTTTCATTAGATTGGTGTAAATTAATTCAGCAGTTTTTGAAAAATAAGCATTTTTAAAAGTTGCTGAAAACAATAGTTTTTTATGCGATGTGGAAAATGTTTTACACAGTAATTGAGGGCATAGACGGCATCATGAGAGGTGCCCAATTCCAGAGGAGTGCTTGAGAGAATTTAGAGGCATGGAAAACGACAATAATGATCTAGAAAAATGACACACTGGCCATTTTACAATCGCTATTTTTATGGAAATTGCATTTCATAACCGCCATTTTATACCTAAAACTTTTTGTAGAAAATTTTAAATTTTATGAAAATCACATCTGGTTGACACTGTTTTTATTTAAAAGAAGGAAATCTGTTTTTCCCAAAAAAGTAAATGAATAATGTAGGAAAGGAACATCGAATGCACAGACCCAAAGTGCACATTGTGCGTAGGTCACCTGTGGAGGGTTGGAGGCCATGCACAATAATGGTTGTGGATAAAGTGCATCATTAAAAAATTACAAATTCACTTAGTTATGGTCTGGATGAAATGTGTAAAACCAGTGAAATTCAGCAGTTATGGTTTACGGCACACACCATATGTCGACTCTCATGCTCAAAACACCCATTTGCCAATGGCACAGGAAAATAGTAAGTCTTGCAAGACTAAAAAATTACGGGACAACACAAAAATCCATATATGATGGATCATAGGTACCTAGCCAGGGAGAGTTATCAGGTTTACCCAATTTGGGTGCGCCTTTTCAGAAAATAAAATTTCTTTTCTTGAGTCCCCTCACTCACCCAGGGTTGCCCCTAGATCACATGCTTCATCATTGGGGCCATCCCAAGCATCTACTGCTTGGGGCGTGCTACGACTTGCGAGGGATATGTAGGAGCACTGGTTTTGTGAATCTATGTGTAGTGCAGTGTATGGGGGAGTGGTGATGGTGCTAGTTGGCTAGTTGGCTAGTCGGTGAACGCGGGGATCCAGGTAAGGCGATCCCGCGCGCGAGAACGTATTTTTACAGCGCAAGCATGAAAAAAAATTCCGCTTCGCTGCAGATCGCGGAAATTTTGGCATTTTCGCACTCTCCACGGAACGCAAAAATGTAAAATTATCGCAAATTCCGCGAACGGAACGGAATATGACACCCAGGCCTAGACTACGGGGCAAATAGTTACATTCGAGCATCTCCAGCAACAATATGAACTGGCACCCTCCGAAATCTTTCGATACATGCAGATAAAACACGCCATACCACCTGGTACCAAGGTACCTGAGGCCTCCCCCTTGGAGGACATGTTACTGACAGACTGTATGCATAAGCGGGCTACATCATTCACTTACCGGAAGTTAGTCAATAACCTTCCGGACCCCACGGCACCACTCAGGGCTAAATGGTCCCGCGACATCGGCGACCTTGATGACACAAAATGGCAGGCGGCATTGGCCTCGCCGCGGGAGGTGGGCATACCCTCACGACTCAGGCTAGTGCAACTTAAAATCCTACATCGCATCTACTACACTAGACACACCCTGTGTAAGATGGGAAAAACAGCACACCCATATTGCCTCAGAAGCTGTGGGGTGGAGGGTACTTTTTACCATACCATATGGTACTGCCCGAAAATCGCTGACTACTGGATAAAAGTAATGAGAACAATATCGCAGACAGAACTGGATCCCAAGAGGTGTTTGTTAAATACATGGGAGCCAAATGACCTTACTCATCTGGCGCAGGATAGGGCCACGCTGAGGATAATGGTTGCTAAACGAAATATTGCGCAAAAGTGGGGGGAGGCGGAGGTGCCGTCTTTGGCCGCATGGTGCAAGGACATGGACACAGCTGTGGTGGCCGAGAGAACAGTGTTCATTAATCGTGGATGTCCCCGGAAATGGAGCAAGATATGGGGAGAGTGGAATAAATTTAGACGAGACATTTGTGAACCACCGCCGGTACAGAGAGAGGACAGTACAGATGAGGAACTCTAAAGAAGGTAGCATGATATACATGAGGGGTACGGGTATAGACTCTGAAGATCTGTATGCCAACGTATTACTGATTAGTGTATTAATGTTGTGGGAATGTGTAATGATGATTTACAGTGTGTGTGTACACCAAGCGAGGGTTTTCATCATTGATGACAATGAATACAATAAAAAAGATTTTAGAATGAGAGAGGTTGGTAACTCTTTCCGGGACTTGATCTCTAACACCCCGCAAGGGGAGTCAGAAACACTGGAGCTGGATTCTTGGCGAGGAGGATGACAGCGTCTGGTCAGTATGTCAGTTGGTGACTTGACATCCTTCCGAACTTGCCGTGGCGAGCCGCGTCGTGCAAGTAGGTAGCCGAACCACACCATGGTTTGCCATGACAAGTGAAGGTATATTTATACCTTGAAGGTGTTTAGGAATGCCAGTATTGACGTACAAGTCGGGCATGAGAACGTCATGAATGAACCCCTAAGGAATAGATGTTAATGCATAATAAATGAGTGCTTGGAGAAATCAATATCCAGGCAAGGGGAAGTTAAAGGCTTAAGAGTCTGGTTTTCCAAGAACTCGTTGTGACGAAGATGAACAGATGTAGTTGAATATACCTGTATTTGGTTAGCATGAGCAATGCATAAATAAGGGCTGGATTTCTATGCCTAAATAAGGGCAATGTGAATTGTACCTATATAAGGGCATGATTCGGGAAATCTATATACGGTATCTAAATCGACACACAACACCTCTAGGTGCATGATTTTTTAGAGGATGAGCATCTATACCAACAGTAACACTTTTACCGAACATATAAAAGTTTGGAAGTGATACACAGATGACATCTTTGTAATTTGACATGGAAATCATGGAGTGGTGTCATGTGGATTGAAATATCTCATTGGATAAGATTGCCTGTGGTCGTAATATTTCAAGAGAATGGGGGGGGGGGCATCAGCCACTGATGTGGGGAAATGGAAAGATGACCTGGACTGGTGTTGTAGCACCGAGAAGGTGGTGTTCCAGGGCAGGGGTTGCCCAAAGAAATGGGACAAAATATGGGGAAAGTGGTCTCAATACAGAGGACTTTGAAACATTGGCTGGTCACATCACGTGTGTAAGAAAACAAAAGGGGGAAATGTTTTTATAGTATCTTGTTGTGAATACCTCGAGATTGGACTTAATGCTATGCTCAGTAAGGTATGCGGCCTGATACTTGATGGCACAGATAATTGCAATGTAAATGTACTGTGGATGTTAACGGATTGCCGTGCCGGTAGGCCTCTGTTTGTTTATTTAATAAAAATAATCTTTAAAAAAAAAGATTGCCTGTGGTCAGGCCAAACATTACCAAATACTGGCGATCTGAAATGGCTCCACTAATGAAGGAGTGGGTGCGACGTATGGACTGCTGCATCTGCCTTGAGGACCTGATGTACCATAACAGGGGCTGTTATCAATAATTGTGGGTCCTTGACTGGAACCCGTTCATATTTCACTGGCACGATTACTTTCTACTCAACTTGCGAGTGTTGTGATTTTCCAACAGGTTGCTGAATCTGAGTTGTGAAAGTTATCATTATTAGAGAAAGGTTTGTTATATACTTCCTCCTGATTTTTTCTTTTTCCTACTCTTGTATACCATGCAAAAGTCAATAGAAACGGTAATAAAAACAGAATACCCATGTATTTAAAGTATTGTCAAAGGGGAAAGTGGTGGATAGTGGACTGTTTACAATTTGCCATTTAGAATCACATCTCTTTTTTATTTGGAGAGCAAATAAAAGGGCAGTTACACATCATGCCACAATTTGCCATTTAGCATACCAGTTCATTTGTCTTGTAGGTAATGGATGAGGTGACTAATTGTATACTAAATCCTCTCTTTGGCATGAATAATGCACTGCTCCAACCTACCGTTACACCTCTTCATGAGTCTTTGATTAAGGCTGCAAAAACACCTGCATAGGAAGTATTCAGGGATCACTTAATTTTACACATAGCCAACTGACCAGAGAGGCTACGGGCCCTGGTATGCCTAACAGGGAGAGATCTCCCTGCTAAGTTACAGCTTTCCCTGTGTGATTCTCCTGTTGGATCCTTGACCCAGATAACTGATTTTTTGAGATCTTCCCCCAGCCACTTCCCCTTCTGTAATAGTCCTCGCAAACGTTCCCACTCTATCATCACAAAGCAAGGAAACATGGACCTCGCTGAGAAATAGATCCTTAAACTGGGTTGGCCCTAGAACGGGCCTAGCAGGCCACCTTTTTGAAGATATAAAGATGGTCTGGAGAGTTACATGGGTGGGTAAGGGTCGGAAAACCTTAGCGGGCAACTGTGTTGTGCTGTCTTTTAAAACTCCACAGTTGGTGGAATCCTTTGTTCTTGTAGAACTGGGCCCACACACGTGCTCAAGTCCTAAAAACACTCCAATCCAAGGGCATTGACCAACCTTAATTATGCCATTCCAATTTATAATTGCTTCCAGAGCTTATCAACCTTAGTCAGTTTGGATTGACTTAATGGGGAGTATAATGGGGACTGTGTGGGAGAGGCAGAAAGACCCTACACCTTCGATAGGAATGATAGGGGTCCCGTCCCACAGCTGGTGGATGATCTACGAACTCCACCAACTGTAATCATTCCTCCATCAAACAAGAACCCTGCTACGGTTGCCTTAACCAATATCCAATCAGATACCTCCCCCATAGTACTTACGGGTGTCCTGTTTTGGAATGTGGCAGGCTTCCGGATCAAAACTCGCAACATAAAATGGTTATAGTTTGTAGTGGATTTGGCTTATGGACGCTATCCATATATATGGCTTTAGAACCAATCATGTTCCAACAGTTGCTTCAAAACGCGGAAGCCCAAATGGTGGGCTATGTACTTATGTTTCCAATAATCTCTAATTTACCAACATCAGCATGACGATGCATAACCTCTATTATCAACTGATTATATGTGATACTCTGGGATCTGTTCGGCTAGCGGTGATGAACTTTTACAATAATGGCACAATGCTATGAATAATTGCTGCACTACGACAATTAGACAACGATCTGGGGCTTCTTTGTACAAGTAATAGTAAGGATTTGATTGTTTTTGGAGAAGTGATTTTAGCACGTATCTGTGTACTATGCCTTCTGAAAAAATATGTGGCTTATATAACTCGGAAAATGTTTTTCAATCCCACTTTACCCATAATCAATATGCGAAATAAGTTGAATGAACTGCTATATAGATTGACCTGGCATTCTTTAACGAAATCTGTACTCTTTGTGCTCCATTTAAAAGTACTTTTAAACACATAGATGCTCACAGTGTTATTGCTTTTGTCTTATTGTCTAACAACTACGCAGCATGCACTCATCATTTTATTACTCGCAACATCTCACTAAGTGATCATTCTCCCCAGAGCATCAAATTGTACCTCATGCCAACCTCTAGCCGGCCCGTAGACATACTACTAGCTTGGCCGAAGACATTGAGCTGACCACTCTAAGTGAACATACTTTGAGCTGGTCACAGGTTGTGCCGGAAGGGTTTGTAAACCAGCTCATCAGTGCCAATAGAGGCGCTTGTTAGATCTGCCTAGATGACACCTCTGACCCAAGTGCCCTGATTGAGGCCTCCGTGGAGATCACACGAGGGATAAAAGAGGGCCTCTTTGCTGTTAAAGAGCACCTGGGGCAGGTGGAAAATGGTGGTTTGAATTGGAGTGTGCTAAGGACCTCAAATGATTAAAGGAGGCTTTTCATAAATCTCTTAGATGGACAGTTGAGGTACAGGCATGCAGAACAGATTATAAAAGGGCTGTGAAGCAAAGAAAAATATGCCTGAGGAATCAAACTTGGGAATCCTTACATGAGGCAAGTACTTGTAATGATAATAATGTGTTCTGGCGGGTAATCAATTCTCCACAACTGAGAGTAGAGGGATGGAGGCTGCAATCCTGGAAGCAGAGTGGATAAAACATTTTCCAGCATTTACTCAATTCCCACCAGTCTGCTGAAGACGAGCCAGGTCCACCGTAATATTATTACCGATACTACACCCCAATGACCCATCTGCCCCCATTTAGGTAGGAGGAAGTTAACAGGGCACAAATATTGGTATTTCAGCGGCTTTCTCATATTTGGGTATATCATTTGACAAAGACGGTTCCTGGACTCACACCATTACCACTAGGAAGCGACAGTTTAAATCATCAGCCATGGCCCTGCAGAATTTTACTAGGAGATTAGGCACGAATCCCCCCCACCGAATGAAATGGTAAAGTTCTATAAAGCTAAATGTGTGACTGTTGCTTTATATGGGGCGGGAGTGTGGGAACACACTAATTGTAGGGCATTGCAGTTGGTGGGAAATGAGTTCCTAAAATACTTTCTTGCTGTTCCAAGGAGCTCCTCGTGCTTTGTCTGCCACGCAGAAGTGGGAATGCCCTTGCTTACAGATTTAATAATGCTGCAGCCCATTTTAATATGGCTTAAAATGTGGACATCGGAATATACCTGCTCGATTGCGCCATTATTAGGGACTGCCCTAACGCGAGTCTACTCCTACGTATACCTTGGCTGACCTATATCCAACGCTTCTTCTGTGATAGGTGGTATCCTCACTACTATGTGAAACCTAAATCCTTAAAAGCTATTACCAGAAAAGATCTGAAAAATTAATGTATGGTGCACCTCGAGAATCTTAGGCTGTCCATTGGACTGGTAAAGCCCAGTGTATTAAAAAATCAAACCATGCTGAACACGTATGAAATGCGGTCTTATCTTAAGCTCTTGCTAATTTCGAGGCACAGATTTATTCTTAATCGCTTAAGAATGGATACCTGCTGCAGCTTAACTAGTTTCACTGTACTGAATGGCTGGTCTGCAACACTAGTAAATTGTCCCTGTGATACCTTGATGGCACCTAGTACCATGCATGTGGCCTCTTCTGCAAATTAGTTATTAATCTGAGAAAACGTTATATTCTCCCTGTTTTAAGAACTCGAAAATTCTCACAATACCGACCTGTGTACCTCTATTTATAATATCTGCCCACCTTGGAGATATGTTGTAATAGGTCAAGTTTTTTTGCGGGCTATGCCAGGAAGATATTTTAACTAATTTAAACTGTCCCAATTATGATTGGGTAGTGTTTTATACGAACAAGAAATCTCTTGTCTTTGATTTTATGAACTGTGTAATTATTGTATGGCTGTGCACTAAGATTTTAAGATATCACAATGTACTGTATTGCACTTTTATCATTTTATAATGAAATTGAATAAACTATTTAAATGAATGAATGACAAGATATTACGTTCTTCTGGCCCCTCTTCCAGACCCTTAAAATACACGTTCTCACCTAAAGAGATCCTCTCCCGTTACTCAACCCTCTCAGCACAGAAGCAGGATTAAGCCTGGATGATTGCTACTTGTTTCAGCAATTTTCCTATCTATTGCTGGAGCCACCACAATTGTTCTAATGATACTTGCTCTCTGTCCTAAAATGGTAACCTCTATAAATAGCCCTGAGATGTGTAAAAGAGATAAATTATTTGTCAGCGTGGGGTGGCGGTGGGGTTCTATCTCTTTTCCGAAGCATTTCTGGATTAAGGTGTCCAAGTCACTGAGACTTCCCTGCAGGGCTCTCTCCTTTAGGGCAGAGGTCCTTGACTTATGTCATGCTAAGGAGTCTAGCTTTGCCCCCTCCAAGCCCAGCTACCTATGTGTGTTGTATGGTAACACCTTTTTGTGGGTAGCATACACAGCGCATTCTCCTGGCAAGTGACCTTGCATCACCAAAGAGGCAATAGGGGAGGAACTAGCTTCGGATTCTGTTCAGATTATGTACCCTCTCCTACAGGAGAAATCACCACTGCTCTACCAGTCGAAGCTGTCAGTGAGTGTCTCCGTTTTAAACTTTTTGGGGGGACATTTTTTATTTGCATTTTACAAGGTTACTGTCACATGACTAACACGAAATTCCATATGCAAGTTACATTTTCACTTATACGTAGAGACTATAGTGAGGTGTGTGAGTGGTGAACATGCATGTTGATTGCTCTTCTGCAGCAGTATGGTGTTGTGCTATAATTTGTAACAGCTCCGAAAAGGGACAGTACTTCCTGAAATATGCACGGTTCTTGGAACCGGTGCGACCAACTAACAGGGAATCGAAACCCGGGACGAAGAAGTTAGGGCGGGGAAGATGTTCTCTGGCGGGCGTCCGAGAAATTGTGCTTTTGTTTGTATTTGGGAGGTTTTCTGAACTATGGCTGCTGCAGGGCTGGGTGCTTTTCATGGGTCTCTGTCCCTGTGGGAATGCTGCGTGATTGCATATCCATTTGGTGCATGGGGACGTCTGTACCATCATGGGTGCCGTGCCTTGAGGGGTCTCGGGCGGTGTGTCTCGCCTGGGGCCTCATCTGCAGTGGGCATTGATAGGAGTTGTCGGGCGTTATTCTTGTGTTTACGGGAATGGTGTAGTAGCGCGGCCCTCCTCGTGTCTGATCGCGTCCTCTTCTACTGAACCCCATTTGCCTACTGCTCCTATCCAGGCTGCCTACGGGGGTCCCTCTGCGGCAGTATATTGTGATCCCTCTCTTCGCCAGCAGATGGGCTAAGGAGGCAAATCGTTTTTAGGTCTCGCTATTCCATTCCGCAAGGAATGAATAGCGAGAATTATAGGGTTGCATCAGGAAAGCTAAACCAGCCGGCGGATTTCCACAAGTGCATGTGATCGTGAACGCGCATCCGCCTGCTGGTTTAGCTTTCCTGATGCAACTCTAACCGTCACTTCAAAGGGATCCGCTTCGCCCCCTGCTGCACGCGCTTTCCATCCAGCGCGCGAAGCGCGTCCACACCAAAGCCATCTGTTGCTTCCCCCAGCGGGCTCGGCCTCACTTACTTCTCCTCCCCCCTAAGCACTATGTTGTTTTTTTCTGCTTTGGCAATGAGGAACCTTGTTTTATAAAGCGCATACGGCGGCCTTGTTTTTGTGGCCGCCAATGCTTGTTCACCTCGCTTTCACCCTGCAGAACGTTTAGTACAGCTTTCGCCTCTTTGGAGAGGCCGTCAACACAGTCCACGCATCATCCAAGAGCGTGTGTCACTTATAGTTGTTCGGATGTCACTCTTAATTATACTAAAATTATAAAATTGAGCCCCTCGCATATCTTTAACCTCGCTTTCATCCTGCACAATGTATAGTACCTCTTTCACGTCTTTGTACAGGCCGCCAACACAGTCCACCTGTTATAATGTGAAAGACAAATTTTTCCTACTCTATAATAAACATTTGTTAATAAAACATTTGCATTTACAAAAGCTACTGCGTTTGCTTAATAGAAGAATCGCCTTTACAAAAGCTACTTCCTTTGCTTACACTCTTATCCTGTTCGTAATAAATTTACATTTGGTGCTTGTTTTCGCTACACTCTCTTAAGATGTTTTTACGATGACCTTTTTCGGTCTCGTCTGCGAGAGTTATCTGTTCGCCTGCAGGCTTTGGGAGCATTTTCGTGGCCGCTTTGATGTTCTCAGTGAGCTGCGTGGCCACTCAGAACATCAGAGCGGCCGCGAAATTGCTCACCATTTGCCACCCACTTCCTTACAACAACAAAGGCTATCAGTTCGGCTGGCCAGCCCTTGCGTTGCCCATGGCATCTATTCCTGAACCGTCTCCCTCCAATATATCGAATCTCTTCCCTGTTTGCACGCCAATGTCATGTTATTGATTAACTGTCAGGGGACATGGGCACTGAAGGAACAAGAAGCCTCCGCAGTTCAGTAAGGAACTCTGCCATACGACGACTGTGAGAAATCCATTTTCAAGCAAGCCTCTAGATTTTGATGCTTAGCTGCACGTTTAGTCAATATTTCACAGTGCACTCGCCATTAGGCACGCTCCTCACAACAGAGCAAACAAAATCCAGACTTAATTAAGAGACCAAATCTCACGTTCTTCAAAATTTCTCGTCCCTGGCTTCCCAGTTTGAGATACTTTCCCTTTCTGTGATACTCCTAATTAGGTGCATAATACAGCCCAGACACATCATTTTTTTTCTCCTGTTTGTGTTCTGACGTCATCTTGGCTTTTACAATAATGTCATCAGTGTGTCTCTAAATAACTTTCCCTATAGTTCAGTAGATATCGACCTTGACGTCTCTTTTATGTGCACGTTTTCGAACATATATATTCCTTAATACTAAATCACTCTACTCAGTTTCATTATTTTATACATTGAAATTGTATTGTATCCCTTTAAATTGTTTTATTTTAATCTAAACCTTTTGGTATATGTATACAGGCTTGTACTTCGGCATTACATATTCATAACCTTAATTTAACCATTTCTATCCTTATCCATGTAAAACGCTCTGCTGCACATTCGGACATTGTATGCACTATATTAAACAGCAAAAGTATATAAACATAAAAAGTGGCAAAGTATCTTATAGTGAACATTTTTTTATACGATCATTTTAAGAGCCTAATTTGTGTTTGCGATGTCTTCATACAATCACCCACTCTAAGAACAACAGACCCTATTCATACCCATTCAGGAGCCATGCATAATACTCTGTGATTACCAAAAGCAACTTTAGCCTAATGACTTACACAGAAAATCTTAATGATTTAAACAAATAAATATGATTTAATTATTTAGAATTAATCTAGACATCAGTGTGTGCTTTGCTCCCAGCTTTGGTCAATCTCCGAGTGCCACACAGCAGGACAAAAGCAAACAGTACTAATGTGCTGATTGCAATTCAGCTTTATTTTTGTTTCAAATGCTACATTCTCTTATGCATCCAACTTGAAAAATAACTCAATCAAATCTGACAAAGCTATCCAAAATGTTGTGAGCTCCTCACCTGCCATGCAAATACAAGGAGAGCATGCACAAGAAGGCGCTTTACTATTTCATCTGCCCTGGGTTCAGACCCCTGTAAAACATACATGGACCACCAGCTGCTGGAGACATCTGAGATGTCAGGACACAAGAAATTTGCAAACACACACAACCCCCCACATACACATAACCCCCCCACACACACACATAACTCCCCCCACACACACAACCCCCCACACACACAACCCCCCACACACAACACCCCACACACACAACACCCCCACACACACAACACCCCTACACACACACAACACCCCCACACACACAACACCCACACACACACAACACCCCCACACACACAACCCCCCACACACACAACCCCCCACACGCAACCCCCCACACACACAATACCACACACACACAACCCCACACACACACAACCCCCCACACACACACAACCCCACACACACACAACCCCACAAAAACACACACAATGCCCACACACACACACACACAATGCCCACACACACACAACCCCCCCACACACACAACACCCCACACACACACAACCCCCCACACACACACAACCCCACACACAATGCCCAGACACACAATGCCCACACACACACAATGCACACACACACAATGCCCAAACACACACACAACGCCCACACACACACACAACGCCCACACACACAACCCCACACACACACACTCATACACAATGCCCACACACACAACGCCCACACACACTACCCCCCCACACACACAACCCCCCCACACACACAACCCCACACACACACAACCCCACACACACACAACCCCACACACACACAACGCCCACACACACAACACCCACACACACAACCCCACACACACACACACACACAACCCCCCACACACACAAAACCCCCCACACACAAACTCCACACACACAACCCCACAACAACCACACACACACACAACGCACTTACTCTATCTATCGCCCTCACTCTATCTATCTATCGCCCTCAGTCTGTCTATCTATCTATCGCCCTCACTCTATCTATCTCTCTATCTCTCTATCTATCTCTCTATCTATCTATCTATCTATCTATCACCCTCAGTCTGTCTATCTGTCTATCTATCTATCGCCCTCACTCTATCTATCGCCCTCACTCTATCTATCGCCCTCACTCTATCTATCGCCCTCACTCTATCTATCGCCCTCACTCTATCTATCGCCCTCACTCTATCTATTGCCCTCACTCTATCTATTTAATTTTATTTTTTATTTTTCTGTTATCCTCATTGGCCATTCTGCCACCCTTTCCAAAAACGATGCCGCCCTAGGGCTTTTTATCTCATTTACCAGCTATGGTAACAAAGGCTTGTGCAACACTACTATCAACGAGGGGACTCCTATCAAGCAAGAGACCCTCTTATCTAGAGCATCGCTACCATATCCACTTGTTTCCTTTACATAAACAATCGCCGGTGAGATAGGCCAAGGCCTTAATCATTGGATTATTATTTTTCAATAGCTGTTCTCAACCTAATTATTAAGCCCCCACCCAAAATATAATAAAAAAGGTGCCCAAAAACTCCACCTTTTCTTGGTTTGATCCAAGGTGTCCAATTTTGCAGTAAGTCTCATGACTCGTACCCAGCCCAAAATTGTGGGGGAAAGTGGGGAGACCCATAATTTGCATAGCTCCCTCCGAGCCAACAAGATACCATAAAAAACAAGCTTGGCTATATCATCGCTCCCCTTACTTTGCAAATCGTATCTTCCAGTTATTATCAGCTCAGGGCTTACCTTAATCCTCTTGCCTGAAGCTTGTGCCACGCAGTTACTTACTTCCTCCCAAAACTCTTTAATGTTCGGACATTCCACAAACATATGCAGGTCATCCTCGTTTAGGCTTTTACACTTCGGACATTCCACCAGACCGCCATTCTTTAATTTTGAGAGTCTGTATGGCGACCAATATGCCCTGTGGATTGTAAATAAAAGATTCCGCCTTAAGTTTGCAGATTTCACTGTTTTATATAGCATAGCCATAGTTACTTGCCATTGGTTCTCAGTGGCGATATCCGGCAAGCAACCTCCCCACAGGGCCTCATGAAGTGTAAATAGGCCGTCTGCCATCTCGAGTATCGACCAATACTATAAAGCGACTTCTTTTTTGTAGGAGCAAGCTGCAAAAAGTTTTTCTTCAAGCTCATTCTGGATTCCAATAACATTTTCCGATTTACCTGCCCAGCTATGAATTTGCAGGTATTTAAATTTTGAGAAACTTCGGCCCCACAATACCTCGCCTAAGCCCCAAGCAATCAGCTTTCCGTCTGGAAATAGGTCCCCCCAACGTTCAAGACCCGCCGTTCTCAAAGGAATAGCCATTACATCTCTGGTCCAAAGAGGCGACCCTGGAGCATCCCAGATTGGAGACATGTATCCATAATACGGAATTTTCAATACCTTCCTGATTTTAAACCAGAGCTCCGACGCCTCATGCAAAGTCTTGAGTCTTACTTTTTTTAAAAACCTTGGGTCAGCAAATTTACACAAAAAACCATATTCGTTGTATTTGCTACTCTTAAGCATCGCAGCAAACATTTTTCCAATCGATGAGCCCGTCGGAACCCCTAACAGCACTCTAAAGTTTTTTAACTGAAAAGCCCAAAAATACAACTCAAAATCCGGGGCCGCAAGTCCCCCCTTAACAAGTTTTCTTCGTAGCTTTTTCCAGGATAAGCGGGATCCCTTTGAGGCCCAAATAAAGGAGCTAATCTCACTCTGTAACTTCTTTAACCAGACCTTTTTAAATGCCAAAGGAATTGTTTCGAACAGAAAAGTACATTTTGGCAAGATCACCATCTTGACCAAATTCGTTCAACCATACAGGGTAAGTGGAAGGTGCGCCCAACCTCGCAAAATAGTGGTTATTTCACTCTTAAGCTTCCAGAAATTAGTTTTAGTAAGCTCTTCAATGTTATGTGTAACCCTTATTCTTTTGATATTCATCTCCGCTTTGGATACTACCCCTTCTGTGTCTAAATTCCATGACATAATCTCAGTCTTATCCTCGTTTATCTGATACCCTGAGACAGACCCAAATTCTTAAGTTAATTCTAGTAAGGCTTGCATTGACTGTTGCAATTTAGAAGAGTAGATGATTATGTCGCCTGCGTATAGGCCTATTTTTTTTACCACCCCTCCACGACAAAGGGGGAGGATATTTTCTGCATTTCTAATCTTGCAGGCCAGGGGTTCCATATACAGGTCAAACAACAAAGGCGACAGCGGGCACCCCTGCCGTGTCCCACGCATCACCTTAATAGACTGGGTCAGGATCCCATTTACAAGTACTTTAGAAGTAGGTGACTGATATAAAGATAACAAGTCCCTAAATTAAGATAACCTAGAAGGGCCTTTAAAAAAGACCAATTCACTCGATCAAACGCCTTAGCGGCATAGAGTGCTATCACCGCCAAGGGAAGTTTATAGACTGCTGCCATATCTATGGCGCCTATTAGTGAAAAAGTAAGTTCTTTTAGGAGTCTGCCCTTAATAAACCCCTTCTGATCGTCATGTACTATTTTTGGGATAACAAGACTCAGCCTGTCGGCCATTATTTTTGCAAAAAGTTTATAATCACAATTTAATAGCGATACTGGCCTGTAAGAGTCGAGCTATTTAGGAGATTTTCCAGGATTTGGAATTAAAATAATGTTTGCCTCGTTCCACGAGGCAGGCAGGTTCGCATTCCCCTGGAAAATGTTATTAAATAGCTGAGTCATAATTGGGGCAATATTACCTATCAAAGTTTTATATACCTCAACCGGGAGGCCGTCTGGGCCAGGAGCCTTCCCTCTCTTTCCCAGTTTTATGGCCCTTTCAACCTCCATTATAGATATTTCGCTATTTAAAACCTGCTTGAGGTCAACTGAGAGTGGATCTATAAGTTGTAACCAACCCCTAATTGTTGAAACATCACTCTATCTATTGCCCTCACTCTATCCATCTATCCCCCTCACTCTATCTATCTATCGGCCCTCACTCTATCTATCTATCGGCCCTCACTCTATCTATCTATCTTCCCTCACTCTATCTATCTTTCGCCCTCACTCTATCTGTCGCCCTCACTCTATCTATCGCCCTCACTCTATCTATCGCCCTCACTCTATCTATCGCCCTCACTCTATCTATCTCACTCTATCTATCTATCTCACTCTATCTATCTATTGCCCTCACTCTATCTATCTATTGCCCTCACTCTATCTATCTATCGCCCCCAGTCTATCTATCGCCCTCACTCTATCTATCAACCCCACACACACACACACAACGCCCACACACACACAATGCCCACACACACACACAATGCCCACAGACACACACACAATGCCCACATACACACCCCCCCACACACACACAACCCCACACACACAACCCCACACACACAACCCCACACACACACAATGCCCACACACACAACCCCACACACACACACTCATACACAACGCCCACACAAACACAACGCCCACACACACACAACCCCCCCACACACACAACCCCACACATACACAATGCCCACATACACAACATCCACACACACAACCCCACACACACACACAACCCCACACACACACAAACCCCCCCCACACACATACAACACCACACACACAACCCCACACACAACAACACAACAACCACACACACACAATGCACTCACTCTATCTATCGCTCTCAGTCTGCCTATCTATCTATCGCCCTCACTCTATCTATCGCCCTCATTCTATCTATCGCCCTCACTCTATCTATCTATCTATCTATCTATCTATCTATCTATCTATCTATCTATCTATCTATCTATTTATCTATCTATCTATCCCCCCTCACTCTATCGATCTATCTATCTATCGCCCTCACTCTATCTATCGCCCTCTATCTATCTATCTATCTATCTATCTATCTATCTATCTATCTATCTATCTATCTATCTATCTATCTATCTATCTATCTATCTATCTATCTATCTATCTATCTATCTATCTATCTATCTATCTATCTATCTATCTATCTATCTATCTATCTATCGTCCTCACTCTATCTGTCACCCTCACTCTATCTGTCGCCCTCACTCTATCTGTCACCCTCACTCTATCTGTCGCCCTCCTTCTATCTTTCGCCCTCACTCTATCTGTCTATCTATAATTGCCCTTACTCTATCTATCTATCACCCTCACTCTATCTATCTATCTATCTATCGCCCTCACTCTATCTATCTATCTCTCTATCTATCTATCGCCCTCACTCTATCTATCGCCCTCACTCTATCTATCGCCCTCACTCTATCTATCGCCCTAATTCTATCTATCGCCCTCACTCTATCTATCGCCCTCATTCTATCTATCACCCTCACTCTATCTATTGCCCTCACTCTATCTATCTATCTGCCCTCAGTCTGTCTATCTGTCTATATCTATCTATCACCCTCACTCTATCTATCACCCTCACTCTATCTATTGCCCTCACTCTATCTATCTATTGCCCTCATTCTATCTATCTATTGCCCTCACTCTATCTATCGCCCTCACTCTATCTATCACCCTCAGTCTGTCTATCTATCTATCTATCGCACTTACTCTATCTATCTATCGCCCTCACTCTATCTATCGCCCTCCCTCTATCTACCTATCGCCCTCCCTCTATCTATCTATCGCACTCACTCTATCTATCGCTTCACCACAGCATCACTCAGCACCACCACAGCATCACTCAGGGGCACCACAACATCACTATGCGCTACCACAGCCTCACTGAAGGCCACAGCATCAAGCCCTAACCGCACACCGCCCACTCCGAGTTTCCTACATAGTGTGCTCTGCTGTTGGCGACGACACATTCGTGTTCCGCCTACACATATACACGCCAACTCCTCACATTCCGACCCGGACGGGGCGCCTCATAGGCTGGACTCTGCTGGCGACCCCTGGGTCCCCCTGTGGCAGGCCCCCCACCCACACATGTGCTGCAATCCTACCCTTATTTTCCCCGACAATGCACGAGCACCCAACCAAGAGTTGTTTCCCCTTTGTATATAACCCCCCCAGTTGAGGTTTAGATGCTTATTGATGCAACGGTCCGGCTCCCTGACCAGATCTTCCTGCTTTAGTTGTTAATAAAGACATTGTACGAACTACACGACCACCCCTGAACACCATACCCTGCTCCACACGCCTGGCCCCCTTCCCCTTTGCCCGGGACTGCCAATACACGATATCACCATAACACGGACGAGGGGACTGGCCGCCACACACACTTAATGCCCGGAGATGGGTAGGTAGATCCGGATGGTATTTCACACCACCAGCTAGCTTGCTCAAACCACTGCTACTGGGTGACGCCGCATTCATGAGACCGTTGAATGCGACGGACACAGTTGGGGCGGTTCCCGCCAAACGCTGCCGTCCTCTCAAACCTCTCCCACAAGGTATAATTAGCTATGCAATCATTCATCTTTAACGAATCTGCGATATTGTATCGCACAACACTTCCGCGTTGATTCCCCGCATCCCCATGGGGGAAGATACCCGTAGACATATTTACTGGTCATATACGCTCATGGATGCGGGCTGTTATCCGGCTACTGACCGTGACGTCCCCACTATTGTTCTACAAAAAATAAAAACCTTACAGGCCTATTTGCCCGATGTGCTATGTGGTTTGCTAAATTTTGAATGCTACACATGATGAGTATTACGCCGCCGGACCTCCGGGTTGTCCGCCAGACGGCTGTGTTCACCAGATACTGTTGTGTATGGTTCTTGATTTATGCGGCTGGCCCCGAGGGGTTGTAAGCTGTAAGCTGTGTACGATACATTTAGTACAATAAAGGTCTTTAAAAAAAATCCCAAAAAAATCACTGAATGCTACAGCATCACTCGCGCTACCACAACATCACTCAGCGCCACCACAGCATCAATCTGTGCAACCATTCAACAACAACTGGTTCAAATATGTTCTCTCAATGTTTCAAGCTTTATTCCAAATGTCACAAAAAGATGTTAATATTTCACTTCTGTTCTTGGATTTTCATCACTATAAAATACACTGAACATAATCTTCACAAAAGTTATTTACAAATGTTTAAGCTATTGCCATTATAAATTACAATAACTTTTATTTAAGTATTAATTATTTAAAAAAATAAAAGCCATTGTTATTTGTAATATCACTACATCTAAGTCACGTAAATACAACACATATTGCATTACAAATGCTATAGGTGTCACAATGCGAAAGTTATAACTAATGGCATTGTAAATGAAAAAAAGCCATTAGTTTCGCTATTTTCAAAACCAACACATAAATAACAAATGTGTCATTTACAATACCAATAGCTCAAACTTTCCTAATGCGAGACCTATTGCATTGCAAATGCTTGTTGAACCTTGAGGTGCTTCCGTCTGCGGAACACGCCGATCGCACTGGCCTCCCAGGTGTTAATGTCAGTGAGCCCTGTTATTTCCCGCAGTGTTTTGTGTATTATGCTCTAATAGGACTATATCGTGGAACATGTGCTGGAATGTTGCATCAGTGTAATACCGCTGGAGCCGCGCGGGATGAAATATAGAAATTTGTATGTTCTTAAACTGCCTGTTTCTGGACACTTTATTTGGGTATTCTAAGGCTTGTTCCCATTCCTTGTCATCTAGTGGGTGCCCTACCTCCTCCCACCTCTGTTGCAGTGGGATAAGTGTAGTGGTGATGAGGTATTGTGCAGCTTTATAGAGCCAAATGACTAGGTGACGTCCAGTGCCCATGTGGAGAATTGTGTGGCGTACGCTGTGTGTTGTGGGTTCCCCCTCGGAAAGGTCCCAGAGGTGGCAACAGCTAAGGACAATTTGTCTGTGAAGCAGGAATTGTCCCCGGGGGAGGTCAGTCTCCTCTGCTAACTGGTTGAAAGGGGGTAGCTGGCCGTCTGCGAACAGGGACCCCACCTCAAGGAGTGAATGGTTTGTCCAGGTCCGCATCACCTGGGTTGAGTAGTGTCCTCCATTTTGGGGTATGCCGGCCAGTGGCAACAAGGGGGTGCATAGTGGAGTTCTGCTGGAAATGCGGTGAAGACGTAGTATGCATGCGCGTGCCACTGTCGAATGTAAAGGCTATGTCGACACGGAGCGGGGGCCCGGGAAGAATGAACGCGCAAAGAGTCTGCACAGATAGTTGTCCCCTCGAGGCGGTCTCCTCCAGATGTCGCCCAGCTGTCTGTGGTGTAGCGCTCTAGTTGTTGAGCGCACCGCCGGTACCGGAAGTCCGATGACGCAGTTCCGGCATTGCGGACAGCGCGAAGGCGAATGCGGAGGTGCTGCTCTCGGTAGAGAGGAACCTTAAGATAATAAAGGTTCTACGCAACTAGACAGTGGCTCCGAGTGTTCTTTAACCCCTAGGAGACCACTTCCACAATGGCGACGAGGTGTTAATTAACGGACCCGCGACGCTCCTCGTGATCACGTCCTATACTGTCCCACTCTCTACACGAGCGCGGCCACGGCACTCAGGCCACCACGGAATCGCGCTGGGCTGGTGCAGGCAGGGGGCACCATGCTAGATCCGGACAGTTCCCAGACCAACCCTACTGACCCAAGGGCCGGGCACAGGCCCTGCGGAGGGCATAATCGGGCGGCAAGACCGAAGCCACGTGCACGCCCAGCAGAGGCTCGTGGAGCCGCAGCAATAAGTGCAACAGCCACCGGACAGTGCTGGATCACGCAAAGAAGGGGCGCCACAGCGCAGAACGTTCTGGACAGCGGCATCCCCAGGGGGACAAGCAGGATAGCAGCCGGTCACCGGCCAAGCACCTAGCGGTCAAGGATGCCTGCCTGGAGCAACAGTGGCGCACCGGCGGCCAAGCACACAGGGTGCTGATGACACAAGCGCAGAGGAACAAGCGGAGACCAGAGGATCCAGCGAGGAAACAGAGGACACAGAGCCACAAGGTGACGGCTTCCAACCCCTGCATCAGGTACCCAAAACCAACACGATGTGCGCACAAACCTTCTCCTTAACCAACCCGGTCCCTTTCCTATCGAAACCGGGTCAGCCGGAAATGCCATGGGAGGACTGGAGGGAATATTTCAAAAACTACCTCTCAGCGCTAGAAGAAGAGGGCGGAGAGGCCTTTCCAAGTGCCAGGAAGAAGAAAATACTCTTGCATAATTTGGGACCAGCAGGTCAAAGAATATACCTGAATTTGGTGAAGGCAGAGAGACCAGCCGCAGAAGACGATGTTTTCAAACATGCGATAGAGGATCTGGATGCGCACTATCGCCCGGTGGTATGCACGGCCATCGACAGATACAATTTTTACCAAAGAAAACAAGCCAAGGGAGAATCAGTCGACGAATATGTGGAGGCCTTGCAGCAGTTAGCGCTCACATGCAAATTCGGAGTGCTGCAAGAAGACCTGATAAGGGACCAAATAATAATGCACACCGTCAACAAGTCTATCCAGGAGAAATTGTGGGTAAACGGGGATGCCCCACTAAAAGAGGTGGTCGTCTTAGTCAAAAAGGCGGAATTGTCTAAAAGGTGTGCTGAGGCCGCACGCAATGAGAACAAACTAAGCACAGCAGTTTGCAAAATCACGAACAGAAATTATGTGGATCCAAGGCAACAGAGTCAAAACCAACAAGGGCCCAGAAACAAACAAAGATACCCATCGAAAACCCCCAGGACGACCAAGCAACGCACAGAAGGGAAGAACGCATGCTATAGATGTGGCAGTCAAACACACGCGGCTTACGACAAGGGGTGCTCCTACTGCGGAATTCTAGGGCACTTCGAAAAAGTGTGCAAGCGGAAATCAACAAAAGCTGAGGTAAAGTTTGTAGACCGCGGCGAAGACAGGGAAGAAGTCAGCACGGGAGACGAAAGTGATGAGGACGTGCTGTGCATCGAAGACCAGGTGCTAGATATTGGAAGCTCACACACGGTGTTGTTTACACACTGCACACCCCGTTTCCTATACAACTGTTGTTATTATCTTAAAGATAGTGCACTTACTGCACTTCTTTCTCCGTTTATTACCCACACCACGCTAAGATGGCCGCTAAACCCCATCAGTCCTATCAGTCCGTTTTCTATTTCCTGACACCACAAACCTTTCCGGGTTCCCATCAGACTTAAATTCCCCGCCAACGCTTTGACACACCCACGCTCAGGCCACCTCAGTGCCCCGCAAGGAAGAGAGCCTTGGACATGATTCTTCCGTGAAAGAAAGACAGCCCGTGAAACTTTTTTCAGCTTCACACCGAAGTAAGTTTACCTGCGAGACAAACTCGAGACACTTGGCTAAAACCAAGTTACGTCATCCCTCTAACCCTCGTTTTTTTCCATCAATAGCGCACGCCAGTGACTGTCCCAAACTTCGTTGTCATTAGGAATTACCCGGTATGTTTACACATTGATCACTCAGTTGTCTGACACCCCGTAACGCCACTATGCACTCTCACGGATCACGTTGATACACGCTTAGTATGAATTCATTTAAACAACACCGATATAGTTTGCATGTTTTCCATGTCTTTTTTTTAATTCTAGTCTTGTGTGATGAATGTCATTTATTAAGGCGCGTGCCAATGATGTTACTTTTCACCAACAGAGCTCCTTGAGAAAGGGCTATGCCCGAAATGCATCGGAGCGTTTGTTTTTTCACTACAAATGTATATTGGAACCCATTGAATAAGGATATAAAATGAAAAATTCGCTAATGACAGTATGATACAAATGAACTTTTTGAACTCGTAACAACAATAAAAAATCAAATACAAATTAATGGAGTCTGTCCTCTATGACGAACCCAAAGGTGTGCCCAACCGCAGGGACGCACTTACGATGTTTGTGCGCTAACTAGATATTGGAAGCCACACACATAAGAGACCGGCGTGAACCATGTCCATAGGAGGAGTCTCAATATCCATGGTAGCAGACTCGGGGTCGCCTTACACCATCATACAGAGGAAGGTATGGGAAAGAGACTTTGAGGCAGTAGTGGGAAGTCGTTTGATGGCCATGGACATACACCCAGTGACATTTACCGGAGAACCAATCCCCATGGTGGGGTTCCGACCGTTAAGGTTTGAATTCAAGGGGAGGAGCGCAAATGGGAAATTATATGTGGCGGAACTGGGGCCCTCAGTACTAGGATGGAGAGATCAGGGAGCCTTAGGGATTAAGGTAAATCCCAGTGGAGACACACAGGTGTTGATTACCGACGACGACCCGGGCCCGGGGAAAAACACATGGAGAGAAGAGTTCCCAGAAGTTTTCAAGGATACCATCGGGCGGATGTCGAAGTTCACCCACAAAATCTGCCTAAAAGAAGGAGCTACCCCCGTTAGCTACAAGGTCAGAAATATCCCGTTCAGATGTAGGAGCGCCGTGCAAGAGGAACTGCGACGATTGGAAGAGAACGGGATCATTCAGGCAATAGACAGTGCAGAATGGCGGGCGCCCTTATTAGTGGCGCAGAAACCGAACGGCAAGGTCCGTCTCTGCGTGGACCTGAGGGAACTGAATAAGAATATCATCGTGGACAAGTTCCCGCTCCCCAAGATTAATGAGATGCTAACGGAAACTAAGGGAGTAAAATGGTTCTCTACAGTGGACCTCACGTCTGCCTACCATCAGATAGCATTACACTGGTCATGCAACCACTTAACCTCCTTCATAACCCCGTTCGGATGCTACAAATTCTTGAGAATGCCGTTCGGCCTGGCATCTGCGGCGGCAGTGTTCCAAAAACTAATGCACCGGTTGTTCAACAAGAAGGAGGGCATTCAGTATTTTCAAGATGACATCCTAGTGATGGGAAAATCCCAGGCAGACCACGATGAGAAGCTGAGGACAGTACTGACAATCCTGTCAGAGAATGGACTGACAGCCCAATGGGACATATGCAAGTTCGGAGAGAAGTCAGTAACATATCTGGGACACAGGATCCATGATGGAGGGATAGAACCCAAACAATCCAACGTGGAGGCCATCGTGGACACACCCTCTCCCACGGCAAGAGAAGACGTCAGGTCCTTTTTAGGAATGGCCGAATTTTATAGCAAATTTGTGCCCCACTTTGTGTCAAAAACCCACCACATGAGACCGCTCTTAAAAGAAAGGACCACATTTCAGTGGACGGAATCCGAACAAAGAGAATTCAAGACCCTAAAACATGAGATAAGTACAGCCATACCCCTGCAAGGCTTTGACCAGAACGCATTGTCGGTGTTGACCACTGACGCCAGCGACAGAGGCTTAGGAGCCGGCTTGGCTCAAAGAGGCCAGCAAGGAGAGATTGTCACGGTAGGATTCGCTTCAAGAGCCCTGGCACCCAACGAGGAAAAGTTCAGTGTGGTGGAGAAAGAGATGTTGGCGGCAGTATGGGCGAAGGAAAAGTTCAGGCAGTTCTTATGGGGGGCTAAGTTCTTACTACGCACAGACCACAAACCCCTCGTGAAGGTACTTACATCAAGCGGACATGCCCACGCAACCCCCCGCATCGCCAAAATAACGTTGAGACTCCTGGATTTTGTCTATGAGGTGGAGTACTTACCAGGCCACAAGAACAAGGTAGCTGACTACCTAAGCAGAGCAGCAGCCAAGGAAAGAGCAGAAGATCAAAGCTCCAGTGAATGGGAAGAATACGCAATAGCCCATATGGAAGACCAAGAGACAGCCATCAGTGCCCAAGAATGGGAGAGCGGATACGCAGCGGATGACACCATCCAGGCGGTGAAGGGATATGTGGTGAACGGATGGCCAGACAAAAGACTACTAGACAGCACAATGAGAAGTTACTGGGAAGTGAGAGAAGAACTCTCCATAGGGGAGAATCCCAGTTTTCTGCTCAGGGGAACCTGAGTAGTGCCCCCCCACGACTTAGTGGAGAAAGTCCTGTCCATCGTGCATGAAGTGCATTTGGGAATAGTCAAAACCAAGTGGAGGACTAAGGAAGCCTACTGGTGGCCAGGCATGGACAACCAGATTGAAAGACACGTGAGGGCATGCGATCAGTGCAACAACGCAGACAAGACACAGAAACTGCTCCGTCCACCCCTGGGTAAATATGATTGCCCCACAGGTCCGTGTGAGGAAGTGTCCATCGACATCCTAGGGCACATTCTAGACGCCCAAGGAGTCCCCAAATATGTCACAGTGACAATGGACCGGTACTCCAAGTGGCCCGAAGTGGAGATAAGCGAAACAGTAAACACAGAGACAGTGCTAACGTTCTTAACAGACCTGTTCTTGAGGGAAGGAATCCCCAAGGGCATAACGTGCGACAATGGACCTCAGTTTACATCGGAGAGGTTGTCAGCGTTCATGGAAAGAAACGGAATCGAAGTGCGACACACACCGGTGTACCACCCGGCAGGAAATGGCTTGGTCGAACGTTTTAACAGGGTCAAAATGGGGCCGTCCAGGCGGCGATCAGTGCCGGCAAAGACTGGGAGAAGGAGCTCAAGCGCCTCGTATGGGCGTACCGGATAACACCGGCCAGCACTGGATACAGTCTGTTCAGGATTCTCCGAGGGCGCGAACCATTCACCAAGGACAACGTGGCGTGGAAACACCTCATAGTGAAGAGTAAGTGGTCCCCGGCAGTTGTACGGAGAAACTTAGACAAAGCTCAAACAATCTACACTAACCAATACAACAAGAGCCGGATCGTCAAGGAGACGACTCTGGAAAAAGGGGAATGGGTAAGAGTTAAACAACCCACCTTAAAGAAGAAAGGGGACAGCAAGTATAGCCCCCCCTTCAAGTGATTGAACCGTACTCCCGTTCCGCACTGCTCAGCAATGGAAAGTTTTGGTCTCAGGACAGGATGGCGAAGTGCAACCGAGTGGTCAATTGGGAAAGTAGCAGCGGAGCTGGAAACCCGGCGCCCAGGGAAGATGCACCCCGGAGAGAGAAAGAGTCAGAGGACGAAAGGGCACGGGAGGCAAGTAATTTGAACACTGGAGAAACGGAGCATGCAGGAACGGAGCAGGAACCCGAGAGTTGGGAGTACAATGGAGAAGAGGAATGTGCGGAGTTAGAGCCCGGTTGCGGTCAAGCACAGAGACATCAAGTGTGCTCCCCAAAAAGAGATGCAGACTCTCAAGTGTCTCGAACGCGCCGGGGCAGAGAAGTAAAACTCCCCAAGAAGTTTGAAGACTTCGAGATGTGACTCAAGTAAGACTGTTGCCTTTAAATGTTATTGTTAATGTAAGGGGGGGAGATGTGGTGTAGCGCTCTAGTTGTTGAGCGCACCGCCGGAACCGGAAGTCCGATGAGGCAGTTCCAGCATTGCGGACAGCGCGAAGGCGAGTGCGGAGGTGCCGCGCTCTGTAGAGAGGAACCTTAAGATAATAAAGGTTCTACGCAATTAGACAGTGGCTCCGAGTGTTCTTTAACCCCTAGGAGACCACTTCCACACTGTCCCGTGGGACATCCATTGAAGATGTGCCGAAAGGAAATATACCTCAAAGGAGGGTGCCCCCCCACGATCAGTCGCCAGCTGCAGCTTAGAAAGGGCCACTCTCTGACGCTCGTAAACCCAGAAAAGGGAACTTAATAAAGTATCAAGTTCTTGGAAGAAGGAGCGGGGGAATGACGGGAATGTTGGCAAAGTGGTAGAGGAGATCCGTTGGCAGCTGCAGCTTAGAAAGGGCCACTCTCCGACGCCTGTTTCACCAGAAAAGGGAACTTAATAAAGTATCAAGTTCTTGTAAGAAGGTGCGGGGGGGAATGATGGAAATGTTGGCAAAGTAGTAGAGGAGTTGTGGAACCAGGATCATCCTTGCCAAGGCTATTCTGCCTATTGGGGATAGGGGTAATGTTCTTCAGAAACCTATCCGGGTTCTGGTCCTGGCAAGCGCCCTACGGTGGTTGCCCTCAAATAGATAATAGATCTGTTGGGGAATGATAGAGTTTGATGCCTAAGTAGCAAGGAGCTTGGATGCTCCAGGTGAGTCTTGAGTCTCCTGCTCTTATCTCTCTCAGGGAGAGGTCCAGACTTAACAGGTATATGGTGGATTTCGCCCAATTGACTTTCAGTCCTGCTGCGGCTGCGAAGTCTGAGAGTGTGGTCCATATGGGAAAGAGATCTGCTGTGATATCTTGCACTGACAGCAGCAGATCATCTGCATACAGGGATACGCTATGAATGGTGCCTGCTAGCGGAATGCCCCTGGCCTCTCCCTCCCGGCGCAAGAGAATCGCGAGGGGCTCCATATCTATGGAGAACAGCAGGGAGGATAGGGGATATCCCTGTTGTGTACCCCTCTCTATCTGAAGGGGCGCTGAGATATATTTACTCAACTTCACCCTGGACGTGAGTTTCGTGAACAATAGTCTTGTGTACAGTCTGAAGATGGGACCCATCCCCATCCATTCTAGCGTCCTGAAGAGGTATGGCCAGGTCAGGGTGTCGAAAGCTTTTTCCAAGTCCAGGACCAGGCAGGCAGCCCTCGGGAAGCAACCCTGTATCTGATCCTGGACATGGAACAGTCTATGGATGTTTTGAGAAGTATTTCTACCTGGAACAGGTCCATATTGGTCTGGGTGTATTAAAAGCCGAAGGACCTGGGCTAATTGATCCGCCTGGATCTCACTCAGGATCCTACAATCGGCAGATAATAGTGTTATCGGCTGATATGAGGTCAGCTGTGTCGGATCCCGATCTGGTTTCAGGATTGAGACTATGAGAAACTCCTGTAGTAAGCCAGGGATCTCCCCTTTCTCCAATACAGCTTTGTACATTTCCGCTAGTCTTGGCGCCAACAGTGTTGCGAAGGTACTGTAATACTTCAGTGGTGAGCCATCTTGTCTGGGGGCCTTGGCCAGGGCCTCAATTGCTTGTTTCACATCCAAGGGTGTGACTTCAGCATCAAGGGGGGGCCCTGTCCACTAGCGGGATCTGAGGTATGATAAGTGGTGCAAGGATTCGGTCGACTAGCCCCTGGCAGTCCCATCCTGGGCTCTGTTATATCCTTGTATAGTGATTCTGGGACAGCTGTAGGATATCTGCTTGGGAATGAGCTACGTCTCCCGAGGGGCTGATAATTTCGGTTATTGGTCGCATGTCCTGGTTCTGACGGGCTGGCCAGGAGTGCTCCTGATCTGTACACCTCTCTATACTTCTTGGCCGCATATACTTTGAAGTTATATCTCTACAAGTCTGCTAGTACTTCCGCGTATGCCGTGTTGGCTTCCGTGACTTAAGTTGGAGACACCGACCCTGAGTCTGCTGCCTTGGTCATGGACTCCCGCTATCTATCTGATACAGGCCTCCCTGATGACCACCTTAAAGGTCACAACCACTTTAGGTTACAATCAAGAGGACATATCTGACTACTTAGTCTTAGCCGCTACCTATAGTACTTAAGGTAATGGCCCCCACTCATCGTTTAGAGGGCTAATGTTACCCCTCTACTTTTTCACATTCGTGCACAACATCACTTTCACAGTTCTTTCTGGTCCTGATGAAATGCCAGGGATCTTTCTGACCAAAGAGGCGTGAAACATGTCGACCTACGGGCTTTTTACTCTGCCAAGGGTACCTCTCCATTAAAATTCCTTTTGGTAACCCGTAGACAGTTTTAACGCATTGTACGCACAATATCACCCTTCACTTAGGACTCTATCCACACACCCACATGCACCCAACGGCAGTTCTCAAAAGATGTCAGCTAAAGTGACCCTTCAGGGGACCCGTAGGGCATTGCACCGCCGGCCCGACGAGGAGCAACTGCCCAATGAGGAAGCCGACATCCTTCTGGGTGTGTGAGGGCAACAAGAGACAAGATTTGTCTTTTCTCCACCCCCCTCTCCCTCCACTGAGTCCCAGACCTAGCACCCTTTCCTCTCCTTCCTCTCTCTTTTTCCCTGTAGTGAGTGCTTGACTCCTGGCATCACTCACTCTGGAACAGTGTTCCCCCTTTGTTGACTTCATGGTTAGTTTGGAGCATGGGCACTGCACTATTAACTAGCTCCTGGTCCCCCCTCTCTTTTTTGACATTGTTTACATACAATAATATACCATTGTGGGCTAATATTGCATATCAGTAAATATAGGTAACAATGCAGAACACTTTTTCTGACCATACAGACACCAGTTGTCATGTCATATGTGTGTGTATATTGAACTTAGAGACAAGAATGGCTTGGTGAATCAGGCCCATATGTCTAGCATAGAAAATCTACCAAATGGAAAATAAATGTAAATACTTACAAGTGCGAAGGTTTAGCAACGCTACAAAAGTAGCTGAGCACAGGGGCCTGAGCAGGTATTGGTGTACATGTGTGCTAATGTCTAATTGTTTCCCACAGGCATTAACATAGTAATACGGAGAGAACAAACACTACAACAGTGAACAATCAAAAGATCAAACACATTTGTGTGGTGTTCAAAGAGAAAGAAAATCTTCCAGAGACTAAGTCCATCTTCTGCGCCTACGTTTTTGAGGGTCAATGACCTTTGCGAAAGAATCATTCTGATGTGGACGGCTGCATTGCATCAAGCGGTACAAAAGGGAGTGGTGATGGACGGAGCATCTGAACCAATCAAACACTCACACCCAGTCAACGGATCTGGGTTTAATCCATCACCGTTCTTTAGCCCACTCTGCCACCCCAGTTCAGATATGGCCATATGCAAATCGGTCTGACCCTGTGCCTCATGGGAACAGTCCAGCCCGAACTGCCAAGCCATGTCTTCCCTGGACCGGAAACAAGCTTCCTAGGACTGGTTTCTGGCATTCCAGCCGTCTTCAGCCAAGCTTACTTGAATCCAGTGTCAAAGTGAGCAAGGGACTCACGTCTGAGCATACCCTGCCAACTTATGGCGACAAAGCGGTACAAAAGGGGTGTGATGGATTAAACTCAGATCTGTTGACTGGGTGTGAGTGTTTGATTGGTTCAGATGCTCCGTCCATCACCACCCCCTTTTGTACCGCTTTGCATCAAGAGCAGGGCTATTTCAGGATGGTAGCCCACTTGGATCTGTCCTGCACCATTTTTGTAGAATACATCTAAATGTAATGTTTTCATTTGAGGAGTGTGGCCAACCATGGTACGATTGGAATGCAACCAGGCAAACTTTTACTTAACGTCCATCCATTCCTGCATCATGTCAATCATTCTAGGCACCCTTAATACAGGCTCTGTTATTTCAATGTTGGATGATACATTTTGGTATACTTTTAGGTATTTTAGCTAATTTAACCTTCATAATTTTATAGTTTGGCAACTTTTGTTTCACCTTGTTTTAAATAGTAATGTTCAATGACTTGCTTCCAGTGGAAGCTTGGTCTTTGGACCTGCTCCCAACATTCGGAGACTTGGCGACTTTTAAGAAGCCATTGTTTCCTTTAGCTGTCATAAGATTGAGATTGAATTTGGATGGATCCTTGCACTAGGTTTATAAAACACATGTTGCCTTTCCGGATAAAGAATGAACATATTGAAAAAACCTCACTAGATTAGTAGACTCAATGCCTGCACAGATCTATACTTGACTAATGGTTTACCATCTGTTGCTTTTCCAATAACACCTGGCTAGCTTGTGCTGGAATTGATCATTCGTTTTTTTAGCAAAACATTTTTTTAGCAACATTACAACAAGGCAGGGTCAAGGCATCCGGGTTGTAATGCAGCACTCATAATAACACTGGCAGTTGAACCCCTGTATGCAATTGGATCCAGTGAAAACCCCTAAGTGTGAGTTCTTATACGGTTAGGTAATCAAACGTGTCATTTGGGGTTTGTCATTACTACTAGAAAACTGTGATAAGAGCAGAGAGGAAGTGTAACCATCAACTAGGGTGTAGGTAACTGAACAACATACCACCCATCTGTTGCCTCCCCCTATTTATTCTTCCCCCTCATTCACACATAGCTACAGTATACTCTGTTTCTTTAATCATAACTGCATGAGGCCTGTATGCTGGACCTCCCAAGCCCCTGTCCCTCCTCGTGTGATTAAGTGGTAAACAATGGCAGTGGTATTTACCACTAGTGGTATTATTGCCGTAAACCGAACACATCATTTTCCGATTTTCAGCAAATAAAATGGAGCTTCTACACCAATGGTGCAAAAAAAATACCTCTGATCAGAAATTAAAGTCTGAATTGAAGGTTCAGTGATAAGACCTCTGGGGGAAAAGCTACTCCTGAATGTGCATATAGTACTATGACACTGCTTAAAATAAGGCCAGCTCAGAGCTAAATGTGAATTTAACTTTTTGTGTGAGACTGATGGCCAGGTGTAATCCAGGTGTAATCCAATGAGGCGGTGTACCTGCCAGATTGGTTAGTTTGAATGTGCTGATGTTTCAGCCAGTTTGGGCTAGTTAGCGTCTCCGGGTTGAACTGTGGCTTGATCTGTGGCTTTGTCAGGTTATTTATGGTAGATTATCATTTTTCATTTTTTTGATCTGTTGTATCCATTTTTCAGAAGTGCAGATTGGTTAAGTGCTGGAGGAGGTGATGTTGATGTGATGATTTTGTTTTTGTCCTGGCAAGGGCGCAGAAATTAATTTTGTGGAAGATCTTACATTCTAGTTGCCAACCTGGATGATCATTGGAGCGCTATCATACTTGGGGATTATATGTTTTTTTGTGGTCAGGGGAGCTGCATCAGATTTTAAGACCCAAAATCTGGAAAATGTAGAATTTTACCAGGAGGTCATTGCTGAGCTGTTGGTTTATGGATGAAGAATACGTCTTTTATGTTTATGCTGGTGTTCATGCATGTAAGAATCTATTGTTTGCAAACTTGGATGTTGTGGTAGCAGGGTAGACTATCAGGAAGCTTTCCGGTCACAAAAGAGGAAGGGGGGGTAGCGATCATCTTGAAGGACTCCTGGGACATAGCCTTTTCAGTATTTGTGAATATGGGCATGGTCGAGGGCCTACATTTTTGTATTAAGAGTGGCCCCACTACCTCTTTCTCAGGCCTGTTGGTATATAGACCTCCTGACTGCCCACCCAATGTACACCTGGGATTATGTAATTTCATTGCACAAAAATCCCTCTTATCCTCTGATTTCACTGCATTAGGGGATTTTAATCTGCATGTAAATGATTCCACCTGTGTTCAAGCAACGCAGATGGCCTCCTCGCTGGAAGGCGCGAATCTGCCCCAATTTCTGAAATCCCCTACTCATAAAGCTGGGCACACCCTTGACCTGATATTTTCTAATATCTCGTCCATGAGAACCGAAGTGCCAAACAGGTGGTTTGATCAGATCATTTTCTCATTCCTTTCTCTTTCAATCCGGCAAAACCCGACCTGCCTGAGAGTGCCAGATACTTCCTAAAGAGAAACTGGAAGATGATGACAGCCGAACACTTAAGCCCAATTCTTTTAGCCAGTCATCCGCCTCTATCGCTAGACCCTAATATAGATACTCTGGCCCTACATAATTGGATTGCCACTGCAGTAGAATCTACGGCCCCAGCCAGAGTTACAAAATCTATGAGGAAATCTCCTTCAGCTCCATGGTTTTCCTAGTGCCATGAAAAGCAGGTGTAAGCGCTTGGAACGACAAAGGAAGATGGATTATGATACCTCTGCCAAAATGACCTATAAGAAATCTCTGAAGGTTATGCAAAAACTCATGAAGGAGGCAAGTAGAGATCACATTGCCAAGTGTATTGACACCTCCGACAAACCAGGCAAGGCTATCTTTAAGGTGGTCACCTCCTTCCTAAAACCCCACGAGCTGATCATCGATGCCCAGCGTCTCTGGCACTGTGTGAGAGACTCTCAATCTTTTTCGATGATAAAATTAGGAATTTTCTGCACCAACTACTACGGTTAAATCCGACGTGGTAGCTAGGAAAAAACCCTTGCCTCTCCTCTCTGAATTCACGCCTAGAGACAGAGATGGTAAATTACACTCACTGCTTGCAGAGACAGAGATGGTAAATTACATGCAAAATGCTACTCATGTGTTTAGATGACTTAAAAAGGAAGCTCTGATTGTGATCCAGGGCTGCAAGTATGTATTTTCGGAAAATCTGTGCCCCCACCCATTAGTCAGAATACATTAAGTTGCACAATTTACGGTTAGGCCCTAGGGGCGAAGATAACCATATATTAAGAAAGTGGTATAAGTACCACGTCACGAGAAAAGGAAAGGCCTAGGGCCTAGGCAATCGCTGGGGCTACACTATCTGAACAATAGTTTAGGAGTAGGAGGCCCACAGGCGGCGCGTTATGTTATGTTATGTTATGTCAATGGCATTTGTAATGCGCGCAGCTGCTCCAGCGAAGGAGCATCCCGGCGCCCGACAAGGTAGCCACACAACATAACTAGGGAACAGATTTATTTAAAAAAATTCGGGTTTTAACAGAGCTAAGGAAACAGGAGGGTCTTAACGGCCCTACGAAAGGGAAGCAGGTCGGCAAGGATCCGCATTTCGCGAGGCAGTGCATTTCACAGAGCAGCTGCCCGCACCTTGAAGGAACGTCCCCCAGCTCGACTACGTTTAAAGCGTGGAACTGCTGCCAGTTCGTGATCCGAGGAGCGGAGGGAACGGCCAGGGATATAGGGGCGCAAAAGATTATGCAGTATTGGGGCAGAAGGGCCTTTTAAGATCTTAAAAGCCAAACAAAGCGCCTTGAAGTGAATCCGCTGCCTGACAGGCAGCCAGTGGAGAGCACACAAGGTGCGAGAGACCGAGCAGAACCTAGGAAGGCCTACAACTGCTCTGGCTGCTGCATTTTGCACTCGCTGGAGACGAGTCAGCTCGGTCTGATTTATCCCTATAAAAAGGGAGCTAGCATAGTCTAGCCGAGCCAGTACCGTCGCCTGAACCACAAGTTGGCGGGTTGCGGAATCGAAATATTTGAGTGCAGGTCTCAGATTGCGCAAAATGCCAAAGCAGGAGGCCGCCGTCCTTTTGGTATGGCTAACAAAACTGAGTGAGGGGTCCAACCATACCCCCAGATTTTTTATCTCTGAAACCGGAGTGGGGGGTGGGACCCAACTCAGAGGGCCACCAGGTATCTCCCCAGAGATCCGTCCGTTTGCGGAAGACCATCACCTCTGTTTTTTTGGCATTCAGTTGGAGACAGTTGGACGTCATCCAACTGGCCACCGCCCGAAGTCCGTCCCTGAATTGTGGGGCCTCCACCTCGGGATCCCCGCTGATCGTGACCGCTAGCTGAGTGCCATCTGCGTATGACACCATAGTCAAACCGCAGAGCTTCATAACCTCAGCCAGCGGCCTCACGTAGATATTGAACAACGTGGGACTCAGCGAGGAACCCTGCGGGACCCCAAGCGACAGAGGATGGGATTTGGACTGGTAGGGCGGGGCGGCCACACAGAAGGACCGATCCGCTAGAAACGACCGGAACCACTGGAGTGCAGTACCAGTCACACCTGCCTCCTCGAGGTGCTGCAGGAGGATCTCATGCGAGACAGTGTCAAAGGCGGCGCTCAGATCTAACAAAACAAGCGCCGCCGTTTGACCTGCATCAAGCACTGCCCTCAAATGCTCGACCATAAAAAGGAGAGCTGTCTCCGTACTGTGACCCGCTCGAAAACCGTTCTGCGTATCATCCAGAACGTTGGTACGCGACAGATGGTCAGTGAGGGCGGTGTTAACATGCACCTCCGCGAGTTTGGCTGGCCACGGGAGAAGTGAGATGGGTCGATAGTTCTCCGATTTACTGGGGTCGAGAGATGGCTTCTTCAAAATGGGCATTACTACTGCCTGCTTCCACTTCGAAGGCACCTGGCCAGATGTGAGCGAGATGTTAATCAAATCGCGGACTGGGTGAGAGAGTGTCGAGTCTCTGAACATGACTGGCTTGAGCGGATCTGCCGGAGACCCAGATTTGACTTGGAGAGCCAAAATCTTAAAAGTCTCCGGAGTAAGACAGGGGAAAGAATCTAGCACCACCTGTCCAGGCACAGTATGCGGCCCAGCGCCAGCTTGCACAACCGCAGGAAAGGCTCTGTAGATGGTATGAACCTTCTCCAGAAAAAAGGCCGCCAACGCTTCACAGTGAGCATTAGAGCTGATGGTATCAGAAGCGGGCTTTTTTGCCACAAGGTCCTTAAGAGCCTTAAATATGGTTTTAACCGGATTCGAGCTGTTGCGAAATTCCAAAGCATACGCGTGAGTCAATGCAAAGTCAATGGGAACTTAGAAGTTAGATTTAGAAGAATTTAGGACACTTCCGGTTTAGCTAGGAGGAAACAACTAAAGACCTAGACACTTGGATAGTCAATACCCTTGGGAGCACTGTAGTACTCGCGTTACCTCACCCACGGACGGCGGGTGCATAGGTGTGAAGATGTGTCGGGTTTCGTCATTGAATCCTATAGAGACCTGAAGAAAGATGCTGCAGGCGACCAGGAGGAAGATGTCCGGGTGAATCCAAGGGTGGATCGAGGATGAAGAGGACCTGAAAGCAGAGGGGACAGAGTCTGGGTCACTAGCCAGTGACCGGGTGGAACCAGGAAGGAACCAGACGACGTCGAGGAGCAATCAGGTGCTGTCTTGAAGCTTGTCTTTGCAGCCACGTGGACCAGGAGGCGTCGACGATGACCAGGTGCTGGAGACGAGCTGTCCCACGAAGGTTCTCACAGATGGAGGAGTCGACTTCCGGATTGGAGTCAACAGGCCTTGGCAAAGGCAACCCACGCAGGATTCAACAAAGGCTTCTGGTGCAGACCAGCAAGGTCTGGGGTGCCTCACCTTTGCAGGGAAGCAAGGGCCAGTCTGGAGCAACCAGACCAGCGAGGTGGTTCAAAAGGATTGTCATCACAGAGGCTACTAGCCAACGGGCCAGCAACCAGACAACGCGTCGAGCAGAACACAAGCAGAAGGGCCCCACGCAGGACTCGTGGAGTATGGAGGGCTGATCTTTGGTGCAGGTGGAGCTCGGGTTCGAGATTTCTCAGTCCCCAGTGCACAGCTTCGAGGATGCCTCAGGAGCTGCACCGTTAGCAAGTTGCAGGCTTTCCAAGATGTCCGGTCCCACGTGTCTCGTCGCCTCCACGGATCTCAGATTTGCTGCAGTCATGAAGAGAGGGTCAGAGAGGTCTGGAAGTCTGGGTCTTGTCAGGCTCTGTGCTCGGGTTCCGGCGGGAACGTCGACAAAGCAAGCCGTTGATTTGCTGGATGGTGCCTGGTTGCCCAGGGTGGTCACTCCTTGGCCACAAGGGAGATTCTTCAGTCTTCAGCTTCAGCAGAATGTCGAAGGTCCAGAGTTTCGTGTCAAGTTTCAATTCAGGATTAATCTAAAGTCTCAGGACTCAGCTCCTACCTTTATACAACTAAAAGGGGCTGGATTACTTTCTAGGTCCCTCCTATGGGTGGGACCAGGAAGGGGGATGGTTACACCCCCTTTCCTTTGTCCAGTTTCGCGCCAGAGCTGGGGCTGGAGTGCCCCAGCAACCGGTTTGAACCGGGGTATGCATGGAGCACCTAGGGTGCTCCAGGCAGTGTCTCATTCTATTCAGCCCTCCCTGTCCCAATACACAAAGTCCTGTCTGGGGTGGTGCTCGCACATCCCCAGGCAGGAAACCAATTGTCCAAACCTCCGTGACTGGAAGGACTCCCAGCAGCAGGAGGACAGACTTGTGTCGGTGGCAGCAGCGTCCATTTTGTGATGCTGGGGCTCTGGTTAACTTTAACCGGGATAGTCAGCAACAATATGTCTTGTCCCTCTAGAAGGGTGGAATGCTACCCCCGTCGCAAGAATTGGCGAGGGGGTAGTATTCCAAAGCGTATGACACCTTACACGACATGTTTGGATAAAGCCAAATCAGAGTTAGCATTTAACCGCGAGTTTCAAAATGCACTTAAAAGTATATGGTATGGCAATATCATAGAACAGCTATAAGGACATGGTTCCGAAAGCTGCAGACAGGCTCAGCTCATGCTAAAGCACCATCTCACACATAACCCAGCACTCTGCCTCCAGGATTGTTAAGGCCTGCCATAGGAGTGACTTATAGGTTACTGTGTGTCTATATATAAGGGTAGATATAGGAATACTATACCTAAGCAAGGGGTGATTACACGACCTTGCCCCAGCTGAGTGACCAGCCAGTTGTGTCAGTTTGGATGGCCAGGCAGGGGTGGCATAATACATGCTGCAGCCCCTGGTAGGCCTTGGGTGCACCTATGCCCTGGGTACCTATGGTACACTATACAGGGACTCACAAGGGTGACCCAATATCCAATAGGAGATGTACCTAGAGTACATGGAGTCCATTTTACAGTGAGAGCAGATAGCCTGGGGCCCTGATTAGCAGGATCCCAGGCCAACTAAGTCGAAAACCAGCTAAACACAAGGCGAAAATGCTGGAAAAGGCAGTGCAGCGGAATTGGTCAATTTCATTGAATGCCACAATATCTTGCACGACACCCAATCCGGTTTCTGAGCTGGGTTTATCACAGAGACAGCGCTATTAGAGGTAGCTGACTCAATCAGAATGGCATTGGACTCAGGGGCATCAGCGATGCTGGTGCTCCTGGACCTCCTGCAACATTCGATACGGGGGACCACCCTATACTGATGCAAAGTCTTCTGGACAGTGGGATTAATGGCTTTCCTCCACTTGCGCACTCAAAGGGTGGCCCTTCAACTGCATCAGTCTTCTCGCAAACATTTATGGTGCGGGGGTGCCACAGGGGTCGGCCCTAAGTCCACTATTGTTCAACATATATCTGGCTCCCCCTATTTACTCTGATTGCCAACTGGGAGTGAAGGTGATTTCCTACGCCGACAACACCAGGTTGGTCTTCCTGTTCAAGGATCAAACCGAAGACTCTTTTAAGTGCTTCAAAGGGTGCTTAAAAGATATTGCAGGCTGGATGAACAACAACAAACCTAAATTGAATTCAGATAAGACTGAAGTGATATTCTTCGGCAAAACCCAGCCTCCGGCTGCAGACTTGTGGTGGCCTGAGGAAATGGTTTTGCCACCTGCACCAGCGGGATATGCTAAAAATCTGGGTGTAAAATTGCAGGCTGATTTATCTTTCTCTGCCTAAATTCAGCAGGTCACAGCAGCCTGCTTCAGCAGCTTTAGAAACCTGCGAAAATGTATACATCTGCTGCTTGAGAGCTGTCGTAGGACCGTAATCCATGCCACAGTAACTTTCCGCCTGGACTACGCAAACAGCCTCTTTATCGGCTTACCGGCCTACCTGGTTAAGAAACTCCAAATGGTTCAAAATGCGGCTGCGAGACTCATCAAACGTGGTCCTTTTCGGCAACACATCTCTCCACAAATTAGAGAAATACATTGGCTTCCAGTAGCCAAGAGAATTACATTTATGGCTTTGACCCTTGCATTTTGTGCCGTTCACGGACCGTGCCCTTGGTATCTGAAACAGAGGCAGATCTACACGCAGTCGCGTGTTTTGAGATCCAGCTCCCAGAAACTACTTTGTACCCCATGAGTGAAGAAGGCCTGGTTAGGTGGCAGATCTTTTATGTTTGGGGCGTCCCTACTGTGGAATTCCTTTCCTAACTCCTTGCGTCAGATCTCTTCTGAAACACAATTTAGGAAGGCAGTTAAAACCTGGCTCTTGAACCGGGCTTAATTTGTAGTATCTTGATCGTTGCCTGTCTCTCATGTGTCTCTTGTCGCTCTAGCACCGGGACATCTCCTTGGAGGTAGCTGTTCGCGCTCAATAACTGACTATCGTTATTATTACTATTATTTCCTGAGGTTGTTTCCAGGTAGGGCAACACAGCTCAGCAATTAAGGGGAGAGACATCAGGGAAGAGGAGGGCAGGGGCCTTGGGGACAAATCAGACTACCTGACAAACCCTCCAGTTCAGTCTATGGTAGTGAACTGGAGGCTGGCAGCTTTAGGGTTGGCCTAGAGGAAGGGTAATGACTAGAGGACGGTGATGTAAGAACAAAGGATGCTGATGGCAGGAAAGGGAGTCTGGATGAAGGGATGTTGAAGGGTGCTTGGCCTTGACTATTTGACTATGCCACTGACAGTGGGCTAATGTGGCTGCTCTGATGACCTATATGGCGGAAGCTCAAAGGAGGTTGCTGTCAATATTACAGCAGAATTATGGAAGAGTATGTCTACATGGGCTATAGAATGATATCAGCACGAGGACTGCCAATGGGTTTACACTTTGACAAAATGGCATTTTTGATGTTAGCTCAAGAATATGTGTGTCACTGCCTGCTCTTGCTACCTTATTCATGCTGCCATTTCCTTTATCCTTTATACTTTGGATACTGTATTGACAGATGAGTCTACCTTTAATTGGACAGAGAGAACTCAGGTGACCTCTGCCTTAATTTTATTAATCTCCTGGGTGGAGGAACCTGGAGACCGACTCATAGAGAAGCAAGACCTAGTGAAGAAGCACTCATCGATGAATAGTACAGCTTCTACACATCTTCCCAATATTACTTAAGAAATGTGCATTCGTTCTTACTGTGCCCATGTTCTACCCTCAAATGGGAAATTCCTAAAAGGGAAGGAATCACAGAGGACAAGATTGTTTCTATATTAGAGTGGTCAGGTTGAATGAATGAATGAATGAATAAAAGCTTTGTAAGGTGCAAACTTAGCCCAGGGGCGTCCCGGCGCTGCGGAGAGGGATCAGGGTACAGAGATGCCAATAGGTAGGAAGGCTTACAGATTTGAAATGGTAAAAAGCCAGGTCTTCAAGGCCTTACGGAACAGAAAATGGGTTTCCAGAGCCGTAACTGAAAGAGGAACCCCCGCATCTGGCTTTCCTAAAGCTGGGAACTATCACCAGGTTCTTGCTGGCAGATCTTAGCTGCTTAGCGGGAACATAATATCTGAAATAATTTTTTTATGCCTTCTGACCCCATATTGTAGAAGGCCTTGTGTACCAAGCACAGGGCTTTAAATACAATTCTCTGACCCAGCGGAAGTCAGTGCAAATTGCTGATGGTTGCCGAGACAGAGTGGTATTTGGGGAGGCCCATCACCAGCCTGGCAACGGCATTCTGCACTAGTTGAAGTCAATGCACGAGCCCCTTATTTATCCCCACATAAAGAGCATTACAATTGTCTAATCTAGACAACACAAGGACCACAACTGCCTATTTCCATGAGGGCAAGGAGAGAAATTGAGAGACCTTTTTAAGGGTCCTTATCATCCCAAAACAGGTGGAAACTGTTCTATTTATTTGAGGGCCCAAAGAAAGGGAGGTTTCAACTATGATGCCTAGATTTTAGGCGCTAGGGCCAGGGTGGGGGCAGGAACCAAGTGTATCAGGCCACCCTCTGACCAAATCCCCTGTTTGTCTCCAAAAATGAAAACCTCAGTTTTATCCCCATTGAGTCTTAGATAGTTCTCTACCATCCATGAAGCCACTGCCTGCATACAGTTTTTAAAATTTGCTGCTGATGCTTTAACACTCTCAGTAATGGTAATCATAATTTGAGTGTCATCAGCGTAGGATAACACTTCTAGCCCGAAAGATCTTACAACCCTGGCAAGCCGGCTATATACATATTAAAAAGGGTAGGACTCAATGAGGATAGCTGAGGGACTCCACAAAACAACTGATTCGGAGCTGAGAAGAATTGGCCCATCTCAACTCTTTGCGACTGATCCATAAGGAATGAGGTAAGCAAATTAAGGGGGAAGCCCTCAATCCCTATTTCCCTGAGTCTCCCAGCCAATCTTAAAGGAGAGATGGTATTGAAGGCCGCCGTAAGGTCCAGCTGGATCAGTCAGGTGGTGTGACCGGCGTCAACCGGATTTCGGATGTTGTTGAGTACAACGGTTAATGCCGTCTCAGTACTGTGCTCACTTCTGAACCCATGCTGTGAGCCATCGAGCAGCTGGTGAACCTCCAAATAAGAGCTAAGATGGAGGTTCAAAAATTTCTCCTGAATTTTTGCTGGGACAGGCAACAGGGAAATTGGCCTGTAGTTCTTTAGCTCCGCAGGGTAGGAAGAGGGCTTCTTTAAAAGAGGTTTAACCATTGCAGTTTTCCACACGGTAGGATACTGGCCTGATGTAATGACAGCATTAAGTATTGAGGTCAGAGGTGGGGCAATAGCCTCCATTCTCAGTTTCAAGATTTTCAAGGGACAATGCTCCAGCGGGGAGCAAGACCTGATTCCACTGAACAGCCGCTCAGTGTCCTCTTGCAGTATGGGAGGGAAAGAACACAAGTGGCCTTCCTTCAAAGGAGCTACCAAATGATCCGCAACCAAAAGATCTGATGGGAGATCTACGTTTGTCCCTCCAGCATTGAGAGTCTCCCGGGAGGAATATATATCCTTGATTTTGGCATGAAAAAAGCATGCCATTTTCTCACAAAGATCCTGGGAAACGTCAGTGTTAGCAATGGCCGTGGGGGCTAGGAGGGAATTAAACAAAGTGAAAAGTTTCCTTGGGGACGTTAAGGATTCCATCATCCTAGAATAATATGATGCCTTCTCCTCATTAATAGCTAGCTTGTATTCTCTCAGTCTAAGCTTGTGCAGATCTTTTTCGACTGATGTAAGGTCCCGGCGCCATTTCTGTTCCTGGTGTCGGCATACTTGTCTAAGCTTTCTCAGTATTTCTGAGAGCCAAGGAGCCGAAGCCGTTTTCTGGCCACATAGTGCTCTTTAAGGGGGGGGCAAGAGAATCCAAGGCTGCCAAAAGCCAATTGGAAAAGTCATCCTAGATTGAATTGACATTGAGTAAAGGAGGCATCCATAATTGCTAAGTCTGGTAAGAAGGTCTTCCTTGTTAATGAGCCTAAAGTTTGTCTTCATCACCACCCTGTTCTTAATATTAAAGTCTGGGTGAGATCCTACAATTTGCAGATGGAATGGAATGGCATAATGATCAGACCAGGAGAGTGGGATAGGATCCTTCACCTCAATCCTAGGATCATTAGAAAAAATGCCATCAAGAATGTGTCCTGCTGTATGAGTGGGGCTACTAACCAGCTGGGGGAGACCACAAGAATCCATAGTTTCCAAGAATACCTGTGTTTCTGTACACAGGCTCTTCTCCAAATTAAAATTAAAATCACCCAGGAGAGTTATATTTGATCTTGCCAGATAGGGCTCTATTCGATTACTGAAATCCTGATTGAACATCACTCTCGGTCCAGGAGGCGGATAGGTCACTACCCCAACAAAACTTTCAGTTGGTAGGACCTTCAAAGAGAAATATAGGGCCTGATAGGGCTCTGAGGGAGTGGTGAAGGCCTCAGTGAAGCACGAGTAGATGTCTTTATACAGTACTCCTAAGCCCCCCCCATCCTCCCTTCCCTATCAAGTCTAGAAAGAGCATACCCAGAGGGGATGGCCTCCACCAAATCAGGCCCTGAGCAATCTCTGGCCCAGGTTTCCGTAATGAATACCCAATCAGGCTTACGAAGGGACACAAAGTCCCTAAATTCTACCTTATTCTTGATCAAAGATCTGGCGCTCACAAGATATCTTGTAATGGAATGCTTCAGGGACAGAGGGTGGGGCTGACAAGGGGATCCCTAACCACACCCAGCGGAATAAGTGCCTTACAGCCTACACACTCATACAGCCGACAGCCTGCCAGAAGCTCAAGGTTTATAGACCTGCAATGCGCCCCTTCTGGACTTGGAGGTCCAGAAGCTGTCCTCTGGAATAAAAAAGGTGCTTACAGGGATCTGGGGCAAACTGGCCAGGGTTTCTGGTGCAAGGCGAAAACTTGCCGCGGACGGGCGCAGAAGGGCTTGGCTTTGGCGCGCTGGCGGTGTGTCCGTCCCAGCATGCTGTAAAATAGGCTGGGCCGGCAACAATCAGAGCGCCGGCTGGTAACTGTAGCAGAAAGTGGGAGGGAGAAGCGGAAAGTAAAATACTCACTTCCCTCCTCACAATCGGCAAGCCGTGGTGGACCGGGTAAAGGAGTAAAGACCTTACAAGCCCCAGAGCCAGATAGTAAGTGCCCCTGAAGGATGAGTGCCCAAAGTAATTGTGGCGCTAACTAAAATAAATTGACAATTTCTAAAATTCACACAGTTTTTAAAAGTTTGATTCTATTTGATTTTTTTTCCCCAAAATGGTTGGGTGGCAGACTCACATATTTTATTCATCAAGGGATGAAGTTGACATCAGACCCTTAGGCGCATCAGAGTGTTCAGGATTATAGGATAGGGTTTTACTCTCACTTGGCTCTGTTGACTCTTCGTTGCCCTTGAATGGCATCTTGCTTCAGCCCTAGACCAGGCAGTTTCAAACCCTATTATAACATTAGAGCTGTAATTGGATAAAATCCTGCTTTATATTCTTTACTATCTGCTACAAACTCTTAGCTTTTCTCCTAAAGTCTCGTCAACACCCATGTATTATTCCAGTTGCCCTATTTTAATTTGCCTTACACTGGCCACTGTGGGACCTAAATTATGAAAATTCTGCTTCTTATATCTTGCTTGGGTTTAATAAGTATGACACATTAATACCAACTCTGGGGCAGATTTACAACCTCCCTGCGTTACTTTTTGTGACCTACTGGAGGCGCATTTCACTTTTCTATATTTACAAGGAGAGGAAAAGCCACCCTGCGTGACTTTTCCTCTCCTTGTAAATATGGCCATTTACACGCAGCACTTTGCGTGGAAGGGGCGTTTTATGGTGTGTTGCTGTGGGTGTTTCCATGCACCAACCATGGAATGAGACACATTTCCAGATTTACGAGCAATCATAAATCTGGAAATGCGTGTCAATGCTACGTCTCCCTAGGGTAGGCGTAGCGAGGCACAACGGGGAGAAATGTTTTAATTTCTCCTTGTTTTTTCCTCTTTCAAAGCGTGCTGCATTCTACAGCACACATAGAAAGAGGAAAATGCCTGTAGTGATTGTTTTTGTGCAGGAAGATGCCCCTTCCTGCACAAAAACAACCTCCCCATGACGCAGGCATCCTTGCACCATGGTGCAAGGTTGCCTGCGCCGGCGCATGGCTGCAGTTTGTGCACCAGCGCAGGGGAGAGCACAGGAATGCGACATATTATTGTAAATATGTCGCATTCCTGTGCTTCGGAAGTGCTGCAGCGTGGTGCAGCCAAAGGGCTTGCATTGCTGCGCAGCGGCACTTCTTTGTAGATCTGCCCCTTAGTTTCTCTGCATAGGCTACCTGTTCATAACCCTACTGATGGTAGCCAGTAGGTAGTTATAGTTAGGACCAAAGTTTCCTTGTTTTTTGTTTTGCCAGTAACTTTGGCGCTGATTTATGAATCTTTAATTTTTTTTTTAAAGCTTCCTCTTTTTGGTTCAGCTGCTGCGTTGAAAGTTTCGGGGTGATCCATCAAGCGGAGGCTGAGAAAAAAGGGGGTTACCAAAACACGTTTTCACCATATTATGTCTATGGGGATTTTTTATCTTTTAACACGACTACAGCCCGAACAGCTGAATGGAATTACACCAAATTTGGCAGACAGCTAGATGTTGGTCCAGAAAGCGTGCTTTTTGTAATTTGGTGTAAATCCGTTCCGTAGTTTCAGAGATATTTAAGTTAAAAAAAATATGGATATCTGGGAGCTCAAAATCCCACTGAAACCCTACTGAAATTTGATTGGCTGCCAACACTTCAACCAGGAAGTGTTGACAGCCATCTTGGGACTCGGTTGAACCGAGTCCCACCAAAAATATAAAAAAAAAGAAAAGGGAGGGGCGTGGCTTGCCAACAACTGAGATGGCCGCTCCGGGGTAGAGCTCCACTCGGTCACCAACTACTTCCCCGACTACATCCGTCACATCTATCCTGATGCTCGTGAATATCGAAGTCAAGGGGAGACCTTGAGCTGCTGAGTGCGGGGAGTCCTCCCCGTGACGAATTGATGCCTTAACGGCGACACCAGCGGGAAATACATTTGGCGGCCGTGAGACGATGCGGGCCTGACACAGATGCTGCGCGGCCTACGATGCGGACCGGGAGCGCGCTAAGGAGCCAGGGGCCCCGGGGGGGCGCCTCCGGCTGCCAGATCATATTTCAGCCCGAGGCGCGAACTCTTCCTGCACCAGGATCTGCAGGATGGTGCACCGGATCCTCGGTGAGTTGGGCGAACCTGGGACTCCCTTCTTGCAGTTCGGAGGCCAAATCTGAACACGGAGCGCTGCTGCCCCAGTGGACGTGCAATTGTGAGGAGGCGAGGGACCGCCTCTTTGATCCTACGTCCCCATCCATACCGTGAGAACTACGAAGGATATCTGTGGTCACTTCGTGCAGCTCATTTGATTTTCTTGACTCTGTCTTTCTTCCGCCCCCTCGCTTTCCCCCCTGGCCATTACCTCTTTGTGGAGCTCCGCCTGCGGGGAGTGGGAGGCTGTGTTTGCCAACAGCAGGGTGTGCCACTCTGCGGCCTTGCATACACACAACTTGCTGGACTCTGCTGCTGTGTGAAACAACTCCAAGAAGCCCGGTCCGCGACCGGTATAAACTCAACTGACCGCCATTTTGAGATGCGTGTCTGCTATTGCCAAAACGACAGGTCTGTGGCCGTTACTGCACATCTCCTGAAGTAACCAACCCGGCCGGTCTTTGCTGAGGGTGACACAATGGCTACGTCAAGGGGGCCCAAGCTGTTGACGCTCCAAAAACTATACAAGTACAACTCTAAAGCAACAGACCCTGAGACGCGCCAACTAGCTGATGAAGCAACACAACAATCTGCTGACGGAGGCCCGACGCTGGCGGATACAATGGAAGCTGTACAGGGGGTCCGCTCGGCGCTGGAGCACAAAATTGACACGGTTTCCATAGATGTCAATCTGATCAGTGCTGATCTCCGAAGCATGGGGGAAAGAGTCAAGGTAAATGAAGGGTCCATCACTACACTTACGACCTCCACCACGTGTCTGGAATCGACGGTCAAGCAACTACAAGCCTGGACGTCTGACCTTGAGGCCCGGCTGGAGGACCAGGAAGGGCGCACTAGAAGGAACAACGTACGTATTTTAGGTGTTCCGGAACGAGCGGAAGGGCTGACTCCTGATCTTTTCATGAAGGACCTAATCCAGAACCATCTACAGCCTTGATCCCTCTAAAAATGTCTTTGTTGAACGCGCCGATAGAGTGCCTGGAGTTCCGCCGAACCCAGGGGTTCCCCCACGGCCCATCTTAGCGCGCATTTTCAACTTCAGAGATCGTGATGTCATCCTTCAGGCCGCTAGGAATGCCCCCCCCCTGAAGTTTGAGAACTCCAGTATTACCTTCTTTCCTGATTTCACTCATAAGGTACAACTGCAACGCTGCTCCTTCCTGGAGGTCAAACGCGCTCTCAGGGGCCACAATTTGAAATTTGCTAAGCTTTTCCCGGCAAGATTGCGAGTTCAGGTAAATGGCAAGGTGATGTTTCACCAGAAGAGACCTGGGACTGGCTGGAGGTCGGCTCCAGACTGGGAGGGTGCCCCCAGGAACCCTCCCCTCCCCCCACCCCCCAGGGACCAGGCACAAGACTCTGCACGTCATCCGGAGAGACCAGGTTGAACCTATATGGTACAGGTACCACGACGACCAATTCATGTTGACACTCGCGACTCATTGTATTCTGTGATTGGTTGATAAACTGCCTCAATCCATGGGTTACACTCCAGAACCGTAGGGGACAATATTCACCTGTTATTCAACCCGGGTCCTACGTACATATGTCTCTTAATATGTTCCTCTTACAGAATGTTCGTATATATGTCTCTGTTCTTAGTGAAATGTCTGGGAGGTGTGGGGTGATTTGAGGCCATGCTCGGGGTGCTAGTCTCCCACGTACAGCTATCAGATGTTTGTTTATACTTTGAGCAGTCGTTTTGTTTATCGGGGGAAGAGGGTCAAATCTTGGGTGCGTTGGTGGAGTAACGTTTCCCTCTTACTAGGTTTAGTATGGGTATCCAAACGCTCTGCAAATTGGGGTGGTGGGCAGTTCTGAGTCCACTTTGCAGGGAGGCAGGGAGGGGGGTTGTTGGGTGTTTTACGAGGAGGGTGTTTTTTTTTTCTGTTTCATGTTTTAAGCAATCTGTCTAGGTCGACCATGTGCACATATGTGACGGTAGCCGATGACTATAGGGACTAGCCCTGTATATTTTCTCATTCTGTTTTATCGTGTAAACTGACTGACTGGGCCCGATGGGATTTGGGGTCCTGTTCCAAGCTCCTAAAGGGTGATACTCCTGTACTTCCTACACCCCTGGGCCGACTTAAATTGATAACCTGGAATGTCAATGGGCTGGGCGACCGGATTAAAAGGGGTTTGGTATTGCAATATCTGAAGAGGCACTCCCCAGACCTTGTACTTCTACAAGAAACGCACATACCAGGCACGATATATAAGGTGTTGAATCGATGGAGCTACAAACTACTTGCCCATGCAGGATTCACCAGGGGATCCAGAGGGGTGGGTGTCCTTGCAAGGTTCTCCTTTCCCTTTTAGGTTAATAAAATCACACATGACCCCGATGGTAGCTTTGTTACGGGGTCTTGACATTGGGAGGGCTGCTCTCTCAATGTAAATTCATTGTACATCCCCCGAAACTTCACTCGCCCATACTGACCGCATTGGGAGTGCACAAGCTGAATTTGCCCGAGGCAGCCCTTCTATTGGGGGGCGATTGTAACGCCGCTTTGGATGGTGAAATAGACCGTCTGCCATCCCGACTTCTTAGAGGCCCTTGGACTGATAGATAGATGTGTGGCGTACTTTCCATCCATTAGACCGTCAATATACCTTTCTCTCTGGGGTCCATGGGAGTCTGTCCCGCATTGATTATTTCTTTTACCAGGCCCCTCAGTTTTCCATGTATGGTGACATCTCCTTCTTACCGAGGGGCATATACGATCACTCACCGATCCTAGCATACTATGGTGGGGCTCCGCCCCACCCACACCGAGAGATGGCCCTTAAGGCATGGTATCTACGTGTTCCAGACATACGGGACAAACTGATAAAGGCCATGTCCGATTATTTTGCAGAACATTATGGCTCAGTAGCCTCTGATGTAACATTGTGGGAGGTGTACAAGACGGTGATTCATGGGTGTGGGGTGGCGGGCCACCGAAAGGAGCAACGTAAGCGGCTAGATGAAATTGAACTAGAGGTGGCTAAACCTTGAGCGTGATCTTGTTGCATCTGCCTCCCCCGACGCCTCTCATAGGCTTGCAGTAAAGCAGAAGGATTACCTTGCACTTGCAAGTGAGGCAGCCAGGGCGCACTATCGCGCGACACAATATAGGATCTACGAGATAGGCGATAAAGCCAGTAAACTACTGGCGTTGTTGGACAGGCGAGAGGCGGCCAATCGCTGGGTGGCCGAGATAGTTGCACCGGATGGGGTGAGATGTAGTGACCGGGGCGGTATTGCCAAAACGTTTGCCAAGTACTTTGAATGCCTATATGTCCCCACATCCACTGCCACTCAAGCGGAGGCCACAGATTTACTCTCCACCCTGCCCCTGTCACGCCTGGACCCTCAGGATGTGACTGATCTAGATGCGCCTCTTGACACTGAGGAGGGGTCCAAAGCAATAGGGGCATTGTGTTCCGGTAGAGCCATGGTTCCTAGTGAACTTCCAATTGAATTATATAAAGCGACCTCGCAGGTCCTAGCTCCGTATCTCCTGCAAATGTACAATGAATGCGTAGACCTTGGGGGGGCTGCCCGAGACACAGAGAATGGCTCCTACCGACCGATTTCTCTTCTGGATCCAGAAGTCAAAATCCTAGCTAAGCTCCTGGCCCTCAGACTGTCGCCTTATTTACTTAAGCTGATCCACCCGGACCAATCCGGTTTTATGCCCCCAAAAAACACGGCACTCAATCTCCATCGCCTTTACGGGGTACTTGGCAGGGCCTCCACTATACAAGAGGACACGATAATTATGTCCCTGGATGCCAAAATGGCATTAGAAATGATGGAATGGTCCTTTTTATTTGCCTCCCTGGAGTGGCATGGCTTTGGCCCACGTTTTTTGGCCTGGGTATGTTTATTGTATACCAAACCGTTGGCTCGTGTAACAGTCAACGGTGGCAGATCGGCGTTTTTTGAGTTAGGGAAGGGTACGAGGCAGGGCTGCCCTCTGTCACCACTGCTCTTCGCGTTGCACTGGAACCATTGGTGGTGTGGATTCGGGGAGATCCGTCTATTCGTGGATTAAATTGGGCACCGGACTGGTGAGACAGAATATCCCTATACGCCGACGACATTCTTTTATATCTGGGAAAACCCTGGTCCTCGCTGCATTTAGTGCTCCATATCCTAGCCCTCTTTCGGAAATATTTGGGCTATGTCATCAACTGGGACAAATCCTTAGTTTATGTGCTTAGTAGGGCTCCTCCACGGCTCCCCCGAGACTGTATGGCCGGTGTGGTTACGAAGGGCTTCCGCTATTTGGGTGTATATGTTACAAAGGATCAGGATTCCTTTCATGTGAGGAATCTTCTTCCGCCATTACACCACCTTCGTGCGGATGTGCAGCACTGGAAGAGGTTGCCTCTCACCTTATTAGGACGGGCTGTCGTTTTAAAATGATGGCACTCCCCCGTTTTTTGTATGCCTTACAAAATACACCTTACCCAGTCCCGCCTCAATACTTCTCCTCAATTGACTCTGAGGTCCGTTCTCTGTTATGGAATGGTGGCACCCCCGGATCTCATTAGACAAACTCCAACGTAGCTGGTATGATGGAGGTATCGCGCTCCCCGCACTTAAAATGTATTATTTATTTCTTTTTTTTTTTTTCTTTTTTTCCAAAACCTTTATGGGAGTAAGCATAGAAAAGTACAAGAATGGGCCTACAACCTCACGGGCTGGCCGCTAATAACAAGGCAAAATGCATGTAAGAAAATATACACCCGTGGATAGGTACAGCTCAAGTACAGAGCGTTACTCTATAGACATCACAGAACAATTTGTATTTTTATTTTTACAAAAAGAAAACATAAACACTAAAGGCGAATGGACGATAATTAAGGTCAGCCCAAAGAGCGGAGGGGACGGTTCCACGATCAGGAGAACACACCCAGAGCCCGGAGTCTCCAATCAAGTCGGGGAGGGGGGGAGGGGAGCAGCGGGGAGAACCGGAAGTATAAAAAACCTTACGGAAAGGTTCCGGGAACTCTAGTCTAGGGAGAAAGGACAATCTCAGCAGTGTTTTCAAGGGGAGGGGTGCAAATACCCCCACGATAATCATTCCACTGGCCCCAAACCTTCGTCCACGCCCTGGGTCTGCCCCTGGCCACATAAACCGTCTTTTCACGAAACATGGACCAGTCCATATTGTCTTCCCACCTCGAGACCTCAGGGGGCCTGGAAGCGCCCCAGAGTTGCGCGACATCCCGCTTCGCAATCATGTAACCAAGGGTAGCCCATCTGGTCTGGGCCACAGAGTAGTCAGTGGGTTCCCATACATTCAACAGACATCTGCGAGGCTCCGGTCGCAGGGCCACCTCCGTAACAGCAGTCATCACCTCAAGCACAGCAGTCCAATAAGCAGCTATAACCGGGCACTCCCAAAGGATATGCAAAAAAGTCGCACTCAAGCCACATCCACGCTTGCATAGCCCATCCGAAGAAAAGCCCATCGTAACCAGACGCGGACCAGTGACATAGACTCGATGAAGAATCTTAAGCTGAACCAAACGGAGACGGGCAGGAATGGCCACCTCCTTGGGAGAAGAGAGCGCCGATTGCCAATCCTCGTCGTCCAGTTCCAACCCATCGCGAACCCAAGCCTCCCGAAGTCGGATCAGTAAGTCCACCCGATTATTAATCAACTTCTTGTAAATCAGAGAAATAGTGCTATCGGGAAGATGCCCATCAAGGACACGGTCCTCGAGGGGGGAAGAGTCAGGCAAGGCCTCATCAGGAACCAAGACTGAGACGAGGGCATGTCGGACCTGCAGGTAGCGAAAAAATTCCCTACCACTCAAACCATATTCCGCCTGGAGGGCCTGGAACGACTTCACACAACCGTTCGAGTACACGTCACCCACCCTACAGATCCCAATCACATCCCAGCGGTCGAAACCCTTGGTAGACCAGAGTCCGCCCAAACGTTCGGATGCATAAAGCGGTGTCGCTAACGTCAATCGATCCTCCCACCCCAAACTCACACTCGCAGCCCGCCACACCGTTACTGCAATCCTGGATGGGCCCACAAGATGGCGCCCGGCCGATCGGGAATAAAGCGCTCTAGTAAAGTCCCCACCCGGAAGCTGGAGTCTGTCCATCTCGAATGCAGGATTACGACCCGGGGAAAACATCACATGATTAATGGCAGACAACTGGGAAGCCCAATAATATCGCTTGATATCGGGGAGCGCCATGCCCCCGTCATACCAGGGGATGGTGAGCTTTGCGAGTGCGATACGGGGTCGCCCATCCCATATCAACTGCCGTTGAAGACTCTCAATCTCTTGGAAATAGGTCTTAGGGATAGCGTCATAAGAGTTGTGAAGCGCGTAAAGGAATCGCGGCAAGGACATCATTTTAAACAGGGCCGCCCTGCCCAGCGGTGATAAAGGAAGCTTGCGCCAACGGGCCACATCCAGTCGCAGTCTAAGCAACGGTGGGAGGAGATTATGCTCAAAGCGGAGCGTCGGGTCCAACGTAATAAAAATCCCTAAGTACTTGAAGCCCGATTGGACCACTTGAATGGGAAGTCTACTCGGCAAGGGGGGCAAAACCCCCGAAAGAAAATATACACAGGACTTGGCCCAATTAATAACGAGGCCCGAGTTGGCCCCAAAAGAAGCAAGAACATCAAACAGAACAGACAGAGATTTACGCGGGGAGGTGAGGTATAAAAGGATATCGTCCGCGTAAAGCGAAACGCGGTCCTCAAAGTCCGGAGACCAGCGAATCCCCTTGAGAGACGGTTCCCACCGGAGCCAGGCAGCCAACGGTTCCAAGGCGAGAGCAAACAGTAATGGAGACAAGGGGCATCCCTGACGGGTACCCCTGCCGAGGGTGAAAGGAGCCGAGACCCTACCATTCACCACCACTTGCGCCAGAGGTGCCGCGTACAGCAACTTGACCCAACCAATAAAATCAGGCCCAAAACCAAATTTCTCAAGAGCCGCCCAAAGATAGGGCCACTCCACCGTGTCGAAGGCCATGGATGCATCCAACGATGCCAAAATGGCCGGCTCCGTCAGAAGCCCCGCCCTCGCGATCGCGCCATGAAGACGACGTAGGTTCAGAGCCGTGTTGCGATGTGGGATAAATCCAGATTGATCCGGATGGACCAAGTCACTAATGACCGTCAAGAGACGGGTGGCCAGGAGTTTCGCCAACACCTTGGGTTCAACATTTAGTAGGGATATGGGTCTATAGGAGGAACAAAGATCACGTGGTTTGCCCACCTTGGGGATGACAACTATCGTGGCTAGTCTCTGATCATAAGGGAGAATACCCCGTTCCCGGGACTCCAGAAACATGGCGCGGAGATACGGAGCAAGCCTATCCGGACGCAATTTGTACAATTCGATTGGCAACCCGTTCGGGCCCAATGCTTTGCCAGAACGGAGGGAACGGATGGCAGTAGCTATCTCATCAACCGTAAAGGGGGAGTCCAACGCCACACGGTCCGAATCAGAAACAATGGGCAGGGCTATATCACGCAACAGAAGGCGAGAGTCAACCACATCCCTCACAGACACAGGGGTATACACCACACGGAAGTACTCGGCAAACCGGTCAACTATCCCAATCGGGTCCGTTACACTCACACCACAGGCAGACTGAATCACGGGTACCACACGATTAGCTCTCTCCTTCTTATCCAGCCACGCCAGCAATTTACCCGCTTTATCACCCACATCATACAAACGTCCCTGTTGCTCCCGAAACATCACTTTGGCGGCATCCGTGACCAAGGACTTATAATCAAATTGTTTCAGACCCAGGGCATGGAGCTTCTCAGGCGTGACACCAGATTCCAAGCCCTCCTCCAGTACAGAAATTTCCCCCTCAAGATCAACCACTACTCTATTCCTCGCTCTCTTAGCCTCAGCAATAAGGGAGAGGGCCTGCCCACGAATCACAGTCTTAAAGGCCTCCCACAGGGACACAGCAGATGAAACCGACCCCTCGTTATCCAGAAAATACGAGTCGAGGGACTTAAGTAAAAGGGTGCGGGTCTCAGGGGAGGTAAGGTACCACGGATTAATGGGAGCCACCCTGCCCGCTGCTTCCACCCCAACCTCAAAACGAAGCCAGAGCGGAGAGTGGTCAGAGATACCCCTGGGCAAGTGCACAATCTCACGCACAGCCGGGGACTGAGCCGCAGGCATCAGGAAATAATCCAGCCGAGACAAACTCCCATGGGCCCCGGAGTGAAAGGTGTACTGCAGCTGCGTAGGATGCAAAAGCCTCCAGCAGTCCACTAGGCCGAAGGTATCCAAAAAGCCACCCAACCACTGCTGAGCCGCCGGGGTATCCCTAGGAGGGTGGCGATCATGAATGCCAGAGACTACCGAATTGAAGTCACCAGCCAGAAAGAGAGTACTATCAGGAAGGTCCAACAAGACACGGCCCAAATCTGAAAAGGTGGAAGTCTGCAAGCCGGGGGGCACATAAACAGTTAATAAGGAAAGGGTACGGCCTTCATACCGACCCACAAGGACAGCATACCGCCCCCGGTCATCCTGTATAACATCATCAATAGCAAGGGGGAGGGAAGCCCGAATGAGGATACCCACACCCCTGGAACCCGAGGTGAACCCCGAATGTGCTACGAGGCGATAGCCCCACCTGTTCATTGCATGACAGACATTGCCTATCAAATGAGTCTCCTGCAGGAAAACAACGTCAGGAGATAAACGTCGTATACATTTCAACACCACACTGCGTTTGATACGATCACCCAGACCATTAACGTTCCACGAAACAAATCTCAACCCGCTACCCCCCATCCCACCCGACAAAGCCCAAACCCCCCATCAATGAGCACGACCACAAAAAGCAATTCAAATACAGAATAAAGTCGCCTTGAACACAGAACATACAAACAATGAACTTCCCAACCACCCACCCCCCAAATAACAGGAAAACACCCCCCACCCTGCACCCCTGCAAAAAGCTAAAAAGCCACCCCAACCTGCAGTGTGCCTGTCGCCCAAGAACCCCTATTCTACACGAAGACCCCGGAGGAGGAAAGGCTCCGTCCCACCCGCCCCCCGATCAATAAATAACGAGAATAAGACCATACATCAAAACACATATGAGGTAGAGGAACATAGGCTTACATCCCTGGAAAAGTCATACAAAACAAGGCATCAGTCAAAAACGAAACGTTTAGCTCTCAACACCACCTTCAGCACCGCCCGGGTGGGCTTCGGACTCAGTCTCAGGAGGTCGATTAGGCAGGGAGTCCAGCCAGTCATTCACAGCCTCTGGCCGATCAAAAAAGAAAGTTCGATCATCATGCTCCACCCGCAGCCTGGTCGGAAAGAGCATTGCGTAACGCATCCCCAAGTCCCTAAGACGTTTCTTGGCACCACGAAATCCCATCCGCTGCTTCTGGACCTGTTGGGAAAAGTCCGGATAAAAGTTCACCGTGGCATTTTCAAAGGCTACTGGGCCCTTAGCCCGCGAGGCCTGCAGGATAGCGTCCCGATCTCTGTAGTGGAAAAGCTTGGCAACAATAGGTCTCGGCGGGGCGCCAGGCTTGCCCTGGCCCCCCGGAACACGATGTGCGCGCTCCACTGCGAAAAATTTACTAAGGCCAGACGGTGAAAGGTGATTCTGGATAAGATCTTCAACCAGGAGATCAACCGAGTGGGGTTCTGGATTCTCCGGCACACCAACCACGCGAACATTACAGCGACGCGCCCTGTTCTCAAAATCCTCCAAGCGCCGGGTCATGAAATCGTTCACCCTGCGGAGATTGCCAATCTCCGTCTGAATATCAGAGACGTCCGTCGTGAGGCTGGAAGATTTGATATCCAACGATTTCACCTTTTCGTTCGTCTTGGAGAGATCGGCTCGAATCAAATTGACCTCAATCGCCACAGTGTCCAGTTTGTGGGCCAAAGTTTCATACTGGTGGCCTATGGATTCCCTCATGCCAGAAATGGCGCCCATGATGTCTTGCAAGGAGGGCTCCGGCGACGCATCTAGTACTTGGTCCGACGCAGTGGGACCGGGCAGGGCAGCTCCGGGGGACCCCTTAGAGTGGGTATAACGATCCATGACATTAGATTGAACCGGACCCCCGCGCAGAGGTGCCTTCGTCTTGCGCGTCTCTCGGTCCCCTCTGCCCGCCATTTTGAAGATGCGTCACAAGCAATGTCACCAGGGTCGACTGGCCGAGCACCAGAAACGGAGGCCCCTGGACCAAAGGACTACAAGAGATGTAGCACCAGGATAGATGCAGCCCACTCCAGAAACAGTGCAGCCAAGGGCCAAACAACCTACGTGGAGCGCGGCCGCAGCTCTGGCCCAGCCCTCTCACCAATGTCCCAGTCCGAGGCAGAAACGAAACCGAAACTTAAGAGGGGGTCTCACACGACCAATCCCCCTGCCGTTGTTGTTCAACTCCAAGACGGCCACCGAACCTCACCCAGTCCCGGGCGCACTTCGAGGGCGGAGCCCAAAAGTTCAAGTGAACATAATTCAGACACCCGAGGTCCAAATTCGTTTACGAAAAGTCCAGGTAGATCAGCCCAACGTCCTCTATATGAATCCTCGCAAAAATCAGGATTAAATCAGGATATTAAGCCGGGAGCGGCGGGGGTCCGGGGAGCGCTGTGCTCACGCGGCCATCTCGGATGCCCGCCAAGCTCCTCCCCCCTAAAATGTATTATTGGGCCTCTCAATTAGTGGTCCTTAATCATTGGGCACATCGTCCCATCACAGACCCAGCTTATAGAATGGACTGATTTATCATGACAGGGGGTAACTATCTGAGGGCACTGTACGGCGGGCCAAAGCACGCATCTCTGTTCACACCCACCTCCACCACTGTCTCAATCTGGCGAGCGGCTACAACTGCGTTATGATGTAAGGGTAGAATTACACGAGTAACCTCACTGCTAGAATCCTGTCACTTTGAGATGTTGTCCGCTCGGTTTTGATAAATGGGATCTGATTGGTCTCACTGAGGTTGGAGATGTATAGGGGAAGGGCGCGGTGATTCCATTCACCGAACTACAGGCCAAATACAAGCTCCATGAAGGAGAAACCTTTTGTTATTTACAAGTACGTAGCGCACTCACCAAGACCATTCCCAAGGGTTCTGATCACCCGATTTGTCCCCGTAACTGTGGCTTGGTGGGTACTTTTATGCATCAATGGTGGGAATGCCAGGTCCACCGGCAGTATTGGATTGAGATTGTGTCCCTTATGTCACACATATGCTAGAAACCAATAGACTCCACCCCAAGGCTATGTCTTCTAAATATATGGGATGCTACGGATCTGAACAGGTTTGAGCAGACGTGGTTCTCTCTGGGCTGTATGGTAGCAAAGAGTAATGTTGCGAGGATGTGGAAGGGAGGTGCCGTGCCCCGTAGAGTGAAATTGGCAGGAGATATGTACTGGTGCATGCAGGCTGATAGGGTGGTGTATGAGGGGAGGGGTTGGCCGGGCAAATGGACAAGAGTGTGGGGAATTAGTACAGAGGGCTTCTATGTACCCCCTTTGCAGACGGTGCTCCCTTTAATGCTGATGGAGAATCCCTTTAGAAGGCGAGGACTGCGATCCGCCCGTATGTCATTGCTATTTTTTTTCTTTTACTCATTTTTGATCACATCATGGCGGCTTTTATTCTTTGTAATGTATCCTCCCTGACGATTGCTTTACTTTGTGTTGTTTTTTTTTGCTGATTTTGTCGTTTTGTCCTACAATAAAAATATTTTCACAAAAAAAAGGAAAGGGGGCGGGGTAGAAACACCCTAACCCCCTAGGCCCGTAGGCCTTTTAAACAAAAATTCTGTGGGATACACAGATACGAGGAAAAACGTTTAAAAGCAAAGCGCGGGCTCCCTCGCTTCATTCATTATCAGCCCCTGGGTGGGCCAGGTCCCGGGGGCATTATGGAAAAAAGGAGGGGTTGCACAGGCCCCCTCTCCTGGGGCTTAATATGCCCTGGGGACCAACACCTCCCTGGGGTTTATTTAAATATTAATGTGGGGTAGGGCTGTATGGCTTCCCCGTTACCACTCCAGCCTCGGAGACTGCCTCCTCCCCAGGACTTTATTGTAAACTAATGCAGGTGGCGAATCGCCCCCCCTGTAGCCTCGGGGACCGCCACCTCCCTGGGACTTTCATTTAAAAATTGCAGGGGGGCCGCATGGACCCCCCCCCACTACTCCGCAGCCCCAGGGAGCACCACCTCCGCAGGACAAATAGACACAAATAAGGGGGGCCGTGCAGCCCCCCTCCCGGAGCCCTGGATGGCCCTGGGGACCGCTACCCCCCAGGGCCAGATCCTGCAATATCCCGGGGGTGGGGTGGGCCCACTGCACCCGCCACCCCCGGGACATTTCACTTTGCTATGGCTTGGTGGGTGCACCACTACCGCCAAGCCATAGCAAACGCTGCTCAGCTTAGTACAAGCAAGAGCATATAAAATGCTCTTGCTTGCACGAAGTGGAGCAGAATTGCTTTTGGACAGAGGGAGCTGCATGTTCAGCAGCTCCCTCTGTTACAATGCCGGCTCCCCTCGGGGGCCTTGGGTCTCCCCCAGCAGTCTCCTACAGATAAGAATAGGTGCCCTGGGTGGGACCAGTTCACCCACAGTAGAATCCTTGCCCAGGAGGATGGGGTCCCTGGGGATGAAATTGGCCCGGGAGGGGACCCGCGCATCCACCTTCTCTTTGTTAAAATAAATAAATAAATGTAAAAGAGGCAGGCCCAGGGGATGGGGTCGCCGGGACCGAAATAGGCCCAGGAGGGGGGGGGGGCTGCATGGCCACCCTCCCTTTAATAGAAGGTTGAACAAATTCAAAAGAAAGGCCGTGCCTTGGGGAATGGGGTCCCCAGGGCCGAAATCAGCCCCTGGAGGAGGGCCGCATGGCCCCCCTCCCCATTTCATAAAGGACTTGCTCCAGGGCATGGAGTCCCAGGGAAGGGGGGGCTACACAGTCCCCCTTCCATAAAAAAAATCTTAATTTTTTTAAAAGCGTGGCAACTCGCCCCTCACTCCACCACACTGCGACACACCTCCTCGGTGGCTGCTGGTTGGGGGATTAAGTCCCCTTGGCTCAAGAGGATCCTTGGTGGCCAACAAGCCACCCTGTTACCTCCAGTAAGTCCCACACAGGGGGATTGCTGAGTGGTCTTTGGAGGCCACGCCCCCTTTCTCCACCACTCTGCAACTACTGGTTGGGGGATGAGCCGACTTTACTCCTAAGGTATCTTGGGGGCCAAGAAGCCCTCCTTAGACCTCCTGTAAGTCCTACACAGCGGGATTCCTAAAAGCTGGTCGGAAGCCCAGCCCCCTCTCGCCACCACTCTGCAAACATGACTACTACTTAAAAAAAAAATAGCAATTCACTGAAAAAAACAAAGGTCACAAGAACGTTATAGATCAGAAATAAAATTTAAAAAACCTTGGAAATTCTTTGAAATAACCAAAGGTTACAGGGACTTTATAGTTATGCTTAGGTTTCACTTGTACAAAATCAGTAAAATTAAGCAGTAATAGTTAGTTGAGCTAACTATACCTCCCACCCCCCACAATGCACTGCTTCTGACCTCACATATTACATTACTCATGACATGGCCAATGACATCACTGATGACATCATCCACAGAATCACTGACACACCCACTCACACCCCATAGGACCTTTCATACACCCACACAACCGTTCACAAACCCATTCATAGACCCTTACCAGTACTTACACATCCACTCACTGATTCATAGATTTACACACAAATCGACTCACTCACCCATACAGCCACTCAGTCACTAATACAACCACAGACATATCCACTCATACACCCATTCAGCCACTAAGACACTGGGTCAGTCACCCATAGTGCTACTCACACACTTAGTCACTTACCCATACAGTCGATCACACAGGCACTTACTTACCCATACAGATACCCACACCCACTCACTCATTCAGATACTAACCCATTCTCACTCACCTATACAGTCACTGACACAAGCACACACTCACCCATACAGCCACTCTCACAATCACTCACTTACTGACTCAAATTCCCCATAACTTACCTTTACTGCCTTTCACATACCCAGTTACTCACCCATATACACTGACACATCCACTTACTTGCCCACACAGCCATACACACACTCATTGACCTTTACAGCCACTCACACATGCACTCACTAACCCATACAGTCACTAACTCACCCATGCACTCATGCATATAGGCAGTCACACGCTTCCTCACCCCCCCCCCCCACAGAGTCACTCAGGCAACCATACTTGTACTCAGACAACCAATCACTCACCAATACACTTACATACCCACTCACACACCCATACAGCCACTTAAACACCAACTGCAGACTGATACAGACATTCACACAACCAGTCACGCACCCATACATTCACTGAGACACCTAATCACTCACTTATAGTCAGTCACATACTGACTAAATCATCCCTGCAGGCACCCATACACACACTAATTCACCAAAACACCTTGATATATATATTTAACATTCTTAAACTTTTTTTAAATACACAGTCACTGGATGATTTCATCAGTGATGTCATTTGAGATGTCATCAGTGATGTCACTGACCGTGTAATGAGTTATGTAATATATGAGGTCTTAAGCAGTGCATTGCAGGGGGGTGAGTTATAGTTAGCTGTGCTAACTATAACTGCTAAATTTCACTGGTTTTGTACAAGTGAAATCTGAGCCTAACTATAACGTCCCTGTAACATTTGTTTTTTTCAATGCATATATGTTTGTGTGTACGTGCATGTGCGTGGGTGTGTTCATATATATATATATATATGTAGATATATATATATATATATATCTATATATATATATATATATATGTGTGTGTGTGTTCATATATGTGTGTTCCACAAGGTGCTCTATTAGACCAGACCCACTCTCCCGGGCCGTCAGTGTAGAAGGCATTGTCCCATCCATAATCTTTGCTCTTTTGGATCCTTACTTCTGTTAGTTCCCTTTTCAAGAAAGCTCAGAAGGTCATACTTTGTGCAAGAAGCTCCCGTGTGGAACAGGCTACCTCTCTGCTCACAAAACACAGTTTTCTCAGCACCAATATGCATTTGGGAAAGAGTGTGCCTAAGAAATATTATAAAAAGTACGAATTACTTGTAGATATTCTTTTGCTTTTATCTCGGATGTGAAAAATCTTGTTTTTTCTTTATATATTATTTTCAATTAAGCCAGACTTAAGAGAAATGCTTCTGCGCCCTTATCCTGAAAAGCATTATTTAACTGCCGTAACTGCCATCTTCCTTCCACAGTAACAGGACAAAAATCAGGACGCACAAAAAACTCTACTCCTGCCGCTCTGCTCTGTCTATCTGGCCTGGCCAGATCGTACAAAGCTTGCCTAGAAAGAAAATTAGGTAAACATATCAATATAGCTCTGGGCCTTGTATTAGGTTGGTTCAGTCATGTTTGATTCTTCACTCGGAAACGGAAGCGGTGGGCTCGCGGAATCTCTGTGTCCCATGTGCACTGTACCAATTCCGAGAAGGCTTCTGTGAAGAGTTTCACAACTAACTTCCGGGGGTCCTAGCCTTCAACTCCTTCTGGTACACCAAGAATTCTTAGATTATTCCACCAAAGGCGGTTTTCCATGTCCTCAAGCTTCCAGGATAAATCATTCCTCTGTGCTGACAGTGCCTCAGTGCCTGTTTTCTGCACCATCATCTCAGCCTCGGATATCCTTTCCGGGATCTCTGAGCAGGATTGGGCCATCCACTGGATTGAATTTTGTAATTTCCTACATGCGCCTTGAGTTTTTTGGCTTTCTGCCCAACTTTCTTCTCTGTGCACCATCATTGTTTTGTATATAACTGCCAGCGAGATATCACCTGGCCGTTCTAGTAAATTTTCTTGATCTTGTCCACCGGATAAATTCCCATTCCCATTATTGGGACCATTGTCCGGCTTCTCCTTTGAAGATTGACCAAGAATAGCAGACATATCAGCCCGCTGTGGCAAGGCAGATGTTGTTCTTTTTCATACAGTCCTAGAGCTAGACATCCCGTTGTCTTTTCCAGGGGTCTCATCTTCCTGGCATATGCTACTGGTTTCACTCCATCGCCTACTTATTGACCCAAGAGGGTCGTCGGATATCTGTAGTGATTCATCGCCTGATGAGTTAGACTGATCCGAGAGGGAGAAAAAAGGACCCTCAATGTCTGTCTCCATCGGATTTACCCCATTATTTAAGCCATCCATATCATTTGCTAATAATAGCCTATCGCCCAGTGAGTTCAAGACCTCTGCTTCTTGCCTCATATCTATTGTAGATACGGTTGGTAGCACCACAACTAGTATCAGGTTTTATAGTCCGTTTTTTCAATAAGGGGCTCCCGTGAGGCTCTAAGTCAGCCTCCTTCCCTAGCTCCATATTCATCAATACGAGTCCCAAAGCCCCTGTGTCTCTCATGCTCACCTCTCCTGGGAAATCCACAGTAGCTGCTTCCTCGTTATTGTCCTTTCCAAGATTCAACTTTTTGCCCTTCTGGCTGCCATGAAAATTGCTGGGGTCACTCTTCTTCCGCTATCGGTGTTGCTTGCTGGACTGTTACTGCAGCCACTCAACATCGTTGTTTACTTTGGGTGTTTTCCGGGGGCTTACTCAGCGCGGCCTTTCCTCCTACACAGTGGTTCTTTTCGCTCCTGGCCTTTTTCGGCGGCATCGCAGTTTAAACAATAATCCAGCACCGTCCCGCAAACACCTGCCGCTGGGCTCCTCGATCCAGACGCTAACCCAAACAGCCGTGTAAATGAGGGAACCGCACACAGCCCTCCACAAGACACTTCAATGAGAGTAAGTCCCACAGCTTTCCCGGGTTCACTGTTTGATTTCTTCTGTTCTACCTGCAGATCTACAGTCTCTCATCAGGGGGTACAGGGAGGTCAGGTTACGAGTGCTCACTCGGCTGAGTGATCAGCTGCCATCTTGCCTTCTGGACTACGCAATGTTGAGAAGATGTAATGTTCTAAAAATGAGCATCCTACCAAAGATTCTTTATTTTTTAGGGCGGTTCCACTAGAAATGACAAGGAAACAGATTCAGAAATTACAGTCTATATGTAGCAGTTTCTTGTGGGCACAGGGGAAACCCCGCCGACCGATAACATTTATGTACCTTCCGCGAGAACGAGGGGTCTGGGTGGTCCCCAACTTTCAGTTTTACTACTGGGCATGTTTATTACAATATATGGGAATTCAATTAGTTGGGGTAAATGAGGAAAGTATAGATGATATACCTCATATGCTACTAGGACCTACAACAGAGAGAATTTTTTGCAAGATCCTTGAACCCAGTTACTATTAAAAAACTTGTTTTAAGGTGCTTCAGGCCGCTGATTAGGCCTGGCATCAGATCAGGTGGCATCTACAGATAGGCAGGATTAATTATTATACCCCAAAGGATGCCCCTGTTTTACTTACGGCATCATGAATAGATGGAGAAGTAAAGCAATTCAGACTTTAGGAAACCTAGTAGATAGTAGTGGTGTTAGAACATACGCTTCACTAATGTCTGAATATGATCTCCCTAAAGCAGACTTCTTTAAATACCTACAGATTCGAGACCATTTGATTAAAAGAGGCGATGCCCCACGTTTAGCACAGAAACATAATTTATTAGAAGTGGTGAAGGGACTGGGAAAGATTGGTAACATATATCAAGCACTTATTGAAATACAAAAGGATGACGTGGGGGCACAAAATGCTAAATGGAATGTTAGGTTGTCTGTAGGAGGAAATATTCTGCAGGAGTCTATTATATTAGCTGACAAACTTTTAATATCCTCCAATCTCAAAACACAACAGTATAAAACCATGTTTAATTTATACTATACACCAGCAAAAATTGCGCGCTGTGGGGGATGAACGAGGACAAATGTACCCGGTGTAGGAGGGACCAGGCAGATATAGTTCATATGTTTGCTACAAGCCCAGAATTGAAACAACTGATTGATATGATGCAGACCTTCCTGACAGAAGTTACAGGGGTGCAGATTGAGATAACCCCAACAGTTATGATGCTGGGGGTTCTAGAAGATGTTAAGCTAGCACAGGGAATGTACACATTCAGATAGTTAATATATATTGCTGTCGCTGTGGCTAGATTATGCATAGCATCATTGTGGCATCAGAAAGAACCCCCTACCTTTGAGATGTGGAGCGGTAGGTTATTTGCTATATGCAACTTAGAAAGTAACCTTTATGCCATCAAAGGGTTACAGAAACGGAGACTAGGCGTTAAAATCGGCGGGTCTCTTACTAAATTGATAACACCTGCAGCATATGGAAATAAAAAATTACCCTCAGGAGGCCAACATCGGATACTACTTTTATTCTTGCCTTTCCCTCGTTTTTCACTATTTTTTGTATATATTATTTAATTGTTGTGCCTATGGTACAATCTGCCTAGTGGGGCACTTATAAGTTTACTACTTTGGAATGATCAAATTCTATTATGCTGCATAATTTCTTGTTCCTTCTTTGGTTTTATGTATGTGCTCTCTGTAAATTGCTACTTTCATTTAGGGCTCAATCTGCATGGTGGGGCTTTCAATACGGTTCCTTCCACGGAATGTTCAAATACTATTATACTGTATACTCTCCTGCTTTTTTATTTTGTTTTATGTATGTGCCCTCTGCAAATGGCTACTGGCTAAAAAAAATGTAAAAAATCGAAATAAAAGTACAAATTATTTGTATTCAGTGTCAGATGTGAAAGGAAAGATGTAGGCAACAGATTTTTCACATGAAGGAGGTTCCATTTTTATTACATCACACAGCTAAAATATTTTTCCTCTCCACGTTTCCCTCATAAAGATGTATCTAAAACTTTGTTTTACTTAGCTCGCCTATAATGCTGGTAATGATCTCTGCAATCTCTCCAGAATATTATAGATAGAGGAAGTTTACCACAGAAGCATCGAGCATATCCAACCATGTTTACATCGACTATTTGCTACCCCTCACCATCCCAGCATTAAGTTATCCATGCAGAAACCACCCATCTATGCACATTGAGTAGAAACAGTATCCTCTCTTGCCAGAAGATATTTCCCGAGGTGTTCCCAAATGTCCCTAGGTCTTTATGTACATTGCTGAAATGTTACAGATACCTTGTCTTGGGTGTTAACTTTTACCAAGTCCACCTCTACCACATTGCATCTCTATTCTTCATAAAGTTCTGTTTAGTGTTTTAAAATGCCTCAAGTGGTATGCGGAGCACAGGCCCACAAAAGCTCTACAACTCTTGTTTCTTCTAAAAAGTCTGATCACTTTGTTCCTCTGACATTTGCTCACTAGATTCAGATTGATCAAATTGGTGTGGAGATTGGTCTTTCAAATTTCTGGGCTCATTCAGCTAGGGCGCTGTGCCTTTGAGCAGCCGTGTAACTTCTGTAAGGCTGGCTGTTATCCTGAAGCCATCAAACTGGCTTTATGAGGCCTCTTTTATGATTTTCTATCCCAAGTCAGTGTCCCATGCTGTACAATCTGCATTTAATGTGCTTTGAATGTGTCAAAATAGACCCTCCACACCTTTGCAGAGCTTCCCTTTGTGAATGAAGGTTCAGGGTCTATTAGCACCCAGATTCAAATGTGCAGGGTTGGCAAGTCAATCAGAATGATGCCCTTGCGAGCTTCAGCTGCCGATGTGGGCCCACAAAGAGAGCATTCTGTGGCTGCCGGCTACCGGCTCTTCAGGTGGCCTTGTTATGTTATATAAACTTATACAGCGCACAGATACTCCGAGGAGTGTCCCGGCGCAAGCCTGAAAAGGGACAGAATCAGAGTCAGAGGACAGAACTAGAACAGAAAAGTTTTCAACTTTTTCTTAAAGATCGTATGATCTTTAATGCCCCGCAAGGCCAATGGTAATGCATTCCATGCCAGCGCAGCCATCCAGGCAAAGGAGCTCCCACCAAGTCTCTGGCGATTAAACCGAGGGATCTGCGCCAGGAGTTGGGAGGAAGAATGCAACTGTCTCGCCGGAGTATAAAAAGCAAGTCTCTTCTGCAAATAAATGGGACCCAAACCATGCAGGGCTTTATGAGCAATGGCTACATTTTACATTTTATCCGAGCCTCCGCCGGCAACCAATGCAGAGAACGCAGATGAGAACGCACACTGCACCTGCTGAAAAAAGGAGCAGCAGGAGTCTGGCGGACGAATTCTGGATCACCTGTAATTTATTCAAAAGGTAACCAGGAATGCCAGCATACAGTGCATTAGCGTAATCGAGGTGAGAAAGAATTAGAGCCTGGATAACAGTTTCCTTTGCAGAATTAGGCTGAAGAGGAAGAAACTTCCTTAAGGACTTCAGGATGCTAAAACAGGTGCCAGCCAACTTCTTTTTTTTTTTTTTTTTTTTTTTTTTGAAAACCTTTATTGTACAGAGAGAGCTCACAAATACGGGCCTACAACCCACCGGGCTGGCCACCACAGAGCAGAATTTCAGGAGCAATGCACAGAGTATCACAGTATACAAAGGCAAAGAAACAGGAGAAATAACAAGCATCTTAGAGCAGTCACAGGAGAAAAGAATTAGAAAGGTAGTTTTCTTATTTTTTAAAGGACGGGTTAGGGAGTTCAGGAGTATGGCGGGCCGAGAGACAAACCAGAGGGGTGGGGCCGCGGCGGGCAGCAACACAGCGATCGTAAAAAAAAATAAAAAAAACAGGAGAAACAAATACGAAATAGGCATACCAATAAGCACCGGTCAAAACAACGGACATGAGGAAAGGCCACTGCACACATCGTCCAATGCCCGCCCACCGCAGCCACCACCCGTCCCACCGAACAGCACAGAAAAGGACCCAAATACAAAAACAATACGAAACGTACCCCCAATAAAAGAAGAGAACCCCACAAAAGGGGGGGGGGGGGAAGGGAAAGGGGAAGAAGGAAAAGGAAGGGACTCTTACCCAAACACCCGCCCCCGGGCGACGAAACAGGAAAACAAAAACCCGGTACAAAATAGACATTAAAAATAAAGAAGACACACCCAGCAAATCACAATCACCGTGATACCGGAAAAATACCCCAGAAAGACACCAGGGGGACAGACGACGAGACAGAGCCCCGAAAGAGGGGATACACAAGGGCCATAGAACCAAAAAGGGAGAAAAAAGGAGGAAAAAGACCCCCCAAAAACAGCAACAGACCCCCCCACCCACCCCACAAGCCCCCCCTACACCCCTGCAGAAGGCTACGGCCAACCCCCCAGCAGCGTGCCTGTCGCCCTAAATAGAACCCGAAATATAGAAGAAAGAAACAAGGTAGAAACAAAGGCAAAAGAGAAGGGCCAGGGAAAGGAGGGAACATTACACACGGGAGAGGGCGAAAAAACAGTATTATCTGCAACCATCCCACCACCTGTGAAAAGGGGAGAGGCAGAGCCCACGGGAAGTTAACGATATTAGGATAAGTTTCAGGAGTCCCATGAAGTTACGCAACATCACAACAGCACATGTCGGTCATAGATCAGAAACGAGACTACCGCATATAATAAGTCATTTCAGCCCTGTCCGCTTTTGTCCAAAGTTGTAATCATCCAAACAAACAAAGTCCAAACGACGAGGGACACAGGGTTCAGGAGTAAATCCAGCGGCAGTCCTGAGAAGAAACGTGAAAGAAAATACGGAGGATACAAAAAAGTTACGGTACAACCTTCGCACCGCAGGCACAGTTCTAAGGACAGGTCCAACGAGGCAAGCCCAGCTGAGTCGGCACAGGCGCCCCGGCCGGGGAGCCGACGCGATGAGAAACAGAAAGGATCATCGAGGCCTGGACAGGATGCAAACGGACCGCAGACCAGCGGCCGAGGCAACAAAGCAGGACGACGAAGGGCGTCGGAGAGTCTCCAACCCAAGGATGCGGTCTCCGCCGGAGGCACAGAGACCAGGAGCACACCAGCCGTACCCTGCAACGAGGAAGCCAAATCCGACGACGGGGGCCCGTACAATTCGAAAAGTGGGTCCGCCTCCACAGGGGAAACAGGCGCAGCCACGGAAGTCCGCCAGGAGTATAGTGCATCCAGGACAACTTGAAGTGCAGGAAACCCTTCACAAGATCCGACATCCGGGCCGTGTGGCGGGCCCCCAGTGCTCGCCCAGGCCCGGCAGAGACTCCCAGGGTCGGCCGCCATCTTAGGAGCCCAGCAAGCCCTCGGTCGTCGGGGGCCCCGGCCGGGGCAACACCAAAGCAAAAGGAGGTCAGCCGAACTGCGGCAGGGCGCCCCAAGGCAGGAAGGAGACCCACCAGAAGAAGGATGTTCGTCGGCCCCCTCGTGCCGCCGGCCCCGTTCTCCGAGCCCGGGCGGAAAATCCAAAATGGCCGGGCCGGGGAACAAAGGGGGGACCAAGCCGGATAAATGAGGAGGCTCTCCCGCAGGAGGCAGCGTCCGCACCCCAAGGCCCAGGCCAGTCGGGTCCGCCAACGGGCACAGCCGGCCTATTCGCACATCAGCCTCCGCAACCAGATCCACAGCGCCAGCAAGGGCCGACCATCGCGCTCCGTCACGTCCCGGCGCAGCAAGGAGGTCCAGGCCAGTCCGCCCCGGAGGCTCCGAGCGGGACCACCGCACAGGATCGACAGCACCCAGGATCACCGGAGCAACGGGTAAGTGTCCGCAAAGCGTCTGGAATACCGAAACACAGCAAGGAGGGCTTCCCGGGGCAGGAGAAATACAGGATAAACGAAGAAAACAGGCGGTTGAACGGAGTCGAGCTAAAACGCGGCCATCTCGGTCGTGAGCTAGGCTCCTCCCCGCCAGCCAACTTCTTAACCTGTGATGAGAAGATCAGGTTCTCATTGAACCAGACCCCCAGATTCTTAACAGAGTCAGCCGTAAAGCTGTGTAGGGGGAAACCAGGGGTCATAGCTTCTCTCTGAAGTTGGCGGGGAATGTGCCATACAAAAGGATCTCCGATTTCTCCTCATTACACGTGAGCTGTGCCTGAGCGAACCAGTGAAAGACCGAGGATAAGCAGTGTTGAGCGTGGAGAACTGCATCCTCGTCTCGTCCCCAAGAGAACAGCAGCTGGGTGTCATCAGCGTAGGCCATCACCTTAGCCCCAAATGCTTCTGCAAGATAAACCAGTGGGGTGACATAGATGTTAAAGAGAAGGGGGCTAAGGGATGACCCCTGTGGAACACCTGTGGCCACTGGTTCAGGAGCCGAGGCGTTGGGCTAATAAACAAATTGAAAAGTTGTTTATTCTTAGGTCGAGCTTGGGCAGCGCATGCACTGCTCTGCCAGGCATGCTGTGTTCAGGTAGGGACTTGAAGCTCTGCCCACTCTGCACCCATATTTTTCAGTGGCTTGTGTCATTGCCCACTGTAAACTGTGGCTGTTATTTGGTCAATAGGCTTAGTAGGCCTTCCTTAGTACCGCCTTTTCTAATTTTGTAACCTCCTATGGCGACACGCCCTGTTACGAGTGTTGTTACTCAGTAGGCTTTCATTACAGCCTCAGAGCACTATTTTCTCAAATAGCATTGTGACGCTCTCTCCTAACGCTTTTTTTTTTTTTTAAATTATAGCAAGAATGCATTTGCAATACAATCTGTCTCGCATTTGCAAGAGTTTAAGCTATTGGCATTGTAAAAGACACAGCCTTTTATTTATCGGTTTTAAAAACAATACATAAATAAAAGGCATTGTGTTTACAATGCCAATAGCTCAATCTCTCGTAAATGTGAGACCTATTGCATTGCAAATGCTTGTATGAACTGTATTGTAGCATTTGGGTTTATATTTCCACTTTGATAGGGAAGGGGAGGGGCAAGCACAGAGAGAAAGGAGACTGGCTTCCGATCAAAGAGCTGCTTTTATAGCCTTCCACAGAGTTATCTGTTGCACCGTACGTTGAATAAGGCAGTAAAGGGTTATTAATTACCCTACCGTTATAGAACCATATTGTTGGGAAGGGTAATTAACAATAGTGACAGCCCGCAGGTGCAGAAAATAACAGTTAATTGATGATAGGCAATTTTTCTCTAGCACCATGTTGTCTGTCTTTAGTTTATTTGTAGTATTTAAATTGTGGATCGCCAATCCATTGAGGTTATACTGCAAGAACCTCAGAGAAGAGGAGGTCATGTAATAGTTTAGTAGTTGTGGAATCTTAAAGGGTCTGCGGGGACAAAAAAAGAGCAAAAGACACTAAAGGTGTTGACTTTGTTTTGCTGCTCTCATTGTCAAAAAAAGGTGCAGTCAAAATGTTTTCCCCGTGGAGAAACAAAGTTAGCAAGTGCAAATGCACTGATACTTTAAATGCATGGACCTGGAAAATACACAATCGCTACTATTCTGAAATTGCAAATGTGTATTTATCTGAGTATACCTCAGAAATCCAACATTTACAGATTCCAAGGAGTGCTCCTGAAATGTTTTTTTGTCATTGCCAAGGAAATCAGAAATGTAGGGGTAACTCTACTGGAACATATCTCCAACTTTCTTTGTGAATTAGGAGATTTTTAGGTAGTACAGACAATGCCTCCTAATGAAAGTTGAGTGAGTGCTTACTGCTGAGATGTTGGTGTAACCTGCAGTTCACTTGTTTGAATCCTGGCAAGACTGACTCAGCATTTGAGCCTTCTAAAGTGGATGAAATAAATGAACTATAGCAGCATGATAAAGAAAAGATTGTGGCAACAAGGGATATGTAAAACACTACTTCACAATCATTAATATAATCAGAAGCTTCCATCAGGTTAACCACTTCCTGAAAACCTTCACAAAATCAACACTCAAGATAAAAAAGAAAAATAATAAAAGCGCCTATAAAAAGTGGGTATGCAAATTAAACATGTGACACACGTCAATATAGAATAACATTAACGTTCTGGGACCTGGATTCTGAAAATAATATTCACTTCTTGCTGTCCCCAGATGCACAGGTTCTCCTTCTTTTTAAACACACTTTGCAAAGGTCCTTTTAAGTGCTTTTTTGATAGGGTACTTATACTGAAATGTATTGTGTTAAACCTTCTCCATTAAACTGCAATGAGATTGCAATGGTGAGAAATTAATCAGTCTGCTACCCATGCCCTATAGAAAGCTTTGATGTTTACAGAGCAGTCAAACTGGTGTTATTAAAGTACTTACTAATGGATATCAATTCACCAAAATGGCAGGCATGTAGTAGTGATATCACGCACCTGTTCACCATCTATGACATCACAGGTTTGACCCCATGTTCTATTATTAGCCTGCAATTAGCTTCTAATTTGGTCATTAGCCTTTGGGAAAAAAGCACAGAGTGAAAACACCAAAAACCAATACCTCTTCAAAAGCCCTCCTTGTTTTCTGCTCCTGCCACTGCCCTCCTGCCACCTGAGGCTTAGAGCAGGAGGAGTAGTGCCAGAGATTTAAGTGGAATGAAAAAAGTGTGTGTGTGGGGGGTGCCTCTAAAAGGGGCGTGGCCTAAGAAGAGTAACAAGGAATCCTTTCCAGGACATGTGGCCTACGTAAATCGGGGCGTGACTTAAAAAGGAAAACTAAAATTCTTTACTTCCCATAGGTGCCACCTGACCAGTATTTTGATGCTTCTCTGTTACCTTTTTTTTGTATCCATACATATCACAGAATTACAAACATGCACCTAAAACATGCCAGACCAACTGGCATTGTCAAGGCTTGTTAGTAGTATCAGATAAAGTTCCAATAACAATGTCATGGTTGTGAATAAATAGAATTGAAGATATTTCAGTTTTGAAAATATGAGACATACTGTCTGTGGACGGAGTGGTGGCCTCCGGAGTGTCTTAATCACTCGCATTTTTCCTTCACACCACTTTCCTCTGAAATGTTTTACTCTTCCCACATCTTTCTGAAATCCCACATTTGTATCTCATACCTCGTCTCTTTCCTCTTCAGCATGAACTTCCTTTCATCTCCTTCTCTTCGTCATTCCCACTTTCACCTCGTCAACAGCTTGTGTACCTGATTAACACACTTTTACACAGAATCACAATTACAATTGGTACAAGACGCTGCTGCTCTGTGCTCTGCAGAGGAGCCACGGATTGGAGGAGCATGTGCTCTGAACACCTTTATGACCCACTTATAGGCACTACTAGAAACTTGCACTACCACTACCTTCAGCCTCAACTGCTGAGGTCCCAATCATGGCTGATTATAAACACTCACTCACAACCAGAAGTCACGAGTGAACTCTGTACACAGCATGCACTGTGCAAGAGTAAGAAGTTGCAGGAAAGAAATGCAGACACACAACATCCTGTAAAAAAATACTCTTATGGAATGGACGATTAAGTTAAATATGTGAAATGTACACAGGAATTACGTCATTAACATTGATTAACTCAATGGGTTTTACAGTCATGGTTCATAAATAAATTATCTTTTTTTCTGTAAAGCTAGGAACATGAATACAGATAGGGACCAGTTTCAAGCCCACTTGTAGCCCAGGCCAGAGGAACCAAGAGGACGAATCCGAATGAGCAGATGACACTCCTGCTACCCTTCATTCACGCCATGGGATAACTATATAATGGAAAATGGGGCGGGTTTTATAACCCAAAACAAAATATACATATACTTTTCCATCGGTTCTGTGAAAGGTAAAAGTCTTTACTAATCCCACAGGAAGTGCCAAAATAAGTGATTCTTCAACTTCCGAAGTGAGCTCTGATTAGGTGAATGTAAAGCATTTTTTCTGCTGGTTAAGTTTTGAGAAATTGCGATTTTTTTCTGTTGAAGAGTTTACAGTTTTCTGTTTTAACTGCTGTTTTTCTGCGCTTTGCAGCATACATTTCACCACACTATAAAATAATTTTCATTCAAATCAAATTTCAGCCAATCCGAAGACCGCATGCATAACTTTTTTTTTTAAGTTTACCTTTTGTAGAACATTTCTATGCACAATAAATGACACGTGTATGCCGAATTTACTATGCAAGTTTGCCTTTTTCTGCTGTATTATATGTGCAACAGTATTGTATAGATGAACAGACACAAAGTGTTGCAAAAGTCCTGATTTTCACACACAAATGTATACAAAGTGAAAAAGGGTGCAATCCTAGTAAAGTTGAGGACTTTCAATAGACCTCCACGAAGGTTGCAAAATAAAATACTTTGCTTACTCCTAGTTCTGATACTCGCAGCATAGTAGCTCGGAGAAGATCGGACATGGAAAAACGTGTCCCCTCTACTATTGACGAGATCCCAATTACGGTTGTCCGTTTTCCTTGTTACCATCCTTACTTTTAAAGTCAATGCCGCCAGGGTTTCATGTGGTAAGGATTGTGACTGACACGGAACACTAGTCCATGGAGTAATTACCTCTTGAGAGCTACCTGACAGAACTTCTCATCATTCCATTTAAATAATTTAAAACATCATTTTGTGATTCGCGATTTAAGTAATTCCTCATCCTCTACTATTCAGTCATGTTACCTATTTTTTCAACCAATATAGTTCCGTTCATGAGTAGATTTACGTCACAATTATTTTGTCATAAATAAAACAAGATAAAATGTCCATTTACTAGTGCACGGTGCACACAGCAACAGTTGTTTCTTCTACGCACTACGCATGCTGCGTCTTCCAACGGTCAACGTCACATGTTCGTCTGGAGTGAATTTTGAGGCATTTTATCAAGAAACGGCGTTAAAATTATCGCCAGTTTAGCGCAGTAAGCTGCCACTAAAGGATCGATAATGGGCTTGATAATATGCCCTTGACGATTCCAAAAGAAGTCCATGGTCTGGTGTGAACATCGGCTTCTATTGAAATTCTCAAGGGTATATTATCAAGCCCATTATCGCCGCTATTGCGGTAGTTTCCAGCTGCTAAAGCGGCGATAATTTTAACGCCGTTCTTGATAATATGCCCCTTAGTGTCCTTATTTTCTAAGCCTCGTTTGACAGAGAATTGACGTAGCACTGAGCCATTCTCGGCAGCGAGCTCTAGGACTTTCTGAAGAAAATATAGTTTGCCGAAAAACGTTTTTCGTGGTAGAGTTTTCTCCGTTTTCGTTTGTGCTTGCGAATGGCGAGAACAGTCAAGAGCAGGGCAAACACGACAAAGAGGCAGAAACCGAAGAATACCAGGGGCTTCTTCTGCGTGAAGAACAGGCAGATGCGGCAGGGTGTGTCTTCGTGGGCGAGTCTGCATGGGTTCTCCGTGGACTCCGAGGGGAAGCCGTTGTTGTAGATTAACGTTTTGTAAGCTTCTACAGAGGACTTGGGCTGCAGCTCAGAATTAAAAAACCCGAATGGCGCTTTCTTGTAGGTGTCTTTCAATCTGAATGCGTAGTAGCCTTTGATGTTGATTTTATCAATTTGATGTGCTGTGGAGAAAATAACATTGACATGACGTGAGTATTTATTGATGGCATATAGTGACAAATTGATAGCAAATTAGAAATACTGATGCAATTGTATCTATATAGCGCTTACTACACCTGATGAGGCCTTGAAGCACTGTACGGCGAGTAGCGCGCTCTACCAAGCAGTTCGCTACACCGGAACCCAAGCTTACTGGTTAATTCAGTGTTTATTGTTAATTATTGTGATTAGTCATGTGTGCTTAACAACAAATGGCATGCTTTTACTCCACTTACATTGATACAGGTGATGTCAATACTAGTTAGGTGTGATCGTTAGTGAGGGCTAGGTAGTTTCAGGTGAATGGTTGGTGATATAGCTAGGCTGGCGGAGATTAGATAGTGTTAGGTTGCAAGGTTAGGGTTTTAAAGAAACCCTCGACTATCTCTCGTCCGACATCGCCTTATTCGCAGAGACCTGGACCAACGCCGCTTCCGTCCCCGACATCAACACCGCCATCCCAGACGGATACAAGGTCCAGAGGAAGGACTGCCACAACCGCCCGGCAGGGTGCCTCGCCATCGCCCACAAGAGCAGCCTCCGCCTCACTACCTCCAGCAAAACCTTCCCCTCCGCCAAACACCTGCAGTTCCAGATCCAGACGAGCCCTAACACCACACTCCGAGAAACCCTCATCTACAGACCCCCCGGCCCTTGGACACCCTTCGCCACCACCATCAGCGACTTCATCACACCCCACGCCATCGCATCAATGAACTACATAATCATTGGGGACCTCAACTTCCACCTAGACAACCCCAGCGACCCCAACTCCACCATCCTCCGTGACAACCTCGCCAACATCGGATTCAACCAACTCTTCACCACACGACCCACAGAGCAGGACACAATCTCGACTCAATCTTCGCCGCAGGTAACAGCATCCACTTCAGCCACACAACGCAGCCATCATGGACCAACCACCACTGCGTTCACATCACCGTCGACAAACCCAAGGCACCAAAACCAACACCCCGGCCGCCACGAAGGAACTGGAGCAAGGTTATCGACGAGCACCTGAACTCCACCCTCACCCAACACAACCACGGCTGGGCATCCGATGCAAACATCGCAGCCAGAGGACTCCACACTTGGATCTCCAAATGCGCAGACGTGCTCGCCCCACTACACAACCCCAGCAAACAGCGCCCCAGGAAAGCCGTCTGGTTTACAACCGATCTCCAAGAAGCCAGGCGCACCTGCAGATGCCTAGAGAAGAACTAGAGGAACACCAAGACAACGGACAACTACTTCACCTACAGGAACGTCATGACGGAATACTACAACCAAATCAGAACGACTAAAAGGAATTTCATCCAAAACAAAATCCTCACCAACTCCAAGGAACTCTTCAGTGTCATTCAGGAAATCACCAACCCACGCAGCGAAGCCACAGACGTCAACCCGTCCCAAGACCTCTACATTAAGCTCGGAACTTACTTCCACCTCAAGATCAGAACACTTTACGACTACTTTGTCAACCACCCACAAGACACCACAGCCGCCCCTCTCCCCCCCTCCCCCGAGACACCAGCCAGTCCATCATTTGCAACTGGACACCAATCACTACCAAAGATACCACCGCGACCATGAAAGGCATCCACTCGGGAGCCCCCACCGAGCCCTGCCCCCCGCACATCGCACCCGAACTTCAATGCACCATTGCACCCGAACTTTAATGCACCATCAACACCACCTTCACAACAGGCATCTTCCCAGACGACTGGAAGCGCACAGAAGTCAGGCCCCTGCTCAAGAAGCCCATGGCCAATCCCACCGACCTCAAGAACTACAGGCCCATCTCGCTCCTCCCCTTTGCAGCCAGAGTGTCAGAGAAAGTAGTCAACAGGGAACTGACACGATTCATCGAAGAGAATGCCATCCTCGGCCCGTCCCAATCCGGATTCTGAAGCAACCATACCAGAGAGACCAACCTTCTCGCTGCCACAGACGACATCCGCACCATCCTGGACCAAGGGCACTCCGCAGCCCTCATCCTCACCCTTTCTGCAGCCCTTGACACAGTCTCCCACCGCACACTAATCGCAAGACTGCAAGACGCCAGCATACATGGTACTGCCCTGGACTGGATCCGATCGTTCCTCACCGGAAGAAGCCAAAGGATCAGACTACCACCCTTCCTCTCCTCCCCCACGGAAATCACCTGCGAAGTCCCGCAGGGGTCATCCCTGAGTCCAACCCTCTTCAACGTCTACCTGGCCCCCCTCGCAGCCATCGTCTGACAACACGGCCTCAACATCGTATCCTAGGCTGATGACACCCAGCTCATCCTCTCCCTCACCCTTATCCCATCACCGCAAAACTCAACTTCCAGAGAAGAATGCAAGACGTCGTAGTCTGGATGACCAACAGCTGCCAAAAACTCAACGCAGAGAAGGCAGAAGTCCTCGTCCTTGGGACCACCCCCTCAGCTTGGGACAACACCTGGTGGCCCACCGCCCTCGGAAGCCCGCCCACCCCATCAGACCACGCCAAAAACCTCGGCATCGTACTCGATTCAGCTCTCACCATGAACTGTCGGGTCAACGCCGTCACCTCCAGCTGCTTTAACACCCTCTGCATCCTCCGCAAGACCTTCAAATGGATCCCCCTGAATCAAGGAAGACAGTCACCCACGCACTCATCACCAGGAGACTAGACTATGGAAAAACCGCTCTCTACGCCGGCATCAACAAGTCCCTACTCCTTAAACTCCAGATAATACAGAACACCGCGGCCAGACTCATCCTCGGAATCCCCCGGCACAAGCACATCAGCCAACACCTGGGTAGAATTCACTGGCTCCTCATAGAGGAGCGTCACCTTCAAAATCCTCACTCATGCCTACAAATGCCTACATAGCAACGGACCCAAATACCTCAACGACAGAATACATTTCCACGTACCTAAGAGAAACCTCCGATCGGCCAACCTGGCACTGGCAGAAACCCAGCGCATCTACAGAACCAGGAGCAGGCGGAAGATCGTTCTCCCACATTGCAGCTACGACCTGGAACGAGCTACCGGCCAACATCAGACTCGCCCCATCCCTGAACACTTTCCGGAAGACCCTCAAGACCTGGCTCTTCGGCTGAATGGATCTACGGACCCCCCTTCCCCCCGTCCTCATCGCCTAGAGACCCTCACGGGTGAGTAGAGCGCTTACAAATCCCTGATTGATTGATTGAAAGAAGGAGAATTTGTTATATATGATATGAAGTGTCATTCAATTACAGAATTACAATAGGAGAGACCAGGGTTTTAAGTGGAATGAAAAAACTAGGGAGTCTCTCAAAGGGGGGTTGTAGGAGAGTGGGGTCTGCAATCCCATGGCCACCCCAGATTTTTGCTTTTTGCTTCACTGATTTACGACTTTCCCTGGCTGTGGGCCTGCTAATCAGACCCACAGCCTAGCTGTTCTCTCTCTAAATTACAACCATGTACCTTAGGTGCATTTTACCAATTGGTACTGGGCCACCTTATCAGTCCCTGTACAGCATACCTTAGGCATCCAGGGCATAGGTGTACCCAGGGCCTACCAGGGGCTGAAGCATGTATTATGCCACCCCTGGCTGGCCACCCAAACAGACACAACTGGCTGCACGACAGCTGGGGCAAGGTGGTGTAAACACCCTTTGCTTTAGATATAGTATTCCTATATCTAACCCTAAAATGGACACATATATTCCTATCAGTCACTCCTATGGCAGGCCTTATCAATCCTGAAGGCAGAGTGCTTGGAATTATGTGAGATGGTGCTCTGGCATGAGCTGAGCCCGTTTGCAGCTTGCGGAACCAAGTCCAAATAGCTGTTCCATGATAACGCTATACCATATACTCTTAAGTGCATTATAATCCTCGCGGTTAAATGCTAACTTTGGTATAGCTTTATCAAAACATGTCGAGTAAGGTGTCATACGAATTGGAATACTAACCCCTCGCCAATTCTGGTGACGGGGTTAGCATTCCACCCTTCTAGAGGGGCACGACATGTATGTAACTGTGAACCCCGGTTAAAGTCAGACATAGCCTCAGCTCCACAAAATGGATGCTGCCACCGAGACACAAGTCTGCCCTCCTGCTGCTGGGAGTCCTTCCAGCAACGGAGGCATGGACAAAGGGTTTCCTGTCAGGGGCGGTGCCAGCACCATCCCAGACAGGATTTTGTGTATTCCAGGTAGGCAGGGCTGAAAGGAAGGTGACTGCAAGTGGCACCCCGGTGCTCACTGTGCATATGCCGGCTCAAACCAGTTCCTGGGGCACACCAGCCCCTGAGCTGGGGAGAGACCGGACAAAGGAGAGGGGTGTAACCACCCCCCTCCTAGTCCCACCCATAGGGCAGGACTTAGTCGCGTGCCAGCCCCTTTTCTTAGTATAAAGATAGGAGCAGGCCCCCTTCCCAAATTAGATAATCTTGGATCTTGAAACTACTTTCCACGAAAGGAACTCTTGACTCTTCTGAAGACTCTCCCTTGTGGCTAAGGAGTAGCCACCCTGCACCAGCAGGCACCATCGAAGCTCTTGCGGTTTGCTGTAAGTCCATCCTCAGGATCAAGACTGCCCAGCTCGACGAGACCCGGATTCCCTGCCATCTCTGACCTCTACCTACATCATCCAGCACAGCTGAGATTCTTGGGTGCGACGAGACCGTGGGACCGGCCATCTTCAAGACCTGCACAACGCTTCTCCAGCACGACCCCCGAGAGACCCTTGAGTAAGTGCATTGGGGTTTGAGAAGCCCTAACCCTAAGCAGCTCAGCACCGAAGTCCAGCCTCCCAGCATCCACGAGATCTGCGTGGGGCCCTTCTGCTTCTTTGCTGCTTGCCACGTTGTCCGGTCACTTGCCCGTTGGCTAGTGACCCTCTTGACGACGTACCACGACACTTCCACCGCTGGTCTGGTTGCTCCAGACTGGCCCTTGCTCCCCTCCAACAGAGGAGCACCCTGGACCCTCCTGGTCCACTCCAGACGCCATCTTGAGTCCACCGCGTGGGCTTGCCTTTGCCAAGGCTTGTTGCTCCAATCCTGGTTTCAGCAGCGCCGACAGCAGACACCCTCGTGGGACAGCTCGCCCCTCCATCCTGGTCGCCGACAACGCCTCCTGGTCCGAGAGACTGCAGAGCCAAGCGTCGCCCACTCACCTGGTCGAGGTGCCCTCATCCGGTGCCATCCTGGTGCCCATCTGATCACTGGCTAGTGATCAAGAACTGAGTCCCCTCTGCTTTCAGGTCATCTTCAACTCCGATCCAGGCTGGATCCCATCGAACTTTGTTAGAAAGGCGACCCCGGGGGAGGCAGAAGATGTCTGACTGACCACCCCTAGGTCCACCTCTCCTTCGAGAAGTAGCCGAGCGTTACCGAGAGGCCTCCTGGGTGAGGGTCCTCTCCTAGGATCGTACAGCAGAATAATCACAACACTACAGACGGACACCACACCAGAGGTCGAGATCTTAAGCTTTTATAGGTAATAAAGGTTGCTGGTTCTTGGCAGTATATACAGGCAGATCGAAGGATCCGTAAAGTCTCGTAAAGGGGGGTAGGGTAGCGGGACAGTCTCAACTCGGGTGGAAGAAGGGATACCCTACGCACAGCTCTCAATCCTCGAGCTGGGGGGTTCCGAGAGGTCGGGCCGCGGCAGCGCCAGCAGGCCCTCAGGCTGGTTTCAGCAAGGTAGGCCGGGGCAGCGCCAGCAGGCTCTCAGATGGTTTCAGCAAGGTAGGCCGCGGCAGCGCCAGCAGGCTCTCAAGATGGTTTCAGCAAGGTAGGCCGCGGCAGCGCCACCAGGCTCTCAGATGGTTTCAGCAAGGTAGGCCGCGGCAGCGCCAGCAGGCTCTCAAGATGGTTTCAGCAAGGTAGGCCGCGGCAGCGCCAGCAGGCTCTCAAGATGGTTTCAGCAAGGTAGGCCGCGGCAGCGCCAGCAGGCTCTCAGATGGTTTAGGTTACCGGAGATGAGTTCGTCTGGTGTCGGCCGTGACAGCGTCAGCAGGGCTTCCAGTCCAGGATACAACTGACGTCCTAATCCAGGGCTGGCCCAGATATAGGACTGGAGTCCTTTGATGTCCGGACCCTCGCGCCTGGGGGTCAGAGGGGCCGGGATGATGGTGTCCAGACACCCAGCAGGGGGGTGGAGCCAGCGCCCAGGGAGGCCGGAGGGCGATCGAAACCAGGCGCCCGGGGATGGCTGGAGGGCCATCGAAACACCCTTTTCTCCGGGATCTGTCGAGTGGCCACTCGACCACCTGGGTGGATCTTGGTGCCTCGATGTCTGGGCTTCGCTGGGGCCTGGGCCGGGGCCGAGGCCACGTGGTCGTGACGTGGTGGGCCCAAGATGGAGTCGGGCGCGGCCTCGTGCTTAGGTCGTGAGGGGCCCACGATGGAGCCAGGTCGGTAGTGGGGGTCCGGGATGGTGGCCGGACCAGCAATGTTGGGGCGTGCAGTGTCGGGCAAAAGGGCTGCCCGATGCTGGGCGGAGGGCCGATGTCGTCCTGGGCCCGCCATGCGGGAGGGGTAGGACCACGCCATGAGGCCGAGTCCAACACGCGTCCCCCCCAGCTGAAGGCAGGGGAGAGTCACCCATCGTCTTGGGGATTCTCCTCGCCGAGGCGGAAGAATCGGGACAGGCCATCAGCATTGGCGTGGTCGTTGCCGGGGCGATGCTCCACAGTGAAGTCCATCCCCTGCAGCGAAATGGACCAACGCAGCAGTTTTGGGTTTTCTCCCCGCATCTGCATCAACCACCGCAGGGGCTGGTGGTCGGTCTGTACTCGGAAGTGGGTGCCGAAGAGGTAGGGCCGGAGCTTCTTGAGGGCCCACACCACGGCGAAGGCTTCCCTCTCGATGGTGCTCCATCGCTGCTCTCGTGCCAGTAGGCGTCGGCTGATGAAGGCCACAGGCTGGTCGATGCCTTCGGAGTTAACTTGGGACAGTACGGCCCCGATGCCGTGCTCCGAGGCGTCGGTTTGGACCACAAACTCTCTGCTGTAGTCGGGGGCCTGGAGCACAGGGGCGGTGCACATGGCAGTCTTCAGAGTTTCAAAGGCTGCCTGGCACTCGGGGGTCCAGTGCACCTTCTGTGGTAGTTTCTTTGAGGTCAGTTCTGTGAGGGGCCCCACAATGCTCCCGTAGTTCTTTATGAATCGCCGATAATATCCGGTGAGCCCCAGGAAGGCGCGGACGGCGGTTTGGGTGACCGGGGGCTCCCAGGCCCGGATGGTGTCTATCTTTGGTTGGAGGGGAGCCACTTGGCCGCTCCCCACTTGGTGTCCCAGGTAGGTCACGGACCCTTGGCCTATCTGGCACTTACTGGCTTTGATGGTGAGTCCGGCCCGCCCAAGGGCCGTCAGGACTGTCCAGAGGTGGGTCAGGTGCTCATCCCAGTGGAGGCTGTACACTGCAATGTCATCGAGATAGGCGGCGCTGTACTCCTCTAGACCGGCCAGCACCTGGTTCACTAGTCTTTGGAAGGTTGCTGGTGCGTTCTTCATGCCGAAGGGCATCACTTTGAAGTGATAGTGGCCATCTGGTGTCGAGAAGGCCGATCGCTCCTGTGCACCAGGGGTAAGGCCAATCTGCCAATACCCCGCCGTGAGATCGAAGGTGCTGAGATATTTGGCGGCCCCTAGGCGATCGATCAATTCATCCGCCCTGGGGATGGGATGGGCGTCGGTCCTGGTGACGGCATTCAGTCCCCTGTAGTCAACACAGAACCGGAGCTCCGGAGCTGCTCCGGGGGTGGCGGCTTTAGGGACCAGGACAACGGGACTGGCCCAGGGACTGTTGGAGGGTTCGACTACCCCCAGAGCTAACATCTTGGCCACCTCGGATTGGATGCAGGCCCGTACCCGGTCGGGCACTCGAAAAGCTCGGTGTTTTACAGGCGGGCTGTCTCCTGTGTCTACATCGTGGACACACCACCGGGTGACCCCCGGAGTGAGGGAAAACAGATCCGCAAACTGCCCCAGCAGCTTCCGGCAGTCCTGTTGCTGCTCTGGGGTCAGGGAAGAGGAGAGCGTGACCCCTTCGATGGAGCCGTCTTTCTCGGTGGTGCGGAGGAGATCTGGTAGGGGTTCGGAGTCGTCCTCCGCTCCGTCATCGGTCGCTAGCAGCAGGCTCAGTTCAGTGCGTGCAAAGTGTGGCTTGAGCCGGTTAGCGTGCAGAACCCGGAGGGGGTTCCGGGGGGACTCCATGTCCACCAGATAGGTGACTGGGCTCTTGCGCTCCACCACTTTGAAGGGCCCCGTCCATTTGTCCTGGAGGGCACAAGGTTCGACCGGGGACATGACCCAGACCTGCTGGCCCGGCTCGAATTCGATGAGGCGTTCTGGTCATACCAGCGTTTCATCTCCTCCTGACTAGCCTCCAGGTTGGCCTTGGCAAGTTCCCGGAACTTCCGAGTCTGATTGCGGAGGGTCAGGAGGTACCGGTAGACATCAGGTGGGGCCTCTCGAACTGCTGTCTCCCAGCCTTCCTTGACCAGGCTGAGGGGGCCTCGGACCGGGTGTCCGTACAAGAGTTCAAAGGGGCTGAACCCCAGGGACTTCTGGGGTACCTCTCGGTAGGCGAACAGGAGGCAAGGTAGCAGGACATCCCATTTGCGCCGGAGTGGTTCTTCTAAGCCCTTGATCATCCCCTTCAATGTTCTGTTAAATCGTTCCACTAGTCCATTTCCTTGGGGATGATACGGGGTGGTGAATTTATAGGCGACCCCGCACTGTTGCCATAGGGACCGTATATGCTTCGAGATAAAGTTGGAGCCTCGATCACTCACGACTTCTCGGGGGAAGCCGACTTGGGAGAAGATGCTCATGAGGGCTCGGCCCACCACGGGAGCTGTGATGGTTCGGAGAGGAATGGCTTCGGGATAGCGGGTAGCATGGTTAACCAGGACGAGGATGAAGCGGTGCCCCTGCGAGGTTCGAGGGTCCAGGGGCCCTACGATGTCTATCCCCACTCGCTCAAAGGGGGTAGTCACCACGGGGAACGGCTGGAGCGGGGCTTTGACTTTCCCCCCGCTCTTCCCGCTGGCTTGACAGGTCGGGCAGGTCCTGCAGTGGTTATGCACATCGGTACGCATTTTTGGCCAGAAGAAATGGGTCACCAGGCGGCTGTAAGTTTTGTCCTGCCCCAGGTGCCCGGCGAGGGGCACATCATGTGCTAAGTTCAGGAGGAAGTCTCTGAATCGGAGGGGGACGACCAGTACCCGGCCGGCCCCTAGTTCAGCAATCTTTTGCTCACTGTAGAGAAGGTCGTTGTCCCAATAGATCCAGTGGGACCCCGCGGGGTCTCCAGCTGCTTGGGTAGCGGCTTGCTGTCGAATCCCCTCGAGGGAGGGTCAGGTTTTCTGTTCCTGCCGGAAAGTTCACGGGTGGGGCCACCTTCTTGGCGCCATTGAGCGAGTTCTGGGAGGTGGTCGAGCTCGGTGAGATCTTCTTGGTCGGGCCCTTGGGGGCCGTGTTCGGGGTCGGCGTCCTCGGGGACGACGGGCGGCGGAGGGGCAGGCCACTCCGGCTCCTCGGTGGGAGCTTCCCCCGCTGGGGGGGAGGCTCGGGCGGTCATGGAGCGGGTGGTCGCACAGACCCACTCGGGAAGGCCTAGCATCCCCAGGTGCTCTCTCCGTTCGACGCTAGCCCAGGGGGAACTTTCCAGGTCGTTCCCAAGGAGGCAGTCCACGGGGGCATCGTCGCGGACAGTCACTTTCAGCACGCCCGACACTCCCCCCCACTCGAAGGGGATGCGGGCCATCTGGCACAAAGTCTCTGAGTTATCTGCGGACCGGACTGGACACAGGACATTAGGAAGGATCTGTTCCGGGGTCACCAGATGGCAGCGGACCGCTGTCACGCTGGCCCCAGTGTCACGGAGGGCTTCGGTCCGGCGTCCATTGATGGTGACCCACTGGCGGTATTTCTGGATGTTGCCGGGGATCGGGCCTCGGGGGATCAGGTCGTGAGTACCCAGGCATGCTAAGGTCATGGCGGCGGGCTCCCACTCGGCTTGCTCGGGGTTGTCTTCCTCCTCCTCGCTCCTTTCTTCACCCAGGGCAGCGGCTGCGATCTGGCGGGTTGGGGGACCGGTGGTGCCGGGTCGCTGATTCATTGGGCAGAGAGGGTCATTCGCATAATGACCCAGTCGCTGGCATCTGTGGCACGTAACGTTCGGGCGGGGCCCTCGGTCTGGCTGGGGGGCCCCCTCTCTGGCCCAGGGCTGGCGACGTGGAGGTAGGGGAGGACCCCTGGGGGACGTCTCGACCCCGGCTCTGGCCTACTCCGCCGCCTCGTGGTCGGTGGTTCCCCGGGGATCCCCGGCCGTAGTCTCCCAGTGGACTCCGGGGAACTCGGGTGCTCATCCATCTATCCGCCTCGACAGCGAGTTTTCGTGGCTCAGTCAATTTGCTGTCGAGGAGGTGTTGCCGGAGTTCGATGAAGCAATTATTGGACAGATGTTCCCATAGAATGAGGTCGATCAACTGCTGGAAGGTGGTGACCTGGCAGCCTCTGACCCACCCCTCGAAGGCTCTGCTGTAAAAGTTCACGTACTCCACCCACGTGGTACCGGGGATTTTCTTGCAGTCTCTGAATCGCTGCCGGTACATCTCGGGGGTGAGCCCGTAGCGAGTGAGGAGGGCGTTCTTCATGTGCTTGTACGAGGTCATCTCGGTATCAGGGAGCTCCAGCAGGGCGTCCCTCCCTTCGTTGATAAACTTCCCCCACAGGCCTGCGCCCAGTCCTTGAGGGGTACTCGATGGGCGGCCATGGCGACCTCGTAGGCTTTGAACCACTGTTGGATGTCGTCGTTCTTATAGTACTCTTTGACGACATCCCTGGGTATGTGTACCTTCGGGTCCACCGGCGGGGGTGAGGTCTTACCCCCGGCGATGGCAGACTCGTTTGCCTTGGCTTTCAGTTCCATTTCTTTGAGGACGCGCTCGTGCTCGAGCATGAGTTTTTTTTCCTCGAGGGCTAACTTCCTTTCTGCCAGTTGGATTTCTCCTTCTTGTCTGAGTCGAGCAAGATCCAACTCGTGGAGCCGGTTCCTCTCTCGTTCTCGGGCGTCTTCGTGGGAGAGGGCCGTGTCTGGGTTTGCGGGTCTCCCTCCCGCTGGGTTCGTCTCGGCCTCCGGGCCTCCGTTCGGGCCCGGGTTATCTTCACTCGGGGGTGGTGCCTCGCCGGCGTCCACCCAGGCCTGCAGGGCCGATTTAAAGTCTTCTTTGGTGCTTAAGCCAGTGGTAGCGATGCCTAGGTCTTTGCAGAATTGCTTTAGCTCCTTGTGACTGTAGTCTTCCATTTTCTCTTTCTGGAATTCTGTGCTCATGGTCGTAGTGTGTTTTTCTTGGTAGTGAGTGAATCACTCTCTGTACGATCTGCGTGGGCTCGGATCCCGGCGCTTGCCACCAATGTTAGAAAGGCGACCCCGGGGGAGGCAGAAGATGTCTGACTGACCACCCCTAGGTCCACCTCTCCTTCGAGAAGTAGCCGAGCGTTACCGAGAGGCCTCCTGGGTGAGGGTCCTCTCCTAGGATCGTACAGCAGAATAATCACAACACTACAGACGGACACCACACCAGAGGTCGAGATCTTAAGCTTTTATAGGTAATAAAGGTTGCTGGTTCTTGGCAGTATATACAGGCAGATCGAAGGATCTGTAATGTCTCGTAAAGGGGGGTAGGGTAGCGGGACAGTCTCAACTCGGGTGGAAGAAGGGATACCCTACGCACAGCTCTCAATCCTCGAGCTGGGGGGTTCCGAGAGGTCGGGCCGCGGCAGCGCTAGCAGGCCCTCAGGCTGGTTTCAGCAAGGTAGGCCGCGGCAGCGCCAGCAGGCTCTCAGATGGTTTCAGCAAGGTAGGCCGCGGCAGCGCCAGCAGGCTCTCAAGATGGTTTCAGCAAGGTAGGCCGCGGCAGCGCCAGCAGGCTCTCAGATGGTTTCAGCAAGGTAGGCCGCGGCAGCGCCAGCAGGCTCTCAAGATGGTTTCAGCAAGGTAGGCCGCGGCAGCGCCAGCAGGCTCTCAAGATGGTTTCAGCAAGGTAGGCCGCGGCAGCGCCAGCAGGCTCTCAGATGGTTTAGGTTACCGGAGATGAGTTTGTCTGGTGTCGGCCGTGACAGCGTCAGCAGGGCTTCCAGTCCAGCATACAACTGACGTCCTAATCCAGGGCTGGCCCAGATATAGGACTGGAGTCCTTTGATGTCCGGACCCTCGCGCCTGGGGGTCAGAGGGGCCGGGATGATGGTGTCCAGACACCCAGCAGGGGGGTGGAGCCAGCGCCCAGGGAGGCCGGAGGGCGATCGAAACCAGGTGCCCGGGGACGGCTGGAGGGCCATCGAAACACCCTTTTCTCCGGGATCTGTCGAGTGGCCACTCAACCACCTGGGTAGATCTTGGTGCCTCGATGTCTGGGCTTCGCTGGGGCCTGGGCCAGGGCCGAGGCCACGTTGTCGTGACGTGGTGGGCCCAAGATGGAGTCGGGCGCCGCCTCGTGCTTAGGTCGTGAGGGGCCCACGATGGAGCCAGGTCGGTAGTGGGGGTCCGGGATGGTGGCCGGACCAGCAATGTTGGGGCGTGCAGTGTCGGGCAAAAGGGCTGCCCGATGCTGGGCGGAGGGCCGATGTCGTCCTGGGCCCGCCATGCGGGAGGGGTAGGACCACGCCATGAGGCCGGGTCCAACAAACTTCATCACTGGTCGCCTGCCAGCAACTTCTTCTTTCAGGCTCCATAGACTGTAACGAGGATTCCCGACGTCTTTTGAACCCTATGCAGCCGCCGCCCCTGGGCTAGGTAACTCGAGCATTTCAGTGCTCCAACGTAGGTTCACTATCTAAGTGTCCAGATCCTTTTTCGTTTTCAGCCTAACTGGTCGGATTCGTCCGATAACACTAACTTTACGAAATCTAGTATCCATAGACTTTGTCCCGCATCCCGCGTGAGAGTGCACACTCTGCACCCGATCTCCCTAGGCCTCCTGCTCGTAATCTTAAGGTTCAGTAGTGTAGTTCTAGCGATCCTGAAGCCTCTGGATCTTGTTACTTACCTGCTAGTATTTCGCATTCCACTTTTGTAGTGTATGGTTTTTCGTGCCCCTCGGGCATTTGTGTAAATTGTGCAACTTGAAGTATTTTCGTAAGAGTTTTGTATTGTGCTTAGCTCCCTGACTCATAAAGAGTTCAGGGTAGAACTGTTATTAATAAATATCCTATATTTTTATAACAACTTGTGTGGTGTCCTTTCACTTGGTGTTCAAGGGGTATATGTGATGGTAAAACAGCTGGCTTAACACGCCCTCTAGAGTTTAGCCTGAAGACTGCTCGTGTCCATGCTACTAGGATAGCTGGTCTGAAAGGTTGACTTACAACCAATCATCAATAAGGGTTGTTTGGTATGATACAAAGTGATCACTAGAAAATGGCTCAGGCCTACAGGGACACTTGTGCCAGTGTCACCATGGTGACACCTAACTTTGTGGACCCTGACCAGGTAATACTGGGAGCAGACTACCTGGTGACCAATGCTAGCAATGCCACTACCTCCCATAGTATGGCACTTGTTAACTTCTCCTGGGGAGGGGTAAATGGCCTCAAAAGGATTGTTGTTAGTTCAGACCTCCCTGTGGACTGTCTTTTGGGCAATGATTTGGAATCCTCCTTATGGTCAGATGTGGAGTATAGGACTCATGTGGAAATGTTAGGTTTGTCAGCACATGTCCTTGCTGTGACTAGGTCACAGGCCAAGAAATGCCCAGCTGAACTAGTGCTGGATCCTGGAACAATGGACCAGACACTAACCAAGAGAAAGAGCAGTAGGGGTAAGGTTGACCCTTCCCCCCTGCCTCAGGAACAGGATCAGCTCTCTCAGGAGACTGACCCCAAGACCCCAGAAGGAACTGTCCTAGAGGAGCTGGACCCCAAGCCTGGTGCTACCAGGAGGCTGGTCATCCCCTTGACTCTGAGAGGTTTCCTTCTCACCTTGGCCCATGAAATTCCCCTTGCAGGTCACTTAGGCCAGAATAAGACTTGGGACAGGCTTGCCCCAAACTTTCACTGGCCCCATATGTCTGAGGACACTAAGAACTTTTGTCGTTCATGTGTCACCTGCCAAGCCAGTGGCAAATCAGGTGGCACAACAAAGGCCCCCCTTATACCACTACCTGTGGTGGGGGTTCCCTTTGAAAGAGTGGGGATTGACATTGTTGGACCAATGGACCCCCCAACAGCATCTGGGCACAGATTTATACTGGTGGTAGTGGATCATGCCACCAGGTATCCAGAAGCTATTGCCCTTAGAACCACTACAGCTCCTGTTGTGGCAAGGGCCCTGGTTGGAGTTTTCTCCAGAGTGGGGTTCCCTAAGGAGGTGATCTCTGACAGAGGTGCAAACTTTATGTCAGGATACTTGACTGCTATGTGGAAGGAATGTGGTGTCAATTACAAATTCACCACACCCTATCACCCACAATGCAATGGGCTTGTTGAAAGATTCAACAAGACCCTCAAAGGGATGATAAAAGGGTTACCAGAAAAGCGTAGGCGAAGATGGGACATCCTTTTACCCTGCCTTCTGTTTGCTTACAGAGAGGTCCCACAGAAGGGGGTTGGTTACAGCCCTTTTGAGCTTTTGTTTGGACATCCTGTAAGAGGACCCCTATGTCTTGTGAAGGAAGGATGGGAGTTACCTCTCAAAAAGCCTAAGCTTGACATAGTGGACTATGTACTTGGTCTCCGCTCCAGGATGGCAGAGTACATGGAGAAGGCATCTAAAAACCTTGAGGCCAGCCAGGAACTTCAAAAAGCTTGGCATGACCAAAAGGCTGTCCTAACTGTATACCATGCAGGACAGAAGGTGTGGGTGTTGGAGCCAGTGGCCCCAGCAGCTCTCCAAGACAAATGGTCTGGACCCCACATCATCATTGAACAGAAGGGAGAAGTCACCTACTTGGTTGACATGGGAACTCCCAGTAGCCCTCACAGAGTACTTCATGTGAATAGGCTCAAAGCATTTGTTGACAGGGAGGACATGGGCTTGCTCATGGCCACAGATGAGGGACAGGAGGAAGAGAGCGACCCTCTCCCAGACCTGCTCACTCAGAACCCTGATGATGGGTCAGTGGATGGTGTAGTCTTTTCTGACAGCCTCTCTGAACATCAGCAACAGGATTGTAGGCAAGTCCTGCAATCCTTCAGACAAATGTTTTCTCTGACCCCCAGTCAGACAAACTGGTGCACACATGAGGTGGACACTGGAGACAGTCTGCCTATAAAGAGTAAAATCTACAGGCAACCTGACCACGTCAGGGACTGCATAAAAACTGAAGTACAAAAGATGTTGGAATTGGGAGTCATTGAACCCTCAGAGAGCCCTTGGGCTAGTCCTGTAGTTCTAGTGCCTAAACCTCACACCCAGGATGGTAAGAGAGAGATGAGGTTTTGCGTAGACTACAGGGGTCTCAATGCTGTCACTAAGGCAGATGCCCATCCAATACCCAGGGCAGATGAACTGATAGATAAGTTGGCTTCTGCAACTTTCTTAAGTACATTTGACCTAACAGCTGGTTATTGGCAAATCAGGTTAGCTGAGGATGCCAAGGCCTAAACAGCATTTTCTACCCCAGGAGGTCATTACCAATTTGTGGTGATGCCCTTTGGTTTGAAAAATGCCCCTGCCACTTTTCAAAGGTTGGTGAACCAAGTTCTCACTGGGTTGGATGACTTTTGTGCAGCATATCTAGATGATATTGCTGTCTTTAGCTCCACCTGGGAGGATCACCTGATCCACCTGAGGAAAGTTTTAGAGGCCCTGCAAAAGGCAGGCCTCACTATCAAGGCTACTAAGTGCCAGATAGGGCAGAGTCAAGTTGTATACTTGGGCCACCTTGTAGGTGGAGGCCAAGTTCAACCTCTGGAGAGCAAGATACAGGCCATAAAGGACTGGGCTCCTCCAACCACCAAGACACAGGTCAGAGCTTTCTTGGGCCTGTCTGGTTATTACAGGAAATTTGTCAGAAATTATGGGACCATTGTGACCCCACTTAATGACCTGACAAGTAAGAAAATGCCAAAGAAAGTTCAGTGGACAGTTAGCTGTCAGAAGGCATTCGATGACCTAAAGCAGGCCATGTGCACTGCACCTATTCTCAAGAGTCCAGACTACTCCAAGCCATTCATTGTCCAAACAGATGCTTCTGAGTTGGGTGTGGGAGCTGTTCTATCTCAGCTGAATATTGATGGTCATGACCAGCCCATTGCTTTTATAAGCAGAAGGCTGACCCCTAGAGAGAAACGTTGGTCAGCTATTGAGAGGGAGGCCTTTGCTGTGGTTTGGGCCCTGAAGAAGTTGAGGCCATACTTGTTTGGTACTCACTTCAAAGTTCAGACCGACCATAAGCCCCTCTTATGGCTAAATCAAATGAAGGGTGAAAACCCCAAACTTCTTAGGTGGTCCATTTCCCTACAGGGGATGGACTTTACAGTGGAGCACCGCCCAGGAACTGACCATGGTAATGCAGATGGTCTCTCCAGGTACTTCCACTTAGAGCAAGAAGACTCACCTGGTCAAGGTTAGTTTAATGTCCCTAAGTTTGGGGGGGGGTTATGTAGGAGAGTGGGGTCTGCAATCCCATGGCCACCCCAGATTTTTGCTTTTTGCTTCACTGATTTATGACTTTCCCTGGCTGTGGGCCTGCTAATCAGACCCACAGCCTAGCTGTTCTCTCTCTAAATTACAACCATGTACCTTAGGTGCATTTTACCAATTGGTACTGGGCCACCTTATCAGTCCCTGTACAGCATACCTTAGGTATCCAGGGCATAGGTGTACCTAGGGCCTACCAGGGGCTGAAGCATGTATTATGCCACCCCTGGCTGGCCACCCAAACAGACACAACTGGCTGCACGACAGCTGGGGCAAGGTGGTGTAAACACCCTTTGCTTTAGATATAGTATTCCTATATCTAACCCTAAAATGGACACACATATTCCTATCAGTCACTCCTATGGCAGGCCTTATCAATCCTGAAGGCAGAGTGCTTGGAATTATGTGAGATGGTGCTCTGGCATGAGCTGAGCCCGTTTTCAGCTTGCGGATCCAAGTCCAAATAGCTGTTCCATGATAACGCTATACCATATACTCTTAATTGCATTATAATCCTCGCGGTTAAATGCTAACTTTGGTATAGCTTTATCAAAACATGTCGAGTAAGGTGTCATACGAATTGGAATACTAACCCCTCGCCAATTCTGGCGACGGGGTTAGCATTCCACCCTTCTAGGGGGGCACGACATGTATGTAACTGTGAACCCCGGTTAAAGTCAGACATAGCCTCAGCTCCACAAAATGGATGCTGCCACCGAGACACAAGTCTGCCCTCCTGCTGCTGGGAGTCCTTCCAGCAACGGAGGCATGGACAAAGGGTTTCCTGTCAGGGGCGGTGCCAGCACCATCCCAGACAGGATTTTGTGTATTCCAGGTAGGCAGGGCTGAAAGGAAGGTGACTGCAAGTGGCACCCCGGTGCTCACTGTGCATATGCCGGCTCAAACCAGTTCCTGGGGCACACCAGCCCCTGAGCTGGGGAGAGACCGGACAAAGGAGAGGGGTGTAACCACCCCCCTCCTAGTCCCACCCATAGGGCAGGACTTAGTCGCGTGCCAGCCCCTTTTCTTAGTATAAAGATAGGAGCAGGCCCCCTTCCCAAATTAGATAATCTTGGATCTTGAAACTACTTTCCACGAAAGGAACTCTTGACTCTTCTGAAGACTCTCCCTTGTGGCTAAGGAGTAGCCACCCTGCACCAGCAGGCACCATCGAAGCTCTTGCGGTTTGCTGTAAGTCCATCCTCAGGATCAAGACTGCCCAGCTCAACGAGACTCGGATTCCCCGCCATCTCTGACCTCTACCTACATCATCCAGCACAGCTGAGATTCGTGGGTGCGACGAGACCCGTGGGACCGGCCATCTTCAAGACCTGCACGACGCCTCTCCAGCACGACCCCCGAGAGACCCTCGAGTAAGTGCATTGGGGTTTGAGAAGCCCTAACCCTAAGCAGCTCCAGCACCGAAGTCCAGCCTCCCAGCATCCACGAGATCTGCGTGGGGCCCTTCTGCTTCTTTGCTGCTTGCCACGTTGTCCGGTCACTTGCCCGTTGGCTAGTGACCCTCTTGATGACGTACCACGACCCTTCCACCGCTGGTCTGGTTGCTCCAGACTGGCCCTTGCTCCCCTCCAACAGAGGAGCACCCTGGACCCTCCTGGTCCACTCCAGACGCCATCTTGAGTCCACCGCGTGGGCTTGCCTTTGCAAAGGCTTGTTGCTCCAATCCTGGTTTCAGCAGCGACGACAGCAGACACCCTCGTGGGACAGCTCGCCCCTCCATCCTGGTCGCCGACAACGCCTCCTGGTTCGAGAGACTGCAGAGCCAAGCGTCGCCCACTCACCTGGTCGAGGTGCCCTCATCCGGTGCCATCCTGGTGCCCATCTGATCACTGGCTAGTGATCAAGAACTGAGTCCCCTCTGCTTTCAGGTCATCTTCAACTCCGATCCAGGCTGGATCCCATCGAACTTCATCACTGGTCGCCTGCCAGCAACTTCTTCTTTCAGGCTCTATAGACTGTAACGAGGATTCCCGACGTCTTTTGAACCCTATGCAGCCGCCGCCCCTGGGCTAGGTAACTCGAGCATTTCGGTGCTCCAACGTAGGTTCACTATCTAAGTGTCCAGATCCTTTTTCGTTTTCAGCCTAACTGGTCGGATTCGTCCGATAACACTAACTTTACGAAATCTAGTATCCATAGACTTTGTCCCGCATCCCGCGTGAGAGTGCACACTCTGCACCCGATCTCCCTAGGCCTCCTGCTCGTAATCTTAAGGTTCAGTAGTGTAGTTCTAGCGATCCTGAAGCCTCTGGATCTTGTTACTTACCTGCTAGTATTTCGCATTCCACTTTTGTAGTATATGGTTTTTCGTGCCCCTCGGGCATTTGTGTAAATTGTGCAACTTGAAGTATTTTCGTAAGAGTTTTGTATTGTGCTTAGCTCCCTGACTCATAAAGAGTTCAGGGTAGAACTGTTATTAATAAATATCCTATATTTTTATAACAACTTGTGTGGTGTTCTTTCACTTGGTGTTCAAGGGGTATATGTGATGGTAAAACAGCTGGCTTAACACGCCCTCTAGAGTTTAGCCTGAAAACTGCTCGTGTCCATGCTACTAGGATAGCTGGTCTGAAAGGTTGACTTACAACCAATCATCAATAAGGGTTGTTTGGTATGATACAAAGTGATCACTAGAATAGTGAGCACTATATATCAGGCCAACTTCTCACAGGGGTGGCCAATGTAATTAAGGGCAGGGCTTAATAACATGTGAGCTTAAAAACCTGTGTTTAGCATAGTGTGCCACCCGACTTGTATTTTGCTGTTTCTGTCATTGCATCCAGATATACGATACAACAAGTTCAGTTCAGTTCTTAAACTTTATTCGGGTACTTCGGTACCCATAAAAGCACAAAGTCCTAACAAATACAAGAAAATACGATATCGAATAGAAACATACCAAACATTACATAATTGTTAATATTTCTTAAAAAACTGCCAGTTAATAATGATTTCGCTCATAATAAAATATTACAAAAAACCATTAAATAGTTAAACATTTTTCAGTTACATCCAGAGGCTCAGATATCCAGCATAGACTTGCGTGTTCTGATAGCTATTCTAAGAAAAGTGCATGTGCGCAAGATCAAATCTTCATCATCTAGGGTTACTATACACAAATAGGCCTCGTCCAGGCTAATAGGCCGTTTCTTTTTAAAATAAGAATTTAAAAGCCACATGGCGTATTTAATATAATATTTACAAAAAAATAAAAAATGTATAGTCGATTGACCACTCCTCCCGTCACATGGACATGGTGTTTGGTTAAGATTGGGGTGGTAACCGAGAGGGAAACAAAGTGCAAATCTGATAGTGCCAGCTCTTAAACGGCATAGTAAGCTCCTCTCCCAGTGACTCATAGGCAAGGTGAGGTATGTATAAAGGCGGTAACAAGGCTGTTCAATAGACATATAGTTGCGCACAGATGTTTTCCCATATTCTAAATCAATCCTCTCTTTGTTATAACTAGAGTAAAGTGCATTCCTCAGTGCCTTTTTAGGCACTACTTCTGCTGTGCTGGGTTCTAGGAAGATATGTTCTTTATTAATGCTGCGCAAACTTTGTTGCACACCTCTGAGCCATGGAATTTCCATCCCCTTGTCACACTTTAAACAGTCGCTAATAATCTGTCGGGTGAGGGAAGCTGCTTGGTTCTTCCACACTGACAGCCAAAAAAGAGCTGGACGAGCACGAATAAAATCAGATATAAATTAATGTTGAGTTCCTTGTGGCATATGTATTGAGGGGTCGAGATTGGGACACCCAACAGTTTCCTACAGAACCTGTTTTCTTCTTGTTGGATACATAAACTTTTTACTATGCCCCAAATCTCAGCACCATATGTAGCCACCGGGATACACTGTAGTTTGTAGATTTTCTGAATAGCTAAAATGGCCCCGGTAGTCTTAGGACGGGGAAGACTCAGAATTGAATTGGTGGCCTTTGAGAACTTGCTCCTGGAGTGGGCTAAATGCTCACTCCAGGAGCCGTTCGCAGCAAAGACCAGCCCCAAATAAATAAACGAACGTATACATGTCAATTTTTGGCTATCTACTGTGATAGTACCTATCTCTCTCTTCTCCGGCCAACTGCACATTAAAAAGGATTTCTTAAAGTTAACATGCAAGTCTAAGTCATTCATAAAATTGTTAAAATTTTGAACCAAATTGCGCAGGGAATTGGGGGTGCGGCCTTTGAGGACAGCATCATTTGCGTATAAAATTACAGGGATTGGTTTCCCATTAATTTTGGGGACATCTTGGGCTGCAGTTTTGAGAGAATTGTTCAACCCATTAATATAAATGATGAAGTGAAGGGGGGCCAGGACACATCCCTGTCTGACCCCCCTTCCTACATCAATTGCTCCCAAAACCTCCCCTCCCAAACCAATCCTCACCTGTGCCTTAAGATCTTTATGAAGATGCACTAAAAAATGTACCAACGGCTCATCCAGCCCACCCGCCAAAAGGATTGTCCACAGCTTTGCCCTGTTAACAAGGTCAAAAGCTGTGGACAAGTTCATGAACGCCATATACATGGGTGACCTCCGTGCAATGGTGTATTTACCAATAACCAAATTAAGGTTAAGGCATTGTTTTACTGTTCCCACCTTGCTCCGGAATCCCAACTGACATGGTTCCAAAATGTTGTTGTCCTCCGTCCATGTTAAAATTCTATTTTACAGAACTCTCCCCAATATTTTTAGAGTATTATCTATTAGGGATATAGGTCTGTAGTTACACGGCTGGGACCTGTCTCCTTTCTTATAAACCGGTACGATGATACTCCCGGCCCATGTAACAGGTAAATTGGCCATTAAAACATTCAGAAGCAGTGGGGCCCAAAAATCGGGGTTTCATTTAATTAAATCAATTGGGAACCCGTCTGGCCCCGGGGCTTTATTCCTTAGACTCTGCCGAAAGGCCTCTTGTACTTCTGTAATGGTTATCTCTATTGGGGCTAAAGTGCCAGGTACGTATGTTTCTGTCCCCGATAATGGGGTAGCGTACATTGCGGAAAAGTGATTTTCCCAGGCATCACTAGAAATATTGCAACTAATTGGGGTTGATAGCTGGCCCATTGATCGAAGATCCTTTACTGCTGGCCAGAAAGTGTTACCTTTTTTTATGCTGGCCGCCTCAGAAAGGGTTTCCTAGCGTTCAGTCAGGAGGGTCTTCTTTCTATTTGTAGTCACCACATCATATTCCTTTCTGGCTAGTTGGACCTCCGTTACTCACCTCGGGTTGGCTGAAAGTGCCCTACATACGTTCCTATTAGCCAATGTACATTCATGGTCAAACCACCTTGGGCTACTTACTATTTGGGGTACGGATTTTGATAGACGTGTTTTTATAGCTTGGCATAAGAGATTAAAATCCTGGATTATCTCTGTGTGTAGGGGTTGCAGTGACAGGCAAGAATCAATAAGATGCATATTGCCCTTAATTAGTTTCCTAAGTACTTTATCACTATCAACCCCTTTCCAGTGAGGTCTTAACTTATCATTCGATAGCACCTGATTCGAGGCCCCGCTTTCAATCTGAAATACAGGTCTTCGGGCCGAATTCAGTAATATTCTAATGGGGTTATGATCCCCATGATCCGATGCAATGACTTCTGCTCCTTTTAGTTAGTCTTCAAGTAAAAAAAGATAAAAACAAAACCTATCGTGGAGCAACAGCCCCTGCCCCTAAATGTTGGTTGCATATGGTCAGTTGTATTTGACCCGCCCACCAAATCCATAACATTGACCAGATTATTTGATTTTAGGAGCAGAGCAAGTTCATCACCCCTACGAGCTGATGGCCCGGAATAGCCCGACCCTCCATTCAGCCCCCTACTAACAATTTAGGCGTTAAAATCACCCCCCAGCAGAACCCCTATTGGGTCCCCCTTATTGGACTGTGTATCCAGATTTGAGATAAAATCAAAGAGCCCAATAATTTTTTCATTTGGGATAGAGCGAAAATCATTATTATAAAAATTCACCAGATAGAAACAAACTTGACTTTTAAAGAGCACCACTTGAAAATGTTGGCTGCAGGTTGAAATAACCTTAAAACTCCCACCAGCAGCCACATTAATCCCTATAAAAAGGTCTCTCGACGGTCTGCCTATCTTGGGTGATAAGGCTATCACACTAAAACAGTGGAACCCTTTGATGTACAGATCTTCTGTGGCCCAAGTTTCCTGGAACATCACAATATCATGTTCCCTTATCAAGCTTAGCCAGTCTTGGTTGTCAAGCCTTGAACGTAGACCCGCCACATTCCAACTAAGGATACTCAAAACGGCCCTGCTGGTAGCTCTGGGTACAGCTATCCTGTCTGTAATTCTTTTGGGTATATGGGTTGAGCATGACAATGGCCCTTCAGGAGTTTGTATATTGGATGTCAGCGGTGATAGTCAGTCTTGACTGTCAAGGTTGGAAAGTGCGTAAAACCTATTGTTGATACATGTGCTTCAGAACTCCTTATTGGTATTGCTAAGGGTCTGTAAAAGTAGCCCAAAGGAAGTGCACTGATGTCTGTTGTGGTGGTGAATGACTGCTCTCTTATAGATAGTAAATGGCGGACCATTTGTGGTCTGCGAAAATTGAGAACAATACAGTCACCGTCAATGCTCTTATTTGATTCGCCAACCCACCCCACTCTCCTGACCATGATTATTTCATCCATTAGGCGGTGATCGAAATTTCTATGTTTTCGAAGCCAGTCTACGGATTTATTGCGCAAATCTGACCATGTCTCTCTCTGTCCATCAGCAAGGTTTGGAATGTCACTTAAGCATAACACATAAGGGCTGGCAGCAGGTGGCAAGTTTAAAACATCGGAAATGGGAATTATACTTAAGTTACGAGGGCACACTCTGATCTCTTTGGCACGTTCATCCTCAGCAGTTCCCAACTGTGGCTGTCTGTCAAGGGCCATTCCTATCACCATATTCTGGTTACCTTGATTATCCAATCCCGATATCACCTGGCTGGCTCTCTCAGTACAATTAGTATTAGACACGGGACAAGCCCCTTGCTTCCCACAAGATACACATGGGTTAGTTGAGGGAATAACCGTGGTGGCAATGGTACTTAATGGTTGCATCCTACTATTGTGATTGACTGTTACAGTTGGTATGGTTTTAGTTGCCATAGTGGCATCATTAGTCAACTTTCCCCCATTTAGCTCGTCCAAAGATGAATTAATATGCAACAAGTTCCCCCAGAGCAGGTCAAATTTTTTAACAAGCTCCTCCCTTATGCATTGCATTCCAATCTTGTCTCCAGCCCTTCCATTATAGTGTCCATGGTTGCCGTGCCCATGTCTGCTGTGTGGCGACCATTCTCTGGGCTGTTTTCTGTCTGTGTAGAGACGGAGTTTGTTTTTACAGCCTCTACCACTTCTAAACTGCTACTTAGTGTTCCTTTGTTAGCATTTTTGGCTTTCTGTTTGGGCCTAACATGACTTGTTTTAACACCATTTTTCTTCCCTTTGGCTGGTGGAGCAGCTGATGTGTGGCCTCTAGCTGTTTTTCGAGCGTTCCCCCGTGTATTAATAGCGAGTGCACTTTGATTACGAGGGGCCTGGGGTGGTGTTAATGGCAGAGATACATTAAGAGTAGTGGGCCCAGCCATTGCTGGAGATATATTTGCAGTGTCCGGAGTACAGGGATTGACTTGGCCCTCCATCGACAAACGTGATTGCAATGCAGCTGGGTCCAGAGACAGTCTTCTCTCTGTCATCTGGATCTCATGCATAAGTACTGACTCTGCCCTTATGATGAAATCGTCCAGTGTACCAGCCGCCCCTCTCCGCTTACTCATTATGAGACAGGTGAACCCTGTTGCAGTAATTTAAACTTCCGTGCGGACACAATAATGATTGATAGTTGCGGGGTACTCACATTTGCCTTACTCCTTGGGGTTTCATCCTTAACAGCAAGACCAAATGGGGTGGCCCAGCCCAGCCTCCTTCGGCCTCTGACGGCCTTAGACGGGCCCGCCCTTGGCCCGGGCTTCGCCCGGTGCCGCCGGCGCTCGCGTCCCGTGACGCGGGAGCCCTGCTCTCCTTAAAACGCCTTGTGTGCTGCTGGGGGCTGTAGCCCCGTGTGGCTGTGGCGGCAGGCGGAATGGCGGCAGGTAGAGTGTCCCGCTGTGGCAGAGTGTCCGGTCAAAAGCAGGGCTCCCGCTCCACCGAAGCCCTGCTTTCCTTAAAACGCCTCCTGGCGCTTCAGGGACGCGTTGGCCGTGTGCGCGCCGCGTGTGCTGCTGGGGGCTGGAGTCCCGCTGTGGCTGTGGCGACAGGTGGAATGGCGGCAGGTAGAGTGTCCCGCTGTGGCAGAGTGTCCGGTCAAAAGCAGGGCTCCCGCTCCACCGGAGCCCTGCTCTCCTTAAAACGCCTCCTGGCTCTTCAGAGACGCGTTGGCGGCGTGCGCGCAGCGTGTGCTGCTGGGGGCTGTAGTCCCGTTGTGGCTGTGGCGGAAGGCGGAATGGCGGCAGGCAGAGTGTCCCGCTGTGGCAGAGTGTCCGGTCAAAAGCAGGGTAACATCATACCTACAACAAGCCAGGACTATTGGCTTTGTCAATGGTTGTTAGTTGCATAAGATAAATAAACAGCAACTATGGCTGAAATATAATATTGAAAAAGCTTCCACTTAAATCCCTGGTGACACCACGACAATGTTGCTGCTCCTGAGTTTCAGAAAGAGAATGGAAATCTAGAGAGAAAATGACTCTCTTTAAAGTATGTCCCTTCCCCTACAACGCTCACCTGGCATGACGTCATGCCGTAACCTCTCCACTAGTGAGAAGTGAGCAGTGTGAGCAGCCCACATCGATGTACCTGCTGTCACTGCAGTCTGGGAAAGAACGGACCGCCTGTGCCAGGGCACAAAACAAAGACTGATAGAGACCAATTTCGAGGCCAGCACCGGTGAGACCCGGGCCACTTAAATCCCTGGGAGAGACTAAAGTAGACGGGCATGAGACTAAGAGGAGGCTGCTCAGAACTAGAAGGCATGCAGAGGATGGAAGGCAATAAGAAGGTCGCTCTGAAGAAAGGAGAGGAACCAAGTGGAAGGAAGTCGAGGTCAATTTTTCCTGCTCGGTATTTGGAGTTTTTTGGGAGGCTCTCAGGGGTAGCCAACAATCTGAGAACGTAAGCTGTTGAAAGAAACAACATTACATGCAATGCAGCTTAAACATGCTCTTTCAAGTATGCACATCGTTTAAACATTAGGAGCCAGATCCTGTTGTGTGCCAAGCCAAGGGCACCCCTTTAAAACAGAGCCAGGACAATCCCAAGCTTGAAGCAAGGTCTATACTGCCCAAGTGGAGCTGGCGCAGCTGGTTTCTTTCGGAAGATGCCTTCTTTAGAAAGTTTCATTTAATAATCTTCACAAACTGTTCTGCATTCAAGGGAGTTACACTCACTAACATGAGTTATTTGACACTGGCTCAGAGCATCTCGCCTATGCACAGACAGCTTTATACCTTGTTTTGTTACCTAATCCCCTTCTAGGTTGTTTCTATGGCACATCAGAGCAACCGCTGATACGAAAGATGCCTAGAGCTAATATACCCAGTGAATGATTGTTTATGTGGCCAGTGTGGTATATGCTTTATATGCAGGGCCGGCTCTCGGCGGTGCGATCGGTGCCACCGCACCAGGCGCTGACTTGGAGTGGGGGCGCCCTCATTGAAAGCATATTTTCGTTGTAAAAGCACCTGCTGCCGTGTTCCTTGCTTCCAGCAATTTACACCCATCAATAAAAACGTCTCCAGTTCTTGCTGGAGAGAGACCGTAGGTTTGTCTGGTGGAAGTTTTAACTCATGGTAAGGTAGTGCACTGGGTTCATGTTACTTTTATTACAGTTTATAAGTTAAAATTCTGAATTTGTGCTTTTCCAGACTAAGGACTCTTAAACTATCCTTCCTACCAGTATAGATGACATGTGACTCCTACATCTTGTGGTCCTCTGTCTTATGTAACATTTCCTATACACTGATTTACACATGTATGATTGTCTCTGTGCCAATGTGTGGTGATTTAAAGTGCTTGAAAACCCTACACTGGTATGAGTGGCTCTAAAAAACTAAATCAGTTTGAGAGAGTGGTTAAAGAAACTTGAGAAGCACTGTTAAATAGTGGTAGAGGGCATCCGTGGTAGATGTGGTCATTGGGGGGCACCAATAAACATTGTCGCACAGGGCGCCACCACTGCCAAAGCCAGCCCTGTTTATATGTACAAGGGAAGCACAGTAATGGAGGCCTTTGGGTTCCATTCTGGAAGACCCCACTCCTGACTTGTTACCTGTGTAAAAGATAGGGGTGAGGTGATTTCCCCAGACAGTGGGAGTGTAATTGCTGACATTCTAGAAGCAGGAGGGGGAGACCTATACACTAAAGTGGGGCCAAAGAAGACAGGGCTCCTAAAGATATTCCATTAGATGTTTTGTTAATAGGGGCTGACAATCATTCTTCCTGCAGCACTGGCATTTTGGTAGATGGTGGGGTGAAGGGTGGAGTTGCAGTCTCTGTTGTTCAGAGTTAGAAGAGTATGCTAGGTGAGGCTCCCCTTTTGTTTCCTTTTCATGATCACTGTCTTTGTGGGTGTTCATATACGTGGTGCAGATTGTTCACACCACTATGTGCCTTTGATGTGGGTACTCCAGGTGGAGATAGCTCTGCTGTGAGCCGCATCACCCCACACAAAGGCTTTGTTTTCAGACAGCATAGACTGGCACTTGAATAAGGAAGCCACACCAAACCAGTTCTGTGAGCTTAACCCCTCCCACGCTCATGACGAGCTGAGCTCGTCATGAGCCACGGTTCTCGTGTGCTCATGACGAGCTGAGCTCGTCATGACCGTTAGAACGCTCGCACGCTGGGCGAATTCCCCTGCTGTGCGAGCGTTCTAATGAAACGGGTGTGGTCATGACGATCTCAGCTCGTCATGAGCACACGAGAACCGTGGCTCATGATGAGCTGAGCTCGTCATGAGCACCAGGGCGCCCCCCCACTCCCCCCAGCACGGCAGGGGAATGACCCCAGCAGCCAAGGGGTTAAATTACAATCATGTTTATCTACTCACACACTGTTAGTAACATCAATTCAGGTTTGTGAAAACAAATCAATATTTACCAGCGCACATGCCATCGAAGATGAAGCCATAGCGTGCTACTCGCCAGAAAAGCGCTTCAACACCCATCAGGGGTAACAAGTGCTATATGAATGCAAACCTTTCTTTCCCTTTTATCCGCTATCCTTCTCACTCCAAATAACTGACTAATATCTACCACTGAAATTACTTTCATATTTCACCATACTAATTCACCACTAATCCTTTATGAGCTTCCGGAGTAGCATGCTTCAACACCCCATCAGGGGTAACAAGCGCTATATAAATACAAACCTTTTTTTCCTCCTCTATCCTTCTGCTATCATTCCAAATCCAAATAACTCACTAACCTATCCACCGCTTAAAATGTACTTGCATGTTTCACTACACTAATTCAACACTAATCCTCTATGGGTCCCGAATCAGCATGCTACTTGCCGAAAAAGCGCTTTGACGCCTCATCAGGGGTAGTAAGCGCTATATAAATGCAAATACAATACAATACAATACATATGTGACCACACTCTCAGCAGCTACATTTGTGAACGGGTTTCTCTCGATATTTATAGTTTCACACTTGCTTATTAAACTTTCACGCATAATCCAGCTGTCTCAGAACAGCCTTGGTTTCATTATTCTGCACCTGTAGCTGCACTGCATGTCCCCCTCACTCCAAGATGTACCTCACTCTCTGTGCCTCACTATAGCTGCACCTCACCATTCCCTCCATCTGCACCTTGCCTACCCCTGCTCATTTTGTACCCCACTGACCGTTTACCTGGTTGATGCAACTAGCCCTCAGATTAAGATTGAGTACTAACGGACTCTGCTCTCTCAGGGGCGTAATTTCAATTGGTGCAGCAGGTGTAGTGGCACCGGGGCACCCATTGAAACTGATAATTGCTGAATTTAACAATTTCAGAGAACAGACAGGGGCACCATCTCCCTGCCTGCCCCGGGGGGCCCAAGACACACTGGCTACGCTGCTGAGCTCTCCGAGTGCCTAGCGCCTCCCTGGTGTGTGGGTGCTCCGTGCTCGTTTCCCTGTATTCTCCAATGGAGTATTCACTGACAGCAACAGTTCATGCATGCAGGTGCCCCCTCTCCACCCTCATACTCATGCCTTCTGTGGCATCACGAGACCTGAGGAGGATGGAGGTGTTCACAAACCAGACCAGAGTGCAAGCTGCTGTTTGCTATATGTGTTCAGGTCCCAGGCTCTTGGCTGGTTGAGCTCAAATTAGTCTTTCATTCGTAAGTAGTTGACAAAACGAGCAAAACTAAAATATCTGCTCTGTTTAGCGCTTCGAAGCTGCAGTCAGGTGCAGCGTGGGCCATGCAAGCACAATGTTGTTCCTCATTTAACTCTCAGTGGTCAGTTGTTGGTGTTTTATGTGTAATATTATAAGGTTTACCAACACGTGCATTTGTGGGTCTAAAGTGGCTAGGCTGTAGAGTCTGCGTGACTACAGAAGTATTCTCAGCCAGGTCCCAAGCAGCCCTTTCAATGAGTCCCCAATCTAAGACCAACAACTAGCGGCGTTATTCCAATAATACAAAGATGGCAAGCTAACGCTCACATCATCACCACCAGTACCACTGCTACCTGAAGAGAACTCAAGCTGAGAGGTGATTGACAGACATTGGAAGAGCAAAACTAGTAACAGAATAAGCACTGACAAAGCCAATAGGTCTTTATTGGCAGTCTGCTCTTCGGCTTTGTAAATGCTTGTTTTTGTAAAACTTTATAGAAGTCAGACCCTCGCCAATGCAAAAATAATGCTTGATTGAAATCAGAATTATTCTTTTGGCCTCAGAAAGCACCATTTGCCATTGCACTGATACTCAGGGGAACTACTACTTTGTGTGGCTGTGTCCTACGTGAAAGAAAAGATAGCTATCGCTCCCAGTAAAGTTAGCCAATGGCTGAAGTGGGATGACCTTTTGTGCCATTCTGTATGCTATAGTGGGAGGAAGAAACATGCATTTCCCCAGTAGACTGCATGCGAGGGAGGCTGCTTTCTGAGCAGGATGGGCAGCTGTGACCCAACCTTGCTCCCATGACCTCATTTTAGTTATGACCTCCTGCAGAGTGGGGTTGTGGTGAACAATTTTTTACAGGTCTCATATTGTTTTCTAGTCTGGCCCTGTCTTTCTTATAAGGACGCATAATTAATGTTCAGTAATGATAAAAGAGGAATCAACAAAAGACATCATGACCGTGGTGCCCATAAAGACAACAAGAGTGCTGTTATTTTTTAACACTCTCTTACAGTGTGGGCTTTAAACCTGGAGTATGTACTAGGGTTCACGGCCACACTTTTAGATTTTTTTTCAAATGAAGAGTTGTACCTCTACCTCGAGCATATGCGAGTCATGGCTAAATCTGCAAGATTTCAACTGTCAAGGCTCAAAAACTTGAAGCACATACTTTCTGGCGAGCCTTGAAATTACTAGTAGAAGTTATGGTAACTTTCTGACTAGATTATGGTTCAGCCCTCTTCATCAGCCGTCCAAAAACAGCTCTATTAGACACAGCTCTCCGCTTTCTTGCCATGACAAAAACATGAACATAAGCTCTTGTTTTTCTTAAATGGGTCTCCATTGATGCTGGATGCCCTTTGATCTTTGATACCTGCTTGCTTCACTCCTGAATCACACACTTCGACGCAAGCTATCTTTTTCTTAAATATTATATGTCTGGAGGTTTACGAAGCCTGTGTTCTCAAAATGTTGTTGTTCTCACATGTCACAAAGTGCACCTTGTGCAGATCTTTCTGACAATGGTCCCCCTGTCTTGAATGCTCTTTTTTCCCTACCTTCATATCACGTTTAAAAATGTGCTCACTGAGAAAAATCTTTATGTGGCTGCATAATACACTATTTTTCGGCATTGATAGTAGCCGGTTCATTTCTTCTACTACCTTGCCTTACTTGAGCTCACTATTTAGGGGTTCCTACACTGTTCTTTTCTTTATTCTGCTTTAATTATTTCCTATCAGAAGCTCATATTGTTAATACATTGTTTGAACAGGGCACTGTCTAGTTGACATATTTATGGATTGGACTGTCCATCTTACTCTTGTTATTGCAAATGCTCTTTTACAGCCCTTTGACATTGTTCCACTGAAAGCGTCTTGTACTCCTATTGGCAAATGCTATGCACAGCGCTCCTAAACTGCTTCATCACTTATTGGTTATATTCATGTAATTGCATTTTTGTTATGCCCTACTCAAACTATGATTAGTTGCTGCATACTAAAATGATCCTCCTGTTTTATTTCCGTTATTTAATTTCCGCTTGTTATTGGATTGCTTTATAAAGTACTCTGTAATTGTATCACTATATGCGTCTTCGATTCCTTATCATTTCAAAGTCTTGTACATCACTCAGAAAGCTGGACATGTGGAGTTTGCACTGTAGAAAACAATACATAACAATAAACATACAAATAAAAAACCTTAAGGGGCATATTTACAATAACTGGCGCATCCCTGCAAATCAGCAGGGATGCGCCAGTTATTGTGCGCCACAGCTCCGCCATCATGAATGCGCCGCATTTACAATGCGGCGCACTATGGTGCAAAAACGGCACAGATGCGTGACGCATCTGTGCCGTAAAAGTGACACATTGCTGGAGTTGCGTCGCAAGCGCGACGCAGCTCCAGCAATGCTCTGGGGGCCCTATCTAGTTAATGCTGCGTCAATCCTTACGTCTGCTTCAGGCAGGCGCAGGAGCTTGACGCAGCATGGGCCTAAAAGTGACTGAGTGAAATCTTGTAGATTTCACTCAGCCACTTTTAGGAGGCGTTCCTGCGCCGGAACGCCCCCCTGCACAGGAACGCCTACATGTGGCGCAGGGCATTACAACATGACGCATCTCCCAGATGCGTCACGTTGTAAGTACCCCCGCACCATGGAGCAGGATTTGCGCCGCCGCTGTGTCACAAAAGTGACGCAACGGCGGCGTAAATGAGGCGCAAGGGGCTTGTAAATCTGCCCCAAAGCTTTTAGATCTTTTTGGTGAGTGTGCACCCGATAGAGGAAACATTTGAAGGCTAATCACTTACTACGTGAAACATGCTAGCACCCTTCTTGTTTTATCTTGCCTTGTCTTTGTTGATTACCAAATTTGATTGATTTTAGCAGCATTAATGACACATAATATGACCGGTACCACAGGTCTACTCGGTAGGCACAATTCCAACATACCTGTATTAGGTCCCCACATCCAAACCATGATATTCCAACCACAGGCCCCAGATGTTGTCATGTTTTCAGGGGGCAGCCCTGCACCTCATAAATCAGTCGTTCATGCTGGGCACACTAGTCTATTCATACCCTCCTGCATTCTGCCATCGAAGGGGGTTCTGGGGATTTCCGTTTGCGAGCAACGTCATGTTTGGCCACCAGTGTTGTTACCCCAGTAAAGGTCCCTTCCATCCTTTGTCCCCCCATCTCTTCTAATAAACCCAGAAGAGCAATCCTAAGAGTAAGGTCAATCTGGCGGCCCAGAATCATGGACAGCTTCTCCCATATCCCATCCCAAAAGGGACATGCCCAGACCATGTGGAAGATGTCCGTCTCTGCCAGGGGCCTGCGAGGTCCTGCCGGCGTAGTGAAGTAGCGGGGAGTTAAATAGGCAAAATGTAGAAAGTTAAGTTGGACCATGTGGCAGCGCGAGGAGATAGCCATTTCTCTTGGGCAAATCTGGCTTTGCACCAGTATGTATCATTGAGGTCACCCACCCATGCCCCCCTACAGCACAAGCAACCCTCGGAAGCGATCCAGAGCATTATTGAGAAGAGAACGGTAAATCCTAGAGAAGGCTCCGTAGCCCAGTCTTCCCATTAAAACTGTAGCTTCAAGAGGGTTGAATTCAGAAATTTGTGTTCCTGTGGAGATGTGTGCTGATAGGGCGGGGAGCAGTTGCAGATATCGAAGGAAATGTGTGTGGGATATCTACTATTGCTCTTGCATTTCCAGAAACTACAGTATGGTCTCAGCTCGCCAGACATCCCAAAGGTGGGTGATTCCTAGTTTGTCCCACCTCACAAAACCCTGGGGCCAGCAGTATGGTGTAACCACGTCCCCTAACACAGCGGGGTCATCCCGGTGAGCTTGCGTTCCCATACAATACTTCGAATACAATTGCCTGGCTGAATTGTGTTCAGGAGGGTTCCAGGCTCTTGGGTGGCCTGAATTATTTACAGCCCCCAACTCTATTACAAAATTAGATCAAGCCTGAACTAAGAATAACTTCCTTACTCATAGAAAATCTTCTACGGAGGCCCTTGAATTAGAGAAAGGATTGGTGCGGGCGTTAGTTATCCTTCAAACAACCTTGCACATTGAGCCCTATTTGATTTTTGTTAGTAAATGCTATCATCGTTATCTCCTAAGCAGATTTTTCCTGGTGCTGACACATCAGTTGCTCGAGTTTCCCAAAGTGTGCCCTTGGCGGAGAGCCTTCTTCCTTGTCCTCCTAATCTTATAATTCCCCTTCTTAAGGGCATGAATGTCTCACAGGTAAGGCCTGCCCTTCTGTTTTTACAAATGTTAACCTCAGAACGTATTTGTTTGTTCATGGCTGGGTTTAAGAAATGCTGTAAAGAAAAGACTGTCTCTTTTAAAATTAACTGCTTTGAAAATGTGATTTCTATGTGAGGATTGATTGATGTGCTTATTCAGGTTTTTGTGGTAATTTCTTAAACGTGTACGTCTTTTAATGTGTCTTTATCACCTGTTGTACGTTTTATGGAAATTGTTTTCCGAAATAAAAAATTATGACAGACTGACAAAGCCTCATTAATGGAGCAAATGCATGAAACCTGTGAATGAGGTGATATCCCAGTCCAGATGTACAAATACTCAGATATATGTATGTGGTTTGTACGCACATTTTCACTGTTGAGCATTTGAAGAGGCATCTCTATCGTTCTGTAACAGAGAGATATGCTTTATTTGGGATCACTGAACATGCTCTGCGGTACAGCAGCGTGACGTACTTCCCCAGGGTCTTTTTTGACAGATGGCAGATAATTGTGATGACACCGCATGCACGTCTTTCAACAGCTCCGTGGTGAGGCTGGTAAACTCTAATTAAAAGGGAAGTTAAACTACGAGCCCCAATAGGCTTAGGATTGTTGGCTGAAAGCTTGACACTGGCTTGAAAATCACCTTTAAGACAAGAGGCCAGTTAGCAGCAATGCTCATGGGATGGAGTCCATACAATATATCAAGCGCTTGAACAGAGTCATGGTCTGGAAGATTGTGAGGTTGTGATCACCTGTGCTCCAACATACAACATAAAGAGACAGGCATGCTCCAGATTTTCAAGAAAAGCAATCATAACATAAATTATTTCATTTTAGTGCCAGTGTACATGACGTCATCTTTTGCGGATATTTTGATAATTGGCATCGATATGCCCTTCCTGGACATCACATCCTCAAGGTCATGATCTAGGCCTGGCCACTTTTTGTAAATCATGCGACACCTTTTATAAACTTGTGTTTTTTGGCATGGGTGGGCAGATTTGACCTTCTATGCTGCCTCTTTGGCAAGATCACCATCGACAACACACTAATAAAAAGGCATTTTTAAATACGTACAAATCCATGACTCCCTTCATTTTTGTATATGTAGAAGTGTTTACAGTTGGAGTAAATTATGCATGTTGTCATCAAGGTGCTGGTATGACCACTTTAGTTTATAGTGCAATTACATTAGAACTACTAATAACTTTTGCATGCAGCGAAATAGAACTAAAGCGCACCATTTTGCGTTGTTTTTCAAACGAAACTTCAGAGCGATAAACACAAAACACCAGGGATTTTATTTGTTCGACTGCTGCCCCACTTGCAAACAGTTGTCGTGTGTATTCAGCACACATGTCCTTCATGGCCACACTGAGGGAAAAAATATTGTAAGAGTAGTTGGGGACACTGACCAGCAGACTGTACTGTACTGTACTGTAGCCGTGTTTTCAGTGTGCTCTAATCAAATCACAACAGTCATGTAAGCTTTCCCTTTAGACACACTTATTCAATCATTTATAGCTCTGTGTCATGACCCTGTAGTTTTATGTTTGCTTTTGAGATGGCACCACCTGGCTTAGGAACTATTTCTTTGCAAAAAGGGAATTTGTTTTGGTGGAGTTCTTAGAAATAAACACTAGATGACAGTAAAGTACAGTTGTGATCAGTGCAATGGTGAATTTCAATTTAGTTTGGAGACTGCACAGTGAGGCAGTAATTGAATAAAGAAATTAGGCTCACTGTGTGCCTGTATGCTGATTGACACTTAGGAAGAGCCAGGAGCGGCTGCTCCCGGGAAGCACTTACCTGCTAGCCGGCCTGCTGGGGGGCCGCCGCCGCCTCTCATCCAGCCTTTTCCTCACTTCTTCTCTGCAAAGGAAGCAGAAAGCACCAGGCTCGCCTGACCAATCACAACGCTGTAATACAGTGTTGTGATTGGTCTGAGTGCTGAACCACCGCACTTAGTCAGGGAATGGGAGGCTGGGCATGTTCTCCATGCCGACTGTAAGGCAGCCTGCAAGGAGAACATGCAAAGTGCGCATGCAGGTTTGGCTGGCCCCAGACAGCCAGTCAAACATTCATGCGCACTTACATAGTGCCCACCACTCCTCCCCTTGCTCTGAGAGCAGAGCAGATCTGCCCCGCCCGCCGACACGCTACAGCAGGAACAATAAAATGATAATAACATAAAGTTATTATTTTATTTTTTCCTTTTTTTCCACTGCATAAAGCAGTGGGGCGATGCTCCCCTGCCTTAGCGGAGGAACCATTACTGGGAAGAGCGCCCACGATCAGAATAATTTCACAGTCTTAAAGATGGTGTCATTTCACAAGGGATTTTGTTAGCCAAAGGCGCAAATCTCTCTATAATTACTAATAACTGATATTTTTGGCTCCAAGTAAGGCTTGTCAGTGTAATGAAGTAGCTTTGATAGCCTATGTTAAGCTTGGAGATAAGGCTGAGCCTTTGCTTTCAGTAGAAGGTTGAAGGCAATCCTCAATAATGTCTTAATTTTGAGTTTGTTTGGCGGACTTTTTGTTGGCCATTTTAGCAGCAGGCAAAAAACCTTAGCCACGGTGCCCATTAAATACCGATTAACCGTCAGAAGGGGATGGCGCACAACAGGGGTGTTCAATGTAGCTCCAGAAAGGTCGAATCTATGCTGGATTTTCAGGTTAGCTATTTAGGATACATTTACATAGATTGAAGGCTATTCACAGAGGTAAATTTATACAAGTAAATCTACAAATGCAAATGTACTCTTACACTTAGTAATACATGTACTACTTTTGGCTATTCACAATTCACAAGTGTAATTTGCAAAGTGTAGGCTTACATGTCTCCACCACCTGTATTCAGGGGGCATCACCTAATTTACAATGATAAAGTTAGTAATGGTAACTTTTCTCACATAGGTGGAGATGTGTATGGTGTGGTATAGAGAAAACTAGAAAGGTTTGGTGTAATTTAAAAAAACAATAGTAAACATATTTTTATTATAAATATTAATGTAAATGAATTTGATATATTTATTAATTATTATTATTATTATTAGAGCGTATAAAGAGTACTTATACCCAAGGGTGTCCTGGGGCTACACTCTGACTCACAGGAGACAAACGGGGTCCTATTCCCTGAATAGCCATGTCTTCAGCCCCTTTCTAAAAGAGAGGAGCTCCGAGGCATTTCTGAGATGCGTCAGCAGGCTATTCCAGGCTTTTGCTGCACAGTAGGAAAAGCTGTTGCCTCCCCAACTAGCCTTTTTATTCGGGCACAACTACTGATCTGCCTTCGGAGGAGCGCAACACTCTACCCGGAACATATCATTCAAAGCACCTGCTCAAAAACTCTGGGCCACTGCCCCTCAGTGTTTGAAGACCATGCATAGAGCTTTAAATCGTTCTCGTCTTGTTACTGGCAGCCAATGCAGTTGCCGGAGTCCCTTTCGTGCAGAGGCAAACCGTGGTATGCCTATTAACAGTCTCGCCGCTGCATTTTGTACAAGCTGTACTCTGTACAGATGTTTTTTTTCAAATTCAGGTGCAAACTGTTGCAGTAGTCTTAAGGGCGACAAATTAAGGACTGAGACTGCTGTCCTGAAGCCATGGCTGGAAGTAAAAATTAGATTTTTCTCAATATCCTAAGGATATAGAAGCAGGTAGATACAACTCCGCTAACCTGGTCCCCGAAATTAAGTTTATGATCCATGATCACACCCAGATTTTTAGCTTTACCTGAGGGCGTTGGTAACTTTCCCATACCTTCAGGCCACATGTCAGGTGTCCAGATGTTGGGGTTGTTCCCAAATAAAATGACCTCAGTCTTGCTCGCATTCAAATTTAGGCAATTGAAGGCCATCCAGCCGGAGATGCCTCGAGGCCATATCATCTTGGGTCCCTCACTGTATGGACAACACGATTTGTGTGTCATATGCGTAAGGTGTAAGTTGCAGACCGAAGGATCTTATCAAGGCAGCTAGTGGGCTGACATAAATATTAAAAAGCCTGCGGCTCAGGGAGGACCCCTGCGGCACCCCGCAAGGGAGGGCAAAAGGTTTAGATTTGTCCCGTCCCAGGCCAACTGTTTGCATTATGTCGGCCAAGAAAGATTTCAGGAGGCTCCAGGCCCTGCCTTCCACCCCCGCCTTCGACAGACGGTCCATCAGCACACCGTGATGGACCATATCGAAGGCTTCAGACAGATCCAGTAGAATCAGGACAGCCACTCCTCCCTGATCAACCGCAGCTCCAACCTCCTCCGTGGCCTTGATAAGGGCCAGCTCCGTTCTATGTCCTGCACGAAACCCAAACTGTGTGGGGTCGCGTGCTTTGGTGCTCTGAAAGAAAAAGCTGAGTTGCCTATTTATGGCCTTCTTCAGCATCTTAGCTGGCAGCGGGAGTCGGGATATGGGTCTGTAGTTGTTAGGGTCGTTTTTATCCAGATTGTTTTTTTTAATTAAAGGGAGTATTGAGGCTGTTTTTCACCTCCTGGGATATTCGCCTAAATCTATGATGGTGTTAAACAGGGGGGTAAGGGTGGTGGCAACGGCCTCGGGAACATTTTTAAGTACTGCAACCGGGCTACTGAACCGTTATCGTCATTATTAAGTGAACATTAATCAATGTACAAATATTAAATTAGTTTTAAAAGATCTATTAAATGTTTCTATTCATTTATTATGTATTAAAATTTACTAAAATATAAGTATAGAATTAACTGAAATTAATTACATTATTTCAAAAATGTAAGTTACATTTAACATTATATTAAATGTATATGTATTTTTAAAAAGGCAAAACATTTATTTATTCAGATCCAGTGCACATGGGGGTCTATTTGAAGTCCCCGCCTCCATTATTTTCTTTATTAGAGTGTTCCATTACCATTAGTTGGCCATATGTGGTGCTGAGTTTACTCTAGGTCTGAGCTGGAGTACATTTATGGCACTTTTCGGATTCTTTTGGGCTGTAGTAACTTTGCAAGTGCAATTTGTGAATAGGAATAGGCTTACTTTTTTGTGGTTGGGTACATCCCTACGCACCCTTTCCTTAACTCTTCCTTGATCCCTACTCACACCCTCTCCATTAGTAGTAAGTAATCCCCATTTTCCAGCCACTCCCCCATCCTGTCCACTTTTACCATGAAAACGTAGGTACACGTGTGCAGAGATCTTCACAGTCGAGGCGGAGATCTGTACATAAAAGTTTGGTGATGTGGAGGCAGAGGTCTTCGCATGAAGGGTTGCAAATAACACTTTGTAGTTTGTGAGTAGTACTATTGCATTGGGGCATCCAAAGGGGAAGAACAGCATAAACTCCTTAAAAGAATCAAATGGGTGCCGACGCCAATAAATACATTTGATTCTGGGAAACTAACGTGGGCAGGCTGGCAAACCAGCTCAATTAATGGGGGCATTATAGGCGAATGGGACTCTCTCGCCTACGAATTAGCCTCATTGCTTCGGGGAAGCACCACACATAGAACTCCCATAGACTCAGCACACACCATAGGATATGTCCCAGCGATCAAGGAACGTACCAAACAATTAAATACCAAACGCAGAGCCTATCAGAAATCCGGATCAGAGTCTGCCAAAACGCAATTTAAATCAGCTGCAAAAATCCACTCAAAATTGGTCTGGAAATTAAGACGTGAATGTACGTAGGCAAAATGGCTTAAGATCTTTGAGCTGTTGGCACCTACTAAATCCCAAGAATTTGGGCAATACTAACCTTACCCATGGGGCCACTAACAGGGAGAATCCAATTGATGCGGGCACTTGGGTAGCCCATGTGAAAACCTTGTATTCGGATGATTCCAACATAGCTCCTCCAACCAGCCCACCAACACCAGGGGAGGGAATCAGCAACTTTACTTCTGAACCTACCCTACTGCTCGACGATTCAACCTTCTCAAGTAAAGGATTAGTCCGCACTATTCTAAAGAAGATTCAACACAACAGAGCACCTGGCCCCAATGGGCTGCCTGGCTCCCTCTTCAGGGAAGACATAATCTTCTGGACGGAAAATTTCATACAGCTATATGCCGAATGCAGGCTCTTGGAGGATGTTCCAGATTCCTGGAGGGGATCACTGCTGCACCCAATATTTGAAAAAGGACCTTACACCGACCCTAAGAACTATCACATGATTGCCCTGTTGGACATTGAGGGCAAGGCTTATGCAAGCACTCTCCTAGCTGAACTAGCAGACTGGGCTGGCAACGAAGGCCTTTTGCCCTTCTTTCAGACTGGGTTCATACCAGGGGAATCTACTGTGGATAACATCATTGCCCTGTCATATCTAGCCCAACAAGCGGTGACCCATCGAACCCTGCCACTTTTTGCCTGCTTTATTGACTATTCAGCAGCCTTCAATGGGGTAGATCGTACTATCCTTTGGCAGAAATTGACACGTTGGAACATCAGCCCGTCTTTACTACAAGCAATGAGATCACTGTATTCACAAACCTGGGTTAGAGTCAAACTCTCAAGCAAGTATGCCACAGAGAAAATCTCCACAGATCGGGGGCTAAAACAGGGCTGTGTCCTGGCCCGATGCTTTTCAATTTACATACAGCCGACATGGGTCAAGCCCTGCATAGAGCCACTTTAGCTACCCCCAGGATCGGGCACACAAAGATCCAACTGATGCAATACGCTGATGACCTGGTTCTTCTGGATCATACCAAAATTGGATTACAAAAAGCACTCACAGCCCTTGCAGTCTACAATGCCAGAAACAAGTTGGTTGCCAACCCAACCAAATCTAAAATAGTGATTTTTGGCCACTATACCCCCAAAAAAGGGGCCAAGTGGAGGCTGGGTCCGTTGACCTTGGACTGCGTACAACATTATAACTATCTAGGGGCATGGCTTAGCGAAACGGGCCGCCCACGGGTTCACATCAACAAACTGCAGGAGAAAGGGAAAAGGGTCACCTAGGCTCTCTGCAAATTACACGCCACCTTAGATAGCCCATCAACAATCGCCATTCAAAGAGTACTGAGGGGGAAAATACTACCATCCATCAATTATGCCCAACAGGCCTTTCCAGGGAAATTTGGGAATGATCTAGAGAAAATTCACTGTACTGCTTATAAAAAGCTATTTTGCCTACCAGCCTGTACCGGGAACAACTTAATTTGTCTAGAGCAGTGGTTCCCCAACTTTTGACTCCCGAGGACCCCCCACTGAATCAATACTGGAAGCTGGGGACCCCCAAGCAATTTGTTCAATTTAAATTTCTTTTTAAAAATGCTTTTTGAAGCAGAGGCAATTTCAAGAGGGAGACAGCCTGAATTGGGTCTATTGGCATGGACATGTATGCATACAGCAGTGTATTATTAGTACCCAAGGGCTTGTGGAAAGTGAGCAATCAGGCAGCAGCACAAAAATCCTACTGCTGATCCTGGCTGCATCTATTTTTACCTGCCTGCCAAGTAACGGTAACCTGTACACATATGCCTTTCAACGTTTTATTGCTTTTATTGTATTGCCTGTATTTTCATTGTCTGTGACTGCTGTTGTCTGTCTTCCCCCGCTGCCTGTTCATGGTCCGTGCCCCTTTTTCTTCCCTCTGTTCCCCTCGCTATCCCCGTGCTCTCTCTGACCGGTCTTTCCTTCTGTACCCCTCGCTGCCCCGTGTCTCTGCCGGGTTTTACCTTCTGTTCCCCTCGCTGCCACCGTGCCTCTCTGCCCGTTCTGCCTTCTGTTCTTAGCTGCCCCTATATTTCTGTATTCTGTATTTTGCCTCTGTGCCATTAATTTTTTGTGCCCGTCTGCCCTCTGTGGCACTCGTTTTTGTGCCCCTTTTGCCTTCTGTTCCACTCGTTTTTCCCTTGTTTTTTGTGCCTTTCTGCCCTCTGTTCCACTCGGTTTTTGTGCCTTTCTGCCCTCTGTGCCACTCATTTCCCCCTCATTTTTTGTGCCTTTCTGCCCTCTGTTCCACTCGTTTTTCCCTCGTTTTTGTGCCCTTCTGCCCTCTGTTCCACTCATTTTTTGTGCCTTTCTGCCCTCTGTGCCATTCATTTTCCCCTAATTTTTTGTGCCTTTCTGCCCTCTGTTCCACTCGTTTTTCCCTTGTTTTTTGTGCCCTTCTACCCTCTGTTCCACTTGTTTTTTGTACCTTTCTGTCCTCTGTTCCACTCGTTTTTTGTGCCTTTGTGCCTTCTGTTCCACTCGTTTTTCCCTCGTTTTTTGTGCCCTTCTGCCCTGTTCCACTTGTTTTCCCCTCGTTTTTTGTGCCCTTCTGCCCTCTGTTGCACTCGTTTTTTCTGCCCTTCTGCCCTCTGTTCCACTCGTTTTTTTCTGCCCTTCTGCCCTTTGTTCCACTTGTTTTTTGTGCCTTTCTGTCCTCTGTTCCACTCGTTTTTGGTGCCCTTCTTCCCTCTGTTCCACTCGTTTTTTGTGCCTTTCTGCCCTCTGTTCCACTCGTTTTCCCCTCATTTTAGGTGCCCTTCTGCCCTCTGTTCCACTCCTTCTGCCCTCTGTTCCACTTGTTTTTTTGTGCCTTTCTGCCCTCTGTTCCACTTGTTTTTTGTGCCTTTCTGCCCTCTGTTCCGCTTCGTTTTCCCCTCGTTTTTGTGCCCTTCTGCCCTCTGTTCCACTCGTTTTTTGTGCCTTTCTTTCCTCTGTTCCACTCGTTTTCCCCTCGTTTTTTGTGCCCTTCTGCCCTCTGTTCCACTTGTTTTTTGTGCCTTCATGCCCTCTGTTCCACTTCGTTTTCCCCTCATTTTTTGTGCCCTTCTGCCCTCTGTCCCACTCGTTTTTTTGTGCCCTTCTGCCTTCTGTGCCACTCGTTTTTTCCTTGTTTTTGTGCCTCTTTTGCCTTCTGTTCCGCTCGTTTCCCTAGCCGCTGTGCCCCCTGAGGCCCGCCCCCCTGACTGCCCACTGCCCATTCGCTGCCCCGCCTCCCGATTGTATTGTTGTGTCTCGCCGCCCCTGCGCCAACATTCACAGCTCTTGTGTGCTGTGAGGACGCATGGGCGTTTCATTTTTCACTACGACAGGCACTCGAGTCCTGCGGACCCCCTGGGAATGTCTCACGGACCCCTGGGGGTCCGCGGACCACAGTTTGGGAAACGCTGGTCTAGAGTTTAACCTCAACCAACAAAAACTGGAAGAGATGGCTACTTTGAGTAAATACTTCTATCAAACAACGGCGGCACCGAAGAAATCAATGAAAGCCATCATAAAGTGCATCTTTCGACAACCTGGCAATCCGTGGTCCGCTTGTCTCGCCTCTGCTAAAGATCTTCTGCAACTTGCAACAGAGAATTGGGACCCAAGCATAATCAAATATTCCATTATTAAATAAAACAATAAAAATGCAAGTACGACTACGGTCTCGCACTCTGGATATGGAATCCTTAGTAGCAAGAGGTTTTCACGAGACCCTAAGTCTCCCCCACACACTGCCCACCTCAAACTTCATCTTACGCAGGCTATGGGGAGACAAGCCCTAAATAGAATTCTAGCTGCAAGACTACATCCCCTCTCTCATAAAGATCTATATCCAACTGGGACAGTAAGGTCATCCATTTCGGAGTGCCACCTTTGCAACTACAAATGCGAGTCTTTGGGCCATATTATATTCTGCTGCCCGGCCCTGCGTCTAGCCCGCAGACTCTACCTTAGACCAATCCTCCTCCAGCTGGGCACTCGCACAGCACATGAGGCAATCCTTCGCCTCTACACGCTGGACACTGTGAAGCACATGGCCAACTTTGGCAAATTTGTCCATCTCACTCGCCTAAAACTGATGGGCATTTCGCCCTAGGCTGCTAGGCAGGCACTGCTGGGACTGCCGTTCGGCCTCTTTCTCAAAATAGACTGATTTAATACAAAAGACTGGTCATCACTTGACTGTTTTTACCTAACAAAGCAAAAGAGAATCTTAATATTGTGCCGTATATGCACTTGCTTTTTAACATTTTTAGATTTTATACTGTCTTTATATATACACGGTATTTTTGTAATGGTTTTAAGTAACCACACAAATAAAGAATTCATACTGATAGTACTATTGTAGTACTACTAACAGTTGTACTATAAAATGGAGTTTGTGAAGAGGCTCCCAAATTTGCACCTAGCTCTTCCAGATCTAGATTGGACTGCCTTGGTAATTGATGTCTACTGGACCGTGCCATCTGATAGAGCAGGAAACCAGCATACAAAGACTGTGAGAGGTAGATGACTCGCCTCTGTACAATAGGAAAGCAGCTATGATAATCCATTAATTACCATTGTTGAGTGTGGGGAGGGCCCTTCAGTCAGGAGAGGGAAAGCCTTTTGTGGGTGGGTCCCATTGCCTCTCCTTTCTCTCTTATGATGTAGCAGCCTAGGGGTTGCCAAAGCTTCATACAAGTGAGCACCATGGCATATTTTGTAATGCTAAGACAATTGCATAACTGTTTTTCAGCACTTTATCAGTTTCCAGTTATGATTATGGATGCCAGCAGCTTTATACAGGAGCCCACCATGCATTCTTTTGTAGCGCTGAGACAATTATAGAACTGGGTTTCAGCTTCTTTCTCAGACGCTATCCAGCTATTATAGAGTTGTGCTCTTTTCCTCTCCCCAGGCACAGTACTGGTGTGAAGAAGCATGACATGTAGTAATGCCAAGAAGAGATGTGAGAGCATAAGGTGTTAGCAGGTGCACCGGTTTAGTACAACCTTGGATGGCGGTGACAGAGATAGTGTGGGGAGGTGCTGCTCCAGAACAGTGGAAGCAGGCATGCAGCGCCTCCTTGCCCTCATGCCTACCACAGGAGAAACAGCTGCATCCACTTATTTACATAGTTTGTATAGCCTCATGGGCGATGGCATGCTGTACAGCCAGTGGAGTTACAGGAGTTGTACACTTTCAGTAAAAAAAATGAAGAAGAAGGCTACTTGTAAAATGGGGGATAGATGGATGAGATAATGTACATCAACAAATGGTTGGTATAGGGGGATAGGGATCAGACAAACATAGCAGCCAGCCAGTCCCGCAGAATGGGATGTTATACACATGTTTCCTAAGACTGAGGTTAGTAGAAAATAAAGGATAACAGATATTTTTTTTGTTGAAAATCTGTTTATTAGCATAGTAGGTAAAGCAGTCACAAATACTTCCAATCCCGGAGGGATACAGAGTAATACACATATAAGGTTGCTTAGAACATATAATTGCATAGGTGTCTTAATTTTCAGTTTGTTGGTGACATTAACCGTCACATTTTATGCAAACTCCTGTCCAAAACTATCCCTCCCCCCACCCTCAACAAATCCATCCGACACTCACATAACAACATATAATTGATTAATCAGTAGACCGGGGCACTCAGAGAACCACAGCATATGGCTCCATTCAAATGTCCACATAGATGGAACTAGACCAATACAGAAAATAGAAAATGGGGGGATCCCCCTCATCTCTCCGTAGCGCACCACGGTTAGTGACAGTGCATGTCAGTCCGACCAAGGACACATTTATCGTGCAATCGAAGAGGCACTTGTATCCTCGTCATCCCCGTCTCCCCCAGTTTCAAACATACCTAATATTGTATACCAGTCCAGAGAAATTGGTTTTTTCCTCAGTCCCCTGTATTCCTCCCTCTGCAGTGCAACTCCCTCCGCCTTACCCCATCTCACCACTTCCGTTCTCCACAACTCCGGGTCAGGAGGCCTAGCCGACTTCCACCTCATAGTGATGGCACGTTTCGCCAGCAACAAGGCAAGGATAACAGATATGATGGTCAGGTCATATAATAAGCAACTAAAGACCAAGCTAGCAAACACTGAAACATCGAATCATGATTCATCAGCTAATGTCTGGTATATATTAAGGAGAGTCTGCATGGGTAACATCAGAGGAGGCTGCATGATTTATTAACTTAGCACATATTTTATTTTCAAGCAAGTTCCTTTTTGTACATGTTCAGAGTAGTTTTCCCGATAGACATCTGACCGCGCTACCTCAAAGTCGCACCTTAGGCGCTACACAATTTTTAATCTCTGAACATGTATGATTCTATTTTGCTTTATTGTTCTATACTTGTCTTCTCTCAATCCCCTGTAAAGCACTCTGATACCCTCGGGTCTGGCCAGCGCTGTAGAAAACGTCTAAATAATAATAATAATAATAATAATAATAATGAACCTTCTTAGTTTGTGGGCTGCAACAGAAAAGGCTTGTTGATGGCCCTTTTTAGAGTGTTGGAGTTGCTCACACATCTACTTCCTGAGAGCTTGAATTTCCGTGCGAGGTATGACGTCATGCTTAAGTGTGATAGTAAATGCCCTTACTGTGTCTATTATTTAGTAATGATGTTCTTCAGAAGTTAGAATGTACACAGAGAATATTTTACTTAACATGAGTCCATTATGACTAGGAAAGTCTATGTTTTCTAGTCAACCACAAGTAATGTAGTCTATCCTTCAGTTTACCTAGATTCCCAAAATGTTTTGTCAAACGACAGACTTTTGGAAAAAGTAATTACATAGATATAAAATCGACTTTGAGTGTTAAACGTACATGAAATATGCTATCTAGAACTTGTTTTATTTTTCCCAAGGAATATTCTGTAATTACTATGTTTTGGGTACTTGTCAGAATACACCAGCACAACAAGATCTTCAGAGCGCAACACCTCATAATACTTACCATCACAAAATACATACATATACCCACCTTTCAAAGCACACAAAGGAACAAACTCCAATGCCAAGCTTTCACTCTTCCACCACACCTAACACAGATACAGCAATACAGCACCTCTCTTCTAACCGCCTCTTATCCATTGGACAATTTAGAACATTACGACATGACCCACATGCTGCACCACCTCCCATGACTCATACATCTTCCGCCTTTAACACACGCAAAACTATAAGCAACATGCCACACCTCACAACTTTCTTCCCCAAGTCTACCGCACAACAATGTTACACCACAAAAGCAACACAGCACTCCAACTCATTCTCAAACACCATCTCCAACACATACACATGCAGACCCATCAAAATGTCTTCTTAGCTTGCTGGATGAGGAACACGATAAAGAACAGCTACACGATTGCTATCCTAATACAGCTAATACCAGCACTAAAAACACACCTGCTACACACCCACACAATACTGATCACTCTTCTACAAAACAAAGTCCCACTATCACCAAAGGCCACTATCTACACTGTCTACTAATAAATGCTCGATCCCTCTCTAAAAACAAGCATCACATCTACGACCTTCTCACCGATGCAAAACCAGACATACTATTCATAACCGAATCATGGTTGGGAGAGGATATGGCTCCAGTCCTGCATGAAGCCATTCCTCTAGGCTATCAAATAATCACCCAAAATCGTATAGCCAAAAAAGGAGGTGGTTCAGCTGTTGTATTCAGGCAAACAATACATATCACTAAAGTTGACAACATCTCTATAAAGAATTGTGAGGCTCTTCTAACAAGATGCCACCCTACACAGTCTTCCACCTGTAACTTCCTTCTCCTTTACAGACCTCCACCTAGCAAGGCAACATTCCCAGACGCACTTATAGACACAGTTTCAAACCTGATAACAATACACTCCAACCTGTGCATTCTGGGTGACCTTAACATTTGGTTTGATAAAACCAATATGACCCATCCCAAAAAATAATCACTGGCCTAGACGCATTGAACCTGCATCAGATTGTCCCCAATCCGACACACATCACTGGACATATCCTAGATGTAATTTTTGCTAATACTGAACTAGTTACCTTTCAAACTACAACTCCAGTCACATGGTCAGACCACCCCTTGCTTGCTTTCCAACATAAAACAACACTAAGCAACTCACCTAAAACTACCTTACATCCATCCACCTATCGGCCGTGGAACAAACTCAATTTGGAACACTTGGAAACACAACTAACATCCAGTATAAATCTGGAACCCATAAATTCTGTTCAGAATCTATATGAGTGGCTACAGGAAGCTTTTGACATCCTGATACCACTCAAAACCACACAACAGAACAAAAGGAAAAAAGCGCCTTGGAGAAACATAGAAATAAAAGACATAAAACATCAAATTAGCAAGCTGCAACGTACCTGGCTCAAAAAAAACGCCAAACAAGACAAACTTCACCTACAAAAAATTACCAGATTATATAAGTCGGCTATCAAAAAAGCTAAGAAAAGGTACTATTCAGACAGAATTCAAAACGCTAAATGTGCAAATAAAGAATTCTATAAAATACTCAATGGATTTCGAAAACCAAATTGCCTAGAAGGAATTCATCCTGTTACTCAAGATTTCACAGACGAACTGGCAAATCATTACACGGACAAAGCAGGCACATTGGACTCGTACTTATAACAGAAACAAAGCACCAGCACTAACCCTTGTACAAAACAACTATCCAAGAATGCTCTAATCAAGCCTCTCCGTTCCTTCCAACACATCTCACACGATAAATTTATGGACCTGGTCAAAGCAAGCAGGCCTGCCGGCAGCCCTTCTGACTCCTGTCCGCCACAAACTTTCAAGACAATTCTTTTAACAACCTCTGCTGCCATTCCAGTAAGAAGAATCATCAACGATTCCTTAACTACTGGAGTATTTCCAGAATAACTCAAAAAGTCATACATACGCCCTTTACTGAAGAAAACAAACTTGGACCCGCTGAACTCCGACAACTACAGACCCATTACAAATGGACCTTTCCTGGGCAAACTGATAAAAAGAGCAGCGTTGGCCCAGATGTCACAATTCATTGAAGAGAATGACATACTTTCAGATTTCCAAACTGGATTCCGTCCGGGAAGAGGCACTGAATCTGCCCTCCTTGCCATCTGGGATGACCTAAAGAATACAGTTGACCGCAACGGGGTTGCTGCGCTACTCCTCTTGGACCTCTCAGCTGCCTTTGACACGGTTGACCATGACACTCTGAAACAAAGACTTTATGAAGCCGGCATAGAGGGAATTGCTCTAGACTGGATCGCGTCCTACCTTCGAAACAGAACTAATGTCATCCACACCCCACCTTTCTCGTCCAAACCGTACTCCACAAAAGCAGGGGTCCCTCAAGGTTCTATCATCTCGCCCATGCTCTTCAACATCTACATGAAGTCTTTACTAGTACTGATCAATAAATTTCACCTCACTTGCTACAACTATGCAGATGACACGCAAATACTCCTTCAACTGGAATGCCCCAAAGACATTGGAAAATCACCAATTTTCAGCTGTCTCAGAGCCGTGGATCAGTGGATGACTTGGAGCTATCTCAAATTGAATGCTTCAAAAACTGATATACTCACGTGTGGCGATTGGAAAAATTACAACCCGCTTGCCGCATGGCCTGATGAACTGGGATCACTGCCTAAAGTATCGAAGGAAGTAAGAAACCTCAGAATGACCATGGACTTCAAGCTGTCGATGAATGTCCAAGTGAATAAACTAGCAAGATCAAGCTTTGCTACTATAAAAACGTGGCGACGAATTTTCCCTCATTTGGGATTTCCACACAAGGTCCAAGCTACCATCTCCCTTGTCCTATTCAAACTCGATTACGCCAATAGCCTCTACCACGGATCACCTTTTACGACCATGAAAAGACTACAACGGATTCAGAACTCGGCTGCCAGACTACTCTTGCATATCAAACCACAAGACCAAATCTCCCCTGCCTTGAAAGCCCTGCATTGGTTACCGGTTGCCAGAAGATCCACGTTCAAGCTGCTTTGTATTACCCACAAAGCAATACATGGAATAGGACCACTCTTCATCAGGAATAAAATCACCAAACACATTCAACAAAGGAACCTACGCTCTAAAGGAGCATCTTGCCTCAAAATCCCACCATACAAGAAAAAAAACAATGGGTGGCACATCCTTCTCTGTTCAAGCAGCCAAACTATGGAACAACATAAGATCCACGACAACCACCTTATCTTCAGAAAACTACTCAAGATCTGGCTCTTCCCCACATAAGCACCATACGGAAATAGAAATTTACAGCATATCCCTCTGTATATAAGCATTTGTTTTCACTATAGATATGTACCTATCTTTGTGTATACTTTATAAAACATGTAAAACAATTATGTTGTTAAGAGAAGAAAAATAATAATAATAATAATAAATAAATAATAATAATAATAATAATAATATTCATCAATAAATAAAAATCATTTTTGGTCTACATGTACATACTTCCATTGTACATCTATGTACCTTCCATGTACTTGGATCTGTGTGTCTGTTACTTTTCTCCTGAAATTATATCCAATGCACTACCCTATTTCTCATCCTGTGCCTCTATCAATATATTTAATCTAAATATACTTACTTATTTATGTATCTATATACTTTCAATGTACTTATGGATCTATATATGTATCACTTTCTTCTAATTTAGCATTTCCAATGCACTAGCCTATTTCTCAGCCTGTACTTCGCTCAATATATCTTCTAGCCCAAGCTTCTGACTCATCTCAAACTTCTTTCTACTACTCTTGCTAATGCACTACCCTATCTCTCATCCTATAGATCTATCAATATATCCTCTACACCCACTCTCTCATTTATCCCAAACCCCATACCACTACTATAATCGCCAAAATAACCTTTTCTAGACTCTCTCCTGCTCTACACCTCCTTGCATCATCTGACACCTCTTTTTACTACACCGATCCCTTAAAACAAACATTTCTAAACTCTCCCCTCTGACTCCTTCCCTCCAAAACTCCTTTTTACTCATCAAAAAGCCTCTTCCTACTGCTAAGAATTAAAAAAATAAAATAAAAAAAATCCTTCACTTTTATCCCTCCACTGTCCTTATTCAATCAAAATTAACAGACTAACATGTTTCACTTCTCAAATTCCATATTCCATATTCAACTATACTAATATACTGCCCAAATAACTGAATAACATATCTACTACTCAAATTACTTCATATTTATACTATACTAATTTTCAACACTAATCCTTTATGGGTTCCGGAGTGGCGTGCTACTCGCCAGAAAAGCGCTTCAACACCTATCAGGGGTAACAAGTGCTATATGAATGCAAATCTTTCTTCCCCTTTTATCCATCCGCTATCTTTCTCACTCCAAGTAACAGACTAATATCCACCACTGAAATGACCTCATATTTCACCATATTAATTCACCACTAATCCTTTATGGGCTCCCTGAATAGCATGCGTCAACAAGCGAGCGATAAATAAATACATACCTTTGTCCTCCTCTATCCTTCTGCTATCATTCCGAATCCAAATAACTGACTAACCTATCCACCACCTAAAATGTACTTGCATGTTTCACTATACTAATTCAACACTAATCCTCTGTGTGTCCCGGAATAGCGTGCTACCCGCCGAAAAAACGCTTCGACGCCTCGTCAGAGGTAGTAAGCGCTATATAAATGCAATTACAATTCAATACAATACAATGTTAACTCAGGAAGAAACAGGAGCCCTAGGAGTCGACAGGCAGTAGTTTCAAGACAAATGAATAACAGGTGACAGACTATTCACAGCAGGAACTGGCACTCACTCACGCCTGCTAGTATAAAGGATACTGTCAATCTAAGCATTTGATCTCGCAGTGCCGATCATTTTTTAAGCAAAGCAAGAGATGTGCATTGGGGTGATTCATCATCCCATCTGATCCAAATGGTAGTACATAATGCATTTCTGAGGTGCGTCTCAGGTCATTTGAAGAAAGCGTGTCATCTCAGCGGCGCAGACGCGGAGAGAGAGCGCTAATGGTTTAGAACTGCACCACATTATTAGCACTATGAGATGACCTGCTGGGTCAGACAAGTTTTCTGCTTGCAATGCTAATGAAACTCACAAAGGAAGTTGGGATAGGAGAGTAATTTGCAAACATTTACTTGCCTCAAAGGCTGCAAAGGGTGACTCATAATAATTCCATTACCTTCTTCCTGTACTTCACTCCTTTATTGAATCCACTGAGTATGAACTGCGAAGAAGCTCTTTATACCAAGACTTGATTCCTTGCCCATCACGATAACATATTGCCAGCGTCAGAATGTGGCACAAGATGCATTTACCCTTATGCTCTATTCGCAGACAACGCGCTACTTGGGTGGCACAGAAAAGTGAATGTCCTCAAAAGCAGAAGAGGATGAAAGGGTGGGCAGGGCGTGGGTGCTGCCTGGACAGAAGCTTTGTGTATCAAAATGACATTTTAGTGAAGCACCTGAGTAAATACAAGAAGGGCTTCATGTCTTAAGAGTTGCTTCCACTCTCACAAGACATGCTGATGATGGGGGCAGCTGTATAGCATAGAGTTTAAGGGCCCGATGTAGGAGCCCTAATACCGGTCGGAAACGGACGATTTTCTAATGTAGGAGCATGCTTTACAGAATCGGTATTTTACCGAATCTGTATTTACAGATTCGGTAAAATTAACGAATCGGTAAATACAGACTCGGTAAAAATACCGATTCTGTAAAAGCACATGTAGGTAGCACATCTTTGAGTGCCGCAGGCCTTTCAGATTCGGCATTTTACCACCCAATCCAATTGGGTGTTAAAATACCGAATTCAGGTGTGCATGCACATGTGTGCATGCACACCTAGCCATGTGACAGACAGACATGCCCTTAGGGCATGTACTTTGCCACATGGCGCACATGCCTATTTTTGGGGTGCCAGAGGGTGTCAAAGTGACACCCCCTGCACCCTTGCAAAATTCGGTATTTACCGATTCTGTAATTACAGAATCGGTATTGCCCATTGATTCCTATGGGCTTCAAGGCCCATAGGAATCAATGGGCAATACCGATTCGGTATTTACAGATTCGGTAAATACCGAATCTTAAAGATTCGGAATTTACAGAATCTGTAATACCTACATCTCCCCCCTTCATATTTACCGACTCTTAAATACCGAATCGGTAAAATTCGGTATTTAAGAGTAGGTAAATATGAATTACCTACATCTGGCCCTAAGTTCCTAGCAGCCAAAGTGTCCTTGTTAGACAGTGGAGAAGTGTGGCTCAGGGGTTAGAGGCAGCAGACCCGGAAGCTGAGATTGGTCCTGGACCAGGGTTCAATTCCCCGCCTCGGCGGGTCTTGGGCTAAAAATTCCACGGACTCGATAATTCTCGCCCCGGTGCCTCCTCGACTCACGGGTTCACACTCTGCGACTTTGGGCAATAGCTTGCTTAATCTCCACAACGGCCCCTCGCGGCGGGATGCCTGACTTTCACCTTGTGGATACCCTGCTATCTCACAGGGGAATACCAGGAAGGGTTCCCTAAGCAAGCGCCGGGAAACCCACTGCGGGTAGCTGTGCGCTATATAAGCTCAACTACATTTACATTTACATAGTTGCTGCAGCCAGGACTTGTTGTTGGAATTGTGTAATTTGTTCTTCTGTGATGCTTACAGAAGGCATCTTGGAACCAGATAATATCTTTTAAGGATACTGGCTTGCACTTGTTGGCTTCACAAGGAGTTATTCATTGCACTTTTTATTCTAAAAGAATATACTCCAATGGAACTATATCGACACAGAATTATTGTTGTACGGTATGCTGACATCAATGCTATTAAATATATAATGTCCAGGGTAATAACTAAATATGCAGTACTACCAATTTTTTATTGTTACAGTTATCCACTAGTTAAACTTGATTGTGATTCACACTTACTACATCGAACATATTTATGTTTTCAGCTCCGAAGAAAGCCAGAGTATCAAATTATAATTGGAGTGGAAATACAGTGTCAGAAGTTAAGTCATAGACAATACCTAATGTTAAAACTTCATTTTTCAAACTATACTTATACTAAAGACCTCTTTTACTTTCTAAATATAAACCCTGCTGTATGTTGATAACCACTGTCTGCTTCATTCTCTTGTTTCAGCAAATGCTCCCTTCTGCCATTGTAGTGTAGGAATGGATGTTCTTGGCAAAGTATGGAAACTGTCAGATTCACATTTCTAGGTTAGTGTGTCCTGACGCTTTTCCAGTTTTATTTAATTTGTACATTTCACATCCAATTTCTCAGCTATATAACTCCAATGTCTGTCCCGATCTATCAAGAGAGGTGGAAGGAGGAACAGGAGAGAAGATATGGGGATGCTTTGTATCGATTTAGATTCCGTTTGCATTTTCCCAATTCATGCCCTTATATAGGTACAATTCACATTGCCCTTATATAGACATAGAGAACCAGTCCTTATTTAGGCATAACCCATGCTACCCAATTACAGGAATGGCTACTTCCATCCATTCATCTACGTCACAACGATTTCTTGGAAAACCAGACTCGTAAGCTGAAGGGACTTCCCCTAGCCTGGAGATTGATTTCTCAAAGACTCATTTATTATGCATGAACATCTATTCCTTAGGGGTTCATTCATGACATTCATATGCCCGATTTTTACGTCAATACTGGCATTCCTAAACACCTTCAAGGTATAAATATGCCTTCACTTGCTATGGCAAGGTGTGGTTCGGTGCAGTTCGACTACCTACTTGCACGACGCAGCTCACTACAGCAAGTGCCGAAGGAAGCCAACTCGCCAGCTGACGCACTGTAGTGTAGCTCCTATTTTCCCAATAGGCTCTGCGCATTGGAATAGTACCTACGGCAGTAAAGGCCTAGACCAGACGTTAACTAGGTCTACTACTGTCGATACTAGACTTAATTTTTGGGTTTGCCAGCTAAGCTCAGAGTTCGCTAGAAACTTTCTCGAATGTTCAGGAAAGAAGTACCTCCCCTGATTAGACAAGAAGGGATTTAGTTTCTGACAACCATAGAACATGACAACTTTGCTCTCCCCTAATCAAGAGTCAATCTCAAGAGTCGTGTGAGCACAAGGCAATTATTTTACTCAGTCAGTACGTGCATTCTTAGTCTCATCAGAATGTAGAGAAAAGGAAGAGACGGGCGTGTTCAATAAAAGATGTTATTTATTGATCAGTCTCTTTTCTCGTACAAGAGAAATGGATCGATATTATTGCAATACTTATAGTTAAGTAAAGTGCATACATTAAAAGCAATAGTATAAAATAATACTGTAAAAACATTGATATGGTTTCTGAGCCATATGATGCTTTAAAATGATTAAAATATATTTACATACACATATACATTTGACTAAACGTACTCAACTGGTGTTTCTAAATACGCCTACCCCGTGTACCTGACCTAAGTCTAATGCGTGGGCGGGAATAGAAAGTTACAGTTTAAGTTAAGTTTGTTTTTGCCAAGTGAATAACTAAAGAATTCTCTAGGAGGGGTTATTCAGTTCTGTACCTGGAATTTAGGATGAATGAGGAATGGTATCTCTTTCTCTGCTCTCGATATTCCAGGCTGCCTGCGAGGGCTGCCCAGAAACGCCGGTGCTGGGTCTCTCGGCTTGAGATAGCAGCGCGTCTCTCAGCGCGTCAGGAAGGCGGGGCTGCTGCCTGCGGGGTCTGCTTCTGCTCTCGGCTTCGGCAAGTATGGCTGCTCCGTCTTGTCACCACGCGTGTGTTTTGCATAGGGCAAGGTCGGCAATATTTATACCTTAAAGGTGCCGGGATTGACGTAAGGATGGACATAGGTACGTCAATAAAGATGTCATACGACTTGCTCGTTAGCACATTCTTTACTAAAGTTCTCTGTGAAATCAAAACAATGGCCGCACGGATTATCCAGGTTGTCATAGGTTTGATTTGTTATGAGAACGTCGTATGCCTTATCAGGGGCTGGAGGAATGTCGCTTGTCTAATTAGATCTCAAGCGTTATGACCTAATCAGATAACACGTTCCTGTGCCGTAGTGTGACTGCGTCAGATAACGGTATCTGCATCATGGGGGATTTCTTGCCTCATGGGCTGACTGTTAATTAACTAGCTAGGTAGTTTAACCAGAATAGGGTCAGGAATAGGGGGATCGATTCAGAACCTATAGAAATACACGACACCCACTCCACGCTAACTATGGTCATATCTACTAATCTATGCATAGTATAACATAGTACAACATACTATAGAGTATAGTGTATACCTTACCACCCCAAAATACATAAATGCATTTTGAAATTTTCAAATATACTGAAAAATTGCAGTCATATATATTGTATGCACTTAAGCTATGAATTAAATGCAAAAGTAAACACGCATTGTTATGCATTATTGCTTGTTGGTACATGAGAAATACACATGAAATGGCTCTTAATATGGCTATACAGAAAAAAAGTCGAAACCATTTCATCACATAAAATATATTGTGAACATACCAGCGGGCAGCTAAAGTCTATATAAAGTCTATAAAGTATCTAAAAAATAGAAATCTTAGTTCTCTAGGAATAGTTTCTTACTTTAAGCAGAAGATCAGTGTCCCGGAAAAAAAATATATAGAAAAATATTTTAAGGGGCTTTCTGAAAAAATTGCTGTCCGTGAACTGGATTGTAATTGTTCATGTGACTTTATTTTGAAAGTTGAAGGCCGGATTCAGGGAACGCCGTGCGAGTTTACTCAAAAGTCTCTATTTCTGTTCCGGAGAGAACATCATATCATTCAGGCTTTCGAAAAAACTGTCAACAGCTTCATGGGAAAGTTCCACTAAGTCGGAAATAGGGGTAACCATGCATTCATGCGCATGATTGTCTGTATTGACATTCTGATTTGCATTGCTGACAGAAGGTCGTACCTGTTCGATGCTGCTTCCATCTTGAACTTCACTACCCTTCAATCGCAGTGGTGAAGATTCCAGGAATGCCGTCATCAGAATTGGCAGCCTTTGAGGGCAGCACAAAGCGTGAACCTTGGTAGGAACCAGCAGTGTATCTGCATCCACCGGCGCATCCGATTGTAGCGTCAGACAGGTGTCTAACACGCATTCTTCTCCGCATAGCAGACACCTTAGTACAGGTAAAACACACCTTTGCCACATTGGTCGAAATGATAGAAACCAAGTCATGTTCAGGTCTCTAAGTCGGGAGAGTCCCAGGATTTTTGATATCCGGTCCCGGTATCCAATGGCTAGGATCGTTTCTTCCATTGTCGTGAGAGTTTGTTCTGTGACATGGGTTGCCATAACGAAAAATAAGGACTAGGAATAGGATTCCTGCAATTAGTCCCAGGATCAAGGGAAGTCCGCCAAAAATCGAATGGACGAAATCTGGAAAAATACCCAGTATGGCTTTGAATGGTGTTAATGCCATCGAAAATACTGTCTTAAATACCTTTGAGACCCCAGTGGTATCAGAAATATTTAAGATTTCGCTCAGGATTTCCGCGAAATGTACGGGGGAATTAGTTGATAATAATGTATGTATCTCTGCAGTCGTCCTTGCGACTTGTAGATCATACGTTTCTTTAGATGACGTGAGCCTTGTAGGCGTCTGAAGAAGCACTGTTTTCATTCTGCTTAAAGTGTCTATTCGAATAGAAGTAATTTTCAAACCGGGCCATGCCCTTGCCTCCCTGTCTGGAAAGGAGCTGGGGAACAAAGAACGTCCACAACACTTGACCTTCGCCGTCGTAGTGACGAGATAAGGAGTCCCGGGCATAAGACTACAACATCTGCGGTCTACAATAAGAATGTAACTCCCATTATAGAGTCTTCGAAAGAATGGTTCTATTTCAGTTGCAGGTGCGCCTTGCTGGTGACATGAAAGGTTGTATGAATTCCCTTCACAGGCTCCGTGCAAACTAATACCGTTACACAGAAGTGTGCCGCTTAGTGACATAGCACAATTGTTGCCACTAAGAAACACTTTCTGTCCTTTGTTACTGACACATGCATGTGAATAGGGCAGGTTCCAAGTTGTTTTAAGGTACCCCTTTCCCAATTTCTCGTACATGCCAGCCTGTATATATTTTTGGCAGTATTGAAACCTGAAGGTTGAGATTGGAATATTTATGATTCCGTGGATTATCCATTCACTGACAGGTCGTTCTGACATTGTCAACGGTAATCTTTCTAGTTTTTCAATGCTCAAGATTGTATAATCAGCACCCTTCTGCGCCATACCGATTTGTCTATCAGTAAGGTTAAAGATTTGGAATAGTGACGTTGTGTTGATTAAACGCCAAGGCACATAGCCAGAACGCAGATTTTGTAACGTCCAGCCAAGCTGTACAATAGAACGCAATTGTGACTGACCATGTTGTAATAACAGTAAGTCTTGCGATAATATATCGATTGCTGAAGACACAATGCTGTCCAATGAAAAAAATTCTGGAGGACAGAGTCATTAACCCATTGTCCACTACAGAAAGTGATTTTTCCAAATTAATACGATCAATTTCACGTATTCTCTCTGCTGTTTCAATTTGAGTAACCTTCCAGGCCTCATTGTATGCTGCATATACAGAGGCTGCTATGAAACGCTTTTGACGCTGTTTGCGTGGTCCCATTATGAAATCACGCAAGTCAGCACCATCAGTAAGTAAAGTTAGGTGTTGCTTAATTTCAGGCAGTGTGGAAGACTGTAGCCATTGAAGGCATAATTTGCCCACACTGTAGGTTGTTATTATCCCTGGGTGATGTCTTTGGGGATATCTAGGGTCTGGCCTGGTCATTTTGAAACCCTGTGTTTTATTCAGGAATCTATCTTGACAGTTATTTGTATCTGTGGGCCAGATCAACCATTGTTTCCAATCAGGATGTGTTCTGTTTTGGTTAAGTATATGGTTTATGTCTATTTCTTCATCTGTATCAGAGTTATTGCTAAACTTTGTTGGCTTTGGAATAGACGGGTTATTTAAATCTTTGATTTTGGCTAAGCCAAGACAGGTGGTTTGTTGAACAGTGTCATTTAAAAATATCATTTGTTCTGGGATCATGCAGGCTCTAAACAAAGCTTCTATACCCTGTACTTGCCATTCTTTTGTACCCCAAACACTTTTCAAATCAACATTTTTGTCCCAATAATCGAATCCAAAAGTATTCATTTTTTCAAAGAATGAATCAGAATAAATCAATTTTGTGTTGGTTATCATGGTTTTGGTCCCTGTCTTGTTTGACAATCTAAAATAAAATGTTTCAGCATTACTAGTGTTAAAACCTTGAAAGTATGAATATTTGTCATAAACGGTTCTAGAGCTCCCTTTTGGAGGTGTAGCACAATGTTCCCATTGATTATAATTTAAAACATTTCTAGGTTGTGCAGATTTATGCAAGAAATGGTTACCATAGTGGTTATAGCAATACATACTATCATAATTTGTAGAACCTTGCAAATAATCATGTTTTGTAAATTTAGCAGACATTACTAAGTCAGACATCATATTGTTTATACTTTCAAAGTCCCAATCATCAGCAAATGAGTTTGGTTTTGCAAAGTCACTCAAAGAGATCTTAATTTGGTGTGGATATTTCAGGATCTCGACCGGACCATAAATTTCATAGTCAGTGTTGTCCCAGGCTACCCCACCAGGTATTGGAATTGCTGTGAAGTTGGCTGAAGAAAGTTCTGAAGAAAGTTCTCTTTTCTCGACGTGTGAAGATGTGTGTGGTTTGAGGACCAAGTTGATGTTCTGACTTGCTGTGTTCATTTTAGCATATTTTTCCTCAATGAAGCGTCCCAAAGTAAATACCATGATGAGCCAAAGTATGAGGATAAATGCACCAAAACCCACCCAAAATTCAATCCATGGAGAAATCAGATATGTTTCTTTTAGTTGTTTCAAAAGTTCCTTCGCTTTGTCTTTAAAGGATTTTGATGATGGCTGTGTCTTTTGTTCGCTGAAACCGTCAGAGGAATCATCGAAGTTGATGAAGGTACCTGATGCAGTTCTGTCAATTGTTCCAATTGGTTCAGGATTTTTGTTTCTTGCATTTTCACTTGGTACTTCAGTATAGATTGGTGTGTCTCTGCTAAATGTCTTTATTTGGGTTTTCAGAGGTCTAAGTTCTATTGCATTGTTGCATAGTCCTTGTTGTTCTTCTGTAGGCGTTTCGAATGTGATGAGCCTCTTTGTTAGGACCTCTGTACTGGTAGCAAACCTTGGTGTTCTGCTACTTATTGGGAGTCCACTTGGCCTACTGTTTGTTATCGGCCACATGTTGTGGTTTTACCAGGTCGATGGATACAACTCGGTTCTCCTTTTTTCCAGCAAGTGGCGGTAGTACAACTGATCTTGTCCCGTTGACAGACAAGACAGGAACTGCTTTTCTGTAAGAAGGCCCAAATTCCTTCTTTACCACGATCTTCTCCCTGACTAGATCCCCGACTTTTGGAATCCAGACAGGTCTTGCTGGGACAGGTGGTGATTCTTCAGTGGTTGTTGGCTGTTGTTTCAACTGTATGTTGCTCAGGTCTTTTCTTGTTTTGTTTAAGTCCTGCAAAATAGCCAAACGGTCTTTGACATCAAAGCTTTTTTCTATTACCACTGAAGTCTGACTATCAAGGTCAGAGATCAACATCCTAGTTCCGAATAATAATTCGTACGGACTGAATCCCTTCAGAGAATTTCTTGGCAAGTTATTTAGACTACGTTGGACACTTATTAGATGTTTGACCCACCCAGCTCCCATACCTAATATCCTTTCTATTATAGATTGCTTTCTGTCTTGGTTTTTTCTTTACACCATCCCATACCCTCAGGAAGGAAGTGAGAAGATTCCCGCTGGGCTGTGCTCATTTGGCCATTCTTTCCCCCCCCAGGCTGGATTGCCTGAGAAAAAGAAAAAAATGGTCGAACGTAGCATGCTCTTAGCGTATATGCCATTTAGACTCGCAAATCTTGTATAACAGTCCGGACGTCAGCTGAGTGCTGTGGATCTACATTATAAGTGGAACTAGCCTGTGTATGTTAATCGCAAGCCATTCTTTTTGTTGGTAATATTATCTGCCTTGATACGACGAGGTATTAAACTGCTTCTCTCCCCACTGCGATCTCTGTTGCAGTTTGGGCAGTTTTTTACAAACATGGTGTAGTGCAGGCTCATGCCTGGCCACCAGTACCGTGATTGTAATTCTTCCAGGGAATCTTTTAATTTAAGGTGTCTGAGACCCTCGCCCATGAGTGCGTCTGCGATTAACAAGTGTCTCCTGTCCATGTTTGGAATCACTCTATCCCCCACTCCAGGGATTCGAGCAAAAGGGACGGAGTTTGCATCGATTATGTATGTATAATTGAGTGGATAGTTGATCGGTAACGCTGAGCAGTCGCCTTTTGATGACGTTTTCACCGCCAGCAATGTTTCACCGTCAATGTATTTTAATGTACGCTTTTTTCGATCTACGGGAGCCGATTTAGTGGCTGCCGCTGCGGCTGCTTCAGCCAATGAATTCCCTACAACGTGAACGCCATCACGCTGGTGACTCAGTGAGTGTGTCACGTGAGTCTTTGGTAGTTCTTTTTTCAAAAGAGCTACTTGTTCCCAGAGCAGTCTCTGCTTTATTGGTGCATCTGTGTCATCTTTGTAACCGTTCTGAATCCATGTCTGCAAATCCTTGTTATATGCTTTGACGCAGAAATATGAATCTGACACTATAAGTGTCGGGAATTCGCGATCCGCATTATCTAGCGCCATTTTCAAAGCTATTATTTCAGTTTGTAGTTCTGAATTAGTTTCTACTGAGTGTGATTTTGTTAATAGAGGTCTTAGTTTACCTCCGCGCCACACTTCTTTTGTAATCTCACATGTGGGATTGTATGCATGTTCTCCCCAAACGGAGGGTTGAGCATGTCCGTCTGTATAGATTACACAGGCGTAATGTCGTAGAGGCAGAATGTCGATTGGCAGAGGATACGTCTTTTCATATTTTAGATTTTTTAATTCTTCTAGTTCTGGATCAAAGTAGTAGTATACTTTGTCCGTTGTGATTGAATTCACCCATTGTATCCATTCCGGATTCAATGTTGTTGTTGGTAAATTACACGGTGTTGTTAGTGCCTCGAAGGCTGATTCAGCTGTTCTGACTGTGATATGTCTACCGTCAGCTATGTCTTTTTCTCTAGCTATTGCGGTTTGAACTGCTTGAACAATTTTTCCTTTGTTGCTGAATCTCTGTTCAGCTTTTGTGTACAAGTGTGATTTGAATGCAATTGGTACCTTTTCTCCCTCATTAGAGGTCAGGTATGTGAATCCGCATCTCCCTGGGATGACTCGGATCACAAGGTTGCATGTATTATCACGTGTTTCTAATTTTGTCTTAATTAGCATGTCTGTTTGTAAGGATCTCAAAATGTCTGTGTGTGTTTGAGTCCAACTAGATCTTTTAAAATCTGGTTTAATTAGATCGTAAAGGGGTTTGACCCTTTCTGCGTAATTTGCAATGTAAGTTCTTCCGAAATTTAGGAAGCCTAGAATTGACTGTAGGTTTTTTAGTGTTTTAGGAGCTTGGATTACGGCACATTTCTCTAGGAAATTGTCTGCCAGGCTTTTGCCTTCACTTGATAACTCATATCCTAAGAATAGGACTGTCAGATGGGCAATTCTGGACTTTTTTAAGTTGAATTTGTAACCCTCTGCAGCGAACCCAAGTATTATGGTGTTCACTCTTTTCAAGTGAGTATCCAAGTCATCATCTGTTAAGTAAATGTCATCGACATAAGATAATGCTTCATCATCATATTGTTGTAGTAATTCTGTTACTCTCGCTGAGAATACCCCCAGGCTATTCTTGTACCCCTGGGCTAACCGACAGAATTGTTTTTGAGTGCCATTTACTGAGAAAGCTGTTAAATATCTGCTCTCTGGTGCTATGTTTTGACAAAAGAATCCGTTGGAGATGTCCAAGGTAGTTTTGTATTTTTTGCGCACTATGTTATTCATTAGTGCAGCACTGTGTGAATTTTGCACTGCAAAAGTTTTGCAACATGTGTTAAGGTGTCGGTAATCCAAAACTAGACGGTATGAATTGTCTGGTTTGGAGACCGGAAACAAAGGGTTGTTCATTTGTGAGGTGCAAGTTTCAATCACCCCCTGGTATTCTAGCTGATCTAGTATTTCATTTACTTGTTTTTTAGCTTCTTGCTTAATTGGGTACTGCCTTTGTGCAGTAGGTTGTGATTTTAACTGGATTTTGTGAGGAGGAGAATCCTCATCCCATCCTACATGATTTTTGTATAAAGCAGGTGCTAAGGCCACTGCCCACTTTCTAGCAAGTGTGTATTTTTTATGAATCGGGATTTGATTCGAGAAGGCAGGCATAATTACTTCTTCGCCATGAGGGCACTCCCTGACAAACTCTGGTGGCCAGTCTTTTTCAGCTAACAGGATGTCATAACCCTTTGAGAGGTTATCCCAAAATAGTCCCCTTATTTTCCTAGTCTTATCTCCCTCTATACGTAATGTTATCTCGTATATTTTGTGGGGCTTGCTAACTCTGGTGTCTGCAGTTTCCACTTGAAGGTATTCATTCGTGTCCACTGTCTCCAGATGATTCATAAGGACTTTGCGAGCTATGCTCACCTCTGCTGCGCTGTCTAGCATTGTCTGAGCCCATTCTCCGTTTTTCAGTTGTGTCCTCAGTATTCTCGGCATTGTTAACTACCTTGATACTGGCTACCTTCTTTTTTGGAAATTGTAATTTCTTTTTCAGTTGAGCAGGTTCCTTGTCTTTGGACTTGGCGTGCTCTTCTGATCGTCCTCTTCTTTCCGATTTCTGCGAGGAATTCTGAAAAGATTGAGAGGGACGTGTATCAATGTCTTGATATCTATCAGGTTTTTTTAATATTATCCCTATTTCTAAGGTTATATCTATTCCCAGAGGGTTCACTCTGGGGTGACCTTTGTCTCGGGTTTGGAGATTTCTCTCTTCGCCTAGGAGACCTTCCTCTGGACTGGAATTTCTTTTCTTTAGGATTGGATTGTTTGTTCCCATCCCAGTTCTTTTTTGGTGAATTATTATTATTATTAAAAAACATTTTTTCTGGACTTGTAGTCAGTTGCGGTTTTACTGGTATTCCACCTAGACTATCTCTGCCTAGTTCTTCATAGGATTTTTCTATGATTCTGGCAATTTCAGCTGGTTGGTCTGCTATATCTGTCTCTTTTAACCTCTGGCGGATCGCCACGTTTGCTGCTTCACCTTTTATGTTGGCTAATAATATAGCCGAGACCTGCTTGAAGTCTTTTAGTAATTTCATACCAAGAGTTAAAGCAGGTTCTGGACCGTATTCATCTTGAATTTGTTTTAGCACATCTGGTATCACCGAAATGGATGGAACACCGTGCGTTTTTGTGTAGATGGAAGCAAAGACTGTACCCCAAGTGTCACAGTCCTCAATGTGTGGTGCGATTCCCATTGGGAGACATATAGTCAGAATCCTGTGTTTTTCTAATGGGGTGGTGTCAGGAAACACCGCCTCTATTTGGGTAATTTTCTGTGCCAACCAGAATGGTATTTGTTCCCGTTTTGCTGGGACTTTACCTAGGCAGGATTGGATGTTCTGTGGTGTAATTTTATTTGTGTTCCCCTGGTGAGGGGTCAGCTGTGGAAGTTTAATCGCTGGCTGAATTGTTGAAGTCCGCATTACATACTGAACTAATTGTCTGTGAATTTTTAGTAGTTGTTTTAGCTGTATTAACAGCTCTGCTGCAGGCATTCTTTCGATGTCTGGATGTGGTGTGTATCCGGCTAGGACCGGCCACGTTGCTCCTGGTCTTCCTAAAGGACCGAGCCTTGTAATGTGATTGTTATGTATTAGGGCGCCATCAAATAAGAGCAAATGCTCTTGGAATTTGAGTGGTACTTCCACCTCCTCGAAAGGAGTGTACTCATTAGGAGGTTCCTCTACTTTGTAATAGTGGAAGTACTTTGTTACAGTATTAGCTGCTGGAAAATGTATCCATGTATAGTATACCTCTGTCTGCCGATATTCGTGTGCCTCGATTACGAATATGACTGTGCCACCTCTAGGTGTCAGTCCATTTTCTATAAGTTTTAAGGTTATAGATCTCCTTTTGGCGACCTGGATGAGTATTATATCCGGGTCTGCTGTTTGCATGGTAGCATCAGCATCTGCTATTTCAGTAGCTAATCTAGTAACCTCTCGTTCTTCATCGCTGTCCATTTTGCTGACAGGATGGTATTATGTTTATTTGCAGATCAGGTTTCTTTATGGAAACAGAGATTAGATGCACAATATTTTGGAACTGTTTTATCCTTCAACGTTGACTAGACCAAGAACCATACATAGGAGTTCCCTCCTGCGAGGTTTTGGAGGATATAATAACCTTTCACCCACTCCAGACGTCTTTGGAGTATTTGGGAAAAGGGGTCTGAGTGAGAAAGCACGACTGAGTTACTCTAAATGTCTTACGTTAGTTTTATCGCCCTTTCCAAACGCGTTGGGCTCCATGTAGTGTAGCTCCTATTTTCCCAATAGGCTCTGCGCATTGGAATAGTACCTACGGCAGTAAAGGCCTAGACCAGACGTTAACTAGGTCTACTACTGTCGATACTAGACTTAATTTTTGGGTTTGCCAGCTAAGCTCAGAGTTCGCTAGAAACTTTCTCGAATGTTCAGGAAAGAAGTACCTCCCCTGATTAGACAAGAAGGGATTTAGTTTCTGACAACCATAGAACATGACAACTTTGCTCTCCCCTAATCAAGAGTCAATCTCAAGAGTCGTGTGAGCACAAGGCAATTATTTTACTCAGTCAGTACGTGCATTCTTAGTCTCATCAGAATGTAGAGAAAAGGAAGAGACGGGCGTGTTCAATAAAAGATGTTATTTATTGATCAGTCTCTTTTCTCGTACAAATGAAATGGATCGATATTATTGCAATACTTATAGTTAAGTAAAGTGCATACATTAAAAGCAATAGTATAAAATAATACTGTAAAAACATTGATATGGTTTCTGAGCCATATGATGCTTTAAAATTATTAAAATATATTTACATACACATATACATTTGACTAAACGTACTCAACTGGTGTTTCTAAATACGCCTACCCCGTGTACCTGACCTAAGTCTAATGCGTGGGCGGGAATAGAAAGTTACAGTTTAAGTTAAGTTTGTTTTTGCCAAGTGAATAACTAAAGAATTCTCTAGGAGGGGTTATTCAGTTCTGTACCTGGAATTTAGGATGAATGAGGAATGGTATCTCTTTCTCTGCTCTCGATATTCCAGGCTGCCTGCGAGGGCTGCCCAGAAACGCCGGTGCTGGGTCTCTCGGCTTGAGATAGCAGCGCGTCTCTCAGCGCGTCAGGAAGGCGGGGCTGGTGCCTGCGGGGTCTGCTTCTGCTCTCGGCTTCGGCAAGTATGGCTGCTCCGTCTTGTCACCACGCGTGTGTTTTGCATAGGGCAAGGTCGGCAATATTTATACCTTAAAGGTGCCGGGATTGACGTAAGGATGGACATAGGTACGTCAATAAAGATGTCATACGACTTGCTCGTTAGCACATTCTTTACTAAAGTTCTCTGTGAAATCAAAACAATGGCCGCACGGATTATCCAGGTTGTCATAGGTTTGATTTGTTATGAGAACGTCGTATGCCTTATCAGGGGCTGGAGGAATGTCGCTTGTCTAATTAGATCTCAAGCGTTATGACCTAATCAGATAACACGTTCCTGTGCCGTAGTGTGACTGCGTCAGATAACGGTATCTGCATCATGGGGGATTTCTTGCCTCATGGGCTGACTGTTAATTAACTAGCTAGGTAGTTTAACCAGAATAGGGTCAGGAATAGGGGGATCGATTCAGAACCTATAGAAATACACGACAGCACTGGCTAGACACTGTCATCCTCCTGCCGAGAATCCTGCTCCAGTGTTTCTGACTCCCCTTGCGGGGTGTTGGGAGATCAAGTCCTGATTAGAACCTAGAGAAACCTTTGGCAATTCTTGGCAGAACTAAAAATATATCTAAACAGCACCTACTTCTTCCCTGGTACTAGACCTAGGATAGGTACATTGGGGTACGCATTATACTTCGCATTCTGTCTAACGATTGTAGCAGTTCATATCTCTTGCATGAGAAAGAAGACTGTTCAATAAATCCTTTTATTGAAACACCTGTCTCTCTATTTCTGTGCAACTCTGTAGAAACGAAGCATGCACGATTGACTGAGTGAAGTAGTTATCTATTGTTTCCACGGCTCTGAAGATATTATTCAGGTTCTAGGGGAAACAAAGTTGTCATGTTTATGCTGTTGTCAGAGACTAATCCCTTCTTGTTTATTCGAGAAAGTTTCTACTGACCTCTGAGTTAGCTGGCACACACACAATTAAGTTTAATATACTCGATAGAGACATACTGACCTCAGTCCCATGTCAAATCTATAGTGTATATTATTCCAATGCGCAGAGCCTATTGGTAATATAGGAACTACACTACAGGGAGAGGTAACAGCTAATAAGGAACTGACTATTAACCCATTCCCAAAGTCCTAGTACTGTCCTGCCACTGCAAAAGAGTTCCTCACACTCTGTTGAAATACACATAGCAATCTATGGTATTCAACCAGCATTTCTACATATCACAAAATGATGCTTGGGTCTGTGTTCTGTCACTCGTTAAGCTAAGGACTATATCCCTCACTCTGTCTTACATCAAACAAGATATTTGAGGGGTCTCCTCACCCACAGTTTCGCGCAGCATACTTAGCGGGCCCCCCACATTGTAGTAGGACAGTGTCACTTCAGTGGACTCGACCATAAACCGGAAATTCTTAGATATTTTCTGAAACAGGACAATAGAGCGGTCTAGATGAAAAACGTATAAATAAATAAATATCTAAAAATACCTACGTTTATACCCCAAATTATCCTTTTGTATCTTCTGCTGCCAACCCCCAGCCTCCTAAAGCATGACTGCGGGCGTGCCTCTCCCGTGGGGGGGCATCTTCTGGAATTCCAGGACCAGTGGCAGATGGATGTGTTCGATGCCACAGCCATGCAGGTCGTGTCTGAGGGTTATCGCCTGGAGTTTTCCGCCAGTCTGAGGTCCTTCTTTCGCGAGACTTCTCTTCCACCGGATCCGGTCCGTTGCCTGCACTGTTGCATCACATTCAACAACTTCTGGGCAAGGGGGCAGTGGTTCCAGTTCCCCTGCCGGAACACCGTCTGGGCTTTTACTCCATTCTCTTCTTGGTCCAGAAGGTTACGGGACGCTTAAGGGCTTTTAAATCGGTTCCTGGTTGCTCGGACTTTCAAGATGGTCACCCTGCAGAGTATCTGTCCGCTGTTGAGTCCTGGCCTGTTCCTCGTATCTTTAGACCTACAGGATGCTTATTTGCACGCCCCAATCTTTCCTCTGCATCAACAGTACCTAAGGTTTTTGGTGGAGGGCCGCCATTACCAGTTACGTTCCCTCCCCTTCGTGTTGGCTTCAGCTCCCAGGGTTTTCACCAAACTGCTGGCTCCCTGCTGGGTATTTTGTAAGGGTGGGCGTAGTTCTACGCGAGCTTCACGTAGCACTACGCGAGCAGCGTAGTAGCATGTTCGCACTGTGCAAGATGCATTTTCAATGATTGTAAAGTGCGAACAAGCATCCGGCACTGTGCAATCATTGAAAACGGCATCTTGCACAGTGCGAGCTGTAGTTTTGTGCCGCTCAAGTAGATTTTTACTCGAGCGGCAGCTTTCTTAACGCGAACTGGTAGTTTCTCATTGCGAGCGGTCGCGAGCATGCACAACCACTCGCAATGAGAAACCTGACCTACCCGTGTTGAGAGTCTCGCCGGGATGTCATTTTGCTTGCTCGCGGTCGCGAACATGATGTTGAGGACCGCGAACAAGCAAAAAATGCCAGCTGCGCTACGCGTGTTCCCACTGTGCTCCGTGCAGCTCGCGTAGTGCGAAGTTGCGCAAACTACGCGTGCGTAGCGTAGTGCTTCGCCCAGGGTTAGTATTTTGCACTCTTGGGGTATTCTGGTGTTTCCGTACCTCAACGATTGGTTAATTGCATCTCCTTCTCTTTCTAAGACTTGCCAAGATGTTCTCCCATTGTTATCCCATTCTCCCGTCCCCCCCCTTGGATTAGTGAGATTGGTGCTTTGATGCCAGTTTCTCCATTTATCAGTTTCTTTCTGGATAAGGTTGTTCTTCGGCCTAGCCCGGCTTTCCTTCCTAAGGTTCTTTCTCGTTCCTTATCGTTTTCATTGTTCGGAGGACATTGTCCTTCCGGTTTTCTTTCCCGACCCATCTTCAGATGAGGAGGTTCGTTGTGCTCCCTGGATCTTTGCCGGGCTTTGTCCATTTATTTGGAGCGTTCTTCTTTTCGGACAACTGGTTCCCTTTTTGTTACTTTGTTGTGCCAGATAGGCTTTCTTGTCCTTCTACTGCCTCCATTTCCCGCTGGATTAAATCTGCCATTGTAAGCGCTTCCCAAGTGTCTGGGTCCTCTTCTCCCTTGTCTGTGCAGGATTATTAGACGAGGGGAGTGGCTACCTCTGGGCGGTCTTTCGGGCGGCCTCTCTGCGGAATGTGTGTGCTGCTGCTACCTGGAGTTCCCATCACACTTTCCTTTCCCACTATTGTTTGCAGTTGGGTGGGCATTTTTCCTCCTCCTTGGGGATCATGTCCTGTCCGTGGCGGAGGGTGGTTCTGCTCCTTTGATGTCTTGAACTGCATTGCTTTTGATTGTTGTATTAAACTTTGATTTGGTTCCGCATACTTGGTGCTTCACTGTTGTGTTTTTTTTCCTGCATTTGTTTATGGAAATAGTCACCAGGTTGCTTGGGTATTGTATCATACGTAAGGACGGCATCCAGGAAGACAGACGAGGAGTTAATGCCCTGGTTACTTACCGGTAATCTTCATTACTCCGAGTCCTGATCTTCCTGGATGCAGTACTGAGTACCGCCCTCCCACCCAAGCATGGCAGTTGACTATTTCCTGGTTTTCGTGGATCAGCTGGCACGGTATGTTACAAGAAGTGTGTGGTTTGTTCCTCCCTTTTGTGGTGACTCATGGATAACAGGGGCCATCTTGCGGGAACATTTTTGAGTTTTTCAGCTAGGGAATTGGTTCTGCTGGAAGACCAGGACTCAGAGTGATGAAGATTACCGGTAAGTAACCAGAGCATCACTGTGTGCAAGGCTTCAAGAATAACCAATAGCAATGATGCTGTCATTTATTTAGGTAGTTCCCCTGTCAACACAACATTGGCATTTAATGCTATGCAAAGAGACTATATACTTTTGAAGAAAATCATGTTAAATATGTTGATGGACAAATTTGCATGCTTGATGAAAGGGAAAGATGAAAAAAGATACATTTCACAGTGTCAATTTGCAATGATAAAAATGATGAAGGGAGAAAAAACTCCCCATACCAAGTCTTGAATCCCAGGTCTGGGTGGGGAAATCAAAACAGCATGTAGAACATAACTTCAATGTATTTAGTTACAGGAACTTAATGTTGGATTAGTGAAAAATAAAGATAGATAAAAGCGAATGGGAGAATGGGGTCTAAAATAAGGAAATAGGGTTGTTCTAGTTTTCTTTCTGTTTTTACCGCAGCATCAGATTGATAGTGCACAGAAAGAGGGGATCCAGGTGAAAAGAAGGTAAATAGATCCAGGCACTGGGGAGCATTGTAGAAATGCATTAATGTGGTTAGGTTTTTCAACCCGATGAATGCCCTTCGTTCAGAAAATTTCAAGGAAGGGATTTTGACAGCAAATATTCATCAGCATGCCCTCCCTTCAGGCTATTTATCATCAAAAGCATATACATGCAGAAGTCTTTATAAAATGGTGTTTTTATTACCTTCATTCCAGGGGTCCTATAAGGGCGAAAGCTATCACCTTCCACCTCAATTTTCCTGTGAGTGATCCACATTTTGACGGTCCACCTTATGCTAACATCAATCCATGCAAGGTATGTTTTTGTACAAACTACTTGACTTAGCATGTACTTTGTAGATTCAGGACTATAACTTTACATAATAATGTTTAGAATGTTTAGAGAAATTAACATGTTAGCTGAGTTGATAGCAATGAATGAACAGCTGATCACTCTGAGACCATGTATACCCTTGAGCTCCCTTACTGATCACACTAGGATTGCATTCTTTCATCCGCCATATTGCCTGACATGGATTTTATGATCCATGAATTTGACTTCCCTATATACCGCACCCATATAATCATCTCATTACTGCCTAATTTACCACAGCTTTTTTCTCATTCACAGAAGTGATATACTTCTCTTTCAATTAAGTTATCCATTTATAGTTTTAAGCTCTTTGTCTTCATGAGAGATGCCAGTGAATCTTACATTGAATTTGAAAATTTCGCAAATAATGACTATATCTTTAACCATGGGTGCTCATAAACGTTTTTGCCAGGGGCCAAAAAGTTTGGTCAGTGATATGCCCATAGGAAGCATTGATGCCAGCGAGGTGGTGATCAGGCGAGTGGGCTCAGGGGGATTAGGGGGATTAGTGGTAAGGTGGGTGCAGGTGAAGGATATAGATCTGGTGACTGAATGGAACACCATGAAACCATAACGAAACCAGAAAACCTGGGATTAATACCGGCTTCTCCACTTTACCGAATTGTGTGATCCAAGGCAATTCTTTAATTTCACTTTCTCTCCTTTGTCTTCATTATCACATGTAAGAAGATCTCGAAAATGCATGATTTCAGGGTGTGCGGGGTACAAAACCTTCTCCTGTGTTTGATTTAATAAACTATAAAATGGTACATGTATAATAGGAACCCAGGCCACCAAAAGAGTGCACATAACTAACTTGCCTCTTTAGTTAACTATTTGCATTGTTGTCAGGGTAGAGGGAAAAATTAATGTTTTTAAATTCATGTTTGAAAACTATCACCTATAGTTTAATACTTCTTCAATGCACTGATATAATCAATTGTACTAAGGTGAAAAGGTTCTGTATGTTAATTATACTGTTGCTGCAAGATGTCTTTAAAAATTAAGGTGTTTCTTAAGTGAAGCGCAGGACTCTTTAGTTACTTTCTTTCTTTAACAACAAGTACCTTTGAAAAAACTGCTTGCCTGTCTACTTAACATTTTTTTAGGTCGAGCCTGAGCAGCGCATGCACTGCACGGCAAGGCATACTGTAATGTACACTGTGCCTTGAAGCTCCTCCTCTTTTCTTCATCCGTTCTTGTTTGTGCCTTTTATATATGCATGCTTCTGTTTGGTCAGCATGTCTAATTACTCCCCCCTTTTGTTGTTTTAGATCCTCCCTACGGACTGCCCCTGCTTCATGTGGTCTTGCACTTTTATTACTTAACGTTCCTCCGGGGACTATTTTTCTTTTGGGTGTGCCTCGGACTTGTGTATCAGCATGGCACCCGCTTAGTAGAAGACGCGCTTGTTTTAAGATTAGTTTCAATGTGTAAATGAATGATGGATTTGCTGCTTGCTTTCTTGTAACTGTGGAGAATGAAAGTGTTACAGGACTGTGTTAACATAAACAGTTTTCAGGATGATAAAGTCAAATTAGTCACTGTGGTCAATGTTCATGACAAGCAGGAGGTTGCTGTTGTCACTGTGATATAGGGAGAGTTTACAGACGGTGCATGCTCCAGTACTGTAGTTCATATTGTGATGAACGTGCAGCATGTGTCACCACTCTGTTGTGGTATGAGAGCGCGGTGGCTGAAGCTGCTTTCGTTTTCAGAATGAGTGCACTGTTTATGTGAAATGGAGAGGCAGAGCTAGAAATACTTGGTCAGGGCGAGTACTTGTATATAAGCAGAATACGCCCCCTTTCAGCAGATTTTTATAATGCCGACAACTGCTCTGGCCGTGCCTCAAGGGTAAGAATTTCTGTTCATGCCGTGTTTGTGCTGTTAGCAGTCTAAAATTAAGCTCACCGGAGCACTGCTTTTTATTGCGTTTTAGTCCTTGTGGGAATCTGACTTGGAAGTGCTGCTTTGGGTTCATTTTGTGTACCCGTCCAGGGGCGTACTGCGCGTAGCGAGGGGGGATACTTCGCTTTATGGAACTTTTAAATTGTTTACCAGAATATTACTTCAAGATCAGAAGTGTAAGGATTCAACTTAAAAACAGAACTGGAGGAATTACTCATGTTTGACCTTGGAAAGCAAGATTTGAAATTTTTGTCCAAAGTTCATTTTCCACTGAATTCTATATGCTGGATGAATATAACAATATGTCACTACAGAAAACTGGTAACATTAGGACCAAAACTTGAGAGAGCATGACATTTGAACCCTTTAAATGAGGGTATTTTTTAGAGCACTGTGAAGGAGAGTAGGATAGTGGGCAGTGCTTAATTTGAGCCTGTGGTTTCTGGTGCTAAACACCGGCACTTAATTGTCAACACCTGCCTTTATGACAGCTGCCACATGGGGCACTGTTTGTGTTATTTAGAGATGAGCAGAACAACATTTATTTATTAATTCAATATACAATAAAAACAACTAATACCTTTTGTTCAAGGCATTTTTATTGTTTTGGGGGGACGTCAAGTAGGCTGAATTTTCAAACTCACACACAGGTATTGCCATTGGCCAGAAGGAGGCATCGTAAAAGAAGGCTGAGGGAGAACTGTCAGAGAGAGTGAAGGTGAAGGGGCATTACTGAGCACTGCCTGTCAGAATGGAGGACCTCAACCTCGCCGTGGTAGGACACGTACTAGTGACCCTCTGAAAGTAAGCCTCGAAGATACATTGCCACCTCGATCCCACGGGGCTTAATATAACAACCCATATATTGTGTTTTCAAGAGCACATTTAGATTATTGTTAGGTTTGAAGGAATAAATTAGTTCTGCAGGCTGATGTGTGCTGAACCTTAGCAGTTCAGAGGCAACGGAAACACTACTTTGTACTGTTCAATGGTGTTGCTTAGTGCGTTTGTTGAACAAGGCAAATCGAAATGCAGTGCCATTAAAGCATACGTATCCTTCAATGATTTGACAAATCGAGTGCAGCTGTAACATGTATTGGCAAGGCAAATAGAACTGATTTATAAATGACAAGTGTTGGCTTTGATAATGTTATGTTATTTAAATTTATAAAGCGCAACAGTTACCCTGGGGTGTCCTGGCGCTAACTGCTACAATCGAATTACAGTATGACATAGAAACCTACATGCTAAAAAGCCATGTTTTTAGTGCCTTTCTAAACTACATTAAATCAGAGGCAGCTCTAATGTGGAAGGGGAGTTTGTTCCAGGTCCTTGCAGTGCAGGTGACAACACTTCTCCCTCCCCAGTTGACTTTCTTAACGGGGGGTATTGTCACCATCTTTGCTCCTAGGGAGCGGAGAGTTCTGTTAGGAACAAACCATTTAAATCGATGTTTGAGATGGCCTGGTCCCTTTCTAAGGAGGGCTTTAAAAGCAGTGCATAGGGATTTGAATTGCACCCTTTGTCTAACTGGCAGCCAGTGCCATCTTTTAATTTCTTTGGTAACTGAAACGAATTTTGGCATGCCATGGAGTAGCCTTGCTGCTGCGTTTTGCAGTAGTTGGAGTTTATTTAAGTGTTGCTTTTGAATGTTCAGGTAAAGGCAATTACAATAGTCCAACCGTGACAGAAGAAGAGATGTCACTACAATACACTGTCTGTCCTCCAGCAGAAAAGGCATTATTTTTTTAAATCATTTTGAGGGACTGGAAGGAGGCTTTTGTAACGGCGTTTACCTAATCCCCAAAAGTAAGCTTGTCATCCACCAAAACCCCCAGATTTTTGTCTTTCCGAGTAGGCATTGGAAGGGTGCCCAATTGTTCCAGCCACCATTCAGGGGCCCAGAAGTTGGCATTATTTCCAAAAATGATGACCTCAGTTTTGCTCGAATTTAGTTTCAAGCAATTCTGTGTCATCCAAATCTTGACTGATTTCATACAGTAATGAAACCTCTTGCCCTTCTCTGATTCGTGGCCTGGAAACAGAGAGACCACAATTTGCGTATCGTCCGCGTATGAAGTTAGATGAAAGCCAAATTATCTAATCAGCAGGGCCAAGGAAGAGACATACACATTAAAAAGAGTGGGAATGAGGGATGACCCCTGCGGCACCCTGCAGGGTAAGGAAAAAGGTCCAAGGTCACTATTTGTGTTCTATCAGTCAGAAAAGATTTCAGTAGCCTCCAAGCCTTGCCCTGAATCCCACAGGCCAACAGACAGTCCATCAGGAGATCATGATGGACCGTAATGAAGGCGCCGAGAGATCCAGCATGATTAGTGCTGCCTTGCCACCAAGATCCAGGGCTTCCCTTATTTCTTCGGTGAATTTGATAAGGGCCGTCTCCGCACTGTGGCCTTCCCTAAAGCCATATTGAGTGTGATCTAAGATGTGATTTTCCTGAAGGAAAGCACTAAGCTGTATATTCATGGCTTTCTCCACCAATTTTGCCAGCAGTGGAAGCCAGGAAATTGGCCAGATATTATTAGGATCCTTGGGGTCTAGATTATGTTTTTTCAGCAACAGAAGAATGGATGATGTCTTCCATGCTTTGGGGAAATGCCCTGACTCAAACATGGCATTAAAAAGGGAGGTAAGCGAGGTTGCAATGGGTTCAGGGGCTAGTATGATCACAGAAACTGGACATGAGTCATAAGTGGAGGAGGGGGGCGTGGCTTAGGAGCCGGAGGGAATGGCGGCGTGAGCTCGGAGCTCCGCGCCCGATCCCCGCATTTATCCTGCTAAACGGTGCGGCGACACCCGCGAAAGCCCTGAATTGCAGACCGGAGGCAGTGGGAATCTGTACAGCACCCTCGGTGCCGCTAGCGGAACGGTGAAAGAGCCCGCCGGCGGAGGAAAAGTGATAACGGGCCAGCGCATGAAGAAGCGCAAGATGGCGGCTGCCACGGATGCCATGAGCGACTGAGAAGCGCGCCTGGACGAGAGCCACCTCCCCGGGCACTGTGCAGGCGGAGGAAGCGATCGAACTGCCGAGGGAGAGGCCAGGCAGAACTGCGGTGAGTCCCGTGGCCCCTGACTGGGACGCCTGCCGAACTGTGTCTTGGACCAAGCTGAGACCCCCGTGACAAGATGGCAGCAGGGGGAACGAAGGAGGAAATGGGGCTCAACTGAGGCGGCCGCCCTGCTGATCCTACACCCTGCCGAGGTGCAGCCGGGGCGCTGCCTGCCGGAGGAGGCTGAGAAGCGGGGCTGCATAGAAGGAAGCCCAGAGTGCGGCGGGGCGTCCGACCCAGTCCGAGGCCGAGACCGAGAGGTGGACTGCGATCCTGGCCACTGTGGAGGGTCCAGCGGCTGCCACCTGTGGACCTGAGAGAGTGAGGCCCGCCCGTTGCTGAAGGAGGCTGAGGGGACGCGGACAAGAAACGACCTCCTCCGGAGGACCAGTGCTTGTCCCTGTCGGGGGAGGAGGTGCCCATAGCGCATTGGATCTGAGGCGTCCTTGGCCTACAGAACGGACAAAAAGAAGTTGGAGGGTCCGACGGCATAGCTAGCGCTGCCAAACGGGAGGGAGTGCTACGGTGGCTGACAGAAGGAGGTCCTGCACCCGTACCGGACGGGGAGGGGCGGTGGGCAGGGTTCCAGAGACGAGCGACCCCGGATGGGCCCTGCGCTGGGGCTGAGAGGGAGGGAGATGCCTCTTTAACCTCCGGCCGTGGCTGGATGGTCCTCGACCACGCTCAGGAGCACTGTGGAGATTGACGAGCCCAAGAGGGAGTGACAGGGGCATATTCACTTCGCCGAGGGCAGAGCGTAGAATCTGGGTGAGGTCGAGAACCCGAGAAGTCAACCAGGCCGGGGGGCGACCTTGGCTCCACTTCTGGCCTACTGAGAGGCCTTGAGTCAGCGCGGGCTACGGCTGGGGAGAGGGCCTCCCTGACAGGAAGACTCCACCAAGGGAAACGCTCCTGACCGCAGTTAAGGCAGGGATTACACCTTGAGATCCTTCCCCTTAAGTTGGCGGACGAAGTGGTGGTCCCCTGGACACTAGTGAGCAAGGCAACCAAGACCAGAGCAGCTACAAGGAGAAGGAGGGGACCGGAGAGGGCGCCCTGCGGCTGCAGCGGCCGCAAACACGTGGAGGAGGTGGACTAACGACGGAGAAAGACTGCGGATTCCCGCCTGGGAACGAAATCGAGTCTGACTCTCATAGTGGCCAGCCGGCTGATGAACTGGTAGCCGGGGGTGTATAACGGATACGATATCGCGACCTGACAGAGACCACTGAACCTGCCCAGCATCTGCACAGAGGATTACGGACACTGGTGCGAATAGTGAACTTCCACCATGGTAAAAAACAAGGGGAAAACCGAGGGAGCTGCGACCTCTGAGGCATCGGAGGGCGGCCCTACGGGGCCCTCGGACCTGGAGCAACTTCAGGACCGCATACTGGAGGCTATCGCGGCAACGAGAGATGCTTTGCAACACGATATTGCGCAGGTGGTGTCGGGTCTGGGTCTCCTAAGGGCTGACCACGACAAACTCAAAGATAGAGTCAAAGAGGCCGAGGACACTTTGGGTGAGTTAGCCCCAGCCCACAAAAATATGGAGGAAAGGCTCACGGACGCTATGGGCAGGATACAAACGCTGGAAAGGAGGGCAGAGGATGTCGAAAATAGAAGCCGACGCAGTAATGTTTGAATAGTGGGCCTGCCCGAAAAAACAGAAGGGGAAGATATGGTCGAGTTTCTGGACAATTGGCTTAAGACCACGGTGGCGCCGGAAGGCCTTTCGCCATTTTTCACTCTGGAACGGGCTCATCGTGTACCTGCTAGGCCTCCCAAGCCAGGCCTGCCCCCGAGGCCAGTCGTAGCCAAACTGCTGCACTATAAAGACAGGGACCTTCTGCTTCAGAGAGCCCGCGATGCAGGGCCGTTCCAGGTAGCGAATAGTAAAGTGACCCTATTCCCTGACTACACCTTTATGACGCAGAGACTACGAACCTCCTTTTTATCTATTAAGCGCGAACTACGAAATGAGGGCATTCGGTACTCCCTGCTCTTCCCGGCAAAGCTAAGAGTGGTACTGGATGACAAAACACACTTCTTCCCCACATCGGCAGATGCTTGGGCTTGGTGGGAGACATACAAGGCGGGCATGGATGGTGCCAGAGTCCAAGAGGAAAGGGAGCGTGCAAAGACACAGATGCGGAAATCACAGAGGCTGCGCTGGCGAAGGCAGGGATCGCGGAAACCATCAGTGTCCCAGACGGAGGTGGAGCGGCAGGCTGCACTACAGGTGGAATCGTTGTCGAGATCGGGTGCCTCCCCATCAAAGAGGGGCTCGAACTCGGAGGACCGAGACACAGGTTCGGAGACGGAGAATTCAGAAACACGCAGCACCAGGGGCCCGCTGGTGACACCACAAACGTCGGAAGAGATCCTGAATAACTGATACGAAGATAACGGCCGGAGGACATTCTTGCAGATGGAAGAAGTCACAAACTGTAAGGTACTGCGGTCGGGGGTCACTGACCGGGATGTCAGACCGCTGCTAAAGAGGGGGAGCGGGGGGGCCTGCGTAACTACCTTCCGGCCTAGGCCACAACCCGTTTGCCCTTAAGGCACTCACGGTTACGACCGTGAATTAGTCGCGAAGGAGAGGGGATTGACCAAGTTTGGATGGGTACTGATAGTTTGATATTGGGGCCTATTCTGGGGGGGGTGGGTGAGGGAATTGTTGGGGATGTTTCATTTTTCTGGCAATGGTTGGTTCCGGAACATATGGGAATTGAAATGTCAGACGGTTTGAAGGCTAGTTGGGGGGACACCACAACTCATGACGCAACGGATCTGTAAAAGAAGCTGCGATGTGAACTATGGGACAATGGCTAGTGCAAATACATTGCGATGTATGACCTGGAATGTGCGGGGGCTAAACACAATGGCAAGACAATGGCAAGAAGACCCAAAGTACATGCCTATCTGGTCCGCAGGGGGGTGCATAATGCGCTGCAGCAAGAGACACATCATACAAAACCGGAGGGGATAGCGCTACAAAAGAGGTGGAGGGGCCAGATCTTTAACACCACTTACTCGGCATTCGCTAGGGGAGCTATGATATGGATAAGGGCAGGCACCCCGTTTCAGGTGACCAGGCACATAATAGACCCTGAAGGTAGATATGTGGCAGTGGAGGGTAGACTGCGGGGCAGAGACATAGTGCTGTGTAGCATATACGCGCCAAATATTGACCAGATGACCTTTTTAACAGGACTATCGGGGACACAAGCACACTTCTTAGCGGGCCCGGTCCTAATTGGGGGTGATTTTAATTCAGTAGCGGACACGACACTAGATAGATCCCACCCACCACTGAGAGATTCCCCCGTACACCCTCACGAAGGGGAGATTAGATTGGCAAGAGAGGTGGAGATTGACGGACGCGTGGTGCACACATCACCCAGCTGAACGTGACTACTCGTTTTTCTCGAGCCTCCATGACCTCCATGTCCGAATTGATACAATTTTGTGCTCTCGGGTTGTAATGCAGACTGTGATACGGACCGAGTACCTAACCAGAACACTCTCGGATCACAACCCATTGCTGATTGGTTTGGACTGGATTACGGAGGTATCGCGAGTCCCGACTTGGAGGTTGCGGCCTGAGACACTGGATGACCCACTGTTTCACGCGGCGCTGGAGGAGGGCATAACCCAGGCTTCGTGGAAAACGAGGGTTCCACGGCTTCCATAGCGATGGAATGGAACGCCTTTAAGGTGGTAGTTAGAGGGCAGTGCATAGGGAAACACGTAGGCGTGCGGAAGGTATTGTTAGAGGATCTGCAGAAGGCGGATTCTAAGTTGAGGGACGCCGAGAAAGCGCGACGGGGCCACCCCGAGCTACAGGAGGAGGTCAACTTGGCTAAAGAGGCAGTAGCGGTAGAAGTAGAACGCCTCCGCAGCTTCGATCACAAAGCATACAAGCTCCGAGCCCATGTTGAGGGGGACAAAGCCGGGACACTACTAGCGTGGCTAGCCAATCCCGCTAAACGGATGTCCCCGATACTGGCAGTCGAGGGAGAAGGGGGCCATATACAATATTCCCAGATGGAGATACTAAATAGCTTTCAGAGATACTATGAGAGCCTTTATAGGAGCGCGCTGGCGGGGCAGGAGAGCAACATCCAAGCTTTTCTCGCGGACCTACAATTGCCACACTTGGATCACGAACAAGCGGACGACTTAGGTAGGGATATAGAACTAGAGGAGATTAGAGGAGTGGTTAAACGGATGGCTCGCTATAAAACGCCGGGGCTAGATGGGTTACCCATTGAATTCTACAGCAAATACCTGGACTTGCTAGCGCCGAGACTACAATCGATATATAATGAGGCCAAGATGACCGGCCATCTGCCCCAATCTATGCGTGAGGCCCTGGTGATACCACTACTAAAACCAGGGAGGGAGAGTGGAAACCCGGCCTCCTACAGGCCGTTATCCATGCTAACCACAGACTACAAAATATTAAGTGCCATACTAGCAGCGAGGCTCCTACAGCACATGCCCGACCTAGTCCACACAGACCAGTCGGGTTTTATCCATGCGCGGAACACGACGATAAATGTAAGGAGACTTACACGCCTGGTGGAAAGTCCACATACGGAAGCCCAGACGCCCCTGGTCCTATCGATAGACATAGAGAAGGCGTTTGATAGTCTGGAGTGGGACTATTTATACAGGGCCATGGAGCACTTTGGCCTGGGAGATGGTTATATCAAGTGGACGAGAGTCCTGTATACGGCGGCAGTGGCTAGAGTGAGGATAGGACCCCTCGTTTCACACCAATATCCGGTGGAGCGGGGTACCAGGCAGGGCTGTTCCCTGTCCCCCCTGCTGTTCGCCCTGGCGATTGAG